>NC_134354.1:711856058-713056058 GCF_048569485.1 Anomaloglossus baeobatrachus
GCAACAAGTCATGGGAACAAAAAAGAAGTATTTCAGTACCTGCAAAAACTGGTACCAGGGCGCCATCTGCGGCAAGAAAGCGTAAGTGGTGTTAACGATTTCAGAATTCATTAGTTTACTAGCTTTATATATAAAAAAGCTATAATGTCTGATTTGCCTACACGCCCTTACTACTGTATATAGTAGGATAGAAGCTGAATAATGGAAAGTGGCTGCGATTTTGAGGCGCCACTACTGGCTGATTGATAGAGTCTTTTCTTACAAGATTAATATTTGTGGTTTCACTTATTAAACAATTTGTACAAAACGAAACTTTATAGCGTAAATGAGAACTTCCAGGGTGAGGATCCAAATAGGCAACGCTCCAGTAATACGCTTCATGACATAGTAAGGAAGAACTAATATATTTAGATACCTTTTGTTAATTTATCGTGAAATACTTAATGGCTCCTACATGATGATTACAAGGAGTGTTTCAACTGTTGGGACAAGGTGCAAAGAAAACAGTCTGTCTTGAATATTGTATTCAGATAAAAGGCTAGGTCAACTGACTGGAAATTAGCTCAAGGTGACCAAAAGGGGGTTGTCCACTGTTGGACCACTTCTTATCAATAGTCTCAGGGTTCTGCATAAACTAAAAAATTGTAGTAATTACATCCCAGTTCGATCCCGCTGCTCAGTTTTTTGGTCCAGTGTAGCCCGGCAGGTCTACTAATAAACTGGTTTATGTATGTAATGTGAAAATCAAGGAGGAACTCCACTATAAATAATCTGAATTTGAAAAATTTGAGGATAAGAAACTCGTTGAGCTGAATAAAATAGTTCCTGTGGCATGATGAATGTGGTGCATGTTAACCTCCTTCCTCATCCAGAGTGATTGCTAATAAAGATCCTTTAGATTTGAAAGTTTTATAATAATACTGCTATAGTATTTCCATAGGTGTCTAGAGTTTATTGGAAGGCTATACTTTTTTTGGTTGTCTCATTAGAGACAATCACTACCAAAAGTTTCAGCTGGGAGAAACAGCTGATTGCCCCAGGTCCAGCTCCCCACATCAGTGACTAGTGAGGCTTTTCCCCTGCAATGTAGTATTACATGTTCCATTCAGATATATGACCTTCAATTCTATGCAAGAATGGCTTTAGTCAGCTACAGTTGGAGCTGCTCATATAGACTCAAGCTTGGACTGGCCGGCGGGTGAACAGGAGAATTCCCCTGGTGGGCCACTGAGCAGAAGTGAAGTTCCCACCATCCCACATGAGCAGTAGTTGGCACAATACACTTGATTATCGACATACAGACAAAGGCAGTATCTCATCATTTATCTTACAAACTCCTCAGCTTGTTATGTAGAACAATAAGTAATTTTGTAGATTAAGTTAATATTAAATGTAGATGAACAGGGGGACCTCAAGGTCAATGTTACTGGTGATGCGTTGGCATCACAGTCTGACACTGTTTAGATAGGCTAGAAAAGGTTCTTAAATCTTTAAATTTTCTATTGACAAGTTTAGGCAAGATAATGTCTTATACTTGACTCTGGGCAGTGTCCTTTCTGCTGAGAGCTATTTTGAATACTTTTCTCCCAGCATAATATTCTACCACCTAGATGGATTTCCACAAGGAAATCCTTCAAGTATGTGCCAGCATAATACAGATTTACAGAAATGCACCTAATTTCTAGTTAATGACTCATCTAGTTCCGAAGACTTCTTATTTAAATGCCCTTTTAGGATATTGTAAGTTAATAGAAGGAAAGTCAATCATCCATAACCTCCACTTAATACCTGGAGAAAGCTGCCAGAAATAATGGATTAAAACAGACAATCCATTCATTTTAATGGGCACCCCGTAATAATGAAATTCAATGTAGTAAAGAAATTCAACATCTGTTTCAAGGTCCTCCAGCAGATTATGGTTGATCGCTGAAGATCAGAATAGAAGAACAGAAAGGTTCTGTATTCTACTTTTTTCAGTGAAGGCAGCAGCCTCTATCAAGGCTCGGAAAACTAGATTAAGATTGGTATTTGATAAAGCACTAATAAAATACATTCCTTTAGGCAAAAATGTAAGTAGACGGATATTTGAGATTACGTGGAGGAGATACCTAGTATCAGGAATGAAGAAAGAGTTGGATTGATGTTGATATTTGCAAGATTCTGTCCTAGAAATCTGTTCATCGGGATAAATTAAGGGTTCAGATTCTAAATACCAGTTTATAAACTTAACGTAAAATGTGCATTGAGCTCGGGAAACTTATAGCAGCACTTTATGTACTCAAGGAATATTTGGTTTAGGCTACTAGGGGAAAACATATGGCTCTCAAGCCACTGTGAAGATACAACTCCTAGCATGCCCTCACAGATATAGGCTGGACATTTTAGAACATTTTTTAAGATAGAAAAGTTGGAGATGACTGTTTCAGTCAATAATTAGTCATAACATTTACATTTTTCAAAGATTCCTAATTAATGTTAAAGTACAAAAAAAAGTTTACTTTTTTTAAAAAGTAGTTTGAGTCATCGTTTTCTAACTTTACAAAAAAAAAAGTTTTTAGTTTTCCCTTTCACAACCACTAGGGGGAGCAGTGATGCTTCCATCGCACCACCATGCTTTCTAGTAATGGTATCCTGAATAGTGAAGGTCCTTGCATCCAGTTTAAATCCTATATTGAGTCTGATTTATATAACTAAATGCAAAATAAAGGCAAAAATACCAAATGTGTATTTCATTTATTTAATTATAACCAACTTAAATGAGAATAAAAGTAAAAAAAAAAAAAAAATACAAAATTATTTAATTGCAATCTGGGTTTCCTTAGCAGACAATGTGATGTGAGTGATGGCTGAGGGAGAGAAAAGGGAATCCTTTAAAACAAAATAATGTAGTGTGGGCTAACCACCTTAAATGGGAAGAAAAGTAGAAAAAAAATAATAAAAAAAAAAAATATATATATATATATATATATATATATATATATACTGTATATATATATATATATATATATATATATATATATATATATATATATTTATTTACTTGCAAACTGGGATTCCTGAGCAGACAATGTAATGTCAGTGTTGGTCGTGGCTGAGGAAGGGATTCCTATAAAAAGAAATACTGCAGTGTGGACTGTGATGGATGTAAAGGACTATCCTGAACAAAAAACGTAAGTGCTTGAAATAGGTGGAAAGGGGCACTTAAATGTTTAGCCACGCCATGATGCACCAAGTGCTTGTACTTTATAAAGAAGGTCAGCACACAAAATAAGGAAGATCAATGATGGGAAGCCAAATGGAAGGGAATCTACCATCAGAATCTTCAATAAAAACACTCATTAATAGAAAAACAGAAAAAAAAATTGCAACTCCAGTACCAACTATGATTAGCAAATGTGTTTCAGACTGCTGATGGACCATTGAAAAGATATCAGTTTCCCCCACTAATCCACATGAATGCTATTAATGGCCTCCCTCAATAATATCTAACAGTGTGTGGTTGAGAGTTTTGGTCTTCCAGCTCAAGTTGAGAGTTTTAGTTGTCCATTAACATTGGGGGTTCAACCAACTTTTTTTCCTTGAATGTTTAAAATCAGTAGTGTCCAATCCCCTATCATGATTTAATTTACATATCTGAATTAGAGGAACCTTAAATATGGCAATAAGAATAGAGGCTTCCACAGAGACAACCCTAGCCCTACTAACTATTGCTGTGGACAATGACGGCACCATTGGTGAATATGTAACAGTAGGATCCAAATGAAGTTGAGACGTATCTAACAAATGTACTCAAGGCTCTAACATTTTTTTTAACTGATGTTCTAACCCTGGCTGAATGTGGAGGAGCGTAGTCACTATCTACAAACTTACATTGCTGCATGATCCTATAATAAATCAGTAGTAAAAGGGCAGGGAGACTTATCGCGAAGTAGCCTACAGTATGTTCATGGGGAGGGAGTAGGACTTTTTTTTATTTTATGTCTTATTCTTTTTTTTTGCAAATTGAATCATAGCAGTAGATACATTGAATAATTTATTTTGCATGACCTTGTGATATCAAGCGCATTACACAATATTTTGGCAATTGAAAGCTTTATTTCCTGACTCCCCCATAAACATGCACGCTAGGTTGTGATACTCTCACATCAGAGGTTACTGGATAATTTGGAAGGACTCCCCAACCTAACGTATATCTCAGATGGATGCCTCCACTGTATGTCATTGTGTAGCCATAAATCGTCAGAAGTATACGTAGCCATAAATCCTCAAAAGTATACGTAGCCATAAATCCTCAAAAGTATACGTAGCCATAAATCCTCAAAAGTATACGTAGACATAAATCCTCAAAAGTATACGTAGACATAAATCCTCAAAAGTATGCTCTTTGAGAAAGGCTTGAGGATACAAGCTGAAACGCGTCATCACTGTATTTGTGACCCCTAATTCTGAGAAAATAAACCTTGAAAGAAGAGAAAAAATGTGAGTGCCGATCTTACATTATTATGTGAAGCCATCAAGTCACATATTTTGTTCACTTATTATGTCCAATGATAAAAAAAAGTTAAAAAAAAGCCTAACGTACTAGGCACATTTTATTTATGTTCTGTTGTATTGTTTATTGTATTACATGATTAAATTTTTGTCTGGTAGATAACTGATTGACAGCTACTGGTGTATGCATGTGTGATTTTAGCTGGAAGAATCATTAATTTGTTGTTATTGCTTTGACCTTTGGGTTCATGTCAATCACAATAAATCAGGAATGGACCTGTCAGCAGTCCGGCCTGATTCCTGTTATTAGAGCCATATGGATGTTTAGAGAAGCTTTAGACAAAGTAAAGGGAAACTGTACACTGTGTTGAAAGTGATACATAGAGCAGACATAACGCTAATAATGAAAAAGCGAGTATCATACTGTATGTCTAGGCTGGCTTGAATTCGCCAACGTCGCACTAAACAGGCTCGAATCTCGCTATGGCAGGGGAAGCACAGTCATTCTTTGCTTGTATAGTTGGCTGAAGGTTTAGGGACTCTCTTTTGAATTTAATGAACATTGACATCTGCATGGAATTGTATGGTTCCCCCTGTCTGTGTGGGTTTCCACCAAGTAATCTAGTTTTCTAGTAATTGGCCTTTGACTGCTCATACAACTAAAGACCATTGGCTGAAATCTGGTCCAGTGGCCATTAGCTCTCCCAGACCTCTGAATTTCTGAATCCCTACAGTTAGTGAAGTAATCTGTCATCCATAGGGTGAATTCTGGTTCAGTTGCCGTTATCTCTCACTGACCCCTCAATCAATACAGTTAGTGAAGTAATATGCTTTCCGTAGGTTGAATGATGGTCCAATGGCTGTTATTTCTACTGGACCTCTCATCCCTTCAGTTAGTGGAGTAATCTGTTGTCCGTAGGCTGAATGCTGGTCCAGTGGCCGTTATTTTTCCTGGACTCTCAATCCCTACAGTTAGTGCAGTAATCTTTCATCTGTAGACTGAATGCTGGTCCAGTTGCCGTTATCTCTCACGGAGCCCTCAATCAATACAGTTAGTGAAGTAATCTGCTGTCCGTAGGCTGAATGCTGGTCCAGTGGCCATTATTTCTTCCGGACCTCTCAATCCCTTCAGTTAGTGAAGTAATCTGTTGTCCGTAGGCTGAATGCTGGTCCAGTTGCCGTTATCTCTCCCGGTCCTCTCAATCCCCATAGATAGTGGAGTAATCTGCTGTCCGTAGGCTGAATGCTGGTCCAGTGGCTGTTATCTCTCCGAGACCCCTCAATCCCTACAACTAGTGGAGTAATCCACTGTTAGTGTTTATTTGTCTTGTGGACCAAATAGATAGGGCTGCTGAAATCCAATCGCCAGATAACAGAGAAAGGTAGAAACCGGGTTCTTCAAAGCCGCGCCAATGATCACCAGCCAAAGGATCAGATCAATGAAGCTTTATTGTTGCATCGGTCTACGCGTTTCAGGAGCCCTGCTCCCTTCCTCAGGACCATCAGATACAAGCATACATCAAATCAGATTTGAGATTTGATGTATGCTTGTATCTGATGGTCCTGAGGAAGGGAGCAGGGCTCCTGAAACGCGTAGACCGATGCCACAATAAAGCTTCATTGATCTGATCCTTTGGCTGGTGATCATTGGCGCGGCTTTGAAGAACCCGGTTTCTACCTCTCTCTGTTATCTGCCGCTTTGGGTTGCTGCTGCCGTGGTCAAATTTTACGTGCAATTACAGTGGTTGTGACTCTCACAACCACATTTGGTGAGTAGTATTGCTCCCCCATCCTATACCCCTACATACAAGGGTAAGACCCTATTGCGCTTTATTTTTCCACAGCTTCTTCTATTACCGAAATCCAATCGCCGACACTTCTGCCATGATGTAATTGACAATATCTGTACAGCCCTGTATAATATGCTGGTGCTATATAAGCAATGAGAAATAAGTGGTTCTATTTAGAACTTTTAAAGATGTTTGAAAGCTTTTTTAGTCTTTGATGAAAGTTTGATTAAAAACTTAAAATCACAGTTCTTGTTGACTCTCTAGTGAGATATTTGCTATTAAACATCAGGGGAGCACAACTTGCGGCCCGTGGACCACACATGGAATCCAATGCAGCTGGCACCAGCTTATAGCACTGAGTGAGCACTGAATTCAGCAGTGAGTGGACTACGTTCTCGTGCTTGGTCGAATAGACAGATACAAATGAAACAGTCTGATTCTAAACTGTCTTGTGCTAATGGATATGGTCGGTAAAAAAATATTTGGTGACACTCTGGGGGGTTGGCCGGGGTGATGGCAGGGTGTGTGGTAAGAGAATAACACACTCACCTATCTAGGGGATGGTTCAGGCAGAACTTAATCCGTCTTGTTTGGAGCAGATTTAAATAAATGGAAAACTGGGAAGTCAGGTTGTTTCTGTGTGTGTTTCTATGTGCTGTCTGCCATGTGAAGGAATAATCGAAAGGGTTATTTCAAAAGTAATTCGTTTATTGGCAGAATATTTAGACACAATTGGTTTTTGGCTACGGACTAGAGCCTTTGACAGGTGCGGTATCCTCAACCCAGAGCACAGTACCATCCTGACTTCCCAGCTTTCCATTTGTGCTATGAATGGCTCCAACAGAGGACGTATTTATTCATACGGAAGCCATCAAACCACTGCTGAGCGTAGTGTGTCTTTAGCCTTAGTGACTCCTATCTGTGTAGGAGATAGTTTCACATGAATGTGGATCTCTCCATCGTAGTTCATGAGGGATGTTAAACATTTGACTGTTTCTAGAGTTTCATTGACTACAATGGAGTTGTCCGTACTTGTGTGGAAAGCAGGGATGCCTTCCATAAATGAAGCCCCCCACTTATGGATTGCATTGTGGATAAGTTTTAAATAGGTGAATCCATGCAGCACCTTATACGTTGTTTTGCTGCTATATATATAGATAGAGAGAGAGAGAGCGATACACACATATATATATATATATATAAATATATATATATATATATATATATATATATATATATATATATACACACACTTAACAAAAATATAAATGCAACACTTGTTTTGGCTCCCCATTTTCATGAGCTAACCTCAAGGACCTAAGACCTATGTTCACAAAGGGCCTTTTTCACTCAAATATTGTTTACAAATTTGTCTGAATCTGTGTTAGTAATCACTTCTCCTTTGCCGAGATAATCCATCCACCTCACAGGTGTGGCATATCAAGATGCTGATTAGACATCATGATAATTGCACAGGTGTGCCTTAGGCTTGCCACAATAAGAGGCCATTTAAAAAAATGCAGTTTTCTCACACAGCACAATGCCACAGATGTCACACGTCGTCAGGGAGCATGCAATTGTTATGCTGACTGCAGGAAGGTCCACCAGAACTGTTGCCCACGAATTGAATGTTCATTTCTCTACCATAAGCCATCTCCAAAGGCATTTCAGAGAATTTAGCAGTACATCCAACTGGCCTCACAACTGCAAATCACGTGTATTGTCTCCAGCCCAGGACCTCCCATCCAGCTTTACCTCTTGAGGGCAGCCACCCAGACAGCTGTTGCAACAATCGGTGCGTAACCACATTTTTGAACAAAATGTCAGAAACCATCTCAGGGAAGCTCATCTGCTTTTTGTTATCGGGGTCTCCACCTGATGAAGTTCGTCATCGCAAATGACTTGAGTGGGCAAATTCTCACACTCAATAGTATCTGGCAAGTTGGAGAGGTGTTCTTGTTATGGATGAATCCCGGTTTTCATTGTACAGAGCAGATGGCAGACTGTGTGTATGGTGTTGTGTAGGTGAGCGGTTTGCTGATGTCAACATTGTGAATTGGGTGGCCTATCATGGCAGTGGGGTTATGATTTGGACAGGCAAATGTTATGGACAATGAACACAGGGGCATTTTATTGATAAAATTTTGAATGCAAAGAGACACCGTAATGAGATCCTGAGGCCCATTCTTGTGCCATTCATCCATGACCATCACCTCATATTGCAGCTGATAATGCACGATTCCATGCTGCAACGATCTGTACACAATTCCTGGAAGCTGAAAACATCACAGTTCTTGCATGGCCGCATGCTCACCGGATATGTCACTCATTGACCATGTTTGGGATACTCTGCATCAGTATATACAATAGTGTGTTCATGTTCCTGCCAATATCCAACAACTTCGCAGCCATTGAAGAGGAGTGGACCAACAGTCCACAGGCCACAATCAACAACCTGATCAACTCTGCGAATGAGATGTGTTGCACTGTGTGAGGCAAATGGTGGTCACAACAGATACTGACTTGTTTTCTGAGCCCCCTAGCTCCCCCAACACATGAACATTTTAGAGTGACTTTTTATTGTGTCCATCCTAAGGCACACCTGTGCAGTAATCATGCTGTTTTATCAGCATCTTGATATGCCACACCTGTGAGGTGGATGGATTATCTTGACAAAGGAAAAGCACTCACCTACACAGAGTTAGACAATTTTGTGAACAATATTTGAGAGAATAAGGCCTTTTGCGTCCATAGAAGAAGTCTGAGATCTTAAAGTTCAGCTCATGAAAGCCGGGAGCAAAAACAAAAGTGTTGTGTTTTTTTTGTCCAATATATATACCGTGTATGTGTATGTATATATATATATATATATATATATATATATATATATATATATATAAATCAACAATTCCATCAATCCCATCATATAAAATCAAAGGAAAAAATCCATGTGATATGCAATTGTCCACCAAAGCAGCATATGAAAAAATGGAGAAGAGGGTGGACTTGGGAAATTTTTAAAATTATTAAATTGTATTGATAACAAATTTAAAAGGTAAACATGATTATAACGCAAATAGGGTGCATAGAAAAATGGAACAAACATGTATACAAAACACTAGACAAAACATAAAAAACACTGACAGAATCCTGTTATTATGCAAAGTGCATAATGGTTAATGAGGGTGATAAAGCACTCCTCTTATATTGCAAAATTCACAGAGTACAGGGAATCATTACAATGAATGGCAAGACCCTAATTAAAATGCATATGAGTCAGAAGCTGAAATGCTTATTTAGACAAAATCAATTAGGTGCCATATGAAAAGAATAGCAGTCTGCCCCCTGTAAGGGCAACAGTAGAATTGAACTGGCTAAAATGTAAAATACAAATAGTAAAGAACATTCCGTTCAAAGTTTAAATGTAATACCAACCGGTTCAAAGAAGTAAACCTGCAGGGGGGACTGCCGTGGACCACCCAACACGCGTTTCACATATGAATATATATATATTTATATACATAAATAGAGGCAATGAAGATGTAGACCAGCTCACCTGTGACAACTCTGAATGAATGGTTCCTCCTGTTATCCTGAATATTGCATGGATCCACACTGGGTCTTGAACAATTTAGAAAAGGAAGAGTGATCCAGCAAATATCAAGAGGTTCGGTTGGCATAAAACAATGGATTTGATAGAAAAATTAAAAAACATATATAACAGAGCTGTAAATAATAAGTTGCAGGAAATAGTGTGTTACAGACAACGCGTTTCGGCGGTATAAGCCGCCTTCATCACGGTCCAAGCCAAAACCATAGTCATTCTTTGGGTTGGACCATGTAGAGTCTATCCGTTCACCTTTTCTACAAAGACACGGTGGTTGGATCCAAAGATCTCAAATTTGGACTCATCAGACCAACGCACAGATTGCCACTGGTCTAATGTCCATTCTTTGTGTTCTTTAGCCCAAAAACGTCTCTTCTGTCCTTAGCAGAGGTTTCCTAGCAGCCATTTTACCATGAAGGCCATGAAGCCATGAAGGCCTGAGGCACAAAGTCTCCTCTTAACAGTTGTTCTAGAGATGAGAAGGTGTGTCCAAACTTTTGGTCTGTACTGTATATATATATATATATATATATATATATATATATATATATACTTTCAGAGAAACAAAGACGGAGTGTTGCATTTAAAATCTATATTAGTTTACCTGTACCCTGTGCTGTAAATGTTAATTTACTGAGTAATATAATCTGACCTCTCCTCTGTGTCTGCAAATCTTGTGCAGTTCCTGTTATAAAATATCCAGAGGAAAAGAAAACCCCTCTTCATGAAATTGTGACTTGAGATATTCCCTTAAACGCTCCATCTGTTTGCTGTTAAAATCACAAGCTCAAACAAATCCTGAGTGAAAATTGAGGCGCTGTTAGCGCATTTTACCCCCGAAGTAAAAGTGAATAAGTGAAAAGAGAAAAAGACTTTGAAGTTAGAAAAAGAAGATTATTTCTATTTATGTCATGAGTGAAGGGGATTGTCTGCCCGGCAATATGAAGCCAATGTATATTTGTACTGTTCAACATTTGATACTAAATTTGGGGTTACATACCAAGGAATGGCAATATACAGACCATATGTTCTGCTTCAAAAAATACGCCATTAAAAAAATGTAATAGCTCCATGAAGCATTTAAAGTCAGTCAGAGACAATAAGTGGAGAGTTAGCTTCCATGAACAACTGCAACTACATAGAAATGATTGACTAAAAAAATGTACTGTTCTGCAAGTATTGGCATGATTGTGTGTGGACCAATTGTGTATGGACCAATTATGTATGGACCAATTGTGTATGGACTGATTGTGTATGATTTGATTGTGTTTGGACTGATGGTGTGTGGACTGATTGTGTGTGGACTGATTGTGTGTGGTCTGATTGTATGTAGTCTGATTGTATGTGGTCTGAATGATGACTTAAATGTTCTGAATGTACCCTATATACTTGAGTACATGTTGACCCGAATAAAAGCCGAAGGCACTTAATCTTAGCACAAAAAACTGGGAAAAATTATTGACTCGAGAATAAGTTTAGGGTGGGAAATGCAGCAACTACTGGTAAATTTCAAAATTAAATATAGATATCAATAAAATGTAATATGCCCCATTCTTGTCTCCTGTAGTAATGTGCCCATCCTGTAGTAATGTGCCCATCTTTTCCCCTGTAGTAGTGTGCCCCATCCTTATCTCCTGTAGTAATGTGCCATCCTTGTTCCCCATCCTTGTGTCTTGTAGTAATGTGCCCATTCTTTAGTAATGTCCTCATACTGGTCCCCTTCTTGTTCCCTATTATGCCATTGTTCACATACACACACAAAAAAAAAATCTTCTCACCTGTCCTCCGTTTGCTCGGTGTCCTCTTACCTGCTTTTTGCGAAACGCAGGCATGTACACCCCTCAATGATCTCGGCTAATGCAGGGGGCTGCCACTGCCATCAGCGCTTTATTTACTTCAGTTGAATGATTTGCGGTGCGGCAAATCATCCATCTGAAGTAAAGCGCTGATGACAGCTGCGGCCAAGATCATTGAGGGGTCTATGTGCCAGTGGTCCGCAAGACGCAGGTAAGAGAACACCGAGGGAATGTGAGTATAAGCCGAGGGGGACTTTTTCAGCATCAAAAAATGTGCTGAAAAAAGTTGGATTAGACACGAGTATATTTGGTATGTTGATTGGATTTATGTGTCCTTTTTAGTAGCTTTTCCATTTCTGCATGTATGTGGACTGAACGGTAGATCTTCTAGCCCTGAATTATATGGACTGATTGTATTTGACCTGAATAGTGGCTTTTCTGGTCCTGCAGGAGAACATGCAAACTCCTAACTTGAAACCCTAAAACTCATTGTTATAAGGCATATTGACCACTAATATACCATACTATTATATCAAGAAAGTAGTAGTGCACATGGCATATTTCATATGGCGTTAACCCCTTCAGCCCCGGGGCACTTTCCGTTTTTGCGTTTTTGTTTTTTGCTCCCCTTCTTCCGAGAGCCATAACTTTTTTATTTTTCCATCAATCTTGCCATATAGGGCTTGTTTTTTGCGAGACAAGTTGTACGTTTAAATGAAACCATAAGTTTTACCATATGGTGTACTGGAAAACAGCAAAAAAATTTCCAAATGCGGAAAAATTGCAAAAAAAGTGTGGTGGCACAATAGTTTTTGGGATGTTTTATTCACGGTGTTCACTATATGGTAAAACTGATGTGTGGGTATGATGCCTGAGGTCGGTGCGAGTTTGTAGACACCAAATATGTATAGGTTTACTTGTATCTAAGGGGTTAAAAAAATTCACAAGTTTGTCCAATAAAAGTGGCGCACGTTTTGCGCCATTTTCTGAAACACGTAGTGTTCTTATTTTTTGAGATTTATGGCTCAGTGATGGCTTTTTTTTGCGTCTCGAGCTGACGTTTCTAATGGTACCATTTTTGCGCAGATGCTACGTTTTTATCGCCTGGTATTGCATTTTGCATAAAACTTGCGGTGACCAAAAAACGTAATTTTGGCATTTGGAATTTTTTTGCCACTACACCGTTTACCAATGAGATTAATTGATTTTATATTTTGATAGATCGGGCATTTCTGAACGCGTGGATACCAAATATGTGTATGTTTATTTATTTTTTAACCCTTTTCAATGGGGGGAAAGGGGGGTGATTTGAACTTTTAGGTTTTTTGTTTTTTTTTATTTTTTAAAACTTTTTTTTACTTTTTTTTTATTTTACTAGTCCCCCTAGGGGGCTATAGCAATCAGCAATCCGATCGCTATTATCTATCTGCTGATCACAGCTATACAGCTGTAAACAGCAGATACAGTCACTTTATTTTTCCCTCTGCTCCGTGCCGAGGGAAAACGAAAGTGAAACAAAATAGCTGCAGGCGTCATCACATGACCCTGTGCTACAATGGCAACCACCGATAGTCACGTGATCATGCACGTGACTTCCGGTGGGGGCGGAGGTAAGTAAAAAACATGGCCGCGCGGATTTAGATCTTGCTGCCAGACTTTGGCAGCAAGATTTAAGGGGTTGATGGCCGCGGGTGGAAGCGATTCCACCCGCGGCTAGCAGGCACACATGTCAGCTGTTGAAAACAGCTGATATGTGTGCCAACCGCCGCCGCCTGCCCGCGGCAGGGGGCGGGGCTTAACGGGACACGCTCCATGACGGGTATATCCATCCATGGTCGTGAAGGGGTTAATAATCCTATTGATGCTCCTGTAATGTAATATCTGTCAAACTGAATATCAAAAATAATATTTTATTAATATTATCATATCAAGCTAAGTGTTACGGTTGCTGTGGCACTGGAGACTATGTTCGGATTTCTTGCTACTGCACATGTGCGAGCACTGGAGACTATGTTCGGATTTCTTGCTACTGCACATGTGCAAGCGCTGGAGACTAAGTCCTATCTTGGAGCCATTGCACATGTGCGGGTGACATCATCGCTGACACGAGGTCACATGTCTCTGACACCTTCTAAGCTGATTGGCCGCTGGTCATGTGCTTGTGACACGTGGTCACATGTCTCTGACACCTTCTATGCCGATTGGTCGCTGGTCATGTGCTTGTGACGCTTTGCTCGGTGATAGGCCAGCGTGACGTCATTGCTGTCGTTCTGGCAGCGGATTGGCTCTGGTGTCCTCCATCTTGGATGAGGCACAGAGTCTATATAAGACCCTGACGCACGCCGCCCGGTGCTCAGTCCTCTTGGTTCATGCATGAGAGTAGACGCTCTGTGCACGTCCCTCTAGGCATCTCTCTGTCTATGCTAGGTGAGCGCTACCGGCAGGGTAGCGTTTTTATACCTTACAGCTTCGGCTGCAGTCCGTATCCTTACATCTTAGTGGAGCGGACATAGGCAGGTGCCTGAGGTACATGGTCCGGCTGGGCCTTGTGATTCTACTCATAGGTGGACATTGCCGCTAGGGTAACGTTCCTTATACTGTGTCTGGCAGTTGTTCGTATCCTCGCACACTAGTGGAGCGAACGCAGGTAGGAGCTTTGTGCGGCTTACGCTGCTGTCTGTCTCCTGGCACCGCTAGAGGAACGGACCTAGGTAGGTGCCATTTCACACTCACTGCTTTTGTCTCTGTGACCATTAACAGAGACCATACCACACACCCTCCAAGTAAGGGAGGAATTGCTTTATTTCCTAATTATATTCCTCTGTGAGTTTAATAGAGGTATTGCACTCTGCACTTGTGCTATTTACAGTGGCACACGTATATACCCCTTATCCTCTGCCATAGTCTGCAGCAGAGTCTTTGCACGGTGGACCCTGACTGTCTGATATTCCTTTGGGTTTTATTATCAGACAGCCCCCCGTAACACTAAGGGAAAGAATGTGGTTCTGTTGTGGCATGCTAAAGAAAATTTTCAAAAGAATTTAGCTCTGGGGCGGTACTGGTTCTCATTGTAAAGGCCCTGTCACACACACAGATAAATCTTTGGCAGATCTGTGGTTGCAGTGAAATCATGGACATATTGTTCCATTTGTACACAGCCTCAAATCTGGCACTGATTGTCCACAATTTCACTGCTGCCACAGATCTGCCACAGATCTGCCACAGATCTGCCATAGATCTGCCATAGATCTATCTGTGTGTGTGACAGGGCCTTAAGTATCCAGGTGGTTAAAAAAGACCTATTAAAGGCAATGCTTTTTAGGAAAATAGTATCCAAATTAGCTTTCCTACAGAAAGAGAACTATCTTATATAAGGCAATCCTGTAAGTAAATCTCCTTATCCCAACCGTAACTCATCAGTAAGAACCAGCAAACTCCAGAGCTGCATTAAAGGCTCTCATCAAACTAACCACTACCCAGCTATGTACTGATGAAGTGCTAAAATTCAGTTCAGCTGTCTACAGATGGGTCTTTGGTATGGATTGTCTAGAATAGCTGCTTTCCCTCTGGAGGAGAGCTAATTTACATGCTAAATTTTTTTTTTTTTTTTTTTCAAATTCCATTGGTAACTTTTACCACATAAATATACTCTGCTGTTCTCATTGGCTTGCTCTTCTACAAGAGTTGTTCTTTATCTTTACCTAGAGAGCATAGACTGGAGCATTGGGCACCTTGATCTGAAAGATACCTTGGGCTTCAAACTGCTTGCAGTCCAAACTACCTACTGGTTGGACATCAACCAATCAGTTAGGCCTGTTTCACGTTTCACGTTTCACTGTTGCGTTCTGACTTACGTTCAGTGTTCTCGTCGGGGCTTCCAACTGGAGGCAGACACCGAGACAGAGTCTACTACGTCTGATTGTCTGCCTCCAGAAAGTGTATACTCCCAAAAATAGTGCTTGACAGAAAACACAGTGACTCCGTTTGCACCATTATAGTCAATGGCCCTCTTGGCGTATGCCCTGATGGGACCACTGAACGGGGAAAGGAACGCGGTGTGTAAGTGGCCTAAGTTATTATCTATAATTTAGATGTACCAGGTTAGCAGAAGTGTCGATAACATAATTTTGGAATACCGAACCTTCTAGTGCACAAGTAGGATGTCACCTCTGTATAATCAGTTTTTCCTTTTGGTTCCAAATGAAGACATACATGCTGAAACATGAAAGGCATTTTGCTAGGTTGAAATCAATACTGGGATGGAGATGTTCTATGTGAAAGCTTTCCCTGGGGTAATAATATAAGCATGCTTAAACAAATATATAGCACCATATGAATCTTAGAATCTCAGATTTCTACACACGTCTAGGTGGAGGATGGGGACTAAGTCTGCTCAAAATCTTTGCTAATGAGTAAACCTGACAAGAAACATGACAAAAAAATTCCTTCCAAGCCTTCAGGTTAGAATGAAGATCATTTAGGGTTCTTTAAATGGATCATTACAAGTTTAGACATTTTCATCTTGAAATCGTGCAAGAGTGTACATACAACAGACACAAGCACTGCAGCTGCTACATCATGATAAAGAGAAGGGGGTGTGAGCTTAGGCTAATGGCACCATTTTCCTGGATAACTTGCATAGGGCTCCTCTTCTAAAGGAACTGCAGGAGAGGAAACAAATATTATCTTCAAAAAAGAATTATATAATCCTTTCCCAGAATAAAGCGGGCTTTACACGCTACAATATATTTTACGATGTGTCGGCGGGGTCATGTCGTAAGTGACACACATCCGGCATCGTAACTTATATTGTAGCGTGTGACAGCTACGTGCGATTGAACGTTAAAACGTTCATTGCATGCACGTCGTTCAATTGCTAAAAATTGAACGGGAGTTTGTTCAATGTTCCCGAGGTAGCACACATCGCAGTGTGTGACACCCCGGGAACAATGAACAGATATTACCTGCATCCCGCGGCTCCCGCCGGCAATGCGGAAGGAAGGAGGTGGGCGGGATGTTTACGTCCCGCTTATCTCCGCCACTTCGCTTCTATTGGCCGGCTGCTGCGTGACTTCGATGTGACGCCGAACGTCCCTCCCACTCCAGGAAGTGGACGTTCGCCGCCCACATCGAGGTCGTATGGAAGGGTAAGTACGTGTGACATCAAATAATCGTTTATGCAACACGTTCAACAAATTGAACGTGCCGCACATACGATGGGGGCGGTTACGATCGCATACGATATCGTATGCTTAATCGTAACGTGTAAAGCAGGCATTAGAAATATGGGTGGCATGACGTAAAACCAAGATAAGGTCCCAAATCTCCATGTCTTTGCACCCTCCTTAATGCTATGAATTAGTCATATAAGGAAAATTATTGTACAATTGATCTTGGTCTCAAACCTGGAAAATCTGAAAGACATTTTTGTTATTTATGCAAAACTATATACTATGACTTCTTAAGTTCCACAAATGCATCCCTTTTAATGTCGGTTCCTGGCCCTGTAAAGTCTACTTCATGTACTGTGCTCGAGTTTTCTGTGTCTCGGGCACAATCCTTTTCTTGTTTGATGGGCATGTCTTCCACCAGCACAGGGGTACTACGATGGGGATCCCATGTGCCACCATATACGCAAATCTATACATTGGCTGGTGGGAGGAAAGGACAGTATTGTCTGAAAGTTTCACCAAATGGACAGATTTGATTTTACCGTGGCTATGTTTTATCGTTGACATCCTTATTTTTTGGACAGGCACAAAAAAAAAGAGTTTGTGGGGGCTATTCATGTGAACACTGTTAACCTTAGGTTTACCTACATAGAGACATAGAGAAAAATTAGATTTTCTTTAGATTTAGAAATCAACAAACAGAAGGATGGTACATTATCAACCATTATATACAGGACGGACACGGTGACTAACAGTCTTCTTAAGTGGAAGAGTCATCCCCCTACTCCATTGAAAAGGGGCATCCCGTAACACTAGAACTACTGGACTCGTGACACCTATATAGAAATACATGGTGCAAAGTAGTCAAAATGACTACCTCAGTAGTTCTAGTGTTAATGACAATTCCTGTGGTTACGTAGGAATTGATCATCATTAAATTACTTTAACAGTCAAAGAAGAGAACTTGATTGCAGATTTTGAAGGTGTGGGTATGCGAAAACCATTTTAAATAATGTTTAGGATAAAGCTCTGACCACCAAAAGAACGCTTGAAGCCATGGAATAAAAAGGTGGATGATGGCTACATCAGGATGATTGGCATATATGATGATAGAAGAAAGTGTGCAACCTTCTGAATACCTATTGACCTATCCTCAAAACCGATGACGATATTGCCAAAATCATTATGTAACGTGCACCAGTCACATATAGTGAAGCAGATATCTAAGAGACAGGCTAGTCCTCAGCCATCTCACATCAGAAAGACCAAGGACTACGTGGTTAAATCAATGTGGATTGAAAGGAACCTTTATGTAGATGCGGCACATATAAGACCTGCAATTTTATTAGGGCGAGGATCAAAATTTACCAGTACCATTACTTGACTAAAAGATCAATGCAGGTGTGCCGCCCCCGTGCCAGCAGCCGGCGCTGCTCGGATCCGGGGCCTACGGTACGGCTTGAGGGGTTCCCTGGACCCGGGGGTCGCGCGGAAAATCCGAATAAAAGGGGGGATGTATTTGTACGGAATTGATTGTAGAATGTCTGTGACGCCACCCACGGTGTGTGATGAAGTGGGACACCACCGCTGCTGTTGTGGGATACCCCGGGAAGATGTAATGGCAGCCGGACGTTAACCCCTCCGTGGGTACGTAGGTAGGGATGGATGCCCCGGGGTCCAGTGTCTCTGTGCATGTTATGGCGATGGCAGGGGCTTGCACGCCCAGATGGACCAGGGGATAGTTGGTTACTCACAACTGAATGAATCACACGAGTCTTTTGGTAAACCAAGGTGCTAGTGGCCGGCCGCTGCGGCCGGTTGTACTCTGGTCCCCTACCCAGGCTGGTGGTCGCTGTCCTTTCCTCTGCACTATTTTTGTGTATTGTGGGCTGCCTGGTTTGGAACTCAGGAGTCCGCTCCCGACTTTCTGTGTGCCTAAGGAGCCGTGCCCGCTGACGCTGACCCATTGGATCTATGGGCCCTGGCGGATGCCCTATCCCTCTCTGTGGATGGTTGCCTGCTTTTGGGACTTTGGTTGGGACAGGACCTGTAATCCTGCCCTCAATTGGTTAATTAGCTAGGCCGCTGGTTTCGGTCCTGGCTTCAGGGTCCGAGTACCCCCTCTGTGCACGGTTTCTGGTCGGGTCTCCGGTGTCTGTACCGGTGGGCTCCAACCCTTCTCTGGTCCTCCTCGGATCAGCCGAGCCGTCTTCCCGTCTCCTGCTGATGGAGACCACCGTCTGCCACCTAGCCAAGGTACCAGGGCGCCGACTGTGGCACTGTTAAACTTCAACCTTCTCCGCTGGAGCTACACCTAGCTCCAGCCCACACTCCTCTCAACTTGAACTACCACTCAAACTGCTGTTTTTCCCGCCCCGGGCTGTCTAGACCCCTAGGTGGGGGTTCCCTAACCGTCCCGCCCACTGGTGTGCCTGTCTTGCCCTAAGGGGGGGTGACTAGAGTTTCAGGTTGGCTGTATGTCACCTAGGTGAGGGAAGATGTTATGCGGGGGCCTATGTGTGACTTCCTCTACTTAGTTTTGCCAGGGCGTCACACAGGGATTTCATAAACTGCTAAATACAAGACTTGGTGTATATGATCACATGCTCCTGTCCTTTCAATTATGTAGGCAAAACGATTTGCCATTTTCAGAGACGTATCATTGAGCATATGGGTGACATCAATAGGAAAGAGGACAAAAAAGTGGCGAAACATGTGTGGTCCTTTTCTGTCTGGTTGTCTGTCCTTTTCCAGAAAGGGTGATTTTGATTAGAGGGTGGAGGCGCAATGGATATTTTGGCTGAAACATGTAAAGCCACAAGGTCTTAAGGAAGCCATTTAATTTGTTTCATTAATTTAATGTCTAGGGATTCAATTAACTACTATGGTATGTGGAATATATGTAGGAAACCAAATTATCTGTGGTGTTTACCATTATTACACTACTTCTCCTACATTGGTGGCACTCAATAGCCCCATATGTGTTCTCAACATCCCTGTTTGTTATCTACATCTTTACTACATAAACAGTAAAAAACTGAAAAGCGATAGTGTTGGCTCCATTAAAAATAGTCTTGGTGAAATTGTGGAAGGGGATGAGGGTAAAGCCAACCTGCTGAATGACTTTTTTTCTACGATTTTTATACAAGAAAATGCCATGGCAGATGACATGACCAGTGATACCATAAATTCACCCTTGAGTATTACCTGCTTAACCCAGCAGGAAGTACCCCGCCGCCTCGAAATCACCAAGGTCGTTAAATATCCGGGCCCGGATAGATAGACCATTATTTTTAATCTTCACAGATTCCTTAATAACAGGGTCGGTACCGCAGGACTGGCGCATAGCAAATGTGGTGCTAATATTCAAAAAGGGGACAAAAACTGAGCCGGGAAATTATAGGCCGGTAAGTTTAACCTCTACGGTTGGTAAAATCCTTGAGGGTTTCTTGAGAGATGCTATACTGGAGTATCTCAAGAAAAATAACCTTATGACAGAGTATCAACATGGGTTTATGAGGGATCGATCCTGTCAAACTAATTTGATCAGCTTCTATGAAGAGGTAAGTTCAAGCCTGGACCAGGGAAATGCAGTGGATGTTGTGTATATGGACTTTTCAAAAGCTTTTGATATGGTGCCACACAAAAGGTTGGTACATAAAATGAGACTAATGTGAATAGGGGAAAATATGTGTAACTGGGTTAAAAACTGGCTCCGTGATAGGAAACAAAGGGTGGTTATTAATCGTATGTACTCAGACTGTGTCTCAGTTCATAGTGGGGTACCACAGGGGTCAGTATTGGGCCCGCTTCTTTTCAACATATTTATTAATGACCTTGTTGGGGGCATGCGGAGTAGAATTTCAATATTTGCAGATGATACTAAACTCTGCAGGGTAATCAATACAGAGGAGGATAATTTTATATTACAGGGAGATTTATGTAAATTGGAGGATTGGGCTGAGAAGTGGCAATTGAAGTTTAATGTAGATAAATGTAAGGTCATGCACTTGGATAGAGAAAATAAAATATAATTATGTACTTAATTGTAGAACACTGGGTAAAACAGACACAGAAAAAGACTTGGGTGTATGGGTGGATGGTAAACTTCACTTTAGTGGACAGTGTCAGGCAACTGCTGCCAGGGCTAATAAAATAATGGGATGTATTAAATGAGGTATAAGTGTTCATGAAAAAAATATAGTTCTACCTCTGTACAAGTCACTGGTGCGACCGCACTTAAAATACTGTGTACAATTCTGGTCACCGATATATAAGAAGAACATAGCTGAACTGGAGAGGGTGCAGAGAAGAGCGACCAAGATTATTAGAGGAATGGGTGGGCTGCAATACCAAGACAGGTTATTAAACTTGGGGTTATTTAGTTTGGAAAAACGAAGGCTTAGGGGGGATCCAATCACAATGTATAAATATATGAGGGGACAGTACAGAGACCTATCCAAAGATCTTTTTACACCTAGGCCTGCGACTGGAACACGGGGGTATCCGCTACGTCTTGAGGAAAGAAGGCTTAATCATAATCACACACGAGGATTCTTTACTGTACGAGCAGTGAGACTATGGAACTCTCTGCCGCATGATGTTGTAATGGGTGATTCCCTACTAACATTTAAGCAGAGCCTGGACGCCTTTCTTGAAAAATTTAATATTACCAGTTATGTATATTAGATTTTATGACAGGGTGTTGATCCATGGAACTAGTCTGATTGCCGTATGTGGAGTCAGGAAGGAATTTTTTCCCTATTGGAGCTTGTTTGCCACATTGTTTTTTTTTTTTTGCCTTCCTCTGGATCAACATGTTAGGCTACGGGTTGAAATAGATGGACTTAGGCGGGCTTTGCACATTGCGACATCGCAAGCCGATGCTGCGATGTCGCACGCGATAGTCCCCGCCCCTGTCGCAGGTACGATATCTTGTGATAGCTGGCGTAGCGAAAATTATCGCTACGCCAGCTTCACATGCACTCACCTGCCTGCGACCGCCGCTCTGGCCGGCGACCCGCCTCCTTCCTAAGGGGGCGGGTCGTGCGGCATCATAGCGACGTCACACGGCAGGCGGCCAATAGCGGCAGAGGGGCGGAGATGCGCAGGATGTAAACATCCCGCGCACCTCCTTCCTTCCGTAGAGCCGCCGGCGGCAGGTAAGGTGAAGTTCCTCGCTCCTGCGGCTTTACACATAGCGATGTGTGCTGCCGCAGGAACGCGGAACAACATCGTAACTGTCGCGGCAGCATAATTATGGAAAAGTCGGAGCCTGCAGCGATGATACGATAACGACGCTTTTGCGCTCATTCATCGTATCATCTAGAATTTACACACGATGTCGAAAGTGACGCCGGATGTGCGTCACTCTCGATTTGACCCCAGCGACATCGCACGTGAGATGTTGCAATGTGCAAAGCTGCCCTTAGAGTCTCCCTTCAACCTTAAAAACTATGATACTATGATGATACTATGATACTATGATCTTTGTATATATTTCACCACAGTATGCACCTCTTTCTGGGAACATTTATTCATATAAGTGACTAAAAAAATATAATGGTCTTTAATTTTAGTGGTGTGTTGTCCCTCATGAGATATATATTCTGTTTGGTGGTATATCATTTTTGCGATCTATATATATTTGATTTGATGCCATCTATCATGTTATATTGGCACTTTTAGATACTTCCTAGGTTGTGCTACAACCTTGGGTATACTAGGTTTACTTTGCAAATCTAGGTGGTTTAAAACTGAATTTCGAGCAGGGGTGGACATATCATTGGTGCAGCGTGTGCGGCCTAAGAGGTACGGGAGCTAATTACCTCCAAAGCAGGTGGAAGTGTGCATTTTTAAGGATTTTGTTCTTGCATATGGGCCCTTTTCGCTCTGTGTCCACCAGTGGTTTTAAATATATATAACCATTAACAGCATCCATATGTATCTACTTGGCTGTGCATACAGTAGTTTGTATAGCCCTTCGGACACTAAAGAGCCTAAGTATCCTAAATTAGGCCCTACTATTGGCTCAGTAAGCCATGCCTCCCTGCGTTGCGCTATAGAAAACTTTTGTTACAAGAGATTTGATTGGATAATCCTTAGCCAATTGATTGCAATTAGGTTCTGATGCTGTGGAGGGGGCATGGCTGAGCCTTTAAGTGACCGGCGTCACTGTGGGGCCATTTGTATACAGTAAGTGCTATTCAGTGTCCTGCAGTTCACTTGATAGAGCAATCTTTTACTAAGTGTCATAAACATGCCAGCATGCAATCTCTAAGGCCTCTTTCCCACGTCCGTGAAAATCATGCACGTTTTTCACGGACGTGTCAAAGGTGCGTATTGCCCTCCGTGTGCCGTGTTTATGTTATCCGTGATAACACACAGAAAACAGAAACTTTCTGCTCACCTTGACGTCGCTGACCGTAGTGCTGAGCTACGGTCTCTGCTCCTGCCGCCTCCCCGCTGCTGCTGCTTCCGGCCCGCAGTGGAGTGAATATTCAATGAGCATAATGAGCGGGAGTCGGAAGCAAGGGACAGCAGTGGCAGAGACAGCAAGGACGGAGAAGGAGGAAATTCATTTTATTTCACAGGCGCGTGTGTTTTCTCTGGTGCGTGTCACACGGATCACATGCGGTCCATGTAACACCCGTGATACCGGAGAAAAATGGACATGTCTACGTGTGGAGCACACAAACACATGGTCCAAAGCAAAACACGCACGTGAGCGCAGACCCATTGATTTTAATGGGTCTACGTGTGTCCGTGTCTCCGGCACGTGAGGAAGCGAACCAAACATGTACTGGAGACACGGACGTGTGAAGGAGGTCTAACACATACAATAAATCATATACATGCAGTACCCAATTACCAATATGTGCATAATTTAGGCAGGAGTGTATCTATACAGTGCGGCCATAAAGCAGTATTGGCATCTGCAATAATTTTACTATGTTGTGGACAAAGCCAATTCAACAATGAGAGCTAAATCCATCTATTCTGTATAGGGTGGACTTTCTTGATCATGGGCTGATTCATACTAGTAATGTCAGGACAGTGTGTGGAAAGTAAAGAATATATGATTTGAAGCCATAATAAAAGTTCACACCTTATCTTATTATTGGAAGTGATAAAATCAGGGTATCAATATAGTGACTTCCACGTTGTGAGCGCATATCCCATTTATAGTATGTGAAGATGCATTTATCCATCATATGCCAATTTCCACCACCAAAATTAAAAATAGTTGTAAACTTTGAAATGCTACATTACAAATAATAAAATAACAAGAAAAAGTCCCTATAATAAATGTAGCCTAATAATAGGACCCTTATTCCACAGTCTGTGTAAACATGGATATTACTTGTGATAGTAGGCAGTGAGTCAGCTACTGATAAAATGATAAGCTAAGCAAACATGATGGAGTCTGTATGAAGTGGATGTCTTTTGTATGAGACATACCAATAAGTGTATTGGAATCCACGGTTTTGCTTTTATGAGATTTAACTCTTGTATTCTATTGTGTCTCCTGATGACTTGTTGAAATCTAAAAATGAAACCCGTTGAGATGAGACTCAGACCTTTATGTAGAGTGGAAACCAGAAGATTACATCCACTATCTAAAGACACATCTGCAGGTTTTTCTCACTATCTGACATGAGATCTAAATAAACCTTTCCCGTTTTATAGCTTTCAAAAGGAGTTATAGATAGTTAAAAGGAATCTGTCAGCAGTAAGTTTGATAACTTATCAGAGGACAACATAAGGTAGATTTTAATATAGAGATTTCAGCAATGCTTCTCTTGTCAAGGTCCATGGTGTTATTTACTTACAATGTTTGTTTTAGCACTAGCAGCTTATCATCACTGGACTACATTGCGTGGTGCAGGGCAGTCCGACACGCCCTCCTGCTTTGAATAGCAGATCCCTGTCAATTTACAAAGTCTATAGGGAGGCAGGGACAGCTCTCTGACCTCTGCTACATGGCTAATTCTAAAATATTTGATTGTGTCAGAACTGCTGCACCCAGTAATCTAAGTGATACATCATTGGATTCAGGTTCTCTTTGGCTGCATTTCGCTGCTCTCAGATGAGGTAGCAAGAAAACAAAAAAAATGTGTCACAAAGTTTTGCCACCTAGTCTGAGAGCAGTATAATGTAGGGGCAAAAATCCGGATTCCAGCGATGTGTCACTTACTGGGCTGCTTAGTGTAGTTTTGATAAAATCACTGATTAATCAGCAGTAGACTATCATTAGAGGACTACTTTGCCTGCTGCCAGGTAGTCCAGCATATTCATGAGCTCTGTATAACTGCTAGATCTGCAACAGAGAAAATATTGATTTTATCAAAATGACAGCAAAAAGCTCAGTAACTGACACATCGCTGGAATCAGGGTCTCTGCCTCTACATTATACTGCTCTCACATGGGCGAGCAAAAACCTGCTGACAGATTCCCTTTAATAGAGCAATGGTCACATTTGGTCAGTAATGCCTTATTCATAGTGATTTATTTATCATCTAGTGAATTCAGAGAATAGGTAGCACATATTTTTATTGGACAACCCCTTCAAGTTATTGATGAGATTAAAACTAAACATAATGATATCATGTCACAGAAATTGTGTCTGGTTGATGAACATTTTCTTAATAAGAATCTTGGTTGATATATTATATACTGTACCTTATTCATTGCATTCACAATTCTTCTTTGTTTAAGTCGTAAAGAATTTTTTTCTAGCTATAATTTTGCCTCTTATTTTCCTGGAAAACTAAAGAACATTATTATGATCTCATAATTTATTTATTTATTTTACCAAGTTTGAGTTTTCCCAGACCTGAGTTTTGAGATCTTGCCAAAATAATCTCCGAGATTCACTCACCAGAGTAAAACACATCTGTGTGAGAATAAAATAAAGACATAAATGTGTTCGTCTTCCTTTACCTAATTTGACTTAAAATTTGTCATACAGTTGATGAGCATCAAAACTACATTAATCAAAGAAAGACATTTTGCAAGTTGTAAATATAAAATCTATTATAAGGAGTAATCTCTCCAATTTTGGCGGCATGATTAACAACTGTAAAAGGCTGGACCAGTATCCTAAAAGTTTCCTCAGCCAACAATCGAATGCCGACGCGGCCCCATGGTGTAGTGGTCAAGACTCACGAGATGACATAATATCAGTAAATGCAAGAGGTAACCAGGAAGCTTCCGTTGGATCACCGGCCGATTAAGTTCATGGGATCTTTTTCTGGCTGCCGTAAAGTACCGACATGGATGCTGGTATAGGGTCCTGTGCATTTTTTGCCTCAAATCTAATGAGTAGTACTTACATTTCTGCAGGTAGAGGGTTGGACCGGCCCACTGCAGTAAAGACGACCTCCATTGAGCCCAGGTTGTGAGAGAATAATTTCATTTAGCCACCATATGGCCCTCACGAGATGACATAATATCAGTAAATGCAAGAGGTGACCAGGAAGCCTCCGTTGGATCACCGGCCGACTAAGTTCATGGGATCTTTTTCTGGCTGCCATAAAGTACCAAAGTGGATGTTGGTACAAGGTCCTGTGCATTTTTTGCCTCATCTCTAATGAGTAGTACATAAATGCCTGCAGGTATAGGGTTGGACCGACCCACTGGAGTTAAGACGACCTCCATTGCCCCCAGGTTGTGAGAGAATAATTTCATTTAGCCACCATATGGCCCTCACAAGATGACATAATATCACTAAATGCAAGAGGTGACTAGGAAGCTTTCGTTGGATCACCGGCCGGCTAAGAACCTGGGGTCTTTTTCTGGCTGCCAAAATGTACCAACGTGTATGCTGGCATAGGGTCCTTTGCATTTTTGACTCATCTCTAATGACTAATACATAAATTCCTGCAGGTATAGCGTTGGACCGGCCCACTGGAGTAAAGACGACCTCCATTGAGCCCAGGTTGTGAGAGAATAATTTCATTTAGCCACCATATGGCCCTATGGTGAAACTTCTTGTCCATTGTGGTAATGTGACATTGAAAATTGAAGTTTACAATGCAATAGACTATGAAAATATTTTACAGTGTAGCCAATATGATGATATGGTGGGATGCTGCAGCATCCAGTACAGCAGACTTGGTTGATCATGTACAATGCAGCAGCAGCCGGTATAGCAGACTTGACCAATAGGGTATAATGCAGGAGTGTCCAGTAACGCAGACTTGGCCAAGAGGATATGATGCCGCAACAGTTGGTACTATGAAATAGACAAGTGTAAGTAACAGCAGCAGCACATAAGAAAGAGACCTGTACAACTAGCAACGCATTTCTAGGAATAGACCACATTGTCCATGCACCTCTTATAAAGGGAGGGTGCCTTAAATACCTGGTGTCTCTTAGCCATAGGCTGAGAAGCACTTCCGGGTTACGGCACACTGGCCTTTTAAGAATAGAATGTACATGTGTGCGCAAGCCCTAAGTGTACTTCCAGGAGACCTGTACGGTGTGTTCAAGCCCTGGCATCATGCGGCAGGAAGCAGGGACGAGAAACCACTGCTGAATGGCCGGCAGGGGCAGGGCAGAGCGAGGACTCCAGTTCCTGCATTATAAAGGGCACATACTCGCCCAGAATATAAGTTCCACTTCTCTGTACTGGACATCTTCTTTAATTGTGACACAAGACAGTTATCAGTTCAAAAGAGATCACTGACTATATACTATAAGTAGGAAAACCTTTGTGAACAAATAAGTGCAGTAGTTTCAATCATCTTGCAACCACATTTTGGGTCAGAAGTGGAAAGTTCGTGCATTTAATTTTTGGTAACATGAATGTTCCAGCTGAAGTTCTTCATCCTGTTGATGATTCTCTCCATATATTATTGTGTTCAACCATCATGAGGTCAAAAAAGCCCTTGTGTCAACATCTCTTCATCAGTGTTCGGATGTTAGTTTGAAAAAGAGCTAACCTGGCGCTATGGGGCATCAGTTGGGACATTGTTGCACATATGGTGGTCCTGTCCAGTCCTGAGTGCCTTTTGGGAGGGGGTTCTTTGGGGGATTTGGAGGTAACAGGGATATCAGTTCCCAAGTCCCCAGAAGCAATCTTGCTGTATATGTTCCCCATGTCCAAGTCCAAATACAAAAAATCCTTTCTGAGACATTTACTAAAAGCTGCAAAAACAGTGATCTCCCAGCATTGGAGGTCCCTGGACCCCCCCATCTTTGGAGGAATGGTGTTCAGAGATCTCACTGACCCACCGAATGGAAACTTTGATCACCCATTCTCAGCAAGAGTTGGATTTTGTCGCCAAGAAATGGTTTCACTGGGAGGCCTTCCTCTCCTCCCCGTATACCACTCTGTATCACATTGCCCTAATCCAGGCAGTCTCTAATTCCCAGGACGTGAATTGAAGAAGGTCTCTGACCGCAACATTTTCACAACTGGATTAGACAAATAAATTTGCTTTTTTAACCATTGGAGAGCCTCGTTTACTGACTACTACTATTACAGTTTTAGAACCTACCAATGCACCCTAATTTTGCCAGAAGTGACATGTTATTTCTACAATCGAACACTGATCATGGGCATGGGTAGATGCGATCTGCTGTGGAGGAGATCCAGAATGCAGCAGGTCCTGATTGTGTGCACATACACGAAAGTGGGCTTTACACACAGCGACATCACTAGCGATGTCACTCGTGAAAGCATCTGCCCCGTCGGTTGTGCGTCACGGGCAAATCGCTGCCCGTAGCGCACAACATCGCTAACACCATTCACATGTACTTACCTGCCTAGCGATGTCTCTGTGTCCGGCGAACCGCCTCCTTTCTAAGGGGGCAGTTTGTGCGGTATCACAGCGGCGTCACTAAGCGGCCGCCCAATAGAAGCGGAGGGGCGGAGATGGGCGGCCGGAACATCCCGCCCACCTCCTTCCTTCTTCATTGCCGGCGGCCGCAGGTACGATGTAGTTCTTCGTTCCTGCGGTGTCACACGTAGCGATGTATGCTGCCGCAGGAACGACGAACAACCTGCGTCCTGCAACAGAAACGATAATTGGGATTAGAGCGACCGGTCAACGATCAACGATTAGGTAAGTAATTTTGATCGTTTAATGGTCGTTCGTGCGTTTCCCACGCAACGACATCACTAACAAGGCCGGATGTGCGTCACGAATTCCTGTAACTCCAACGACATCTCGTTAGCGATGTCGTTGCATGTAAAGCCCGCTTTAGACATTGCTATTTCGGCAACCACTTACTATACATCTTATTTGCATTAATTCAACGGACTACAATGCACAAAATTACAATGTATTTCCTTATTCAACTCAATTGTAGACTATGTTTCCATGTCTAAGTAGAGAAGATGTCTGATTGTCTATAGGCAACTCTTGCCTTTCCTATGTGTTCTTTTCCTTGTGTCTGCACTTTTTGGATTGGATTTGTGCCGAGCTGTGTTGTAATTAACGATTCTAGTAGTGGATTACATTAATCTCAGATAAAAATAATTTGTACAGTATTTAAGTTCAGCTGTAGAAACCAGTAAGAAGCTTGGAGGGATAAGAAAGTGAAAAATGTAAAAAAATAATAGTGTTAAAGTTCATGTTGAATCAAATCTCCATTTATATTAATTAATAAATGTTTAGTAGGTCAAGTGGATGATAAACGTTAATTAAATCTGAAAGTTTTGAAAAACATATTAGAAACACAAAGGAGACTCAATGGCAGGGAAGGAACATTTGGAGATCGAGCAGTAGCTGTCACCTCCTGCTGGGGCTGGCTGGTCCTCCGCCATAAAAGATGATTATTAAGTATTATTGCTGATACATTATTGTAAGCTAGTACTTAAAGTTACATCTCCGTTCAAAGCTTAGTTCTAATCTGTTCAGATGGATCTTAAAGACTTAAATAACATAAAAAAAATTGATTGACTAAAAATGGAAATCATACCCGATCGCTATTACCAATGATTATTTTTATTTGTAGAGCGTTACTTTGTCATCTAAAGATGAGTTACCGTAATTTGTGAAAATTTCCATCTTTGAGGGTTTGTATTTTAGCATTTCATGGGCCCTCTATAGATAGAAAATTAACTTTTGTTCCATGTTTTTCTAAAAATACCCAAATGAAAAAGTACACCTTTAGGTCTCCTGAAAAGGGCACAACTTTTTATGAAAAGTCAGCCTTGAACTTCCAGTGGGATCCCGGCATTGATCCCATAATCCTCTGTGGCCTATTAGCATGAGATCTCAAGTTTTATTGTAAGATCTTGCGCTTTGCCCTAATACTCTGCACTGCCACATCCTTTACTAGGCAGTGACCATATAGTGATATCATTTTAAGGCCCAGTCCCACACAACGATTTACCAGCGATCCCGAAAACGATGCGACCTGATAGGGATCGCAGGTAAGTCGCTGGGAGGTCGCAGGTGAGATGTCACACAGTCAGACCTTACCAACGATGCAGGAACAATACAGGTCGCAGTAGCGACTTGTATAACGATCTCAGCAGTCACTGTGGCCCTATCACACAGTGTCAAAGACAGCGATGTGTCCTGCCCAGCAGGACATCGCCTTTGAAGAAAATGGCCTGGACCATTCTGCAATGACTAGAGATCTCACAGCAGGGGCCTGATCGCTGGTAGGTGTCACACATAAGACCGCTAACGGGATCGCTACTGCGTCACAGAAACCGTGACTCCGCTGCGATCTTGCTAGCGATCTCATTATGTGTTACGGTATCTATAGAGCTTATGTTTACACTGTGATAGGGGCCATGATGTTTGTGGGATTCCACTCTATATGCAAAGATCATACAGTACAACCTAGCAGATTGGGCCTCTTGCTAGAAAATTGGCCATTTTGGGGGACATTAGGGAGTGTTGTGCCCAGTTTTGTCATTAGCTTCTATTTAGAAAAAGCGCCAGTCTGGGGCTGACAACTCTTTTATTAAATATAAAATGACAGCCCTAAACAAGTAATGGGTACTCTGATGAGAAAAAGGGTAACAATGTTTTGAACTTTTGACTTTCAGGCTCCATATCTCACCATCTACTACAGCTTTGAATGTGAGATTACCTTCATTTTATAGAAAATCATCTTGGTTATCTCATACATAAACTTGACTTGTAATTTTTTAGCAAAGGATTAGTTATGCAGATTCTTGTCACGTCACTGCATTGTTAGTGTTTTGCTCCTAAAAATCAAACAAAATGTTTATTTTGTTAGCATTATGTAAACTCACTTATGGCTTTCAACAATGCTTGAATCCTTTTTGTCATGCTCTCTATTAGATTCAGGCAAGTCATAAACAAAATCTGATCCCAGGTCTATTCTACACATTCCCAATATTGGTGCATACTGGTCGACTCACTTGGGTATATATACAATTCTACCCACAAATGTTTAGGTTGAGGTCTGAAGCCTTTATTGTAATTGAACCATTTCTTTGCCAATATTTTTAAAATAAGTACAGTTTGGAATGTTTAGTGCTGTAGTGCACATTTGGTGCTGCTTTTTGTTTTTTCTTCATTGAATTGGTCGGTGGTTGACCTCCACCTTGCTTTGCACCCCAATTTGGGATGTATTCCATCTGTCTAGATTTTGGCGGTTGGTGACTGTTCACATTAAGTCATCAGGCTTTGTCCACAGGCTATTTACTTCATGCAGCATTTGCTTGGACCTGTCCCGCCCACAGCCATGACTCAGTCATGGGTACGGGATTGAAATAGACCAGGTGAGTGCTGCTAAGAGCAGTTCTACTATTCATATGTGAGGCCGTATGGCACATTTTATAAAAATATTTTAGTGTAGGACTGCTTCAAATGAGATTTGCCGTGACGTGGCGAAGCAGCTCAAGAAATTGCAATTTTTTGCCAAAAATCTCAAAATTTTTAAAATAAGTACAGTTTGGAATGTTTAGTGCTGTAGTGCACATTTGGTGCTGCTTTTTGTTTTTTCTTCATTGAATTGGTCGGTGGTTGACCTCCACCTTGCTTTGCACCCCAATTTGGGATGTATTCCATCTGTCTAGATTTTGGCGGTTGGTGACTGTTCACATTAAGTCATCAGGCTTTGTCCACAGGCTATTTACTTCATGCAGCATTTGCTTGGACCTGTCCCGCCCACAGCCATGACTCAGTCATGGGTACGGGATTGAAATAGACCAGGTGAGTGCTGCTAAGAGCAGTTCTACTATTCATATGTGAGGCCGTATGGCACATTTTATAAAAATATTTTAGTGTAGGACTGCTTCAAATGAGATTTGCCGTGACGTGGCGAAGCAGCTCAAGAAATTGCAATTTTTTGCCAAAAATCTCAAAATTTTTAAAATAAGTACAGTTTGGAATGTTTAGTGCTGTAGTGCACATTTGGTGCTGCTTTTTGTTTTTTCAGCTTTGAATGTGAGATTACCTTCATTTTATAGAAAATCATCTTGGTTATCTCATACATAAACTTGACTTGTAATTTTTTAGCAAAGGATTAGTTATGCAGATTCTTGTCACGTCACTGCATTGTTAGTGTTTTGCTCCTAAAAATCAAACAAAATGTTTATTTTGTTAGCATTATGTAAACTCACTTATGGCTTTCAACAATGCTTGAATCCTTTTTGTCATGCTCTCTATTAGATTCAGGCAAGTCATAAACAAAATCTGATCCCAGGTCTATTCTACACATTCCCAATATTGGTGCATACTGGTCGACTCACTTGGGTATATATACAATTCTACCCACAAATGTTTAGGTTGAGGTCTGAAGCCTTTATTGTAATTGAACCATTTCTTTGCCAATATTGACGTATGCTCCGGGTCATTGTACTGTTGTCTGCTTCACAGTTCCTTCAATTTCTCGATCCGTTAACCCCTTTGTCCCTTATTTCTTCCAGACCTATTTGCATCCATCAGAGCCTAATCTATTAACATTTGTCTCATCGTTCCAAGTCACCCGCTTCCAATCTTTTACTGTCCACTTTTAGTACTTTTTTGCAATTTGAGTCGAAGCTTCTTATGACGATATTAAAGTTGAGGCTTCTTCACCTTTTTTCAGGACACTATTCCAGACTCTTGTAACGTGCATCACATGGTGCTTGCATGGACGTCGGTGATCTCACTATTACGAAGCATACGAGCCATCTCCCCTTTCGTGTTTGTTGTACCAAACATTATAGACCTTGTAATGTGACAATTTATTCACTTCGATATTTTGCCTGGACGTGCCTTTTTTAACTTTTGAATGGATGGATGTCCTTCAGTTCGTACTCTTCAAAGTGTCATAGCACTCACATGGTCAAGTTTGATCATTTTCTTGGCCGAGAGACAGTTATTGATGAGCTGGGTGATGCTGTTCCTCTTTTCTTAGGAAATCTTCATGACTGCTCCTCGATTTGAACCAGTGACCTCTCATTTGGGAATCAACCTAATAACATACTGAACTATTAAGGAATGTGAGAACAGGTTGTAAATTGCAGTAATAAGATTTTTCCACCACCAAGAGCAGTAACAATGCAGTGACTTGACAAGAATCTGCATAACATATAATAGCTGCAAGTCAAATTTTATATATGAGATAGCCAAGATGACTGTCTGTAAAATCAGGTAGTCTTATGTCTGAAGCTGTAGCTGATGGTGAGATATGGAGCCTAAAAGTCAAAAGTTCAAAACATTGTTTGCCATTTACTTGTCAGTATACGCTTTAAAATTAATTTGCAATGTGAGTCTTAAGGGTGCTTTACATGCTGCGACATCGCTAACGATATATCATCGGGGTCATGTCGTTAGTGACGCACATACGGCGGCATTAGCGACATCGCAGTGTGTGACACCAAGGAGCGACGATCAACGATTGCAAAAGCCTCAAAAATCGTTGATCGTTGACACATCGCTGATTTTCATAATGTCGTTGCTGCTGCAGGTACAATGTTGTTCGTCGTTCCTGCAGCATCACACATCGCTATGTGTGACACCGCAGGAATGACGAACATCTCCTTATCTGCGTCCACCGGCAATGAGGAAGGAAGGAGGTGGGCAGCATGTTCCGGCTGCTTATCTCTGCCCCTCCTCTGCTATTGGGCGGCCGCTTAGTGACGTCGCTATGACGCCGAACGCACCTCCCCCTTGAAGGAGGGATTGTTCTGCAGCCACAGTAACGTCGTTGAAAAGGTATGTGCGCGTGACGCTGCCGTAGCGATAATGTTCGCTACGGCAGCGATCACCAAATGTCACACAAACGACGGGGGCGGGTGCTATCGTGCACGACATCGCTAGCTATCGCTAGCGATGTCGCAGCGTGTACAGCACCCTTAAGTCTATGACTAATGACGTCGTCGGAGCTAGAAACGCTTAAGCTTTAATGATAATTCATGGATTTACCTTTTTATATGGGTTTTTTCATAAAAAAATTTTTTTATTTTACCAGGATGGATGTGCCGTTCATTCACCTTTCTTGGACTAATGTGGGTTTTACTTTAGTTGGAATGTTTTTATTGTTAATAGCTCAAATTTTATATAAAATGTGTGCATTTCAATGGCTGAGACCCAAATCTCTCTATTATACATTTGATCTCTCGCGCAAATAATCTTGTACGTTAGCATGTGTTAGAATTGTATTATGTTCCACAAAGGCCTATTACACAATGATCTCTGCAATCATTTAATACCGTCAGTGTCAAAGATCCCAGTTTGCCTTTTCATAGTGCAATAATTGTTCTGGAATATGATCTGTTGTTACGGACTTGATTTCATTCTGCAGCAAAGTTTGCTTTATTTGGCCTGTTGCCTAACTAATTGATGTGCTGCAGATGTAACATTGATGGATATAGTCACTCCTCATTGCAGCTATGGGAGGTCGTATAAGGTCTTCCTTACACAGACATGTTGTACATATGATATTGGAACACACACAAGGAACAAGTTCAGCATGTTGTATTCAGTCCAACAAACTTCTATACTAGTAGCTCAGCAATTTGCAGAAGTAGTATACAGAACCTTAGATATGGAATTACAGCCCAAATGGGTATTTAAAACTAAACGGGAGGCTTGTGGACTAAGAAAACACGTTTCAAGTGTTCAGACTGCTTACAAAATAGTATAAAAAAGGCTATATTGAGGTGTCCCCCATAGTTCCAAGTCCAACTTTTCCTAACCTAGTCCCCGCTTGTGTCCTCTTCCCATTCCTTTCGCAACACATCAGAAATAGTCAGAAATCAATAAAGTCTGTTACCTAAAGTGTCTCTGACAATATTGGCAAAGCCTTCCCTAGGTTTTAGACCATCAAAGACACACCAGGTGACATATTTAAAATGGTATTCTCAAGTTCTAAAATTGCTTTAGTTAGTTTGACCCTAAGGAAATAAGTAAGTAGTTTGTAATTGACTTGACATGGTATAAAGAAGTGGAGAACCTATCAGCATCCACTCTTTACAGCTTATGGATACATAATGCACTGTGACGGTGTTTATGTGGTTTGGGTTGTTACATGGCCATAGGAAGTTGCTGTCTATTCGTTAGGCAGATAGGGAAGTGTACTGAAGAGAGCCAGACCTACGGTCTTATAGTTAGCAGATCAGCATAGTAACAGGTGGTGTGTGTAAAGAAAGGAGAACATGCACAGATATCAGGTTTTTAAGTAAATCAGGATTACTTCTCATCAGTTTGTTCAGTAAAGAAAAGTTCATTTTCGATCTCTGGTCTCCAACATTCATCTCAATCTTGTTGTGTCCTGGCCTGCTATGCCAAGAGGCAGCATACTGTCTGCAGTGGCATATCACTAAGTAATAGCATACACACCAAGCCAGGATCCCCGAGACAAGGATTCGGTTCCTGGCATAGCCAAGCCCACCTTTACAGTGGCTTCCAGACACTGGCTGAGAGTGTTAAGTGGGTGGCTACCTTCCAGGAGATGAGTTAAGGCTTAGCATACTAGTCAGTTCTCTCTAGTTTGTTGATTTCTATACAGCAGTTAGTTGCTCCCCATATCTCCGCTCTCTCAGCTTCTGAAGAGATGCAGTTATATGTCATTAGCCAACATCTTTCACAGGAGGTCAAGAAATCATGTCTCTCAGATCTCACTGTCCAAACTTGTGTTCTTGTTCAAATGCCCTGTTATTTCAGTGTGTGAATGCAGTGAAAGCTGTGTAGAGTCCAGAACAAACCCCTGTTAGCTAAATGTCTTATAACAGAACTTGTGCTGAGCTTTACTATTTTAGTTCTAACGAGTGCTGACACTCAAGGCCCTCCTCCTACCCTGCTAGAAACCAGGAAGTGAAAGAGACTGAAAAGCTGTGTGATGCTCAAGAGACAACATGAGAATAGTCCCTTAACAGCTGCAGCCATATGCATAAATGGGTGCTTTTGGCTGTATGGCTGGATAATGAGTGCTTCACTTTCTCAATTGAATATATTAAGCTAAATCACCTTGGTTATGTGACATAATGGAACAAAAATAATCAAGTTCTCTACCCTGTGCCACCTGTTTTCTTACTCATCTCTTTTCTCCTCCATTTCTTTTTTTTCTGTTCTTTTCCTACTCTTTTTTTCCCTATTATATCATTAGTTTATAAGCAATGAAGTCATGCCTTTAACCTGGTTATTCCACATGGACTTCAAGCTTCAATTATCTGACGTAATCTACCTTCGAAAGATGCCGTTGGCCCATAGCATCACATAAGCTAATGTAAACTATACAAAGATGAAAAGTCATGAATATGACTGCAAACTTTTTGCCTATTGTCAGTGGTACTCTCCCCTTTGTACGGGAGATACGCTACTGATGATTACTTTTTAGGCCATACAAAAAAGTGTGTTCAACTAATGAAAAAGTTCAGCAGCTACTTGCTGCCATATTAACACTGGCAAATAATCAAATGCTCATTAAACTATTTTTTATGGGACATAGTACAAGTTTTTCAGTCACTCTTCTACTTGAAATAGGATGATAAACTATATATGAAACCAGAATCTAAGTATATTGATGCTCCAAATTTATGCCTGTTGGACCTTCATTTATACTTTTTTTTTTTCTGAACAGCACTGTCCTTTATGAATGCTGCCCTGGCTACATGAAAATGAATGGTCAACAAGGATGTCCTGCAGGTACAGTATGACAGTTATTACATTTAGGATTTTTAGGTTCCTAATGTATCATCTGACTGTTAAAGTGGTTGGCCACTACTTTAACACTGATTGCCTATCCTTAGGATAGGTTAGACAATGTCTGATCGGCCGAGGTCCAACACTCTGTACCCCCATCAATCAGCTACTCTCAGTCCCGGTGGCCGCAGCCGGTAGCTGGAAATGCCCAGTTTCAGAGCTGCTCCATCTTCTGATAGCAAATTCTTATTCAAATTAATAGCAGGTGGATGTGCAGTACCTGGTAGCAGCTGCTATCATGGGACAGAGTAGCTCCGTAACTGAGCACTTCCGGGTTGCCTGCTGCCGTCACTGGCATCAGGAGCAGCTCATCGGTGGGAGTGTCCGGTGTCGGACCTCGGATGATCAGATATTGATGACCTAAGGCCATCAACGTTAAAGTAATAGCCAACCTCTTTAATTTCATGTTTTATTTATTGCTAGAATTATTTCTAAGCTTGTATTATCTGAATAATTCACAGCAATGACGTCTTAATCTAGATTATGAAGGTCCTATTGTTAACATTCCATAGTTTGTCCAGCACAAATAAATGCCTACAGAACTACTGTCATGATTGACTCCTGGCTCAGCTGGAGCTGAGCCTTTTTTTAGTTTCACTTCTGATGCAAGTCATGTTAGGGGTTAATCCTTTCTGCCTCGTTCTGGAGGTCAGGCTGCTTTATTAGGGCACTGTTTCTCTTGGACTTCGCCAGTGATACTTCTGGCTGTGCTGTGTTCTGCTCTTGAGGGACCTGTTGTCTGCCCTGCCCCCTCCTGACCTCCGTGTTCACCTGACCTGTTAACCTCCTCTGTTGACTGTTTCCATCAGTGTCTATCCCGCTGTCTCCCTGTTCGTTCCTTATCTGTTTACCTTGATTCTGTCTTGTCTTCCCACTCCCCCTCGCTTCTAGGCTCTGATTTCCTGGCTACTGACTATTTGCTTCCCTCTGACTACGTTTAGACTTTGCCCTTGTGTACTTACAAGACCGCATGTTGTGACACGGCTTTCTGACGATTCTACTGCCATCTGGTGGGCTTGACTAGTATTACCTCTGCTAGGGAATTCCCTGCTCATACGTTTCCTCCACTTTTACGCCCCCTAGTGGTTTACCAGCTAACTACCTTCTCAGATAGTTTCAGGAATCCTCTCAGTCCCACATTACTGCGCTGTACTGCTATTGTACATCTTAGAGTACAGCGTGACAACTACCACATCCTTTATTGTAACATCCAGCAAGTAAGAGCTTACTTATGATTAGTGCCGACCATTCCAATTTTTTTTTCCATGGTACAAGTTGCTATAAATCATCTCTAAAAGTAAAACAATTTGTCTTTTACTTAGCAAATGCCCCTCATGTTGGCAGAAAATATTCTAACCTTATCATTGATTGTGTCATGATTGCAAGGCCTCGGTTCCACTTGCGCATAGCTTGCGATGCGAGAGTATTAGAAGTGATATGCTAATGTCCCTGTGCTGCGAGCGGGAGCTGAGAGTCATGCGACTGTGATCTGATCTTGCGATCATATCACAGCTGCGGAGGAGAGGGAGGGAGCACTTTCTCCCCTTCTCCTCCGCTACCTGTTTCTGCATATATATCGTACTGCACTCGGATTACATGTGAGTGCACTGCGATGTTTCACACGTTCCCATAGACTTGTATGGGAGTGCATGAGCCGAGACTCGCATGCTGCAATTCATTACGCATGCCGATATGGCATGAAAAATCAATCACAGATGGATACAGACCCATAGTTTTGCACTGGTCCAATGTTTTATCGGAATGCAGTCGTCCATGTGGAACAGAGGCCTAACAGTCTGTTGCATAATTTGTTTTTATTGAGAATTTGAACAGAATAAAAAGGACATTTTATTAATCTACATAGTGCAGTTGCTGTAATAACAAGGTTTTTAATTTGATGAGTGATAAGATCGAGAACAAGGTTTCCACTTTTTTTTATTTCTGGCAATCCACCTTTGATTATGATTCTATTGCACAAATATAAAAATAAACATTTTTCATTAAAACATTTTAGGTTTATTTGCCTTCAACTCCTATGCAGTCCTAAGTGTCTACAGGGAATTAGTCTGCAAAGACGCCTTATTATCAAACCAAAGTGGTCCACAAAAAATCAGAAACATGTCCGTTTTTGATCAGAGTTATAGGGATAGTCCCATCTCCAAGATCTTATCCCACTATGTAGTAGGTGTAATAATAATAATAATAATAGTAAATACCTCCAATTGGAAATGTAATATAGTTCTCCTGATTAGCTATGTCTCTTACCTCATGGGCAGGGCGTTACAGTAGCATAGGTATCCATGGTTATGGCCACTCGTAACCTAAGCTGCAATGCCCTGCACATGAGGTAAGAGACATGGATATATCAGTAGAACTATGCTACATTTCTAATTGGAGGTATTTGCTAATATTATTATTATTATTACACCTACTACATGCTGGGCTAGGATCTTGGAGATGGGAATAACCCTTAGAGGATCAAAATTAGCCATACAAGTCTATGGGTCCATGAAAATCACAAACTGCACCCGGATGACATCAGTGTATAAACCGTGTGCACTCTCATTGATTAACACTGCAATGAATCTTTGTAATTTATTTATTTATTTCATACTAGCTGTAGCACCCGGCATTGCCTGAGATATTAACTGTCTCTCTGTTTCTCTCCCAGTCTCTGTCTGTCTCTGTCTCTATCTCTGTCTCTTTCCATGTCTGACTCTCTCTCTCTTTCCCGGTCTGTCTCTCTATCTCCTTCCCTGTCTCTCTGTCTGCCTCATTCCCTGACTGTCTCTTTGTCTCTTTCCCTGTCAGTCTCTCTGTGTCTTTCCCTCTCTTTCTCTATCTTTTTCCAGTCTGTCTCTCTATCTCTTTCCCTGTCTCTCTCTTTCCCTGTCTGTCTCTCTATCTCTTTCCCTGTCTCTCTGTCTGTCTCTTTCCCTGTCTGTCTCTCTGATCACTGATGACATCACTGATGAAACAAATGGTAACAAACTGACACACGGAGCAAAGACTGATGAAACTTGGATCCAGAACACTAAACAACCATTTGTGTTTTTACGTATGAGAAAAATCACAACCGTGTGAATGAGGCCTTATCGATATATATCTAATACATGTTTTCTCTTCAAAACCAGTTGCTCCTATTGACAACGTCTATGGCACTCTTGGGATTGTGGGAGCCACATCGACTCAAGACTACTCTGATCGGTCAGACCTGAGGAAGGAGATTGAAGGAGTCGGTTCTTTTACCTTTTTTGCACCCAGTAATGATGCCTGGGACTTGCTGGATCCTGTAAGCACATTCATTGGTTCTGATAAAAAAATATTAAGAAAAATTCCAATGACAGCAAAAATGTTTGAAAACTATTTTTGTTTTTATATTTTAGGAGATTCGCTCATCACTGCTGAGCAATGTGAACATTGAATTGCTTAATGCCCTGCATTATCACATGCTTGATAAGAGAATGCTGACCAAGGATCTTAAGAATGGAATGACCCTTACCTCCATGTTCAACAACCAACCTCTTCTGATACATCACTATACTAACGGGGTACGTGTAACTTTATAGTTCTTACAGAATTTCAGTGCATTGGTAATTTGATTATAATATATTATATAAATGTCATTAAAAATGGCCTAGCATTTAAATAATGGTTTAAAAGTTAAATGTAATGTTTACAAATTTTTGCCAATTTTATTTTATTTTATTTTTTATATAAAATTTTTAAATATTTTTATTTTCCATATAACAATCTGTATTTAAAAACATATATAAATCTTATTATTTTCACACTCATCACTGGAGCTTTTCTAGACTCATACTTCCTATTCTTTCAGAAAATGCACATGTACATTAGCAGCAATAGAGTAACGCAGACACTGGCCTTTTCATTGAAGTATCTAATGAGTGTGTGCAAAGGTCATCATGACCATTAGAAATGCAGCGTGACCTTTGACATCACCTACTGTGATTGGTGGATGTGTCTCTACAATATATAGAGTTATTTGTTTTGGGGTTTTTTTCTGTTTGAGAATGAGACCTTTAATAAGTTTCTTTTTAAAGAATAGAATGTATAAGTCTAAAATAGCCCCTGTGGCCAGTGTGAAAATGTCACATTTTTTCTATTTATTTTCAACAGATTTGTAAGTGAAAGAAAATAAATAGGGATGATCGAATACTTCGATTATTCGGCTTCGCGAATATTTTCCGAATACCTCGCCGCTATTCGACTATTCGCGAATATTCGATGCGCAATGTAAGTCTATGGGAAACCCAAATAACAACTATTCGGAACTATTCGGGCTTCCCATAGACTTACATTAGAACAAAAAAAGAAGAAAACGACCAACCGTCCAATTGATGTGAAAACATATAGTAATTATTTATTGATCAGTGCAAAGGTGGACATACAGATAAATGAGTTAAAAGAAGCACAACCAGGAAAACCAGCAATATGGCAATTACACATATAAATCCCCAGACTGATACAGGCACCATAAATACAATGGCAATCAGCAAAAACTGGACATATATGAGTCCAAAAGAGTTGGAAGACACATGGTTAAATTTAATTAAGGAATTATTTCCATAAAAATTATTGCCTATATAATAATTGATCTTACCATGTGACTATCTTAATACACCATATGAAATATAACCTCCATGTAACCTAATATCCAATTCTCACAGAGGACATATATACTGGTGCCTGCACAATCATATAGGGGCCACGTGGAGAGGTGAGCACGGTCCATCACATAACTGCATGGTCGGATACATCAAAAGACGTGAATGGTCTCAAATACAAGCCAATACCATCTAGCACCGCGCTCACACTTACCACGTGTTTGTCAAGGATTGTGACCAGCCGGAATTTCCGCCTACCCGACGGCCGTTTCGGCAACCGCCTTCGTCAGGGGGGGTGGAGTTATGCTATGCAACGAGCTCTAATAAAGGAGGTGCGTGCCAATCACAATACGGTATCACCGCAAGTGACGCATGCGTCGCCACAGCAACACGCGACGCTCGCCGGACGCCGCGTCAAGGGCGGGTGACGTCAGATCACAACACATGATCCGGCAGCACACGCCCATAGAGACGCCGCTATCCGGAGGGCGCCGCATGCAAGGGGGCACGCATGCGTACCGGTGATCCGCATGGTGATAGTGGTAAAGTGGGTGAATTCAGCATAAAATAGTTATATATGGAGATGCACTCCAAGAAATATATATAAGTAACAGTGCATCTCCATAATTGGGGTCAGAAGCATCCATGACCATAGTACAGTACATTCACATGCCCAATAGATTATCAAAATAAAAAAATAGAAGATAATATCATAAATTGATAATAATAGTCACTAGATACAGCATGCGGTGGTCAAATACATAACAGTCATAATAGAAGAAGAAGGAAGAAGAAACTTGCACATATAAATATCCGTGGTAAAACTGAATTCATAACCACCAATCTATGACAAAATATACTTTGTAATATACTCATATTCCTCAATCTAAACTTCATCATATTGTGGTATGATTATAGCTACCACGGATAAATGGGCATATAGAGTTAGCCCTACAGAAGGACAACACAAATCAACATATAAACCGGCCACAATCCAGGTATCAAACTCGATATGTGGCAAGAGTATATCCTAATAACATAACAATGAATTTGTGGGAGGGGGGGGGGGGAAAAGGGGGAGGGGGAGGGGGGGGGGGGAAGGAAAGGGGAAAAAGGGGGGGGGGGGAAAGGGGGGGAGAAGATGAAAGATATTAAAAAGCTTGATCCACAATGGAAAAATCCAAAAAATGGCAAGTTCTTGATCTTCACGGGAATAATTAATCTTGACCCCAGGAAATGCTGATCTTCAGACCCTGATGTTCCGAACGCACCCATAATGGAAAAAGATTTTTTGAAATCAACGAGCCTGTGCATAGCAATAAAAAAAAGGTGCAGTTAAAATCAATCAGAAAACATAAAAACAATAAAACCGATAATATGGAGATCCTATGATATGGAGGAAGATCATTATAAAAATGGAACAAAACTAATATTTTCATTCAGGCCTGATGGATACAAGGTGGAAAGTGTCCAAATCCATCGTGTTTCCATTTGTCCCAATCGTTTACTAACCGATCCACCTCTGACAGAAGCATTGATGGCGTCAATACCCTTAACTCTAAGTAAGGATGCATCACACTGACCTTCATAGGAAATCCACTTCTACAAATGCGCTTTTACACGCTTCTTCGGCCCATCCTAAACATATGATCCAAGCCATCCCCATTGGCCAATTCTTACGGCTTCGGAGAATATGTTCCACCGAATCGGATTTTGAAAAACAGGCCATAGACATGCGACAACGTTTTAAAGATAGGGGCTACAGTAATAGAGCCATAAAACGTGCCTATCACCGGGCTTAATACTCTACCCGTGAATCCATATTATATACAAAAAATGAAAAATGTAGTTCAGACACTATACGCTTTATTACAAGCTTTCATGCTCAATCAGCTTCTATGCGTAAATGTCTAGAAGGAGCCTGGCCTATTTTACAAGCCGATCCGGTTTTGAATAAAATTCTCCCTAACCGACCTAAAATCACCTTTCGGCGAGCAAAAAACCTTTATGATACCCTAATACATAGCCACCATCAAGGTGATACTCAACGTACTCTTATTAGCTCTAGTGCAATGATCTCCAGACGGGGATGCGCGCCTTGTGGCGGATGTGTTGCCTGCCCTAATATCGACAAAAGTGATACATTCACGGACTCATCAGGACTTAAGACCTATCGTATAAAAAAATCTATAACTTGTAGTACGAAAGCTGTTATATACTATGCTATGTGTCCATGTTTCAAAATCTATATTGGCCTTACCACGCGCCAACTCAAAGTTCGAGTCCGTGAACATGTATTGGGCATTATGGCGGCATCTGGACAGGTAGACGCATCCTCTCTGAAGACATTGCCCAAACATTTTCGTGAACATCACAATTGTGATGCATCCTTACTTAGAGTTAAGGGTATTGACGCCATCAATGCTTCTGTCAGAGGTGGATCGGTTAGTAAACGATTGGGACAAATGGAAACACGATGGATTTGGACACTTTCCACCTTGTATCCATCAGGCCTGAATGAAAATATTAGTTTTGTTCCATTTTTATAATGATCTTCCTCCATATCATAGGATCTCCATATTATCGGTTTTATTGTTTTTATGTTTTCTGATTGATTTTAACTGCACCTTTTTTTTATTGCTATGCACAGGCTCGTTGATTTCAAAAAATCTTTTTCCATTATGGGTGCGTTCGGAACATCAGGGTCTGAAGATCAGCATTTCCTGGGGTCAAGATTAATTATTCCCGTGAAGATCAAGAACTTGCCATTTTTTGGATTTTTCCATTGTGGATCAAGCTTTTTAATATCTTTCATCTTCTCCCCCCCTTTCCCCCCCCCCCCCCCTTTTTCCCCTTTCCTCCCCCCCCCCCTCCCCCTTTCCCCCCCCCTCCCACAAATTCATTGTTATGTTATTAGGATATACTCTTGCCACATATCGAGTTTGATACCTGGATTGTGGCCGGTTTATATGTTGATTTGTGTTGTCCTTCTGTAGGGCTAACTCTATATGCCCATTTATCCGTGGTAGCTATAATCATACCACAATATTATGAAGTTTAGATTGAGGAATATGAGTATATTACAAAGTATATTTTGTCATAGATTGGTGGTTATGAATTCAGTTTTACCACGGATATTTATATGTGCAAGTTTCTTCTTCCTTCTTCTTCTATTATGACTGTTATGTATTTGACCACCGCATGCTGTATCTAGTGACTATTATTATCAATTTATGATATTATCTTCTATTTTTTTATTTTGATAATCTATTGGGCATGTGAATGTACTGTACTATGGTCATGGATGCTTCTGACCCCAATTATGGAGATGCACTGTTACTTATATATATTTCTTGGAGTGCATCTCCATATATAACTATTTTATGCTGAATTCACCCACTTTACCACTATCACCATGCGGATCACCGGTACGCATGCGTGCCCCCTTGCATGCGGCGCCCTCCGGATAGCGGCGTCTCTATGGGCGTGTGCTGCCGGATCATGTGTTGTGATCTGACGTCACCCGCCCTTGACGCGGCGTCCGGCGAGCGTCGCGTGTTGCTGTGGCGACGCATGCGTCACTTGCGGTGATACCGTATTGTGATTGGCACGCACCTCCTTTATTAGAGCTCGTTGCATAGCATAACTCCACCCCCCCGACGAAGGCGGTTGCCGAAACGGCCGTCGGGTAGGCGGAAATTCCGGCTGGTCACAATCCTTGACAAACACGTGGTAAGTGTGAGCGCGGTGCTAGATGGTATTGGCTTGTATTTGAGACCATTCACGTCTTTTGATGTATCCGACCATGCAGTTATGTGATGGACCGTGCTCACCTCTCCACGTGGCCCCTATATGATTGTGCAGGCACCAGTATATATGTCCTCTGTGAGAATTGGATATTAGGTTACATGGAGGTTATATTTCATATGGTGTATTAAGATAGTCACATGGTATGGTCAATTATTATATAGGCAATAATTTTTATGGAAATAATTCCTTAATTAAATTTAACCATGTGTCTTCCAACTCTTTTGGACTCATATATGTCCAGTTTTTGCTGATTGCCATTGTATTTATGGTGCCTGTATCAGTCTGGGGATTTATATGTGTAATTGCCATATTGCTGGTTTTCCTGGTTGTGCTTCTTTTAACTCATTTATCTGTATGTCCACCTTTGCACTGATCAATAAATAATTACTATATGTTTTCACATCAATTGGACGGTTGGTCGTTTTCTTCTTTTTTTGTTCTACATTAACCTTTTGCGACTTGTCCAGTTAAATATGTAGTCAGAGTTGTTGTCAATTATAAACTAAGTAGTGTTGGTATAAATTAATCAATGTCGACATGCAACTCTTAGTCCTGTGTATTTTCTCTGTTTGTAACCCATAGACTTACATTGCGCATTGAATAGTCGAATAGCAGTGAGGTATTCGGAAAATATTCGCAAAGTTGAATAATCGAAGTATTCGGTCATCACTAAAAATAAACATTACCAAAAATAATTATAATAAAATAAAAAATAAAATGTATGTTAAAAATAGTCAATTTTCTAAGAATACATTTCTATTTAAGGAAATATATCATCAGAAGACTTTGTAATTATAAACATATTTTTTTTCCTTTGTTAATTTTATGCATGTAACTTTAACTTATTATAGAATGAATTACATTAAAATAGATTTTTTTTCTCTATCCATTGAGATAAAAGTCATGAAATATTTATTTTACAATGGCTACTAGAGTACTCACAATAAATGAATGCTTCCTTGGTTCTGTCGCTCATGTGTTAGCTTTACTGTTTAGACTGACATAAGATTATTAAGTCCCCCATAGATATTACTCTAACATCAGCCAGACCCTCAATATCGATGGGTATGGCTGACTATCTAATGTATATGGGGACCCCTGACTCTCCCCCAATAAATGGTAGAAGGTCTGCAAACCATGTCATATGAAGAACGGTTAAAAGAGCAAGGGATCTTTAGTTTGAAAAAGAGAAGGCTGAGAGGAGACTTAATAGTGGTCTACAAATATCTGAAAGATAGTCACAGTGCAGAGGGAACCAGCCTATTCTCATTAGCACAAGGAAGTACAAGAAGCAATGGGATAAAGCTAAAAGGGAGGAGAATCAGATTAGACATTAGGAAAAACTGTCTGACAGTGAGGGCAGTCAGGGAGTGGAACAAACGACCACGGGAGGTAGTGAGCTCTCCATGAATGGAAATCTTCCAGCGGAAGCTGGATAAACATATAGCTGGGATGATTTAGGAAAACCTGCACTTGCAGGGGGTTGGATCCGATGGCCCTTGAACTCCCTTTCAATTTTACCATTCTATGATTCTATGATATGATATAGGGGAAGGTAAGGATCTGGTATGTCCGATTTTGGGACTGTGTCACAATGTAACTGCAGGTGTTGTGCCGAGGGCAAGAGGACTCCCGGTGAGCGACACAAGACAAAGGGAAAATGAGAGAAGCAATACAACGGAAAACCCTGGCATTGGAAGAGGGTAGAGGGATCACCTCCTAACAGTCAGCTGAGAGTGATAGACTGATCCCTGTACTCCCTAACATCCCTGGACTGGACCTTCCCCCATGCGCCATCATGTGCCTAGGCCCTCGATGGCCCTGAACTCACCCTGACTAGTGTGAAGGCCAGTGAGATGCTAGATCAGGCTTTAAGCATTTCCTAAGTATTTCACAGGTGAGAGAAAATATGGCAATTTCTGATGTCTTGATAATGATTCCATCACCTGTGCAAAGCTAAGGAAATGCTAAAAATGTGATCCATTGGGGGCTCCGAGGACTGGACTTTGGGAAACACTGGACTATACAAACAATTCAGGAAACTGGTTCTACAATATGGCTTCCTCCAAACATATTACTAAAAAAAAGCAAAACATTGTATTATATTAAAAAAAGTCACAAACAAATAATGAATCTAAAATGTAATATATGAAAAATTCCCTTTAATGTCATTGATCTATATTCATGACTCTGAAGATTGTTGTACTTTGTCTGTAACCTCTCTGTCTTCTTTCTTTTATTGCAGATCGTTACAGTAAACTGTGCCAGAGTCATCCATGGAAACCAGATTGCCACCAACGGTGTTGTCCATGTGATTGATCGTGTTGTGACAGCTGTGGGAAACACCATCGAGGACTTTGTTGATTCTGAAGATGATTTGTCATCTCTTAGAGTAGGTTTCCTAAAGTAAATATAGTAAGCTTCATGCTCGAGTATCCTGAGGGCTACATCATTCACTTAGGATATTTTTTAATGTCAAGATTGTAGACTTTTACATGTGTGTTTAGTAAGGTTGGATATGGTTCATCTCAAATTCAACAGCTCTTCAACAGACATTAAAGTGTTGAAAATTCACCATCCCAAAGAAAGAAACATAAAGTAAATATATAGAGGTTTTCTTAGAAAGAACTCATGAATTTGAAGAATTTGTAAGAAAATAGTTGACACTTACACAACTTCTATTGACGTTGATTTTAATGGGTGATTTTCCATCAAGAGAAGGATGCCAATTATTGGACAATGAATATTAAAATACCATTTATTCCCTTTCACAGACAGCTGCTGTGGCTGCAAATGTATTGGAAAAGCTTGGAAAATCTGGTCATTTCACCCTGTTTGCTCCAACTGATGATGCGTTTAAGAAACTACCAAAAGATGTTCTTGAGAGAATTATGTCTGACAAAAAGGCAGCTGAGGGTACGTATAAGACTTAATAGCTAGGATAGGTGCCAGCTTTGGGGAACATGAGCGGATGCCAAGGAAAATGAACATAGAGGCATTGCAATCATAGTCAAAAAGTTCTACAATCATTGAGCCAATAATGAAGAAGAGAAGAAGTGTGACTAAAGATGAGCAAACCTCAGGCTCGGGGCTTGGGGTTTGGGCACAGAAAATGACGTGAAAATCCCTGTGGTGAGTTGAGTGCTGTGCAGGTGTCTGAGTGATTACCTGCATTGTTCGCACTGCTGGAAGTGTTTAATCGTTGCAAATTAGGCTTTAAATTAGCATACTGAGATGTTTTGTTCACGGAGAGTTAATAAAAAAAATAAACACTGCCCAACTTGCTCCGGAAGTGTTTTGCTTTAAGCCCATAGCAAAACATTTCCGGACCAAGGTGGGCAGTGTTTTTTTTTTGTTTTTTTTTATTCTCTATGAACAAAACATCTTAATACGCTGATGTTATGCCTAATTTGAGATGAACAAACCCTTCCAGCAGCTCGGACAATGCAGGTAATCACTCAACTCACCATGGGGATTTTCACGTCATTTTCCGATACCGAACTCTGAACCTCAAGCCTGATGTTCGCTCATCTTTACATGTGACCCAATGCGCTGTTACCCAACGGCCAACATACAACATGCACTCAATATATTAAATAGATTATCCTTTATGACACCATATTTGTTATAGCAACCATAGTTAATCATTGTAATGGCCAATCTGAATTGTGAATTTCTTGGAATTTAAATTCTCATAAGGAGTCTCAGGAGGTTGATAATTCAATGTAATATACAGTATGAACGGAAATGAAGGACATTAACTATAAATTTAGCATAAAAAAATATTTATTTACTATTCTTTATACATATTTTCAGCTTTGGTTAATTTCCACATTTTGGACACTGTCCAGTGTTCTGAGGCAATAATGGGTGGAGCAGTTTACGATACCCTGGAAGGAAGTCCTCTTCAGATTGGATGTGATGGCGACAGCTTGACTGTGAACGGCAAGAAGCTTGTGAACAGGAAGGATATTGTCACAACCAATGGTGTTATTCACTTGATCGATGAGGTTCTTATCCCTGATTCTGGTAAGTATCAAGCTTTCAATGTAAAATAAAACCTACTGCAACAGAAAATGCTGAAACAGAATTGGGTTGATTTACCATTTACCCATGTTGCTAATAGTACTGTAGACAGTTTATGGTCATTTGTAGAAATGGTAATATTTAAGGCCTTATGTTTAGCAGAAAGCAAACTGTTAGGACCCTGTATGTCAGTACACTGTCAAGCACAGAGTAGAATATGTCTGTATATAACGCGTGATACACATGATCAGACTAACGGGCGTCTGACACACTACCAAAAAAATGCCATGAAAAAGGGGAAACACCAGGGAGAGGGGTGAGGGGGCACCTCCTGCACTCACCTCAAGCTGACTCCTGAGTTCCCTAGTGTCTCTAAACAGGTTCTTTCAACCTGTCGGTGAGCAGGATACCTGGGTCCCTCAGCTGGCCCTAAACTCACCCTGCCTAGTGAGTAGGCTGGCGAGTACACTAGACTCACTACTTAACTAATAAACATGGAGGGAAAGGAAAGACAGACAGGAGAAATAAACAGAAGGATACAAAACACCAAACTTCACCGTAGCAGACAAACTCAATAGTAGCAGGTGGATGGGCACAGGAGAATACCTCAGCAGTTCCTTCCACCAGGGTGGCCAAAGTAGAAATGATTCTAACAGCAGCAGGGTCTGCTGGGAAGGCACCAGTATTTGACCTAAATGGGTATGGGCCCAAAGGAACAACAGATGACCTGCACTGCTCAGAGCTGCTGGCAACAAAACTGACATTAGCTCATAAGATGCCAAAGGAAAAGAAACCTTGTTTAAATGAGGAGTCTAGATGGAGATGGGAGGCTCCAGTCCTAAGGCTGTCATTAGTCTCAAAACAGCAGGGAGACGACCATGACATACATAAAGTACTGACGCACTGGTGGATACAGACAGAAGAGGCCCCTGTGCAAGAACAATATATGGCCTCTTTGCAGTTCAATAGATCATCATAAAACACAATTCCACCTGCTTTAGACACAGAAATGGGCTCTTTTACTTCTTGGGTCCCTGTGTTCGCCGCCAAGGTTGCACCAATGATACATCCACCCCTGACGGTTTCATATAACAATGCCGCTGGACTCCGTGTGGTATCTACAATACAAAATAAGATGCATTGCTGCCAGGGAAATATGAGGCTACTGTATATTAGTATTACTGTATATTACTGTAGGTTAGAATATGCCACAATTTTAGTTTTATCATAAAATTTATAAAAATTTAAAAAAACAAACAAAAAAAAAAACCTTCCGTATGAAATTTGAGGCAATTGAAGGTATAATATAGTGTCATATACCTGTAATATCCACTTTATTTAAAGAAATGTCATATAGTTAAAATACATAAAACTTAAAGTACTAAATCAATTTTCATTAATATTTTCAGCAAAGCAAGTCATGGAGCTTGCAGGAAGCCAACAGACCACGTTCACTGATCTCATGGCACAAATGGGACTTGCGGCCTCTCTGAGACCTGAGGCAGAATATACTCTCCTGGCTCCTTTAAATGACGCTTTCTCCGGTAAGTATAACATATTTACGCTCAAAAGTAACAATGTACTATAGAAAGTCAAGTAAACTAATTGTCTCTGAATAGTTATAAAATAGATGGATAAGTCCAATGTTACGAATTTGAAGCACTAAAGAACAGGGTTAGAAGTGACTATTTGAGGGCAAAGACATATTTCCCTTCATGTGATGCCCTAATTGATTTTACTTATTTCATCCCGAAGGGTTCAGTCGCCAGGACAAGAGTTTTCTCTAATCTCAATCCTTGCTTCTGGCAGTTTCTATCATTTAGAGCTGCTGTATGTTGAGGGCCATGCAAACACAACCAATTTGTATTAATAATAAAAGCTACAAAAATTGTATGCCACTGCGAGTTAAAGGGGTTGTCCACTACTTTTACATTGATGGTCTATTCTAAGGGGCACTTTGCACACTACGACATCGCAGGTGCGATGTCGGTGGGGTCAAATTGAAAGTGACGCACATCCGGCGTCGCAGGCGATATCGTAGTGTGTAAATCCTTTATGATACGATTAACAAGCGCAAAAGCGTCGTAATCGTATCATTGTGTAGCGTCGGTCATTTACATGAATTGGGAAATACCAATGTTACGATGTTGTTCCTCGTTCCTGCGGCAGCACACATCACTTTGTGTGAAGCCGCAGGAGCGAGGAACATCTCCTACTTGCGCCCTGCGGCTCACGCCGGCTATGCGGAAGGAAAGAGGTGGGCGGGATGTTTATGTCCTGCTCATCTCCTCCCCTCCACTTCTATTGGCCGCCTGCCCTGTGACGTCGCTATGACGCCGCACGACCCGCCCCCTTAATAAGGAGGCGGTTCGCCGGCCAGAGCGACGTCGCAGGGCAGGTGAGTGCATGTGAAGCTGCTGTAGCGATAATGTTCGCTAGGCAGCTATCACCATGATATTGCAGCTGCGACGGGGGCGGGGACTATCGCGCACGGCATCGCAGCATCGGCTTGCGATGTCGTAGTGTGCAAAGTACCCCTTAGGATAGGTGATCAATGTCTGATCGACCGAGGTCCAACACCCTGGAACCCCCCGCCAATCAGCTGCTCTTGGTGCTGGCGGCAGCAGGTGATAGCCATAAATGCTCAGTTCCGGAGCTGTGCCATCTATTGATAGCTGCTGTGGCCAGGTACTGCTCATCCACCTAGCAGTAACTGGGTCAGCTCCGGAACTGACCATTTCTGGCTATCAGCTGCTGCCGCCAGCACTGGGAACAGCTGATCGGCGGTAGTGCCTGGTGTTGAAACCGGGCCAATAACACACTGATGACCTATCCTAAGGAAAGGCCATCAATGTAAAAGTAGTGGACAACCTTTCTAATTTCTGGATCTCAGCACTATACAATGCTAATTGTGGGTTTAGTAGATATAAAATAAGAAAATAATTATTTTCATATACACCTTTTTCCCTTCTTAGTTCAGAGTAGGCTAGATTCTCTAATAAATACTCCTGCAGTTGCCACCTCCATCCAGTGTCAGTACAATACAATCTCTGAAATGAAGCATGTCAGCAGCCGGGGCCAAAAGGGGGAAAGAGCAGAGAATACACAGTAATGGGCCAGGGTAGTAAGCAGCAAAGTTAGAGTGGGACATGTAAACCATCAAGGACTTTGTAACTTTTACTATTATACATCAGTATTATATGGACATTTAATGGTGGTTTTATTCAGCAGTGAATGGCAGTATTATATAGAAGCTAAATGTCATTGCAGTGTAATGTTGACAGTCAGTGGTGTATATTAATTGCATGTTCTATGGAGGTATTATTTAGGCATTGCATGGTCATATTAGTTGGTTAGTCAGTGTATTATGTGGACATGATAGGGAAGTATTATTAGGACAAAGCTATGAATGTACAAAGAGCAAATCAACTCACCAGTCAAGGAAAGTGCAACCAAAGCGTGTTTCGCATATAACTTCTTCAGGCGCTAAAGGGGGCTCTACACGCAACGACATATCTAACGATTTGTCGTCGGGGTCACGGAATTCGTGACGCATGTCCAGCGTCGTTAGCGACGTCGTTGCATGTAATAGCTCCGAGCAAGTGTTAACGATCAAAAATACTCAGCTAATCGTTGATCGTTGACACGTCGTTCATTTTCAAAATCTCGTTGGTTGTTGTGGTCGTAGGATGTTCGTCGTTCCTGAGGCAGCACACATCGCTATATGTGACACCCTGGGAATGACAAAAAACAGCTTACCTGCGTCCTCCGGCAACGAGGTGGGCGTGTCGTTAATGTGGCTGGTCTCCACCCCTCCGCTTCTATTGGTTGGCCGCGGTGTGACGTCGCTGTGACGGCGCACGAACCTCCCCCTTAACAAAGAGGCTGTTCGCCGCCCACAGCGACGTCGCTAGGAAGGTAAGTATGTGTGATGGGTGCTAGCTATATTGTGCGCCACGGGCAGCGATTTTCCCGTGACGCACAAACGACAGGGGCGGGTATGCTCGCTAGCGATATCGTAGCGTGTAAAGCCCCGTTTAGCCATATCATTAGCTGGTGGAGCTATATGTGAAACACACATGGGGTGCGTTTTTCTTGACTAGTGAGTTGCCTTCATGTGCCACTGAGCACTTTACCTTTTTAATCAACATAATGGGTTACTATTCTTAATATTTTGACCCCACATTATTAATATATACCTTTCATTCATTATTTTTTTTACACTATATCATTATTTTGTTGGGTCATTAATATTCTTTCTGTACTGTGAGTATCCTTCATTTGATATCTGTCATGTTTTGTACACATTTGGGTGTTTTTTTACTCTCCAGCCTTCTATTCCAATGTTGATAAAAATGAACATTGACAATTTTGTACGCAGAATTGTCTAAAATCATTTGCTGTTATCCAGACTTGAGCTTTCAGAGCTTTTCTGTATAGTTCAAACATCAAATATTCCCATTAACTTTACCTGTCTTACATTTCTGATTTTGTCTTCCTTCTGAGTTACCACCTGTTTTCCGGTGACTCGGGTTGCGTACTTGACAATTTTGCCAAGAAAATTACACAGTTTTTTCAGGTTTTGTAAACTTTGTTTAAAGGGAAGTCTCTTGGGGGGGCAATACTAAAGCGGGCTTTACTCGCTGCGACATCGCTAGCAGATGCTAGCGATGTCGAGCGTGATAGCACCTGCCCCCATCGTATGGCCGATATGAGGTAATCGCTGCCGTAGCGAACATTATCGCTATGGTAGAATCACACGCACATACCTGCTCTGCGACGTCGCTATGACCGGCGAACCGCCTCCTTTCTAACGGGGCGGTTCGTTCAGCGTCACAGCGACGTCACTAAGCGGACTCCCAATCAAAGCGGAGGGACGCAGATGAGCGGGACGAACATCCTGCCCACCTCCTTCCTTCCTCATTGCTGGCGGGACGCAGGTAAGGAGAGGTTCCTCGTTCCTGCGGCGTCACACGTAGCGATGTGCGCTGCCGCAGGAACGAGGAACAACATCGCTACTGCAGCAGCAACGATAATTAGGAAGAGGGGGGCATGTCACCGATTAGTGATTTTGAACGTTTTTGCGACGATTAAAAATTGCTAATAGGTGTCACACGCAACGACATCGCTAACGAGGCCGGATGTGCGTCACAAATTCCGTGACCCCCAAGAAGATCGCTTTAGCGATCTCGTAGCATGTAAAGCCACCTTTAGTCACAAGTTCATAAGCTTTCTTAAGCTTAGTCTTGTCAATGAGACAATAAAGTCTCATTTTGTGGTGACATTTTCATTTATAGGAAACGTGCGTCTGAGGACCCATGCCAAAGAATCTTTATCTAAGCGTATGTATGGGGGATCAGGGAATCCATGAGGATAACAGAATGTTGCATTTTGACAATTAATCATGCCCTCCTCCATTGAAGCACTTAATAGAATAGTCAGCAGAACTGGATAAAGAATTGTGATAGGACAAGGCACACTAGTGCAATTTGTCCTGGGAACTTAAGTTTTAGCATTAAAGGGAATTTGTCAGCAGGTTTTTGCTACCTAACCTAACAGCAACATAATGTAGGCAAGGCGATTCTGAATCCAACAATGTATCACTTAGGGGTACTTTGCACGCTGTGACATCGCTACTGCGATATAGTCGGGGTCAAAACGAAAGTGACGCACATCCGGCGCCGGTAACGAAGTCGCAACATGTAAAGCCTAAATGCGCTGGTAAATGTCGCAAAAGCGTCGAAAATCAGTGATCTGTGTAGCGTCGGTCATTTTCATAATGTCGCACCAATAGGAGATACGATGTTGTTCCTCGTTCCTGCGGCAGCACACATCACTGTGTGTGAAGCTGCAGGAGCGAGGAACATCTCCTTACCTGCCTCCACCGGTTATGCGGAAGGAAGGAGGTGGGCGGGATGTTTAAGTCCCGCTCATCTTCGCCCCTCCGCTTCTATTGGCCGCCTGCCGTGTGACATCGCTGTGACGCCGCATGACCTGCCCCCTTAGGAAGGAGGCGGGTTACCGGCCAGAGCGACATCGCAGGGCAGGTAAGTGCGTGTGAAGCTGCCGTAGCGATAATGTTCGCTACGGCAGCTATCATAAGATATCGCATGTGCGACAGGGGCGGGTACTATCGCGCTCGGCATTGCTAGCCAATGCTAGCGATGTCGCAACGTGCAAAGTACCCCTTAGATTACTGGCTGAAACCGTTCTGAAGCAATGAAACAATTTTGATTCAGGAACACAGTAGAGTCGTCCCACCAAATTCTCAATAGAAATTGTGCATTGACTGTGAGGTGTCAAACACAACAGTGGGTATGTCGGACTGCCCTGAATGTGAATTTATAGTCATGTACTGGATCTCACAGGGTAATAAACCCTTTTGTTTATGTAAACAGTTGCACACTCACTGATAACAAAACAGTTGCTTTTTGCTTTTTAACCCTTACAACATTCTGTCCTCTGCTTACATAGGAAAAACCTGCTGACAGATTACCTTCAAGTGAAACTTAGGGGTACATTGGCTAGCGATGCCGAGCACGATAGTACCCGCTCCGTCGCACATGCAATATGTGGTGATTGCTGCTGTAGAGAACATTATCGCTACGGCAGCTTCACACGCACATACCTGGTCAGCGACGTCGCTATGACTGCCGAACATTCTCTCCTTCAAGGGTGATGTGCGTTTGGCATCACGTCACTTTGACGTCACCAATCAGCCGGCCAATAGAAGCGGAGGGGTGGAGATGAACGGGATATAATATCCCGCCCACCTTCTCCCTTCCGCATTGCCGTCGGGACACAGGTAAGGAGATGTTTGTCGCTCCTGCGGGTTTACATACAGCGATGTGTGGAGCTGCAGGAACATCAAACAACATCGTACCTGCGGTCGAACCGACATTATGGAAATGAACTACGTTACACAGATCAGTGAGATTGTACTCTTCTATGCTCGTTCATTGTTCCATCTACGATTTACATGTTGCGATGTCGCTACCGGCGCCGAATGTGCATCACTAACGACGTGACCCCAACGATATATTGTTAGCGATGTTGCAACGTGTAAAGTACTCCTTAATGTGTAGATAAGTCAATGCTATATTTATTTTTTTTTTCTTGTAAATCAGAAGAACCCCCTTTAAGTGAATGTGACAGAATCCAGAGCACACAGGCGCATTGCATTATTGGCAGGTCTAAATTGAAATAGACAAATTCCCCTTATAATAAAGCATTACAACCATGTGAATGTCTTACTGGTCACTCAACCCTTGAGAACATGTACAGTGAATGGGAACATTTGCTGTTGAAAGTTCACAGGAAATCTCTGAATGTTCATAGTTGGATTACCGGCCTTGACTTCAGATAACTCTGTCAAATCTAGTAGTATCTGTCAATGTGCTCTCTGTTCCCCGTCCTGAGAGCTGTGTGGGCTGGAAGACGTTAATTAAGGTCACCGTATACTCAGAGGGGAGATGAGTTCTGCTGAGCTGTGTTTTTGGGTAAATTTCTAAGATAATTCACAAAAACTGTAGCTTTTAATAATTACATTTCCAATCACACTTGTGCCTATTGTTACAGATGAAACCCTGAGAATGGATCAACGTGTTCTTAAGATGATTTTGCAGAATCATGTTATCAAGCAAAAATTTGTCCTTAATGGTCTTTACAATGGACAAACTCTCGAAACTCTTGGTGGACAGATTCTCAGAGTGTTTGTATACCGCACTGTGAGTTTTTCCTATTATTACATTAAAATTGAACGATATATTGTACATTTTCTGCATGTTCATAACATTGATCGACCTTTAAAGGTATCCTGTTAGGTCCCCTATGCCCTCCAACCCAGCAGCATTGACACCTTTGTGCCCAAATTCCCTCCCTAACCAGCTCAGTATAACGCTATTCTCTAATAGTAATGTTTAAAAAAAACTTCTTATAAACCTTGCTGTCGCTTTGCTAATTAGGCCTGTGACTAGTCAGAGGGGCGTTAGTTCCTCTAACAAGTCACTACTCTTTCCATGTTACCACACCTCTGTGGCTGTGATAATATGACTTCCATGATCCGGTGCCACCTCCACGAAATCTCGCACATTCACGCCGCTTATTTTGGCCACATCAGTACGCCTCAGAAGCAGAATGTGCACTTCCCGACTTCATTATGCCCAATATGTATGACTGAAAGTTCAGAAGGTGGCTCACATACATGTCTTCTGAACTTCTGGTCATGCGCAATGTACCTAATGAAGCTAAGAAGCATACACCCAGCTTCAAAGGCACGATGATTTGGCCTAAATAAGCCATACACATGCTCAAAATTTCCAGCTGCTGGCTTTGACGCCAGCTCATGGAAATCATTTTACCACGCCCATAGGGGCATGATAACATGAAAAAAAGGCCGACTAGTCAGTGGAACTAACACCCCTGTGACTAGTCAGACCTTATTTAGCACAGAGACTGTCAGGTTGGTAAGGTTTTTTTTTAAACATTCATATTAGTGAATAGCGTTACACAGGGCTGGTATGGGAGGGAGTTTCGGTATACACATGTGAATACTGCTGGGTTGGAGGTCATAGGGGCCTGACAGGCTTGATTTAGTTGTATAACGCCTGCTGAGAGTACTACAGCATATGTCATTGCTTCAAATCCTGCTGCTGATATCAGGTACATTGTGGTCTGGGAAGTTGATCCGCCACCATGAATGCTTGCCCTGCCAGCTGAGGATAAATGAATTGCTTCAGTGACTGTACGAACACTGGTGTCCTCCTGACTGTCCCTGCTCTAACAGCACACAGTGTTGCTGCAGAATTTACTATATCTCGGAATTCTTAGTCAGGACCTTCATACCAACGCGCGTTTTGCCAGCTGATCTGGCTTTTTTAAGAGACTTTTTTAATTACACATTTTTTATTAAGAATTTTGAATTATTGTTAGAATAAAAGTTATATATTATTAGCACTCGTTCCTATGTCTGTTACCCACATCACCTTTTCCCTTATTGCTCATACCAAGCATAGCACCAGATAGAGAACGGAACACTATGAAAAATCATTCAAATCCATTTCTGCATTTGTCCGAAACTGTTCTGTTTTTCAAGTGTGCTAATGAGGTGCTTTGCTTGATATACCAAGCGAGCAGTCCAATTCTCCTTTCCATCTACTAGTTTTCAATCTACATCTATCTTCTTGTGCAGAGCTGTCAATCTAAGAGGAAGAGGGCATATATATATATATATATATATGTATATATATATATATATATATATATATATATATATATAAATCATGTAGTTGTTAAGGATCACTGAATGGCTCATGCCCATGGTGCACTCATTAGCATTTTTTTATATTTCAGTCAATTGAAGCAATGGCTTTGGCCACTAAAGGTACAATTTTTAATAGGGCTGTTTTCTATAAAATCCTGTGCACTATTTGAGGCCAAAAATATGTATTTCACGTGTTTCCTGCAATTAAAAATGGTAACAAATTTTCCACACGCTGAAAAATAACCATTTTAAAGAAGTTGTGTATGTTATGCCATAATATTTTGTAGAATGCAAGCTTGTGCTTACATTTTTGCTTTCTCAAACTTAGGCTGTTTGCATTGAAAATTCTTGCATGCTTCGTGGAAGTAAAGAGGGAAGGAATGGCGCCATTCACACCTTCCGGGAGATAATCAAACCCGCCGAGAAGTCATTCTTTGATATCCTCAGCCTTGATAAACGTTTCAGGTAAAAATGTTTTTATATTCCTAAATACATAAATTCTATACTTTATAATATTCTTTATGCTTATATCTTCCCTTCCCTAATGATAGGAGTAAACATTATGTTTGATTTTTTAAAATGAGTGCCAGTGTTGTCAATGACCCATGCTGGATATTGCAATATTAATGTGAAGGAGCCTGATTTGTAATGCTAGCCACAGATATAATAATAATAATAATAATAATAATAATAATAATAATAATAATAATAGCACTGTTTAAAAAAAGAACAAGAAAAAAAATCTGGTGAGATTTCCTCTTCTTGGGAAACACCAAGCGTGTGAGGTGAGCTGCGTCTATTCAGCATCGGAATCATAAATGGAGCTTTGTGCTCAGATCTGGCAGAATTCTCCCACCAGGAGCTTGAACTTTGTAATGTGCCAGACATGTAATAAAATGTTCCTCAGTATTATACAATTTAGAATAAGTGGGAGGACATAGCTGTTTCTAAAGGGTCAATTAGCTAAAGGAGAACATGGCTGTATCTAAAGGTTTAATCTGACAAAGAGGAGATTGCTGCTTCTGAATCATTAATTTGGCTTTTGCTCTACATGCTAACAAATACAAGATAAGACATAGCAGACTGAGGAGAAGGCTGTAACATTTTAACCTCTATTCTTATGGTTTCTCATGTTTTCCATTTTGCACAGGAATCTATATTAGATTTCTGTCTATATAACCACATCTAGCATGAAGATAGTTAGCAGCTGAGATTTCTCCTGTATTTACTTGTTATATACAGTATCTGCCCACATAGTGGTGTCTCGCAGTATAGAAGCAGAAAGGCTCACAAAGCTGTCAAACTAGTGAGACAGTGGAAAACCCAACTCCAGCCATAGACTCCCTTCCTTTCTTTTCTTTTTGAGATTTTAAAGGATGTGGAAGGTTTCCTATAAATTTTATTTAAAGAAACAAGGGATGTTTCTGGGTTTTTGTGTGTATAAATTATTATTGGGCGATTTATGCTATTTTATACGAGGCATAGGAGCTGTATTAAATTTATGAAGTATCCATCAGACATGATAGCAGTATTGTGCAGTCAAAGAATTTCAAGTGCTCTTATGTGCCAGTGTTGGCTATCGGTAGCCCGAGAATTGGGTACAGTTGTGGTCCTCTGCAACCAATACATTTATTTTCAGCAATGTTTCTTAGATTACTCATACATACCACATTACGAGAAATGTTTAATATGATTCCATAGGTAATAAACATAGGCTAATAGACTCCATATTACACATAAATACATAAATCATGTTCTGTGGAGGAAAAGTCTACATGACTATGGAGCCTGAGCTCTGTCCTCAAGGAAAAGGATTTCATTTCAGTTAAATAAAGGTTCAGTACATGAGGTCATGAGCTGGAAAACAAACCTCCTAATTTACATCTGCCGAATGTGCAGTTTTCATTAGTAATTTTAGTGCAGGTTTATAAAATATTTATTAAACCACAAGCCATCTGGCATGTACTGCATTTAGGTTTGGCATAATAGCATTAAAAGTCTTGGCTTGTGGGTTTGTGGCTCACACAGCATGTTACATAGGATTTTAGAACAATAATATACTACATTTATAGGATACCGTAGAATAGTATTAGATATGGTGAATGGATGGATAGATGGAGGGATGGGTGGATGGAGGGATGGATGGGATGGATGGATGGATGAATCGATGGGTGGGTGGATGGATGGATGGATGAATGGATGGGTGGGTGGTTGGATGGATGGATGGATGGATGGGTGGGTGGATGGATGGATGGATGGATAGCTGGATGGATGGATGGGGGGTGGGTGGATGGATGGGTTGGTGCGTTTGGGTGGATGGATAGATGGGTGGGTGGATGGATGGATGGATGGATGGGTGGGTGGATGGATGGGTGGATGGATGGATGGATGGATGGATGGGTGGGTGCATGGGTTTGGATGGATAGATGGATGGATGGGTGGGTGTTTGGGTGGATGGATGGATGGATGGATGGATGGGTGGGTGGGTTTATGGATGTGTGGGTGGATGGATAGATAAATAGGTAGACTGATTTTATTTTGTACTTTATTGGCTTACATGTTATTGAACTTCTAGACTATTTATAATGTAAGGTTCCGTAAAATGTAGTGTAGTACAAGCCTTGTATTCTGTTCTTTAAAATAAATGGATATCAGGTCTTAGGACACAAATTTGTGTGTCAAAAACTGTTAGCAGTGCCTTCAAGCATACATTTGCATAGCTCATTAGGATGCTAACTGAGCTAAACACCTACTTGTCTACTCCTTGTAATTAAAGTAAATCTATCAGCTGGCTTTTGCTATGTAATGTGAAAGCAGCATGTTATAGGGACTGAGCTCCTGATATCAGCTACGTATTACTTACTGGGATTCTTGCTGCAGTTTTGATAGAATCTGTGTTTTCTCTGCTCTAGATTTAACAGTTGTCAAAATGCTGAACTGTGTAAAATCCCACCCCCACCACTGTTTGGCAGATTCCTATGTACACTATACATTGGTTGTAAGCTGCTAATCAGTGGTGGGGTGGGGTTACATTAGCTATCCTGACTGCCTTGCAGGCAACACCTAGGCCCCTAGTAAAAATCTCCTACTGATAAAACACTGATTGTATTGAAATGGCACAAGCTGCTGAGCAAATGATGAATCCCTAGAATCAGGATCTCTGCCCCTTCACTATGCTGCTCTCAGAATAAATAAAAAACAGCTGACAAATTCCCTTTAATTAATTATCTAATTTTAATCTACTTAAACTGGATTTAAACAGCACAATTATTGTGAATGAGTATTCCCAGTATTAAAGTCAACATTCTCGGCAGCCCATCATTTTGTGTAAACAGGACATGTGCTGCCAAGAACAATGGTATTGTATGTACAGAACAATCTAATACAAATCGTTCTGTTCAAATAGTAAACGCGATGTGACTGTTTGATCACACTATTAAATAACCACTAACTGATCAGCATGTAAATAGCAGATTGTCAGTCGTTTAAAGGAATCTGTCTGCAGGTTTTTGCTAACTCATCTGAGAGCAGCATGATGTAGACAAAGAGACCCTGACTCTAATGATGTATCGCATTGAATACTGGGTGCAGCCGTTCTGACACAATCAGGACTTTTAAGGGTGCTTTACATGCTGCGACATCACTACCGATATATCGACGGGGTCACGTCGTTAGTGACGCACATCCGGCGCCGGTAGCGATATCGCAGCGTGTGACACCAAGGAGCGACGATCAACGATCTCAAAATCGTTCAAAAACGGTGATTGTTGACACGTCGCTCCTTTCCTTAATATCGCTGCTGCCACAGGTACGATGTTGGTCATCGTTCCTGCGGCATCACACATCACTATGTGTGACACCGCAGGAACGACGAATATCTCCTTACCTGCGTCCACCCGGCAATGCAGAAGGAAGGAAGTGGGCGGGATGTTACGTCCCGCTCATCTCCGCCCCTCCGCTTCTATTGGCCAGCCGCTTAGTGATGCCGCAGTGACGTTGCTATGACGCCGAACGCACCTCCACCTTGAGGGATGGATTGTTCGGCGGTCACAGCGACGTCACTGACAAGGTATCTGCGTGTGACGCTTCCGTAGCGATAATGTTCGCTACGGCAGCGAGCACTAAATGTCGCATGAACGACGGGGGCGGGTGCTATCGCTCGCAACATCGCTAGCAATCACTAGTGATGTCCCAGCGTGTAAAGCACCCTTTAGATTTAGTCATCTAGCAGAGGTGACAAAGCTTGCCCAGCCCACACCAGACTGTCTATAGATATTATACATTGATAGTGAGGTGTTAATTAGAGCAGGGGGCGTGCCGGACTGCCATGGATGTGACATTGTAGTCCAAGCAATGAGAAGTCTTACTGCTTGAACAAACATAGCAAATAAACAGCAGATCAGACCTTGACAAAACAGGCATGACTGAATTCTCTGTCTTATCCCTTGTAGCTTCTGTCTTCAGATTACATAGCAAAAACCTGCTGACAGCTTCCCTTTAATGCCTCATTTTGGGTGATATAAACAAGTCCTTCAAAATTTCAAACTGATTCCTTCCTTTAGACTTTTTTGTATCATATGATCTTTCTAGCTGTAATATTTTGCAGTCAATATCATGTTTTCGCACAGCGGAAGAAATAGTCTGGACTATGGTCAGGCAGAGATAGCAACTTTTTATAATGTGGTGAGTGACTATTGTAATTTACCCAGGTCGTGTATAATAATATTAACCTTTTTCTTCAAAATTTATTATGCATTGAATATAATGTACAATGTTTCTTTTTTCAACAGCATTTTCCTAGACCTGATCCAGTATGCTGATCTGAAAGAACTTCTGTCGGGATCTGGAGCGTGGACTCTGTTTGCTCCAACCAATGATGCATTCAAGGGACTCAGCAGTGACGATATCGAGGTCCTAAAACGTGAGTTTGGTTCAATCTGGGATTTCTTTATAAAGGGGTTTTCAAGTATTTCAGTATTTGTGACCAAACAATATCAGATTGAAGGGGATTGATAAAAACAGTCTCTCCACTGATCAGATGTTTGCAACTCCGGCAGTGGCCGGGCAGACAAAGTGTACAGAGCTGGAACAGAACAACTCAGTATATAGGATGTTGGCAGATCTCAGGTAGTGTAGAACAGCTTCTGTTAAAGTGAATATGATCTGAGCTGCAGTACCTAAGAATGGCCACTAATCAGTGTATGGACCTATGCTGTGCCAGTTTTGTACACTGAGTGAATGCGGTTTATACAGGAGCTGCAAAAAAAATGATCAGTGACATGACCAGATTTTGGCCTCCTACCGATTTTCATACTAATGACCTGTCTCAAGCATTGGCCATCAATACATATGTGCCTGAATAGGTATGAATTTTAAGTGTTGTAAACTGCTATTTTCTATTAGTCAATTTAATGTTTGAAAGGAACCTGTCACCAGATTTGGACCCTATAAGCTGTGGCCACCACCAGCAAGTTCTTATATAGAGCATTCCAGAATACTGTATATAAGAGCCCAGGCCGCTGTGTACAATGTAAAAACACTTATAATACTCACCTAGGGGGTGGTCTGGTCCGGTCCGATGGGTGTCGCTGCTCTCCAGTCCGGTGCCTTCTCTCTCGCCGTCCTTCTTCTGAGGCTGATTGCATGACATGACCTATGAAATCAACACTAGCCGGCATTGAGGTCCTGCGTAGGTGCACTTTGATCTGCTCTGCTCAGGGCAGATCAAAGTATTGTAGTGCGCATGCGTGGGCGATCTATAGCCTTTCCTTGTGCCTGCGCATTACAGTACTTTGATCTGCCTGGGCTCTTATATATAGTATTCTGGAACGCTGTAAATAAGAGCTCAGCAGTGGTGGCCACACCTTATACCTCATAGCCGCCAAATCTGGTGTCAGGTTCCCTTTAACACAAGGTTGCTCAGGTCACATAGTAATATTTTCCATCAGTATGTCAAAGCTTAGAGCAGGTCAAAAACAAGGAAGAAGTGCAAATCTTTCTTGCCTTGTGGGATCTACTCTATGCTACTACTACTGAAGCAAAATAGTGACCAAACTACTGTTATGTGAATTATTATTATTATTATTATTAATATTTATTTATAGAGCACCATTGATTCCATGGTGCTGTACATGAGAAGGGGCTTACATACAAAATACATATACAAGTTACAATAGACAGACTAGTACAGAGGGAAGAGGACCCTGCCCTTGCGGGCTTACATTCTATAGGATTATGGGGAGGAGACAGTAGGTGGGGTGATGGAAAATATTACTATGTGACCTGAGCCACCTTGTGTTAAAGGGAACCTGACACCAGATTGTGAATGTGGCCTAAAGGGGATTTTCTACTTTAGTAAGGCATATTGTGGTCATTTACAAGGATGTATTATTACTTGCTGATTGGTGGAGGTCCGATTGTAGGGATTCTTTCTCCACCAATCGTGAAAACTACCAAAGAGCAAAAAGCCACCAACCAGTATTCTGAGCATTTTAAGTTTGCCGTACAGATTTTATTTTAGTTGTTTGCAGACCTTTCAGATTTCAACAAAATCAGAGATCAGTCAAAATCTTGAGTGTAGTTTATGCTCTCAATGACACAATCTACCATTATAAATATCAGATTGGTGCCGACATGCTGGGTCTAGAGATCTGTCTATGTTTTTTAGTTGTAATGAATATCATTGTCATCCATAACAACAGATCCTATAAGTGAATACCCAGAGACGTAAATTAAAGCTCCTTGAGGCCGATGCAAAATTTTTACCAGGAGCCACCAATTACCAAATGTTTTACATATTATTAATGCTCTTATAAATCCTAGAGGGGCTATTGCGCCCATTAACACTAACGAGCTGCATTTCATTACTGTAATGCAAAGCGCTACTTACGGATAGTACAAATGGAAGAGTAGTCTGGCAAGCCGGGGTCTGGTAGCAGGAGGACGCGTATAGATACAGGGAGTACACAGAAGCACAGTCAGTTCACAATCAGAGGGTCAGAATTCCAGGAGGGCATGTAGTAGATACAGGGAGTAAACTGAGACGTGGTCAGTTAACGGTCCAAGGTCAAAAACTAGGAGTTTACAACAGGAACAGGGAGCGGGCAGAGAGAAGTCAGATAACGGTCCAGGGTTAATAAACAAAGATCAGAGTACAGGCAGGAACACAGGCCAACAGCACAACATCAGAACTAGAATGTACGACTGGCAAGCTTCTGGGAGTGCATGCTAACTAAAGAAGCAGAGTGATTACCAAGAAGATGGAACACCTGAGTAATCAGCACCTCCCAGAACCAACATGGAATCCTGTGATGTCAATCAACCTGCCAGCTCAGTACTCAGGAAAGGGCAGCAGAGCATCTCCTAGTGTGCAAGATGCTCTGCACAAAGGAATCATGTCACTGCCAGCTCAGTAGTCCAGGAAAGTGCAGAAGAGCATCTCCTAGTGTGCTAGATGGTATGCACAGAGGAAGTGTGACAATTACAACTTTTGCCCCCCTACCCTCCTATTTTACACCTTGCCTGTTCCAAATATTATATTGTTGACATCCCAATCTACACTATTGTTACGAATTATGCTTTACACTTTTTCTATATATACTTTTAGGAGACAAAGTGGCTCTTCAGAACATTCTTCTCTACCATCTTGCCCCTGGAGTGTTCATCGGAGGTGGATTTGAGCCCGGTGTAACCAACATTGTGAAATCAGTTCAAGGAAGCAATGTTATGGTTAAACTGGTAAGCTGAGGTCTACATTTTTTTTTTCATCTTTGCGTGTAAATTACTTTTATTGAAACCTACTGGTTTTATTTACTGAATGCTGTAAAAATTTAATAAATCATTTAAGAAACCTAATGTTTGCGTGTATATTGCATAAGTAATAAATTCAAACATTACAAGGGAATTGTAAAACTTTGAGGTGTCCCTCCAAGGCAATGACTTCATCCAACTTTGTATTTGTATAGATTAATGATTCGATTTCCGTGAATGATGTCGTGGCCAAGGAAAAAGATTCAATGGCACTCAATGGCGTGTTTCATGTTGTAGACAAACTGATGTTCCCCGCAGGTAAGAATAATCAAAAATTGGAGCAGGGACTGACACACCCAGAACATTTTTACATTAGTATTTACGTTATGTCTAGGCAACGCATTTATGAGATTTTCCTAACTTGACGAACCCTTATCATAGTTGCACTTCTAAAAATCCCTTAGTTCGTGAATTGGGTGTCCATGTGTTCGGCACGGAGACAAGTTTGGTTTTCTCCACCAGCACTAATGTCACACGGAAGTGATCCATGTGACATCAGTGTGAAATGTACCGGAGAAAACATGTGTTTTTGAAATAAAATGATTATGTATACTTATATGTCTTCAGCGCTGCTGTCACTTGCTTCTGGGTTGACTCATTATGCTCATGCATATTCACTGCACTGCGGATCCGGAAGCAGCAGCGCCAGAGACAGCAGCGCCTGGGACAGGTGTGCTATCACGGACAGCACATGGAGGTTACATGTGTTCCAAAATCATGGCACATGGAGGGTTATACACACCTTCAACATATAGGTGCAAAATGTGTGTGCTTTGCACGGACGTGTGAAACAGGCCTAAATAATATATAGAGAGAAGAATAATATTGCCCTATATTATTGAGGTGTGAGAAGAATAAAACAAGATGTTATTAATAGTGATGAGCGAGTACTAAAAAGCTCGGGTGCTCGAGGCTCGGGCCGAGCATCCCAAGATACTCGTGTACTCGGCCCGAGCACCGAGCCCAATGTTATTCTATGGGAGACCCGAGTATTTTTATGAAATGACCCCCAGCAGCATGTAGAAACCCTAAAAATGTCACAAAAGTCTCAGAAGAGTGCTCAAATGACATGGCAACAGCATGGGGAAGACCCCTTGAAGAATGTATCACTCAAAAGTCACATTTGTGAACAATTTTGTCCGAGTTTTACGCCATTTTTACTGACTTACCAGAAAACCTTCCAAAATGACACCAAAATGAATTTTCATGGCGGAAATTTTAAGGGCACATACCCAATAGTGAGATAGAGCTGGTGTATGTTACTTTTTGAGATTAATACATGAAAGATTTTACGTAAAACATTGTGTGGCACTCCAATGTCCAAAACGCACGTTTTGTGCTTTTTACTAGCAATGTCGGTCATTTTTTTTTTCATTCTATCTCCCGTCGGTCGGTCTCGCTCTGTCGGTCTCTCTCTGTCTTGTCTGTCCCCCTCTCACAGTCTGTCGGTCATTCTCCCCCCTCTCTCTTACTTACCGTTCCCCGATCACTGCCGCGGCGCTGCACAGCTGTTCACTAAACTCCGGCGGCTTTTCCTCTTTTGAAAAAGCCGGCCGCTCATTAAACAATCTCGTATTCCCTGCTTTCCTGCTTTTCGGCGCCTATGATTGGTTGCAGTGAGACACGCCTCCACGCTGAGTGACAGGTGTCTCACTGCACCCAAACACAGCAGCCGGTGTGTGTGTGTATACTGTGCAGTTAAATAAATAATGAAATAATTTAAAAAAACGGCGTGCGGTCCCCCCCAATTTTAATACCAGCCAGATAAAGCCATACGGCTGAAGGCTGGTATTCTCAGGATGGGGAGCTCCACGTTATGGGGAGCCCCCCAGCCTAACAATATCAGTCAGCAGCCGCCCAGAATTGCCGCATACATTATATGCGACAGTTCTGGGACTGTACCCGGCTCTTCCCGATTTACCGTAGTGCGTTGGCAAATCGGGGTAATAAGGCGTTAATGGCAGCCCATAGCTGCCACTAAATCCTAGATTAATCATGTCAGGCGTCTCCCCGAGATTCCTTCCATGATTAATCTGTAAATTACAGTTAAAAAACACACACACCCGAAAAATCCTTTATTAGAAATAAAAAACACTAACAAAGTCCCTCATCACCAATTTATTAACCCCGACAAACCCTCCATGTCCGGCGTAATCCACGGACCTCCAGTGTCGCGTCCAGCTGTGCTGCATGAAGGTGACAGGAGCTGCAGAATACACCGCCGCTCCGGTCAGCTTCACACAGCAACTGAAGACAGCCGCGCGATCAGCTGAGCTGTCACTGAGGTTACGTGGATCCAGCGGTGGCCGCGGGTAACCTCAGTGACAGCTCAGCTGATCGCGCTACTCACCGCCGCTCCGGTCAGCTTCACACAGCAGCTGAGGTGAGTATAGCGATCAGCTGAGCTGTCACTGAGGTTACCTGGATCCAGCGGTGGATGCAGCGGTGGCCGCGGGTAACCTCAGTGACAGCTCAGCTGATCGCGCTACTCACCGCCGCTCCGGTCAGCTCCATGCAGCAACTGAGGTGAGTATAGAGATCAGCTGCTGTCACTGAGGTTAATCGCGGCCACCGCTGGATCCAGCGGTGGCCGCGAGTTACCTGACTGACAGCAGCTGATCGCGCTACTCACCTCAGTTGCTGTGTGAAGCTGACAGAAGCGGCGGTGTATTCTGCAGCTCCTGTCACCTGAATGTAGCAGAGCTGGACGCGACGCTGGAGGACTGTGGAGTACGCCGGACATGGAGGGTTTGTCGGGGTTAATAAATTGGTGATGAGGGACTTTGTTATTGTTTTTTCAGGTGTGTGTGTTTTTTAACTGTAATTTACAGATTAATCATGGAAGGAATCTTGGGGAGACGCCTGACATGATTAATCTAAGATTTAGTGGCAGCTATGGGCTGCCATTAACTCCTTATTACCCCGATTTGCCAACGCACTAGGGTAAATCGGGAAGAGCCGGGTACAGTCCCAGAACTGTCGCATCTAATGTATGCGGCAATTCTGGGCGGCTGCTGACTGATATTGTTAGGGTGGGGGGCTCCCCATAACGTGGAGCTCCCCATCCTGAGAATACCAGCCTTCAGCCGTATGGCTTTATCTGGCTGGTATTAAAATTGTGGGGACCGCACGCCGTTTTTTTTAATTATTTATTTATTTTACTGCACAGTATAGACACGCCCACCGGCTGCTGTGATTGGGTGCAGTGAGACACCTGTCACTCAGCGTGGGGGCGTGTCTCACTGCAACCAATCATAGGCACCTGTGGGCGTGGAAAGCAGGGAATATGAGATGGCTGTGTACAGAGCACAGCGCGCCCGCCGGTATAAAGGCTCGGTCACGCTGTGCAGGCCGGCCAATCACTGCAATTCCACAACTAACAGGGCTGTGGCATTGCAGTGGTCTGCCAGCCAATCCCTGCATGAGGACTGGCTCTCAAAAGAGCGCCAACATGCAAAGATGAAGACCACGAGTACAGCACGAGTATCGCGAAATTACTCGGTACCCGCCGAGTAGCCCGAGTACAGTGATACTCGTGCGAGTACCGAGTAGTAACAAGCATACTCGCTCATCACTAGTTATTAAGGTTCTGTTACTACAGTATATCTCAGATCAAAACCATTCACAATCACACCGTCTGACTATACAGCTACAGCACTTCCCTGAATATCACTGGAATCTTTAGATTAGTATTAACAGACTGAGATTATCACCACTATTCGAAATTTTCTTCAACAGTGAAGAAGTTTACCATTATCACATTATGCCTTTTTCTATTTTTTTCTATCCCTAGGTAGAATGAGCTGTACGCTCTGATCTCCTATCCCTACACTGTAAAAGCATAAAATGATGCTTCTTAGTCAGTCTCCATCACTTACACTGGCTCGATAGTCCCTTCTGATTAGTTGTGCTAGACCAATTAATGTGAAACTCCAAGACATCACCCCATTGATGCCATTAGCTCACTGACTGGAGCTTCAGCAGTGAGTAGAATGGCAACTGGTATTTTTTTTGGGGGGGGGGGGGGGGGGGTCGATCCCCATGAATTAAACCGCAAAGTATTTGAATTTGCAGGGACTTGGAAAATGCAAGAAATTCAACTCAAAGTTGATTTTTTGTGGATCAATCCTTTCATCTCTGGTCATAATATAAGGAGGATGCTTCATGTCTTCCAGATTTTGATTTCCTTAGCTTATCTTTAGGAGGCCTCATCTATCCCATGTTCTGTTGTAACATTCATTTAAATGTTGTGATTTTGTCTCAGTAATTCATTGGTAATTCAGCCTGAAGAAGGAGCCTTGATGCTCTGAAAACTTGCTAATATAATTTTTCTGGTTAGCCTATAACCTAGAGCCCATATAGGTATCACTCCTAAAATACTTTTGTCATTCTTGGGGCATAGTATTTCAATATTACAACAATATTTCCTTGTATTGTACATTGTATTCCAGAGTAGAATTAATAGCAGGATTTAGTGTTTCTTATTGAATAGGGGCCAATATTTCAATGTAACTCTTCAATCGGAAACAGGATAAATATATGGCTGGGAAGATTTAGGACCCGGGGTTGGATCTGATGGCCCTTAAGGTCCCTTCCAACTCTACGATTCTATGATTCCATTCAATGATTAAGTAAAGCATTGTTAGAGCTCTCCTATATGACCATAGGAGAACTCCATTAAAAATAATTATGAAAATGAATATTATTTATTTCAATACCTTTATTTTTTTTCTTAGATATGCCTGTTGGCAATGAACAACTCTTTGGAATTCTTAACAAGATCATAAAATATTTCACTATTAAGGTATGTTACACTATTATTATTATTATTATTATTATTATTATTATTATTATTATTATTATTATTGTTATTATTATGATAATTAACATTTCTAACTCGCAAATTTACTTTTATGCTTCCATATTGTTGTATAGAAGAGAATGAAGCAAAAAAAATGTTTATATGTTAAATACAAGTTGCCTAATCCTTTTTACATTTACATCTGCCATGGAGAGAAAGCTTGGAAAACTCCATGTAAATTAAATGCCTGATGGTCAAGTTTGGAAGCTTAATAATTTTCATGCATGTTTTTTGGAATGACTTGGGTGTAGATGACATACTGATCATCAGGATTTAACTCAGAATAGGCTATTTTTTGGACTACCTCTAAGAACAGTAATCCTATACTGCCAAGATAATGGCCCTATTAAAGGGGGTTGTCCCACAAACAACATTTATCATCTATTCGCAGGATAGGTTAAAAAAAAATGTGATTTTTGCAATTGCCACCACTTGGACTCCCAATCGTCATGAAAATGTCCCCATGATTGAATGGTGCAATGGTTAATCATGTGCACTACAACTCCATGTTTGCCTATGGGACAAAGAAGTAGTTGAACACTTAAAGGGGTTGTCAACTACTAGGACAACCCCTACTGATTCCATCTGTTTCCCCCAGTTAAAATAAAAGACCCTTTACTCACCTCCCTTTCTGACACCAATCCAGTGCTGTCGGTAATTTGAAGTCAGGGCTCTAGTGACATTGTGATGTCATGTGAGCCCTGTGTCCAATCACAGCCAGCTTCTGTCTTCCCACCTTCGGACCAAATGAGTCAATTAACAGGAAGTGATGATGTCACCTGCTTCTCACTTCCTGTTAATTGCTCATTTGCTCCGAAGGCAGGGAGACTGAAGTCGGCGTCTTTGGACACGGGACTTCATGACATCACAATGTCTCGTGAGCCCCGCGTCCAATCACTTCCAGCTTCAGTCACCATGCCTTCAGACCGAATGAATTAATTAACAGAAAGTAACACTGCAGCTGCCACTCACTTGGTGTTAATTGCTCATTTGCTGCGAAGGCGGGGAGACAGAAGGCAGCTGTCATTGGACACGGAGCTTCGTAACATCACAATGTTATGTGGGCCTCGTGCCCAATCACCGCTGGCTTCTGTTTCCCCACCTTTGGACCAAATGAATAAAGTAACAGGATGTGATGCTGCAGCTGCCACTCACTTCCTATTGAGTGCTCATTTGCTCCGAAGGCAGGGTAGAGAATAGCCAGCGGTCATTGGACACGGGGTTCCGGTGATATCACAATTTCACATAAGCCCCGAACCGCGATTTTCAACAGCACTGAAACCCCACCAGAAAGGGAGTTGAGAACAGGGTCTTTTATTTTAACTGGGGGAAACAAGTACAATCAGAGGGGGTGTCTTAATAGTGGACAACCCCTTTAACTTTGTTAGCCTAGCTGGCTATCAGCAAAAATAAGAAGGGTGCTGCACCACTGTATGTCACTCAGCGATAACGCATGTGTGCTCGTCGAGGGCTGGGAATTACCGTATCCTGAGCGGGGGTGCTCGTCCAGAAGAAAAGTCCAAGTACCGATGGATGAGTGAAGGAAATGAGGGACCGCACTCCGTACCGCTGTGCAGGAATCTTTAGTTTATTAGACGGTGCAGGGTAAAAAGCAGGAGACGAGCTGTGAGCTGGCTCCCAGGTAGGGGACGACAGCTGTTTCGCCTAACTAATTAGGCTTCCACAGGTCCATATGTGGAGCTACAAACAGCACCCCCTATATAGGAGTGCTCACAGGTGCGTCGCATGCCACATAAAAAAACATACATAGGAGAATGTAATATGCATATAAAACATGGAACACACCATGCCACAATACAAAACCATAAAAACAAGATTATTACAAAACGATTATACCAAAAAAGAAAAGACAAAGGACACCGAAGGAATACATATGCAAAATATGTCAAAGCACACACATATGGAGGACATACAGAAAAACTGACAGATCCACGCGATCATTTAACCCCAATGCCCCCTGAGCTCCATAATTAATAATTAGTTTGGCTTCAACTTGTAGTAAAAGTTGCTGAAGGTTGCCCCCCCTCGATGGGAGGACAACCTTCTGCAGGCCAGCAAAACGGAGGACATCAGGGTTACCATTATGATGCTCGCGGATGTGAGAAATCAGTCTAGGAGAACCTTTGCCTGACGTTACCGAATTGTAGTCCTCCCTAAACCAAACGTATAAACATCTGATTGTTTTGCCTATGTAAAATCTGCCACAAGGGCAGAAAATCACATAGACAACGAATTTAGTTTTACAAGAAATAAACTGGAGGACCGAATGTGAGTGTGAACCCACCTGTAGGGATCGGCCAGTGAGATGCAGGTTACAAAATCTGCAGTTGCCACACCGGTAGTTACCCGGCGGGCAGCATCTATTGAGCCACACAGAGGGGCTGGTAAGTCTATTTCTCACTAGTTTATACCGTAGGTTAACGCAACATCTGAATGAGACCAAAGGATTAGCCTTGGTCATTTCAACCAAAGTAGGATCTCTTTCCAGAATGTGCCAATGCCTATACAAAGTTCTCCTAATGACATGCTCCAAGGGACCGAACCGAAAACTTAACACAAATCTATTCAGATCATCAATCTTTCTGTCAGGGCGGCCCGTGCGATTAGAACAATGGACACCAGATTTAGCCCTCTCAAAAGCAGAATCAATCAACTCCTCAGGGTAACCCCTTTGCTGAAGCCTTTCCTTTAATTCCATTGACTGCTGGAGAAAAGTCTCCTCAGAACTATTAGCTCTGCGTACCCGCAAAAATTGACTGTACGGTAAAGCCGTCTTAGTATGAAGGGGGTGTGCGCTCTGGAAATGTAAGAGTGAGTTGGATGCCGTCGGTTTCCTAAACAATTGAGTGTGAATATTACCATCCCTGATGGAAACCTCAACGTCCAAAAAATTGAGGGTATCGCCACCAAAAGAGGAAGTGAAGGACATATTCATTGTATTCGAGTTGTTAAGATGTGACACAAAATCAGAGAATAAATCCTCCGTGCCATCCCATACAATGAATATGTTGTCCACATACCTCAAATAGTGGCGAATATACCTCAAAAAGGGGTTGGTATCGGAAAACACATACTTGCTCTCGAAAGATCCCAAAAATATATTGGCCATGGCACAAGAGACAGGGGTACCCATAGCGGTACCCCCGCACTGCAAGTACCAACGGTCCAAAAAAGTAAATGCGTTCCTAGAAAGAACAAAATCAAGGGACTCCTCCACAAAATTGCAATAACGAGCATCCTTCCCACTCTGTGCCACCATTTCCTTCACAGCTTGAACCCCCAAACGCTGGGGAATGCGGGTATAAAGGCTCTCCACGTCAATTGATGTTAGTTGGAAGCCTTGCTGCCATGTTATACCTTTAAGTAGTGCCAGAAAGTCACCAGTGTCCTGGACATAAGAGGGGATGTGACTAAGAATGGGTCTTAGCAGCCAGTCCAAATAGTGTGATAAAGGCTCCGTTAAAGAGCCGATACCAGCCACTATAGGACGGCCTGGGGGATTGTCTCTACTCTTATGGACTTTGGGTATACAATACCAGCAAGGCTTCGTAGGGTAAGGAGGGATCAATTTGTCCGCCTGCGTCTGCGAGAGAAAACCTAGACCAATGAACTTGTTCAAGAGCCGCACCAAAGACTTCTTGAATTCCTGAATGGGGTTGCTAGGCAACGGGGTATAGGTGGCTTTGTCAGATAACTGTCGGAGGCACTCTTGGACATACTGTTGCCGTGTCAGGAGGACAGTGTTGCCCCCCTTATCCGCCTCGCGGAACACCGTGTCCTCCCAACTCCGCATAATGCGAATGGCAGTCAATTCGCCCTGACTCAGATTCTGAGTGGGGTTGGTATAGATCAATGCCTCAATGTCCTTCAGGACAGTATCCTGATACAAGTCCACCAAATTACCCGGTACCGTAGGGGGATAAAAATCGGATTTAATCCCTTTAGTGAACCTATTTACTGGTAACGCAGAAGTAGCCACACTGGGGCTAGACCCATGATGGGGTTTATTCAGACTGAAGAGTACCTCAGCGTCCCGAACCACATCTGCGTCAAAAGCACCCGTGACATCGAAGTGGCTACTATCAACAGTGCACGGGATATGCCCCTCCGGAGTAGATCCCGGACTGCCCGGTGCAGACTGAAAATGTTTGTATAAATGGATCTTACGGATAGCTTTAAACAAATCCACCCTAAACTCAGCAAAATCAAAAGGTTCAGGAATACAAAATTTCAGACCCTTGGAAAGTACGGAAATCATGTCAGGAGATAGAGAATGAGAGGAAAGGTTGATGATTGTGTTCACACTAGACAGAGTGACAGAGGGACCATTCAATTCCGCCAGGACACAGATTTCCTCTTGCGCCCTCTGACCCGTGCGTTTCTTCCTGCCCCCCCGTCGAGTGCATTTTCTAAAGGGGCAGTAGTTCTAAACGCACCTGAGTTACCCCCAGAGGGGCCTGCGACCACCTCCTCGGAGCCACTGGACTCCGAGTCGGTGGTCCAGTATCCCCTATTGGCACCAAAAGTACTCTTCTTCTTAATATGGGGTCTATGCCTATAATTTTTGGTGCTGTCTTTAGCCCAACAGAAAACCTGCTTCCTCTCATAGTCCCTCTTGTCCCTGAGACATTTTTCTCTTTTTTTATTTTTAATTTCAGTCTGCACGTTCACCAACCTTTTATCAAGTTTCAAACAAAATGCATTCCAATCATCATTTGACATTCTTAATCGTGTATCTAGTTTTAGAGCATCCAGTTCAGAGTTCAGAACAGCATAGTCCTCCTTGTTTTTATCCAATTCAAGATGTAACAGTTTTTTAGAGCACTCCAATTGTATATTTTCCCATTGCTGGGTAAACGCAGTGTCCTCTTGGAAGTGTGAAAGGGTCTTGATAACCCGTAGTCCACGTGGGACCCGATCACATTCAACATACGATTGCAAAGACTGAATTGTCTAACTAGCTGGCTATCAAATGCAGCAGTACTGTGCATGTGTCTCCATGGAAGAGAGACATGTTTTCATGATCAATAAGGTCAGATGTAGTGGAAGCCTCAATTAAAACCCCAGGAATCATATATTTATCTGCAATCAAGTTTATAATATGTAACCAAAACAATATAAAAAATAATACTGTTGTAAGCCTTGTCATTCCATTGACAGATGTACTACTTTGCTTTTCTGTAATAATATATTAAATATATTATGTCATGTTTTAGTTTGTCCGAGGAAGCACATTTAAGGAAATCCCTTTCAGCAAATATAGTAAGTAATACTATTTTTTTATGAGCAAAAATGATTTCATCTATAGATAAATATATTTTTTTAAAGATTTCTTAATCTACGGACTAAAATTTTGTAATAAAAAAGGGAAATTCATCAAAAGCAGTATTTGCTCATCTCTGTCTTGAGAACTGTCCTTATTAATTTTATTTTGGCACATTATTTTCATGGTTTGGCATAAACCCCGACTTTCTGCTTGGTAAATTATACCACAAAAAAAGGAGAAAATAAAAATCCTATTTTCTTTTGATATATTTCCAGTCTGATGTGGTTTCCTGAATATTTATGACTCTAGCAGAAAATAAATGCCTGACTCGAGCATATTTTTGTATTAAGTTCAAAAATAGATATAATTTTTATACTTTTAATATGTCATTCAGTAATGAGTAAAACCATTCGATGAGAAAGACGACATGATAAGCAAAATGTTTTTGCAAGATTATACAAATGTTTTAGTTTTTTAATGCAAATTAGATTAGCTAAGTCAAGTAGAAAGTGATGGCCCCATTTTGAACATGGAGGGCCGATTTTTCATTTGTTGAATTTTTAAATTGAATCTGTCAGCAGATTTTTGCTATGTAAGCTGAAGACAGCATGCTGCAAGGGTTAACACAGATATTTCAGACATGCCTCTCTTGTCACAGTCCGATCTTTAGTTTGTTTTAGCAGCAGGAACCTAATCATTGCTCAGACACAAACTCTCCTGCATAGCAGTTCAGCACGCCCCCTCCTCTGACACCTCACTGTCAATGTACAGTCTCTGTAGAGAGTCTGGTGTGGGCAGGACAGCTTCTTTGGCTCAGCTACATGACTAATCCTAAAAATTCTGATCATGTCAGAATAACTGCACCCAGTAATCTAAGTGATAAACCATTGGATTCACAATCTCTTTGCCTACATCAAGCTGCTCTCAGATGAGGTAGCAAAAACCTGCTGACAGATTCCCTTTAAAGTCACCTTTTTTGCTTTTTAGTATCGGTTGATGATTTTTGCTCCTAATTCTTCAAAATGGCCCATGTGGTTCATGAATTTTGCACAATAGCAAAAAATGCTATATATTTTGGTCTTTTCTTTTTTTTTTCCTTTTAGAGCAAAATGCCTCATGTTGCCCAAAAATGTTGCTAAATGTGCAAGAATAAAAATCATAAAATCACATCTGATGTTTTTACACCAGCCCCAGCCAGTTTTGCCAAACTTTGAGCTGGAGAAGGATGGAACATGATGAAGATCATCATTTATCCTTGGTTCAAACCCCACCAAGGACACTATTTACAAGCAGTTTGTATGTTCTCCCCGAGTTTGCATGGATTTCCTCCGGGTTCTCTGGTTTCTTCTCACAAAGACATAGAGATGGGAAAATTAGATTGTGAGCCCCGATGAGGAAGAGGATGTCTGTAAAGCACTATGGAATATGATGGTGCTGTATAAATACACTGTTAATTTTATTTCTTTGCTCATGTAGCGCTATCATATTACTATACCTAGTGCAAGAACTGAGGGGGGTTCATGACTTTTATATTTCCAGAATCACTGTACTGACTTCTCAGATCTTACCCTAGGTTAAACAAAGTCTATTAATTTTTCCTAATAATATATATTTTTATCTATAGTTATTGCTTTAAAATTTGCTTCCACATTGTGGTATATAATATCTATTAAGAATTCAGATCTTAATATACCTTTGTATTGTCTTTTATCATTTTTTCCCTAGTCACAAAAGTTACAACTAGAATAGTCAAGGGTAAGTAACAACAGATCTTTTATTCCCAGGCACACCAATATTTATAGTTTGACTAGGTTCATTTCTATGCAGAACACTTTGCTGGACGATATCACCTTAACTGCAAAAATACTGTATTCAGACCTATATGACAGCATATCCATATACTAAAAAAAATTAATTTTACTATATTTTTTAGATTTTTATTGCTTTTCATATTTTTTTAGAATGTACAGAAAAATGGATCATATATATAAATATCTACAGGGTGGTCCAAAAGTAGGTGGACAGTATGTGTAATAGGGTTATCAAACATGCTGTAAAGTCAAACTCACTCAGCTGCCCTTAGCAACCAATCAGATTCCACTTTTCATTCTTCACAGACTCTTTGGAAACTGAAAGGTGGAATCTGGTTGGTTGCTAAGGACAACTGAGTGAGTTTCACTTTACACCATGTTTGATAACCCTATTACACATGCTGTACACCTACTTTTGGACCACCCTGTATATATATATATATATATATATATATATATATATTTATTTATATATATATATATATATTTTTTTTTTTATTTTTTTTTTTTTCTTAATTATTTTTAGTGAGAGACATATTGATACGTTAATCTGTGTGCTTCAGCAAACATTAACATTTTTTATTAATTTCATGGGAAAAAAGTTCTACTCCTTCAGGCGTACTCTCTGCACCCTCCACCCTTAGAAATTGTCAGAGGGGATGGGCTTATTTAAACCAGTAAAATCTAATTGGATGAATATAGGATACCTTGTTTTGGTACAAAATATATACTTATATGGATGCACACATTTCTATGCATCTCTTTATGTAGAGGTGTGAACCCAGCCTTAGATTTTATTGTGATGTAGTTGTACAGGGTGTTGCTGCTTTTTTAGTCTTTGATTTAATAACAAGGTAAATCCAAAAACACAGATACAATCTTATAAAGCCTCACTTATTTTGTAACAAACAGCAGCAGAAACATCTGTACAGCTCCTCTGCTTAATCTCAAGACAGGCGCTGCTTACCCGCAGCATGACTTAAGGGGAATTCTGCTGTACAGTTACATACATGTCTTGTCAATTATACATTACCTTTAGTTGTTTGTGAAGCCTTCAGAAAATGTGTGGACGGGGGATTTTTTTTTTTTTAGGATAGGAGGCGAGGTTGAGTTTAAACAGAATATTATTGCAATTGAAAATGGTTTTGGCGTCAGAACGTCTATATTCCTTTATTCTATGTTTCCATGTTTTCTGAATGCAGTATGTTACGTTACTTGTGTATTAAAACTACATGATTCTGTTGTAACATTTAGAATAACCCCAGGAGGCTTATCGTATTTTTAAAAATGATATCATATGATTCAGAAATTACTTTATAAAAGCTCTAATTTGTGACCCATAGAAACTCATTGGTAACCTATAGAGCATTTGTGGCCCATAGTGACTTGTGAACTTTAAAGGGAACCTGTCACCAGGTTTTACCCATATCTACTCCGGCCACCGCCAGTGAGCCCTTATATATAGTGATGGGCGAACCCCCCCCCCCGATGTTCAGGATCGGGAGCCTCGCCCGAACTATTTGTAAAGCTCGAGTTCAGGGCTGAAGATAATGCAAACTTGCATGCACACCTGCTCAGCCTCTGTCTCCCGGCTGCTTCTGCTTCCGGGTCCAATCATTAACTTCCAGTGTTATTCACTTCACCGCTCGTCACTCGGCAGTCTTCATTTTTTCATGGACTCGATTGAACTTTGACTATCACTGTCAGTCTGCATTGTGTGTACAGAGTGATAAAGCAGAACTGATATTGCTCTCCCTACTTTTCACTCTGTATAGACGCTTGTCTGTACAGAGCGATAAAGAAGAGCTGACATTGCTCTCCCTGCTTCTTGCTCTGTATAGATGCTTATATGTATGTATGTATTTAATATGTATTTATCAAATACCTTTTTTTCTTTGCTTGAAACAGAGCCAATGACCACAATCACCAAAGTAATCAGTGGTGGAACTGACACAATTCGCAAAGTTATCCCAGGTATGCAGTACTCTGCAATAGAGCATGCTAATCTGTATACAATTAATATTAATATATATATAATACCATTTATATTTTTTCTGCCAGTTTAAATGAAATGTCATATTATTTAGACACTGAATTAAAGGGTTTGTGCAAAAAAAGACAATTCTGTAATATTATTGTAGCTAGGTGTTAAATATACTTTGGGCCACAACACTTTTAATGAATTAGCATGTTAAGCTGAGTATCTTTTAGGCTATGTTCACACTTTGCGTTTTTGCTGAAGTTTTTTGGCAGCGTTTTTTATGCAAACTAAAAGCTGCTTTTTACACTGCCAGGAAAACCTATGAGATTTCAGAAATCTGCTTTTTTTTGCTGACTGAAATGGAAAACTGCTGCAATTTTTAAGGAAAAAGCATGGCAATTCTTTCAGCGTTTTTGCAGTTTTTTCACCATTGAAAGCAATGAGAAAATGTAAAAACACAACTAAACTAGCTATATTTAAAGATACTGTAGACAAACGACTCATACCAAAAAAAGCAACAAAAAGTAGCAAAAATGCAGCAAAACCTGCCCTATTGCAGCCAAGAAAGCAGGTGTGGGCTGCAGAAAAAAGAACGCAGCAAAAATGCAATGTGTGAACATAGCCATACACTATGTTCATGCAAAATATTTGGACATGGATTTCCCAATGGATTCACTTCAAAATCCACATCAAAAAAACACTTCAAATACTCTTTGATCTGGATTTTAAAGCAGATCCATTTCAAAATCCACATAAATACTGTGTGTGCAGCATTAGTATAGAAGTGATATAGGTTATGCTTTTGGGATGACTTAATAGGAGTTGTTTATTATTGGTAACTTCATTGTCATATTGTTTCTTGTAGTCTATGCTATTACTGACTGACCTTAGAGGATTTGACCTCTCTCTTGAATAAAAACTAAACTTTATCCCTTCAGTTATTTTAGCGCCCCTCCTGATGTGGAGATTTAGGCCACGTGCACACAATGACTTTTTGGTCAGTATTTTACCTCAGTATTTGTAGCCAAAACCAGGAGTGGCAAAAAATACAGAAATGATGCCCGTGTTTCTATTAGACTTTGTGTATGACTCGCGCGAGTGCAATATGATAAAATCTCGCATTGGCCTCGAACCATTGTGTATCAATGAGGCAGCTCCGATCTGTTTTTTTTCTCAGCTCCAAATAGACTGAGAAAAAAGTTGTAGCATGCTGTGCTTGCAGGGTATCTCACACGAGACTCGCCAATGCAAATCTATGGGTGCGAGAATAAAACGGATTATATATGGATCACTCATCATACAGCTGTGTGCTGTGCAAGAAAAATGCATCCAAATACAAGAAAATTAAACAGGAAATGACATCAGATGCCACAGGAAGTGTTCCTTGGAACTGTGTATGCTGCCAATAAAAGGCAAGTGCACATCTCTATGGAGTGCACGCTCACCATGGCATGGCATATTAATGTTGAGATGACGATTATGATGCTATGTCGCCTCCTCGTAGAAGCATCTGGGTAGGTCTTACCAAACCTGTGGGATAAATCCCAGTGCAGCAATACACGCTCCGTGGTGTTCAAGGTCAAATGTGATAACATGCTTGGAATGGACAGACAAACTTAACAAAATAGATCTGCTAAGCATGTAGTTGGCCAAACACATCCCTAATGGCTGAACTCCCAATGCGGAGTGTGCGGGACAGCCCTTTAACCCCTTCAGCCCCCGGGCACTTTCCGTTTTTGCGTTTTTGTTTTTTGCTCCCCTTCTTCTGAGAGGCGTAACATTTTTTATTTTTCCATCAATCTTGCCATATGAGGGCTTGTTTTTTGCGGGACGAGTTGTACTTTTAAATGAAACCATAAGTTTTACCATATAGTGTACTGGAAAACGGCAAAAAAATTCCAAGTGCGGAAAAATTGCAAAAAAAGTGTGATCGTACAATAGTTTTTGAGATATTTTATTCACTGTGTTCACTATATGGTAAAACTGAGGTATCTATGTGATGCCTCAGGTCGGTGCGAGTTTGTAGACACCAAACATGTATAGGTTTACTTGTATCTAAGGGGTTAAAAAAAATTCACAAGTTTGTCCAATAAAAGTGGCGCACGTTTTGCGCCATTTCCGAAACACGTAGCGTTCTTATTTTTAAGGATCTATGGCTCAGTGATGGCTTATTTTTTGCGTCTTGAGCTGACGTTTATAATGGTACCATTTTTGCGCAGATGCTACGTTTTGATCGCCTGTTATTGCATTTTGCGTAAAACTTGCGGCGACCAAAAAACGTAATTTTGGCGTTTGGAATTTTTTTGCGACTACGCCGTTTACCAATCAGATTAATTGATTTTATATTTTGATAGATCGGGCATTTCTGAACGCGGCGATACCAAATATGTGTATATTTATTTATTTTTTAACCCTTTAATTTTCAATGGGGGGAAAGGGGGGTGATTTGAACTTTTAGGTTTTTTGTTTTTTTTTTATTTTTTAAAACTTTTTTTTTTACTTTTTTTTTTATTTTACTAGTCCCCCTAGGGGGCTATAGCGATCAGCAATCCGATTGCTGATCGCTATCTGCTGATCACAGCTTTACCGCTGTAATCAGCAGATTCAGTCACTTTGGTTTTCCCTCTGCTCTCGGCCGAGGGAAAATGAAAGTGAAACTTCGTAGCTGCAGGCGTCATCACATGACCCTGTGCTACGATGGCAACCACCGATAGTCACGTGATAACACACGTGACTTCCGGTGGGGGCGGCGGTGAGTAACAAACATGGCCGCGCGCATTTAAATCTTGCTGCCAGACTTTGGCAGCAAGATTTAAGGGGTTAATGGCCGCGGGTGGAAGCGATTCCACCCGCGGCTAGCAGGCACACATGTCAGCTGTTGAAAACAGCTGATATGTGTGCCGATCCACGCCGCCTGCCCGCGGCAGGGGGCGGGGCTTAACGGGACACGATCCTGGACGGATAGATCCGTCCAAGGTCGTGAAGGGGTTAATAGTTTTCTTACATATGGCTTCAAATAAGCTATTATTTGCCTTTAAATCAAGGCCAGAAAATCTACATATACAGATTACATTTTCCCCTCAAAAAACGCAGAGCCACATTGCACACGGATTACCACTCGGACAGCGCTCGTACAACTCTCCGGCATGAGAATCGAACCAATTTGTCATACGCAAGTGTGACTCCAGCCTTATACTTTTCCTCTGATTGTTCCACACCTGATTTTGGTTACAAATACTGAGGTACAAAACTCACCAAATACTCAACATGTGAACCGTGTGAACATGGCCTAAGGGTGCACTCACATGAGCAGTATAACTTGCATGAGTATCAGATTGCATCACTTGGTGCAGCCAGCTTCTCCCTTGGCAGGTCGGCTACATGTATTTCTATGCAGCTGACACACTACTGTCCGGAGAGTGTACAGCTATGTCGGCTGATGCAATGCGTGACTCATGCGAGTTATACATCTCATGTGAGCACACCCTTAAGGATAGTGTTTGATCTCTGAATTGAATAAGAAGGGTTGCAGGGTCAGGCACAGTGCTCAAACAGATAAGCCACTATTCCTATGTGAATAATTAAGATACATTATTCATTATGCTAATAGGGTCCTAGAGGACAGATCCCTAATATTTAAAAAATAATGTCCGATCCTATGTTGATCATTAATAGTTTTGTCCTAGAAAGCCATGCAATATTACGTATATATCATTGTCAGTGATTTTGTTTCCCCAAAGACATTAAGCTATATGTGATTTTCAAAAAGACTTGTATTACACAACAGGAAATTTACACTATTAGATTCTAAGGGTTTCTCCAATAGAGAATTGCAGTTTAAAAGGAATCGGTCAGCAGGGTTTTGCTATGTAAGCTGAAGCTGCTCTTTTGGAAAAAAAAACAATAATCAACTATGCCTGAGTTATCAAACTGTGTACTGTTGCTTACTTAAACTAAAGGCTTTATCACTTGGTGATTATCATTGCTGTGACTAGCCGGCTTGTGATATGTTGTCTAACATGCCCCCTCTTCTGATGTACAATCTCTATTGAGAGCCAGGTGTGGGCGGGACAACTCCCAGCTCTTATGTTTTCCTAAATCTAAATCCTTTGATTATATCAGAACGTCTGTAGCCAGTAAACTAAGTGATACATGGTTGGATTCACAATCTTTCTGCTTACATCATGCTGCTTTTAGAGGAGGTAGCAAAAACTTTCTGACCGCTTCCCTTTAAAAGTGCCTGAATATTCTGCATGGCATCCAGCTGAAAAGGACATTTGGGAGGAGCATTATGATCTAATGTCTCGCAACCAGCTCATTTTAGCCAATCAGGATTGTGGGAGTGATCTCAGTAATGCTATTCATCTGTAAGCAGCTGACAGAGAAGGTCCACTTCTTAAATGTCATTTTCAGCTAGATACCAGGGGACCAAAACTTTACTGGTAATTTCATGGCAGAGGTCCTTTAAGTGACAATTCCCACCTGATACCTTTCAAAGCAGCATATCAAGCAATTATAACATAAGATTTATATCTATTACTTTACAAACAAAATCAGGAGTGACTGAGGAGCAAGACGGTATATTCGAAACAGATTCAGGTATTTCACAAATCAATGTATCACGGTTTGACACTCCCAGCTGATTGGTTTTGCATCCACATGGAGAAGCACTTTGGTTTTTTTTTTACACATGAAAAGTTTTCCTTGCATCTGATATGATATAAAAGTAATGATTCACCATAACTATCTGCATGTTCTGTAGTATTATCCTATTCTGTAACCTCACAGTCACAATTTGTATATGCACTTTATAGATCACGAAAATTGCCGAATGTGTGAATGTGCTAATGTGACATGTTGACTGCACTTTTCACTGCATCATTGCTTGGCTCTGCTTTCACTTCACGCTTTCACTGTCTGGTGTTTTTCTCACAATGGCATTATCACAATGAAGTATGAAATGTTACTGATGTTTTATTTGTGTTTTCCATTTTTTGCCTCTGTTGTTGCGATGATACACCTCTAATGGGATATCTAACTTTCAGGAGGGAAGTTATAATAAAAATTGAGAGAGTCCTTCAAGAGGTTGTTCACTACTTAGACAACCTCATATAATTCTCCTCGTTGGCCTCTGTTAAGATATAAAAAAGTTTTTGCTCACCTCCTGTGCCGGCACCATTCCAGTGGTGTTGCCAACTCACTCTCTTGGGGCTCACGTGAGGTTGTTACATCGTGGGAACCCTGTGTCCAACATGGCCAGCATCACTGACCTTACCTTAGGACTCATAAGTAATTAAGAGGAAGTCAAGGCTCCTCTCTACCATGCTCTTGATTACTTACTTGCCTGAAGGCTGAGAAAGGGAATCCGGCGCTGATTGAGAGCATCACTAGCATGACATAACCTCATGTGAGACCTAGGAGAGTGAGTGCCAACACTTCTAGAATGAAGGTGAGTACTCACCTGTTTTATTTTAACAAAGGCCAATAAGTGGAATGAGAAGAAGTTTTCCAGTTAGGGGACAACCCTTTTAAACCCTGGTCACATAGCTTTTGGGCTTATGTTCAGTGGCTTACAGCTTATGTCTGGATTGAAGTCGGAATTCGGGCATATGCACCAATAGAGCCATTGACCTTAAGGGTGCAAACAGAGTCACATTGTGCTCTGTAGTACATAATTTTCAACTGTCTACACCTTTTGGAGGAAAAAAATGTAGCCTCTGACTGTAGGGCTTACTGCTATGTGAACCCAGCCTTAGTGGTTGATATCTTATATAGGCTAAGTTGAAAAAGACAAGCAGCAAGTTTTCAGGACTACATGTCATTTTTGTGTCAAATTTGAAAGTAGTATAAAGCATGAAATGGGTACCAAGAAAATAATTTATATGAAGTACAGTAATCACTGAGCAGCAAATGGGATATAGTCTGATGCTGGAAAGGCTAAAAAAATAACTTAAAGGGAACCTGTCAGCAGATTTGGGGCCTGTAAGCTGCAGCCACCACCAGTGGGTCTTAGATACAGCATTCTAACATGATGTATATATGAGCCCAGGCCGCTGTGTAGAACGTAAAAATTACTTTATTATACTTACCTAAACAGTCGCTGGGGTGGAGTTGGGTCATATGGGTGTCTCCGTTCTCCGGTGCCAGCGCCTCATCTTTCGGCTTTTGTCCTCCTTCTGAAAGCGGTGTGCATGACATACACACTTGCCGATCCCTAGCAGGCACACTACAATACTTTGATCTGCCCTGCTCAGGGCAGATCAAAGTGCGCCTGTGGAGGACCTCAATGCCGGCGAGTGTGGATGATGTAGGATGCATCATCCACCCCGGCGTCAGAAGAAGGATGACAAAGATGGCCAAAAGAGGAAGCGCCGGCACCAGAGAATGAAGAGACGCCCATATGACCCAACTCCACCGCAGCAACCATTTAGGTAAGTATTATAAAGGGATTTTTCCATTCTACACAGCAGCCTGGGCTCTTATATACAGCATGTTAGAATGCTGTGTATAAGAGCCCATTGGGGGTGGCCGCAGCTTATAGGCCCCAAATCTGCTGACAGGTTCCGTTTAATTTCACAACTCATTTGAAAATGTTTAAGTTTATTGAGTTGGAAATGCATCAAAAATCCAGTATGTCCTGGCTATAGGTGAATTACTAACTACATGAAGCCCACTAACAAGCACTTGCAGTAATTTAATGGATTCATTGTATCTAACGGTCTCCTATAGGTAGGGTTGAAATAACTTAACATTCTTTTTTAACATTCTAGAGACATCGATTACCAGAGTGACTAAAGTTATTGAAGGACAACCAGAAGTCAGAGTAATTCCAGGAAGCGAAACCAGAGTTACTAAAATTATCCAAGGACGTAAGTAAATTTATATTAATACTACAGTCACGTAAAACTAAAGGTATAACTATATACGTTCCCATCCGGTATGCCTAATAGTTAAGGGATTCTAAATTTAATCATAAAATATAAATCAAAAATGCAATCTCTAGACCTTTTTTCAGCCACAATAAGCCTGTGAAAGACAATCATCTAGCTCTCTGGCAGAGAAGTCTTGTTCCCCCCCCCCTTTACTTATTTTATGTATTTAAATGGGTTTTCTCATCATCAGACATGGGTAAAATTGCAAAGTGCTTGTAAAAACAAGAATGGAGGGATTTTTACTTTTATTTTTAACTGCTCTTTGCCCAGTGCCTTCAAACTTTTTGGTATAGATTTTGTAAGCGCTGCTCTGAAGATAGCTGTGTACAGACAGATTCAGTTTCTCTTCCACAATGTGGCAAAGGCAATGTTGCAGCATGGGAAGTAGTACAGTTTTAAAGAGGTGGTTAACCCATATTCATTATTGGCCACATCAATATTATGTTGAGAAACAAGATGTCTCTCAAATACCTTGTGTTGCCAATACTACCTGTGAGCAGTGCAGAGTGGTCCGCACTCTCCCCCATTGCCTGACCCCCGGGCTCTGTGACCTCTGGGTTCCAGTGATGTCACATCGACTTTCTGTTCACCGGACATCACCGTGGCTGGCTCCAGTCTCCGTGAGTCACTAGGCTGTGGGCGGCGTTTCACCGCTCGTCACAGCCCAGCATGTCTCCTGGTTGCTTGCTCTGCAGTGACTGAGGGAGCAGGGATATGTTGAGCTATGACGCTGGACAGTGATAAGTGGTGAAATGCTGCCCACAGCTCAGTCACTCAGTTGACGTGACATCATCGGACATCAGAGGTTACGGAGCCCAGGGGTCACGCGAAGGGGGTGAGTGGAGCACAATAACGCCGCTCACAGGCACTATTGGCAACACAAGGTATTTGAGAGAAGTATATCAATGTGGCCAACAATGAATATGGGTGAACCACCCCTTTAACTAATAACTAACTATAGATTGACAAAAGCACACATAGGGCATTAACCAGATAGCATGCAGTTTTTACTTGTTTTTTTGTACTCACTTTGTGATGCTGAGGTCCTTACGACCTTGAAATGTGTTGGGAATAAACTGTAAAATGTACTCACAGCAAAAAAGGGCAACCAGTCCAGTTAGCCCAGGCCAACACAACTAATGCACAAACTGTTGCTATTTTTGGGAATACACTGTAACCTACTCCTATTTATCTGATTCTTGTGAATTCTTCACCAGCAGCGTAGCACACACACATTTCCCCTTTTGATATAGTTTGAACTAATGGCTTAGCCACACTTCTGGTCCAAACTGACCATTTTTAGGAGAGCACTGCTTACCAATTAGCAGGAAGATGAGAGGCAGGAGAGGAGTTTACTCCTAAAGATAGAAGAGTGTAACCCTTTAAGAATAGTATGAAAAACTAAATTAAGTGAACAGTTGCTCAATCAAAATGGTCAGTCCATAAACTGTAAAAATCCAAATATTAAAAATGTACTGTATCTGTATGTGGTTTGAATTAGAGTAAAATATGTGTGATACATTTTCTTGAAAAGTTTTTACTAAACTCCATTTTTGCACAGCTTAGAGAAAACACTGACTTATGCACATGGCAATAGTGGTCTTAGCCCCATAGCATTATTGGAAACCATATCCAGTAAAATTCACTTTAAGTCAACAGAACTGGATAAAAGAAAATCCAGGTTCCTTTCTGAAGTCTTAAAGATTTACTGTAGCATGCGTTTATTTTTGTATAGCCAAACGGAGGAAATTAATACCTTAGTTTTATTCATTCTAATACATTTTTGGCTTACTGCTGGGGATGAGCAAACCCAAACTGTAAACTTTGGGGTTCGTACTGAACACTGGGTATCCATGGCTCAAACCCGAACAATGACTTTTTAAAAAATGTCGGTGTCCGAGTTTGGGTGCTATTCATATGCTAGCCACTCAATCGAGCAGTGCTCGGGTATGCTCAGTGCTCAGCCCGGTGAGAGTCGCTTGTAATCTTTGAATGGCTCTCAGTGAAGGGGGGGGAAACAAAAAAATGAATAAATCTGCCCTCCCATGGAAATGCTCTGTTTATGGCTGGCTGTATGTGGGTGGAGAGCCGAACTGCCTAATCATTGACTTCCATTATGGTCGTTACCCAAATCGAGCATGTTAGTTCAGGTCCCCATTGACCTATATTGGGTTCTTTGTCTGGGAACAAGTTCAGATCAAGTCTCGGTCGCGAAACAAACTTTTAACTAAAGTCAGGCCAAATCCGGTGAACCCAAACATCTAAGGGCTGTCTCATATGTACTTACTGTTTGTCAAACTAATGAACTACTGACATAAAGTGTGGCTTATATACTTCACTATTCAACAATTATTTGTGGAGAGGGTGGGGAATTTTTCTTTATAATATGCATAAATCTACATAAATCCTTAGTTTTATATAACAATCATTACAGAGCCCTCAATCACCAAAGTCACCAGAGTCATCGAAGGCAGCCCAGAATTCAGTCTGGTTAAAGAAGGAGAGACAAGACTAACCAAAGTCATTCAAGGTAATAATTCATTTTCCTTTTATTTATGAGCTGTTTATGTCTTTTCTACAACTTGAACTACCATAACAGTTGCTTTTGTCAGTAAAAACAAATCTGCTTTTCATATATTTAACATTTTTTTTAGGTCTATGAAAACTTGAATACCTAAATTTTGAAGGTGCACAAAACAATTATCACTGCCCGTAAATGTAATCTAGAAAATATAATGCAATATAACATTTCTAAAATAATAAAGGCTGAACAGATTAAATTTATACTTACTATGTGGTATAATCCCACAGAATATTCTGTTCCATGAACTGTGGATAAACTTTTCCCTTTTGAAAATTCCACTTGAGTAGAGCATGTGTGATAATTACAATGTATAATTCATTTGTATTTGTCAGTGCCCTAACATAAAGCTTTTGGGCTTCAGTGTCAAATATCCAACAGCACATGCAGGAGGCCAAGGATAACATGTGAGGCCACAAGAGAGGCCATATGGAATTGCCATAATAAATTTGGAACAAAATAAGCAGTGCTGAAGATTAAAGAGGATTTTATTGATAGGATAAGTCAACAATTTCCGATCAATTGGGGTGTGATACAGGCATCTCTGCCGATCAGCTGCTGAAAGTTCATGGATGATGCAGAAACACAGCAGCTCTATCAAACCTATAGTAGCTGCAGCTGGTAATACAGAGCCACCCTTATCGATTTTAATAGGGATGGATCTGCAGGATCAGGTGATTACTGAAGCACAAGGAAGTACAAGAAGCAATGGGATGAAACTTAAAGGAAAGAGATTCAGATTAGACATTAGGAAAAACTGTCTGACAGTGAGGGCAATCAGAAAGTGGAACAGGCGACCATGGGAAGTTGTGAGCTCTCTATCAATGGAAATCTTCAAGTTTAAACTGGATAAACATATAGCTGGGATGATTTAGGGAAAATCTGCACTCCAAGGGGGTTGGACCCGATGGCCCTTAAGGTCCCTTCCAACTCTACCATTCTATGATTCTATGAAATATTGGGGCTGCTGTGTACTTGTCAGCATCTGAGAACTTCCATTTAGTACCAGTAACTGCTTATCAGATGGGGTGCTGGGTGTCGCAGCCCCACTAATCGGATATTGATGGTCTTTCTTACAGATAGACCATCAATAAAAAAAAGTATTGGTCAACCCCTTTAACTAAAACTGTCTACTTGTAAATTTTTATTTATTTGTTAACTTTAACTGGTCAACTACAATTTTTGTGTTACTTTTATGATGTCCATGATGTCCAACCAAACAAAATGATTTTTGTACTCACCTCTTAAATTGAATTTGTTAGAGCCCACGATTACTAAGATCACTAGGGTGATTGAAGGTGAATCAGATTTTAAGCTGATAAAGGAAGGTGAAATACAACTGACTAAAGTGATACAAGGAGGTAAAGTTTTAAAACAATGACTTTTGCCTTTCTTTATTTTTACAAGTTGATTTAAGATATCTCAATTTCTAAATTTAATAATAATTTAAATGATGCGGAAAAAAATGATTTAGCAATTTAAAAAAAAGAAAAAAAAGGCATGATGATCCTAAAAAGTTATGTTCTCTGAATGTCTTCTCCATATGGACATCTGCCAAATAATGATTGAATAGCTCCATTGTAATAATTTCTAACATATTCTATTTCATTTATTTTTCAAATTTCCAATTATATTTATCTCATCCATGCACGCAGAATTTCAAATACAAATTTTCTTTTTTATAATTAAATTTGTTAGAGCCTAGAATTACTAAGATCACAAAAGTGATTGAAGGAGAGATCACTAGCGTGATTGAAGGTGAGCCAGATTTTAGACTGGTAGAGGAAGGCGAAACTCAAGTGACTAAAGTGATCCATGGAGGTAAAGTGAAATGATGAGATCTCAAACTTTTTTGGTTCCCTTTATTTCTGAAAAACCTAAAACAAGACAAACTAAATGTGGTGGGTTCTTAAAATTGAATCATAAAAGCCTTTGAATCAAGAAGTGTATATCACCAAGAAAGTGGTGAACCATATACTTCATTCTTCTTGCTTTTATGTCAAACTCTTTCAAAACAGAATCTCCTTAAATCATTCTTTTTTTCCCAGGGTTTTGGTGAAAATGAGACATTGGAAGGCGCCAGACTGGTTTTATCTCTTTTGTTCTATTTTTGTTACATTGTTTAAAAAATCTGTTTCACAGGCCCTGAAATTAAATACACTCGAGTTTCCACTGGTCTTGGAGCTGACTTTGATGATGCTGAACTCACAAGGAGGCTGGAAGAAGGTGGGTTACGGTGATAGTAATTATCAGTACTTAGACATTGCTTCAATAATTTCATAGGTGTAAAAAAAGGCAAAAACATTAGAAATGATGTGTAAACATAAGCCATTAGAACTGATCATAGACTATGTTTAGTTTTTTGTTTTTTTTTATAAAGTATGTAGGCAATAGATGATGACTTAAAGGGAACCTGTCAGGTCCTGTATGCACCTAGGCCAGAACCAAGAGCAGTTCTGGGTGCATATTTCTAATCCCTGCCTAACTGTCCCTGTATCTAGTTGCAAAGATAAAGAGATCTTTACAAAAAGTATTTTTAAAGATTCTTCATGATATGCTAATGAGCGCAAGGACTTGTTACTTACCTTTGCTAGTCAGCTCCCTTAGCATGTAAGCACACCCTTGCTAACATGCTAATGAATGCGTGTGGTTACAGCTGCCGCTCTCCATACTAAGAGCGGTGACTGAACTTGTGCTGCCCCCGTGACTGAACCCACGCCAGCGCCACCCTCATGACTGAAACCCAAACACTGCTGGGAGGATTAAGATTTGTTTTCTCCCAGCTGTGGGGTTCAATGTGCAGGTTTCAGGCTGGTTCCAAACCAGATTAACCCTATATCTGTAGGTTTATAGCATTTTTTCACCTGACAGGTTCCCTTTAAGGTCAACAGGGATTCCTTCCCTTATTTACTGAGAGAAATTGATGTTGAACAGGGAATGGTCCCCCACTCCCTTGCACGCAGGGTTGCTATTGGTGCTATCTTCTATTTCTAAACATATTCACAGTCCATATGATTCATCCCATATAATTAAGGCATGTTCTTTCCTCCTTACAGTCATATGAAAAAGTTTGGGCACCCCTATTAATGTTAACATTTTTCCTTTATAACAATTAGGGTTTTTGCAACAGCTATTTCAGTTTCATATATCTAATAACTGATTGACTCAGTAATATTTCTGGATTGAAATGAGGTTTATTGTACTAACAGAAAATGTGCAATTCGCATTTAAACAAAATTTGATCGGTGCAAAAGTATGCGCACCCTTATCAATTTCTTGATTTGACCACTCCTAACTACTTTTTACTAACTTACTAAAGCACTAAATTAGTTTTGTAACCTCATTGAGCTTTGAATTTCATAGGTAGGTGTATCAAATCATGAGAAAAGGTACTTAAGGTGGCCACTTACAAGTTGTTCTCCTATTTGAATCTCCTATGAAGAGTGGTATCATGGGCTCCTCAAAACAACTCTCAAATGATCTGAAAACAAAGATTATTCAATATAGTTGTTCAGGGGAAGGATACAAAAAGTTGTCTCAGAGATTTAAACTGTCAGTTTCCACTGTGAGGAACATAGTAAGGAAATGGAAGAACACAGGTACAGTTCTTGTTAAGCCCAGAAGTGGCAGGCCAAGAAAAATAGCAGAAAGGCAGAGAAGAAGAATGGTGAGAACAGTCAAGGACAATCCACAGACCACCTCCAAAGACCTTCAGCATCATCTTGCTGCAGATGGTGTCAATGTGCGTCGGTCAACAATACAGCGCACTTTGCACAAGGAGAAGCTGCAAGGGAGAGTGATGCGAAAGATGCCGTTTCTGCAAGCACACCACAAACAGAGTCGCCTGAGGTATGCAAAAGGACATTTGGACAAGCCAGTTACATTTTGGAAGAAGGTCCTGTGGACTGATGAAACAAAGATTGAGTTGTTTGGTCATACGAAAAGGCGCTATGCATGGAGGCAAAAAAACACGGCATTCCAAGAAAAGCACTTGCTACCCACAGTAAAATTTGGTGGAGGTTCCATCATGCTTTGGGGCTGTGTGGCCAATGACGGCACCGGGAGTCTTGTTAAAGTTGAGGGTCGCATGGATTCAACTCAGTATCAGCAGATTCTTGACAATAATGTGCAAACATCAGTGACGAAGTTGAAGTTACGCAGGGGATGGATATTTCAGCAAGACAATGATCGAAAATACTGCTCCAAATCTACTCAGGCATTCATGCAGAGGAACAATTACAATGTTCTGGAATGGCCATCCCAGTCCCCAGACCTTAATATCATTGAACATCTGTGGGATGATTTCAAGCGTTCTGTCCATGCTCAGCGACCATCAAACTTAACTGAACTGGAATTGTTTTGTAAACAGGAATGGTCAAATATACCTTCATCCAGGATCCAGTAACTCATTAAAAGCTACAGGAAGCGACTAGAGCCTGTTATTTTTGCAAAAGGAGGATCTACAAAATATTAATGTCACTTTTATGTTGAGGTGCCCATACTTTTGCACCGGTCTAAATGCGGATTGCACATTTTCTGTTAGTACAATAAACCTCATTTCAATCCAGAAATATTACTGAGTCCATCAGTTATTTGATATATCAAACTGAAATAGCTGTTGCAAAAACCCAAATTGTTATAAGAAAAAAGGTTAACATTAATAGGGGTGCCCAAACTTTTTCATATGACTATATCTGTGTTCTAAGAAACAGTAGTCTTTGTGATCTGTCCTCCCAGAAGTCTTGGGTGTTCTTCTCCCAACCTCTTCCTCTTCCTCCCAGCTTACAGCTTTAACAAAGACTATTTAAATATGTTTTTGATTTCAGAAACAAATTCCAAAAAGCCTATAGCCTTTAATTCTATTTATGGGGAATCTGTAAGCACTTTTTTTCCTATGTAATCATAAAGTAAAACCAGAGTCCCTGATTACAGCAATATGACACTTAGTGAGCTGTGGTCTGTTTTTCCAATACAATCAATGTTTTATCAGCAGAAGATTTTCACGTCAGGACAACTTTGCATATGTACGGTAGTCCAACTACACCCTCAGCTCTGATTAGCAGCTCTCTATCACTATAGATTGTACACAGAAAGCTGTGGTGTGGGCAGGGTTAAACACAGCTCAACAACTGAGGTCTGCTAGATCTGTAACAGAGAAAACTATGACTCTATGGGCTAGAACACATGGTGAGTAAAACGGGCCAAGTGGAATGCGATAAAAAAAATCGCATTCTACTCGGACTAATGTTACTCTATGAGGCTGTTCCCATCTACAATGTTTTTCTCAGGACTAATCGGATTGAGAAAACAATTGCAGCATGCTGCAGGTGGCATCCGATCCGTATAAACTCGAACCCATACAAATTTATGGGGGCGAGTGAAACATCACACTGCACTCGGATCACACCAGAGTGCAGTGTGATAATTGCATCAGCTCATAATAGAGGAGATGGGGAGATTAGTCCTTCCCTCTCCTCCAAAGCTGTGATCCAATCGCAGGATCGGATCACAGTGTAATGACACTCGGCTCACTCCTGCAGCAGAGCAGGAGCCGAGTCATTAGCATATCAAATCAGATGCTCTTGCATCAGATGCCATACGCTCCTGTGTCCCCAGCCTATTATAACTGCTGCACCCAGTATAGTAAGTGAAACATCACTGGAATCAGGGACTCTGTCCCTACCCCATGATGCTGTCAGATTGATTACATAGCAAAAACCTGCTGACAGATTCCCTTTAAAGGTGTTGTTCTACTATTTTGATATTTTGTTGTATTTTTATTTTATTGATCGATTATACAGTAGGTATGGAAAGTATTCAGACCCCTTTAAATTTTTCACTCTGTTTCATTGGAGACATTTTCTCATTAATGTACACACTACACCCCATCTTGACAGAAAAAAACAGAAATGTAGACATTTTTGCAAACGTATTAAACAAGAAAAACTGAAATATCACATGGTCATAAGTATTCAGACCCTTTGCTCAGTACTGAGTAGAAGCACCCTCCTTTTGAGCTAGTAGAGCCATAGACTTCTTGGGAATGATGCAACAAGTTTTTCACACCAAGATTTGGGGATCTTCTGCCATACTTCCTTGCAGATCCTCACCAGCTGCTTGAGGTTGGATGGTGAACGTTGGTGGACATCCATTTTCAGGTCTCTCCAGAGAAACTCACTTGGGTTTAGGTCAGGGCTCTGGCTGAGTCAGTCAAGAATGGTTACAGAGTTGTTATGAAGCCACTCCTTTGTTATTGTAGCTGTGTGCTTAGGGTCATTGTCTTGTTGGAAAGTGAACTTTCGGCCAAGTCTGAGGTCCCGAGCACTCTAGAAGAGGTTTTCTTCCAGGATATCTCTGTACTTGGACGCATTAATCTTTCCTTCAATTGCAACCAGTCGTCCTGTCCCTGCAGCTGAAAAACACCCCCATAGCATGATGCTGCCACCACCATGTTTCACTGTTGGGATTGTATTGAGCAGGTGATGAGCAGTGCCTGGTTTTCTCCACACATACCTCTTAGAATCATCACCAAAAAGTTCTATCTTCATTTCATCAGACTAGAGAATCTTATTTCTCATAGCCTGGGAGTCCTTCATTTGTTTTTATTGCAAACTCTATGTGGGCTTTCATATGTCTTGCACTGAGGAGATTATTCCGTCGTGCCACTCTGCCATAAAGGCCTGACTGGTGGAGGGCTGCAGTGATAGTTGACTATGTAGAACTTTCTCCCATCTTCCTACTGCATCTCTGGAGCTCAGTCACAATGATCTTGAGGTTCTTCTTTACCTCTCTCACAAGGCTCTTCTCCCACGATTGCTCAGTTTGGCTGAACAGCCAGGTCTAGAAAGAGTTCTGGTGATCCTAAACTTCTCCCATTTAAGGATTATGGAGGCCACTGTGCTCTTAGGAACCTTGAGTACTGCAGAAATTCTTTTGTAACCTTGGCCAGATCTTTGCCTTGCCACAATTCTGTCTCTGAGCTCCTTGGGCAGTTCCATTGACTTCATGATTCTTATTTGGTCTGACATGCACTGTAAGCTGTGAATTCTTATACAGACAGGTGTGTGCCTTTCCAAATCAAGTCCTATCAGTTTATTTAAACAAGGCTGGACTCCAATGAAGGAGTAGAACCATCTCAAGGAGGATCACAGAGAAATGGACAGCATGTAACTTAAAAATGAGTGTCTGAGCAAAGGGTCTGAATACTTATGACCATGGGATATTTCAGTTTTTCTTGTTTAATAAATTTGCAAAAACTTCTACATTTCTGTTTTTTTCTTTCAAGATGGGGTGCAGAGTGTACATTAATGAGAAAAAGATGAACTTTTTTGAATTTATCAAATGGCTGCAATGAAACAAAGAGTGAAAAATTAAAGGGGTCTGAATTAGGGATGCTCGAATACCAAAATATCCGACTTCTCGAATATCCGATGACTAGGTCGCCGCTATTCGACTATTCGCGTATATTGGACGCGCAATGTAAGTCTATGAGAAACCGGGATAATTTCACGTTGGACCTAACGTATGAAGAAACAGTATGGGCACAGCCTGTAGAAGGTTGGAAATCGTCCGGAATCATGCCTGGTCGGTGTTGGGGTGTCTTCTCTCTCTCGTGGTGAATACATTCGCTCATCCCTTGTCTGAATACTTTCTGTACCCACTGTAAATAGGTCAGTTGCTGGATCAATATTTACTTAAAAATACAAATATCACAATTGAGCAGGGGTTGAATAAGTGTCACGTGGTATAATCTTTCAATGTTATCATGTTACATCATGTTACGAGGTCCATATGTGTAGCTTTCATGTGTTCCCATAGAATATTGAACTTCTCACCCAATGTTGATATACATAACCACATTTTTTCCAGTCCAAATCAAAATATCTGACTTTAGGGGCTTTTTTAAAAAAATTCTTTGGTTTATAAATACCAAGCATTCCTGACAATTTATGCCATAAACATGTATCCTATCAGAAGTGACCAGGGTATCCAAGTTCATTGAAGGTGATTCACAATTACTGGATGATGACGAGCTGAAAAGACTTCTCCAGGGAGGTTAGTGAGTGCAACTGGGCAACTAATATCACTTAACAAGGAATTGTTGGTGATGGTAAGCTCTCTAGTGCAATCACTTCTTTTTAAAGACTAAATGCATTTGTTCCTTACTTTAAATCAATCACGCCAGTATCCAAATTACATCAAAATTTGGTCTTTAAAAAATAACTAACAAAGGGGACAATGAAGATTTGTTTGAATTCTTGTAAGATTGATATTACTTATTGGGTCATATGTTGATGTACAATAAAAAAAAACACAAAAAATAATTTTAATATTTAAGAAAAAAAGAAACAAATATTCATTCCTCCCCTTAATCATCTCTTTAGCATGTATTTGGTGTTAAGGTAAGAAGTTTAACTCCTCTGAATCTTTTAACAGTAGCATTTTTTTTACATTTTAACTCATAATTGAAAACAAATTGTACTAATAATTTTCTAGTAATTAATTTTTCTTCTTTAAGGATGACATTGTATTGGTCATTGGTAAAAAACAACTAGAATTCATATTCTGGGACTTTAATTGCAAATTATTGTTCACCAATACACAGTGATTTAACTAGAGTCCGATGGGCCCCAATACATAGTTTGATCTGGGACCCCCCCGGGCAGCCTTCCATTTGGGCCATTGTAGCATTCAAAATCCTATAAAGAGATACAAGTTGCCCACCATCCCATTAATTGTGCAGTAATGAGCCCCTGTCCTGTGCTAATCTTCCCCCATCTTGGGCAACTTCCTACTAAACATGCCCCCCATCCTAGTGTATGATGCCATCATGACTATATGCTGGTATATATGTCCACATTATGGCCCTTCCTTGTGTACATCCACATCATGTCCCCATCCTGGTATATATGTTCTTACCATGTCCCATCCTAGTATATTTGGCCCCATTATATCTCCATCCTGGTATATAGCCCCATCCTAGTATATGTCCCCATCCTTACCATATCCTGGTATATAGCCCATACCTGGTATATAGCCCCATCCTGCTATATAGCACCATCTTGGTATATAGTAGCATCCCGGCCGCATCCTTGTATAAAGTCTCATCCTGGTATGTGTCCCAATCATGTCCCCATCTTGGTATATAGCCCCATCTTGGTATATGTCCTAATCATGTCCTCATCCTGGTATTAACCCCCATATATGTCTGCATCCTGGTAACTTTAATCCCCCAGGGCACCATGCACAGCCCTGCCAATACATAATAGTTTGTATGGTTATTTTGCATATTTGTTCAGTGAGAATATCAATTTTATTGTAGATGATAAATTTACCCTGAGAGTAGAAACAAAGACGCCTTCACAACTTAAAATATAACTTAAATTTGTTGATAGTGTTACATTTGTTATTAAATAAATTCTATATTTTGGCAAATTACATTGATTGCTCTAAATAAAATTAGTTTAAAAAAGTTATAGAATTTCCAAAAATGTTTTTTGAAAGGCAAAAAATGCTGTTAAAAATAAAATAAATAAAATCAATATTAGTTTGACTGTACATAGACCAACACCGTCAGCACAGATTGGACCTTTAACGGGGTTTGCAGTAACACACAGGAATAATAAAGGAAAGGTATAATGTAGAAATCTAAGTAAAAATGTACAAAGACTTTTTGGGATCAAACAAATATTTACTAAAACCTACTTTTTAGGAGACCTGACAGATCCTCTTTAATGAAGAACATAACTAACATTGTAGGTTTTACTTCTATGATTCATTGATGAATTTACTTACTTTCTAGGTTCTCAAATCTCCTCTTTAATTAAAAGACAATCAGCAAAGTCACTTTACATTGCAAAAACTAAGAAATGTTTCTAATTACATCAATTTTCTATTTCTTCTTTATTTTTTGTGTTTAGAGCCCCAGGTCAGAAGAATACAGTCTGGAACCAGAAGAGTACAAGGTATATAATTATAAGATACATTAATTTCTTGGTTTATTAATAGAGAAAAGCAGACACGAACAGTAAAGTTCAGTGTTCGTATGGAATACAGACTTTTTAAAAGAAATCACCATTCACGGTCGGAGTTTGGGTGCTTTACGTACGCTGACTACTCCGGTGTTTAGGTGCTTTACATATGCTGACCACCAGATTGGTGGTCGGCCCATTAGAAGCCGCTTGCAGTGTAGAATGACTCTCACTAGGGGTAAAGTCAGTGTTATCAGATATAGTGTTTCAAAAAAAAATAGGAAAAACTCGCCCTCCCTTCCTTTCCCGGTAGTGATCTGATTATGGCTGGCCATATGTGGGAGGAGACCCAAACTGCCTAATCAATGACTTCCAATGGAGTTCAGGTCAAATCCGGGTCCAGAACGGAACTCTATCTATAGTCTGGCTAACCCCAAACTTCTATATGTTTACTCAATTCTATATATTAACTATTAAGAACTTGTTTTTTTTTATTGCAAAAAAGAAAAAGGATCAGAAAGTGTGATCAGGTTGTGATTAAATGGCTTGTCCACTACCAGACAGCACTTTCTCACTGGCTAAATTTGCCCATGAAACATAAAAACAGCCTACATTGACTTTTGGTGCCACCACTGTTCCTAAAATGTGTCCTGGGTTTGCATGATGATATTATGTAACGTGAGATTTACAGCCAGTCAACGTCCACAAATGGGCAGCTTCACTCTTGCTTCCTTTGGATGTAGCTGACATTCGGAGGAAGTCAGAGTACAGGAGTAGCTCTAACTTCTTCCAGATGTTAATTTCTGCAAAATGAAGAGTGAAGCATCCACTGATTAAGTGTAGAGCTGACATGACACACGAGTCCCTGGACACCCGGCGCCTACATTGCTGGAATGGCTTGCTCACCGGTGGTGAGTGTGGGCTGTTATAATTTTACATTTGGGAGTATAGCAATTGAGAAGGGAGTTGTCAAAGTAGCGGATAACCACTGTAGAATGAATTACTATCCTTCAGAAATGCTCCTGTTCTCCTAGTTTTATACATTATTTTAATTGGGTTTTTTTCAAGTGCTAAGCTTTTTAACACAATGCTGAATAAGTCAGAGATGCTATACAGAGCTGTGTTCAATTACATACAGTGCCTACAAGTAGTCTTCAACCCCCTGCAGATTTAGCAGGTTTGATAAGATGCAAATAAGTTAGAGCCTGCAAACTTCAAACAAGAGCAGGATTTATTAACAGATGCATAAATCTTATAAACCAATAAGTTATGTTGCTCAGTTAAATTTTAATAAATTTTCAACATAAAAGTGTGGGTCAATTATTATTCAACCCCTAGATTTAATATTTTGTGGAATAACCCTTGTTTGCAATTAGAGCTAATAATCGTCTTTTATAAGACCTGATCAGGCCGGCACAAGTCTCTGGAGTTATCTTGGCCCACTCCTCCATGCAGATCTTCTCCAAGTTATCTAGGTTCTTTGGGTGTCTCATGTGGACTTTAATCTTGAGCTCCTTCCACAAGTTTTCAATTGGGTTAAGGTCAGGAGACTGACTAGGCCACTGCAACACCTTGATTTTTTCCCTCTTGAACCAGGCCTTGGTTTTCTTGGCTGTGTGCTTTGGGTCGTTGTCTTGTTGGAAGATGAAATGACGACCCATCTTAAGATCCTTGATGGAGGAGCAGAGGTTCTTTTCCAAAATCTCCAGGTAGGCCGTGCTATCCATCTTCCCATAGATGCGGACCAGATGGCCAGGCCCCTTGGCTGAGAAACAGCCCCACAGCTTGATGCTGCCACCACCATGCTTGACTGTAGGGATGGTATTCTTGGGGTCATATGCAGTGCCATCCAGTCTCCAAACGTCATGTGTGTGGTTGGTACCAAAGATCTCGATCTTGGTCTCATCAGACCAGAGAACCTTGAACCAGTCTGTCTCAGAGTCCTCCAAGTGATCATGAGCAAACTGTAGACGAGCCTTGACATGACGCTTTGAAAGTAAAGGTACCTTACGGGCTCGTCTGGAACGGAGACCATTGCGGTGGAGTACGTTACTTATGGTATTGACTGAAACCAATGTCCCCACTGCCATGAGATCTTCCCGGAGCTCCTTCCTTGTTGTCCTTGGGTTAGCCTTGACTCTTCGGACAAGCCTGGCCTCGGCACGGGTGGAAACTTTCATAGGCTGTCCAGGCCGTGGAAGGCTAACAGTAGTTCCATAAGCCTTCCACTTCCGGATGATGCTCCCAACAGTGGAGACAGGTAGGCCCAACTCCTTGGAAAGGGTTTTGTACCCCTTGCCAGCCTTGTGACCCTCCACGATCTTGTCTCTGATGGCCTTGGAATGCTCCTTTGTCTTTCCCATGTTGACCAAGTATGAGTGCTGTTCACAAGTTTGGGGAGGGTCTTAATTAGTCAGAAAAGGCTGGAAAAAGAGATAATTAATCCAAACATGTGAAGCTCATTGTTCTTTGTGCCTGAAATACTTCTTAATACTTTAGGAGAACCAAAGAGAATTCTGGTGGATTGAGGGGTTGAATAATAAATGACCCTCTGAATAAACTTTTCACAATTTAAAAAAAAAAAAAGAAATAACATTCTTTTTTTCTGCAGTGCATTTCACACTTCCAGGCTGATCTACAGTCCAAATGTCACAATGCCAAGTTAATTCCGAATGTGTAAACCTGCTAAATCTGCAGGGGGTTGAATACTACTTATAGGCACTGTAGTTATGTGGTTAAAATCAATACCATGCAAGGGTCAAAACTATTTCTACTCTACATACATACATATCTGGCTAGATAGTTTTTATACATAATATAATATCCAACTATTTGAATTATTGTAAATTTGCATCAGTCTATTATAAGGCATAGGCAGGTGAGTTATGAATAGCTCTAATGTGGAATAATAGAAGAGTAGGAATAGTTATTATGTGATGATGAGTGATGTGAGGTCACGTCAGAACAGGAGCCTTGGTGGAATTTACCTCCTCCGGGCAAGATATACTGGAACTTTAAAATGCTTTATTATAAAGTGATTATTATTAGTCACCAGCAGTGTGTTTCCAATCAACTACAATTTTATATTCCTGGATCATGTAATATTCTGTGTCCTTCGATACATAAAACTTGTGAATTTAATGAGTAGAGTTAATATTTATTTCACATGTGCTCAATAATTCTGCTGGTACATATAATCCTATATAAATAAAAGTCCTTTATTTGACCTTCTTCGTCAAGTTATTAAAAATGTAGCCAATGGCGAGATATAGTGAATTTTGGTAGGAGGCTGGGAGACAGCCAAACATACCTGCTGTTAGCAACATAGTTGTAGACAAAGACAGACCGCACATCCAAAAATCATAAGTTGATCTAATGCCGCTAGCCAAAAAACTTATGCACCTGAACATGAGGTTCTTGGTCAAACATTCTGATAAGACTGTATGAAGCCCATTTCCACGTCAAGGGGAACCTCCGAGTGGGTCTCTAACTTTAACTATCTGCTGTTAGAGCTGCCATAAAGTTTGTAAACTTGGCAATTTATATACTTAGACAACTCCCTGCCTGAAGGTATCCATGACTTTGTATGCTTGATAGAACTATAAGAAACAGGAAAATATTGAATAGACTTGCTATACATTTTCTGTAGACAACACTCCATGATTGTATGTAACATCATTTTTTCATGCTTTGGGGAAAATTTTTCTTGACTTGACATCTTGACTTGTTTATATCTACAGTAGAATGTATGTGCATGGGCCTAGAGCTTGGTGGCTGCGATAACATTTTGCTTTGTGCTTCAGTTTTGGGATTTAACCTTTTCATGATGCTTCGTGAACCACTTTAAAGGCATTATGCGGTCATACTGTCTAATAGAGATAACCTTTTCTGTAGATAGATTATCAATGGTACATTGGTGGAGGTCCAACAGTTGGCACTGCACATCCGAATAGCAAAAAAGCATTTATTGAGGACAAAAAAAAAATGATATGCAGCACCTGGCAGTGGCCGTGCACCTCTATATAATGTCTGCATTTGTCAGAGGTTACCCACACTGAACAGATATCTTGATAACCTATCCTAAGTAGGAATGAGTGACCATGCTCGGCACTGATCATTACTCGATCCAGCATCGGGGTGCTCGGGTACTCATGGACCTTGGCTGAGTATCATGGGTTCTTAGCTATTTCATTCGTGAAACAGAAACCAGAATGCACATATTTGCTTCCCTGCATAATGTGTGCAGGCAATCTTAGGAGAGCCATTCGCAGTCTCTTAATGACTCTTATGGGGGATAACACAATGTTCTCTGACTTAGTGTGACCCCAAAAAAAAACGCCCTTCCTTCTGCTGGAAATGTTTTGCTTCTGGCTGGCTGTATTTGGGTGAAGACCTGAAAAGTCCAGTCATCAATAGAGATGATCGAATACCTCAAATATTCGGCTTCGCAAATATTTTCTGAATGGGTCGCCGCTATGCGAATATTCAATGCGCAATGTAAGTCTATGGGAAGCCCGAATAGTTTCAAATAGTTGTTATTCGGGTTTCTCATAGACTTACATTGCGCATCGAATTTTTGCGAATAGTCGAATAGCGGTGACCTATTCTGAAAATATTTGCGAAACCGAATATTTGAGGTATTCGATCATCGCTAGTCATTAACTTTCGATAATGCTTGAAACTCGCATCAAGCTTGAATCGAGTAATGAGCAGTCGAGCATTTACTGCTTGCCAAACACTAATCTTAAGACATAGACCACCAATCAGCTTTTATATGCTGTAGAGGCAGCCAAATATAAATAAACAGAACAAAATTACAATGTAGTATTTAGTACTCAAATTAGAGCTGTTCTGCAGTTCACTGAAGCAGCCACTACACATTGAATGCCGCTTTGCCGCTCATTTCAATGCATTTACATAGGGATTCTGCTGGAGCATATAACTAGTGATGGGTGAATCATAACTAATTTTGTTCGACTTATTCTTAGCAAATCCCAAATTATTTTTCCGGTATTCATCATGAATAACAAACCTAATGCAAGTCAGTCCGGAACCCGGGCATTTTTCTTGTCGTGATGAATACTGGAATAGTACTCGGTATTCGGTAAGCATAATTCGAACACGAATAGTTACTATTCTCCCATCACTACTTATAACAGCTGATCATTTGGACACCCATCAATCTGACATTGACAAGCTGTACTAAAGATAAATCATCGTTTTAAAATGCAAATCGGACCCCTTTAATTTATCTCTAGAAGCAGATCAATCCATCAATTAGCGCATCTATTAGAATGAACATGATCGTTAACTTTGTGGACTTTATTATGGCTTTCACTAACTTTATAAAAGACTCTTCATTCAATCATTACATTTAGGCCATAACTATAGAAGATGCAAAGATAGGAGCCGCATTGAGACTTCACCAGAATTATAAATGGTACACAGTAGTTAGGGACTCTATTATACTTTATATTTTGTATTAGATCTAAGGAGTTTCAATCTATACCTCTGATTACATTAAATTCATGGGGAAGTTGAGATAATTATTTGATGAACTGTTGCTTTTTTTGTTTTAGGCTAATTTGCACTCACTTGAAATTGCTGCAGTAAGGTAGAGCTTTACTAATGCTGTGCTTATGCAATAACTAATTGTTTTGTTTGTGTTTTAACATCTTCATGTAATGTATGAAAAAGGTTTTACCTAATTAATTTAGAAGAACTGACTAACTTAATGGGGTATTCTCCAGTTGTCTCTTGAGCAGCTAAAAGCAGTACAGTTTACTTACTTCCTGATGGGCGGGCTCTGCTCCTTAAGTGACAGATAAGGTGAATAGTAAAACTATAATATTAGCAGACCTGTAAACATCTGCTGTAACACATTCAGTGGTTTGTTCCAAGCTGCGTCGGACTGGCTACCAGAGGAATCTACTGTAATGCCAGGCCTGGCTTCAGTTACCTGCTTTGCACTCCGGAGCACTCACCTGCAGCCTGGACTGATCTCAGAGTTTGCATTGCAGGACTTCACCGTGAGATCCGAGTGATTGATTCCCCGGCGATTGCGTTCAGTTCATGACAGCTGCGGACAGGCCGAGCTGATCTCCAGAGTTCAGATGAGAGCACCGGAGATCAGCCCGGCATGTCTGCAGCTGTCATGAACTGAACCGCAATTGCCGGTGAATCAATCACTCGGCGCTCGCGGAGCAGTCTAGGCTGCACTCTGGAGCTCAGGTGATAGCTCAGGAGTTCAGTAGAGGTAACTGAATCCAGGCCTGGCATTACTGGTGATTCCTCCGGTAGCCAGTCCGACGCTGGTTCCAAGTCTACATTTTTATCCCTAAATTTACACATTTGAACAAGCTCTGGAAAATGAGAACAGAGAGCCATAATTAGAGTTGTTCTGAAGGCTGTAGTCTGGTGATATTAAAAGTGAGGGAGAGGGAAGAAGGGTTGGAAGTGAGCAGATAACTGCTGTATAAAAATCAATGGGCAGGAGAGAGCTGACTGGTATGTTAGGAGTTAACTCTTCTCCTGGAATGTAACTCCATGGAAATGCTGAGCTCCATGGAATCATGTTCTATAAATCACAAATGCTTTCATTTATGGAGAATGACAGCAGATACAAAAAAGCAAATCAATTGCAAACTTGCTTTTTTTTCATGGTCTAATTAAATCAATTTAACCACTTGAGAACACCCTTTTAAAGACAGAACCAATTTTTTTTTTCAAATCAATACTTATGACATGATTTTATTCTGTATGTCTGTGTAATGCATTATTTATTTCTACCAGACAAAATGGCATTAGTGGAGATTGTTGTGCACCTCTGCAATCACATTTGACAATCATAGGACATTTCTTTATCCTAAATATGATGCAACATTTCTTTGAATATTAAGAGTTATGTTATGATTATATAAAAATTGGTACATTTTCAGTTTAATAAATCAAAACGTAAAATAGTCAAAAGTGAAAATATGGTAATGATCTTCTCTATAGCAGCATGTAAAAAGGACACATTTTTCCTTATCTCTCTTACCAGCCACATTCTTACTCTTTTGTTACTGTAAAAATCTTTTGGGTTATACACTACGTCTTAATGGGAGGGGAGATTTTTTTTTTCTTTTTTAATCTACACCTCAAGAACTGCTGCGGTTCTTCCATACTCAAAGCTGTGTCCTTACAACACCAACCACAACACCCTTAGTTTCTTGGTTAATTCAATGTATGTATATATATATATATATATATATATATATATATATATATATATATATATATATAAAAATCTCAAACATAACCATCTCACTAGCCCAGATATTAGGTTCTGTGCAGTGGGATAAGCCTTTAAATCGCCTTTTCATCCTAAACAACTCTACATGACACATTAAATTTGGCATTGAGCCCTTCTTTTTCATCCACTTGTTCTCTATATATTGACAATAATATAATATAATACAATGTGATATTTCCTCAACAACATATAATACTCCTTTGAAGAATACATAGACATACTTGGTGATCCTACATGTTATATGGACCTTTTCTATTATTTTTTTCAACTTTCATTCTCCTGTTAAATTCAAAATGTTAAATACTATAATTAACTTAAAGAAGACCAACCACCAGGATTTTCATATTTAAACTAAAGCCAGTGATAATGGATGCAATGAACATCTAATAGATGGGTCAGGTTTTGCTAGTTATTCCTGCCCAAGTTTGCTTGCCTGTACTTCCTTCCCCTGTCTCTCTAATTACAGGGGTAGGAAGGAGGGAGGAAGGACAAGGGTAGGAAGCAAAGGCAGGCAGAGAGGGGCGGGAATAACTAGCAAAACCAGACCCACCTATTAGATATTCCGTTTCACCTCATCAAATAACATAGCATTACACAGACTTTACTTCCCTATATTTCAGAAAGTATACATCCGATCTCACAACTAAAAGTATGTTTAGAATCAGCATGATAGTACCAGTATAGCACTGGCTTTAGTTTATATAGGAAAATCCTGGTGGTTGGTCCACTTTAGGAAGGAAAAAGTCTCACATAGACATTTCTGAAATAGACCTTATCTCCATTCAATAAACCTTGGGCAGAAGAAGGATAGCAATAATTATACAACTAGTCTTTCTATATTAACCGTGGTGATGGGTAACATTGTATCACTCATCCCATTGAGATTCAATGTTTGTTTTAACCTTAAATTAAACATCGACTTTCCATTTTAACAGGTCAACCAATAAGAAGAAAGCTTAGAAGAAGTCATCAATCATAAATTCATTCCCAGCAACTGGTAAATAAGGAACTACAAAAGGATCTACTTTGAGAAAGTGATGAAGAGTATTCTATATTGAAATAGGAGTCATCCGACTATCTCACATCTTGCACAAATTGACTCTAAGCTAGCAAATACATTCTTATTGTTCTAAGTTTTAATAAAAGGAGGGGGATTTGTACAAACTTTTTTGAAATGTAAAACAAAAAAACGCTGAATGTATCAAAGAAAAAAGGTTGTTGATAGTATGTTGGCAATTGTTATCTGCAATAGTATGTGATGTGCTGTATACTAACTTTAGAGATCAATTCTATACCACTTCGTGAATGGAGGACCACCAAACCTTAGAGGAACTATGAATTGTTGGTGTTTCAGACACTTTAAATAAATCGGTGCTTTGTTGTTTTTTTTATCGGAACCTTTTTATTTTTAATCAAAACCTGCACGGCTAGTCTTTGGTACTAACTCCTATGGGTTTATTTGTAAATTATGCCATTTTTATAACTGGTTTTGTATGCAACAAAAAATGATAGAGTCATTTGCTTCCATGTTTATTTTAACTCTGATGTTGCAATGCAACTACGTTGGCTAGGGAAGAATTGTTTACCTTACATTCTTGTGCCTTTTTCTTTAAAGGGAAACTGAATTAAATTAAATATGGTTTTAGAATGTGAAAGACAAATCCTATATATATATATTCAAAGAAGTCTCATATCGGTAAATCTAGTATGAGATGTTTGTCTGCTTTTGTAGCTATTATAGGCACTCCATTTCTCGCACTCATTTAGTGGTGAACAGAGGAGCAGTTTGGTTTGTCTATAATAACACAAGTACAAAAAAAAGTTAAAAAAATAAATTCTTTCACATCATAAAGCTTTGTTTTTGGAACATTAGTTTCTATTTAAAGGCTTTAAAAAGCTATTGGGTGTGCCTGTATACCTCTGTTTCTTCTACAAATACTCAATAAAGAATGTGGTTGAAAAATGTATTTGTTCATGCTTCTTAATTGTATATTTTAGGATTATGGTAAAATGAGACCTGTAATGTGCTATAAAAATAACACTACAGATATATCACTTTCATGTTGTGTCCACGGGGGAAATGGGCAGAAGTAATCTCATTTTATGCAATATAACACAAGATCACACCATTGGATACTGCTTAGCATCTCCTCTCTCTCTCTCTTTGTATAATTACTACTACAGTAGCCCGTAATATTATCACACACAAGTAGTTTTCTGGATTAAAGGGAATCTTTCAGCAGGTTTTTGCTACCTCATCTTAAAGTAACATAATGTAGGCAAAGAGACAGTGAATCCAATGATGTATCACTTAGATTACTGGTTGCAGCCATTCTGACTTTATCTCAGAATTGAGTGTAGCAGAGCTGCGAGCTGTCCCCACCCACACCAGGCTCTCAATAGATTGTACATTGACAGGGAGGTATCTATAAGAACAGGGGGTGTGCCTGCCTACCCTGCACGTGACACTATAGTCCAACAATAATAATCACTTGGTGATAATGCTTTTAGTTTAACCAAACAGCACACAGTCTGAAAAAAAGGCATAGTTGCTTTTTGTTTTTAAACCCCTAGAGCATGCTGTCCTCAGATTACATATCAAAAACCTGCTGACAGATTCCCCTCAAGAAACCTATACACACACTATATAAAAGACAGATGAACTGGCTAACCAACTAACTTGTATGGGGGAATCCCGACTTTCCCTAACTGATGATATTGAGGGAGCTAATAATCTGGTTTTGGAATCTCAATGCTCAATCTGTTTGCTTGGTAGAGAGATAAGGAGTCTAGCAGTGACTCTCAAAGAGAAGAGATTAATCTACATTCAAATATTCTTGTATTCCTGTTTATGAGGTTGTTGAGATAGATAGCTATTAGCCAAATGGTCATTCAGTTCACAGCAATTTATCGTCTATGGCCAACTTTAGATCACTAGATGCCTACTATGAAGCAAATCTCTGCAGCTTCTGTTCACAGGTCAAGTCAATAGCTCATTCAAGGTGGCTGCTACTGAAGAAAGATTAGGGAAAAAGGGTGCTTCAGGATATATATATATATCAATTAGTAAAAAATAATCACTGCATTGCCATATTTACTAAAAAAAAAAAGGTGAAAATAATAATCTTTATTTTTATATAGCGCTAACATATTCCTCAGCGCTTTACATACAACACTGTCCCCATTGGGGCTCACAGTCTACATTCTGTATCTGTATGTCTTTGAAATGTGGGAGGAAACCGGAGAACCTGGAGGAAACTCACACAAACTCAGAGAGAACATACAAATTCCTTGTAGATGTCGTCCTTGGTGGGATTGTAACCCAGGACCCCAGCACTTCAAGAATACTTTTAGAAATCTTAGAGCATCTCATCACCTCATCATTTAAAAAATGTTCAAAAAGGCAATGGTGCTGCAGAAATGTTAGATATTTCCTTGGGATTCATTGACTAGTTTCTTGCAAACAGAGGATTAAACTGGTAGTTTTCAAATATAATAATAGGGACAAAATACAATTTTGTGTAAAGTTAAAAAAAAATTGTAATGAAATAATTCATAATTTGTAACAACTCAAAGTAGAGTATACACATACATGTCATAAATATGTTGTATTTAATTTATGTTACCTATAAAGCTCCAGCATATTCCATACAGAGACTATTATCACTCAATTAGTCCCAGTTCACAAAGGGGCTCACAATGTAATTTCCACTAAAACACACACTAGAGACAATTTAAAAGGAAGCAATAACCTGATGTTCTGTATAGTGTTCCACAATAACTGAATACCTATAACAAGGATTATTTGTAGTGACGAGTAATCGTGCTCGGCACTGCTCGATATTTAATTGAGTACTGTGGGTGCTCAAACTAAATGCTCAAGTCCTTAATCTGTTACCTGCTTTGATACAGCTCCAGGCCACCATAGTTGCCATCATCCGGAGGCAGCAGACATCACCCAGCTACATCCGTTCTGTCTTCCCAGCCACCACAGTCATCCATATGCAGTTGGCATGGCCCGGCAACTTCCATTTCGTGTGCACCATTCAATTGGTCCCCTTTGGCCAAAGTAACTGTGTGGTTAGTTCTGCTTGAATCCCTATTCCGTAAAATAAATATCTCTCTTTATTTTATGAAACGGTGACTCAAGCAGAACTAACCCACAGTTACTTGGAATATTTGAATGGCACACATGTAGCAAAAGTTTCCAGCAGATGCCAGCTGCATGATGACTATAGTGGTCTGGAAGATGGAATGGAGGTTGCCAGGAGATGTCTGCTGCACGATGACTGTGGTGGTCTGGAAGATGGAAGGGAGGTTGCCAGGAGATGTCTTCTGCATGATGACTGTGGTGGACTGGAAGATGGAATGGAGGTTTCCAGGAGATGTCTGCTGTACGATGACTGTGGTGGTCTGGAAAATGGAATGGAAGTTGCCAGGAGATGTCTGCTGCACGATGACTGTGGTGGTCTGGAAGATGGAAGGGAGGTTGCCAGGAGATGTCTGCTGCATGATGACTGTGGTGGACTGGAAGATGGAATGGAGGTTTCCAGGAGATGTCTGCTGCACGATGACTGTGGTGGACTGGAAGATGGAATGGAGGTTGCCAGGAGATGTCTGCTGCACGATGACTGTGGTGGTCTGGAAAATGGTATGGAGGTTGCCAGGAGATGTCTGCTGCACGATGACTGTGGTGGTCTGGAAGATGGAAGGGAGGTTGCCAGAAGATGTCTGCTGCACGATGACTGTGGTGGACTGGAAGATGGAATGGAGGTTTCCAGGAGATGTGTGCTGCAAGATGACTGTGGTGGTCTGGAAGATGGAATAGAGGTTGTCTGGAGATGTCTGCTGCCTCTGGATGATGAGGACTATGGATGGTGGTTGGGGGCTGTGTCAGGGCAGGTAACAGAATGGTCACTCAAGAAAAATATGCTTGAGTCACCCATTAACTTCTTTTGTGCTCAGTACTCAAGGCAAGCATTTCCGAGTGTACAACATCAGTGAAAACTTTGTCTCGCTCAGCCAAAAAAATCTGTCAGACAGCTCCATTGACCAAAAATTGAGAAGGTTATGAATCTTGAAAAATAGCGACACAAACCCCCAAAAATTGTTTTGCAAACTCTTGATTTTTTTTCACTACTAAGATCAGGAAAAAACTGGATATGTTTAGTATCTCCGTAATCATACTGATGAGAAGAATAATATTGCTAGATCATTTTTTTACCACAAAATGTACACCCTAAAAAGAATTCCCAAAAAAGCATGTCAGAATTGTGTTTTTGTTCACAATTTCTCCACATTTGGAATTTTTTGCCTGTTTTCCATTAAAGTATGTGGTAAAATGAATTGTGTCAACCAAATGTACAACATGTCCTGCAAAAAAACAAGCCCTCATATGTATGTGCTGACAGAAAAATAAAAAACGGTATGGCTCTGTGAAGAAGAGGAGGAAAAAACAAAAAAGCTAAAGCGGAAATTGCCTGTGAAATGTTTAATGAAAACATCAAAATGTATGGACTCCTGGACGGTACATATGTGTCTATATGAAGATACGCTTCATATACAACAGCATATCACAAAAGTGAATATACTCCTCACATTTTTGTAATTATTTTATTATATCTTTTCATGGGGCAACAATGAAGATCTGACACTTTGATACAATATGTAAAGTAGTCAGTGTACAGCTTGTATACAGTGTAAATTTAGTGCCCTCTAAATAACACAACACAGCACAACACAGAGCCATTAATGGCATAATCTCTGGCAACAAAAGTGAGTACACCCCTAAGTAAAAATGGCCAAATTGTGCCCAAAATGTCAATATTTTGTGTGGCTACCACTATTTTCAAGCAGAGCTGCTAGCTTGCCTACCCTCCTCCATGATGACATCATGGAGCTGGTGAATGTTAGGATCATTGCACTCTTCTGTTACGAGGGGGACCCAGGGAAGCGTGCCAAGATGGGAAATGGACTGCTTCCGCCGGTCAAGGTCCACTGTGCGGTGTAAGGGACCGCCGCTATGGTGGGTGAAGAGTGAGCGGGTTGCTGCTAGCGATCGTCTGGAATGTCACAGACGATCTATGTACACCGATCTGCCCTAACCCGTGAGGGTTGTATGGCACAGATCTCACGGCTCGGTGTACCTGTTGCACGGGGAAGCACAGAGGTGCCCACGCACGTGTGCCAGTGGAAGTCACGAGAATATGGCACGAGGGTAGCACAGAGGTGCCCACGCACGTGTGCTTTCAATAACCAGGTGAGTCCAAAGGAGACTTGAGGAGCTCACGTGGGACAGGAACACGGCCTGTTGACGGGGGTACTGCCGGAGCAGCAAGGCAGGAACACGGCCTGCAAACGAGGTACTGCCGGAGCAGCAAGGGCCAAGCCCACAAGAGACAGTAATGCCTGAGCAGTGGCGTGGCAGCACGCTGCCAGACATCCAAACATAGAAGGACGGTCGCGCGCCGCCATGATGGCAGGGGGAGCTTTTAAGGAGGTGCAGCTCCACCCGAGGGCGGGCGCGAGGCGGAGATGACGGACTTGACCCAATCAGGGTCCACGACGTCCCAGCCTGGCCAGTCAGGATTCACCACGTCACCAGCCTTGTCATCAAGCCGTGTGACGTCAGTGAGCGAATCAGGACCCACCACGCATTGCACATGCTCACCCTCCTGCCTCTGGGAAATAGAGGCGGGATCCTCGGTCTCACAATGTGCAGAGATAACGGGAATCTCACTGCTTCCCTGAGCAGTAAACCTCTGCACATTGCGCAGTCTCGCAGACCTTCGGGGCCGCTGAGCAGGAGAGTCTGCGGCAGGCCAGGAATGGGAGACCGCTTCACTCCTTGTAACAGGAGAACCACTAGGTGTCACCCTTCTGCTGCCTCTCTGAGAAGGTATCTCCTGCACACTGCGTAGTCTGGCAGACCTTCGGCGCTGCTGAGCAGGAATGCTCGTGGCAGGCAAGGAATGGGAGACTGCCTCAGTCCTTGCCTCAGGAGAGCCACAAGATGTAACACGCTTCTACCTTCCAATTGAAGGCCCCACAGATGTTCAATAGGCTTTAGATTTGGAGACACACTTGTCCAGTCCAACACCTATACCCTTAGTTTCTTTACTATGATAGTGGTGGTTTGGAGGTGTGTTTGGGTTCATTACTAGAGTTGAGCGCGGTTCGAGGTTCTCCAGTTCGCGGTTCGAGTGATTTTGGGGGCTGTTCTAGATAGAACTAGAACTCGAGCTTTTTGCTAACGCTCGATAGTTTTAGATACGTTCGAGAACGGTTCTAGCAGCAAAAAGCAGGGCTTTTTACAGCTACAGTGTGCAGGAGCCATCGCTGGCAGCCTGCCAGAAGCTGGTAACCAAGATAAACATCGGGTATCCAAGCAAAGCGCTTTGGTTAGTAACCCGATGTTTATCCTAGTTACGTGCAGGAAGCCCACACTTCCCCGCTCAGCTCGCTCCGCCCCCTCCTGCACGCGGCATGTACACATACATACACACACACACACACACACACGTCCCCAGCCATGCAGTCTACGACACTGACGTCCTCCTGGCACTCTGCACACATGGTCCCGCTCGGCTTACCTGCGGTGATGAAGTCCCGACCTCAGCGCTGTCACTGTACTCCATGGCCACCGCTTGTCACATCACCTTCTCTCGCTTCCGACCCGAGACTGACTAGCGGTGACGTCACGGGCCTCTCGCGATACTTGGCTGTGAAGGCAGCGGTCATTGAACTCAGTGACAGGTGCTGTCAGCAGTGCAGGAGAATAGCGCAGGTAATGTACTTCACTGACAGCAGCACTTGTCATGCCCTGCAGTGACCTGGGCTGACCCATTGATGTTAGCTCAGGTCACTGCACTGCTCTCCCAGCCAATGGGGAACATCCTGCTCTTCAATGACTGGGAAAGTGTGGATCATCATGGCAACCCCTTGGATTACACTAGACCTGGATTTGTTTGTCTTTCTATTAAATTGGTTAAAGAGGGAATGTATTGGGGAGTATTTTTTCAAATAAAAATGTGTTTGTCGTCTATTTTTTTTTATTACTGACTGGGTTGGTGATGTCGGGTATCTGATAGACGCCTGACCTCACCAACCCCAGGGCTTGATGCCAGGTGACATTACACATCTGGTATTAACCCCATATATTACCCCGTTTGCCACCGCACCAGGGCGCGGGATGAGCTGGGGCGAAGCACCAGGATTGGCGCATCTAATGGATGCGCCACTTCTGGGGCGGCTGCGGCCTGCTATTTTTAGGCTGGGGAGAGTCCAATAACCATGGACCTCCCTAGTCTTAGAATATCAGACCCCAGCTGTCTGCTTCACCTTGGCTGGTGATCCAATTTTGGGGGGACCCCTACGTGTTTTTTTTTTTTAAATTATTTATTTAATTTAAAATAACAGCGTGGGGTGCCCTCAGTTTTGGATTACCAGCCAAGGTGAGGTTGCCAGCTGTGGTCTGCAGGCTGCCAGCTTTACCCTAGCTGGCTACAAAAATAGGGGGTACCCTACGTCATTTTTTTTTTCTTTTTTTGGCTAAATACAAAGCTAAGCACCCCTTAGTGCCACATGAAAGGCACCAAAGGGTGCAAAATTACAAAATGCAGGAGAGTGGGACATTATGTGTCTTTCTGCCATTATAATGACAGAAAAGACTGATATGAAGTGTATAAGCACAAGAAAATCACCAGAGCGCTCTACGCTGTGAAAAGCAGTAGAAAATGGCACTGGAGTGAACATGTGACCGCCTCATGTAGGATGAAGCTATGGATCCTGGGTAAATTTATGCATTTACCCTCCTTCAGTTTTTTTGCAGTACACAAAAAAAACGGAAGGCACACGGATGACAAACAGATGACATACGGACCGTATACGGAACGGAAACGGATGCCACACGAATGCACCCATGAAAAAAAACGGACTGTTTTTTGCAGACCGCAAAAATGGATCGGTCGTGTTAATGTAGCCTTATTCTGATCTGCCGTTTATAAACAGCAGGCAGAAATAAGTGAATAACGCCCCCCAGCGTCAGAAAATCTCCGGGGTTTCAGGGCTAGCTGAGACCCTGGAGATCATGATTCAGGACGGTTTTTCCGGTCCCCGCTCACGTGATCACAGGTATACACCGTACACCGATGATCACGTTACAGTAAATGACAGCGCCGGTAAAAAATTATTTATCTGCCATCTGGCATGAACAAACATGATAAATCTCCTCCCCGGTCCCCTGATGTCACCAAAGTGCCCCCCCTGATGCCCTCCCAGAAATCCAAGATGGCCGCGCGCACAGCAGCGCGCCGGCCACATTCACCCTACTCCTCTGATTTCTGTCGCATGTGCCATGACACATGCAACAGAAAACTCCTCCCCAGGCCCTGCCAGGTCACCGCCTATAACCCCACCGGTGTTCCCCGGTGTCCCACGGTACCTGTGCAGCGTTGATCCCCCCACGGCTCTCTCCTTCACAATAGACGCTGCCGCATGCACAGAGCGGCTGTCAGCTCAGCTTCCTGTGTTCAGACACAGTGAGTGGTGGTAATGCATCTGTAAGCTAAATGGGTGGCACGGTGGCTCAGTGGTTAGCACTGCAGTCTTGCAGCGCTGAGGTCCTGGGTTCAATTCTCACCAAGGACACCATCTGCAAGGAGTTTGTATGTTCTCCCCGTGTTTGCGTGGGTTTCCTCCGGGTACTCCAGTTTCCTCCCACACTCCAAAGACATACAGCGCTATGGAATTAATAACGCTATATAAATGAATAAATTATTATTATTACTGCAATGCCCTGCTCATGAGGTAAGGAACATAATTGATCAGTAGAGCTATATACTACATTTCCAAATGGAGGGATTTCCTTTTATAGTTTCCCTGCTGAACGACTACCAAACATGAGAGTCCGTTATACGCCACAAGAAAACACATCTAAATAGCGAGCTCTGTTGTTAAGTATTCATTCAGCTGGATAACTGGACTTAAAGGGGTATTCCATCTCCAAGATCCTATCCCCAATATATAGTAGGTGGAATAGCAATAATATCAGCAAATACCAATATTTGGAAATGTAGAATAGTTCTCCTGATTAGGCATGCCCTTACCTCATGAGCAGGGCATTGCAGCTTTGGTAGCAACCATTACGACATGGACTCTGCTGCTGTGGACCCGGGGAGAGTGAGTGCAGATTAATTGCACCCACACTCCTCACATGAAGGGTCTGCACTCCTAGAAAATGGGGGATACGTTCCCTCAGTGTCTCCCCCCCATATTCTAGACGGTCCAGAGTCGTCGTGGGACCCCTTTATTTTTTTTCTTACAAGAAATTGGTGAAAGAGGAAATGTTTTGGGGACTGTTTTTTCAAATAAATTTCTTTTGTCGATTTTTTTTTGTTAGTACTGACAGTTTATGATGTTGGGTATCTAATAGACGCCATGACATCACAAACTGCTGGGCTTGATGTCAGGTGACCTTACAGCTAGTATCAACCCGATTTATTACCCCGTTTGCCACTGCACCAGGGCACGGGATGAGCTGGGGTGAAGCGCCAGGATTGGCGCATCTAGTGTATGCGCCACGTCTGGGGTGCCTGCGGCCTGTTATTTTTAGGCTGTGAAGGCCCAATAACTATGGACCTTCCCACCCTGAGAATACCAGACCACAGCTGTCCGCTTTACCTTGGCTGGTGATCCAATTTGGGGGGGACCCTACTTTTTTTGTGTAATTATTAATATTTATAAAATAATTATAAAAAAAGAGCCTGGGGGGACCTCCACATTGGATCCCCAACCAAGGTAAAGCTGCCAGCTGTGGTTTTCAGGCTACAGCCGTCTGCTTTTCCCTAGCTGGCTATCAAAAATGGGGGGACCCAACGTAATTTTTTTTGTAACTATTTTTTAAATAGAAAAAAATAATGGGCTTCCCTGTATTTTGATTGCCAACCAAGGTAACGGCAGGCAGATGGGGGTGGAAACCCATAGCTCTCTGCTTTATCTGCGCTGAGAATCAAAAATACCGTGGAGAGCTACGTCATTTTTTTTAAAGATTTATTTATACAGCACTGTGATGTCCAGCAATCAAAATACAGGGAAGCCCATTTTGTTTTTAGTTATTTAAATAAATAATTAAAAAAAATATATATATATGGGCTCCCGCTGCATTTTTTGTATTGCTAGCTAAGGGTAATCCAAGCAGCTACTGGCTGCTAACCCCCACTGCTTGGTGTTACCTTCACTGGCAATGGAAAATCCAGGGAAGCATTTTTTATTTTTTTTGCCAAAAAACTACAAAAAAAGGACGTGAGCTTCGCCATATTTTTGTATGCTAGCCAGGTATAGCAGGCAGGTGCTGGAAGAGTTGGATACAGCGCCAGAAAATGGCGCTTCTATGAAAGTGCCATTTTCTGAGGCGGCTGCAGACTGCAATTCGCAGCAGTGGGGCCCAGAAAGCTCAGGCCAACCTGTGCTGCGGATTCCAATCCCCAGCTGCCTAGTTGTACCTGGCTGGACCACAAAAATGGGGCGAAGCCTACGTCACTTGTTTTCTAATTATTTCATGAAATTCATGAAATAATAAAAAAAGGACTTCCCTTTATTTTTGGTTCCCAGCTGGGTACAAATAGGCAACTGGAGGTTGGGGGCAGTCGTACCTGCCTGCTGTACCTGGCTAGCATACAAAAATATGGCGAAGCCCACATAATTTTTTCAGGGGGCAAAAAACTTCTGCATACAGTCCTGGATGGAGTATGCTGAGCCTTGTAGTTCTGCAGCTGCTGTCTGTCTGTATGGAGAAGAGCAGACAGCAGCTGCAGAACTACAAGGCTCAGCATACTCCATCCAGGACTGAATTTTAATTGAGATTTTTTAAAATAAAAAATCCCCAATAAACCAGCGCTGATAAGAGGTTTTTTTATTAATATTTTATATTTTTTATTGCTATCCTTGTTTTAGACACAAATTTATTCAAAACAATTTACACAATAGAACAAAGAAAAAGAAAGAAGAATAAACCACATATGGTAGAAATAAAAATAAAAGTAAAAATAAAGAATAAGTAATTGATAGTGCAGCAAACAGATACCAGGTGTCTGGTTGCAGTACCCCGGCCGGTAGTAGAGCAATTATTAAATCTAGTATAGTATATTAAGTGATGCTTCAAGGCATATGATATTTAATGCCAATTGAAACTATCACTGCAATATGATTTTTCAGATACCTGGAGAGTTTTTTTCAATCCATAAGCAAAAAGGTTTTTAATAGAGGCTTAAATTATAAGCAGCAATTTCAGCGTTCCAAGTGCCTTTAAATGAATTTGAAGAAACTGCACTTCAGGATTGTAGTGAGGATGAGGTGCCCCAGCTCATCAAGTGTTCCAATAGGAGTTTACCTGCAGTCACGTTCAGGCAGCAATTTCAGCGTTCCAAGTGCCTTTAAATGAATTTGAAGAAACTGCACTTCAGGATTGTAGTGAGGATGAGGTAAACTCCTATTGGAACACTTGATGAGCTGGGGCACCTCATCCTCACTACAATCCTGAAGTGCAGTTTCTTCAAATTCATTTAAAGGCACTTGGAACGCTGAAATTGCTGCTTATAATTTAAGCCTCTATTAAAAACCTTTTTGCTTATGGATTGAAAAAAACTCTCCAGGTATCTGAAAAATCATATTGCAGTGATAGTTTCAATTGGCATTAAATATCATATGCCTTGAAGCATCACTTAATATACTATACCAGATTTAATAATTGCTCTACTACCAGCCGGGGTACTGCAACCAGACACCTGGTATCTGTTTGCTGCACTATCAATTACTTATTCTTTATTTTTACTTTTATTTTTATTTCTACCATATGTGGTTTATTCTTCTTTCTTTTTCCTTGTTCTATTGTGTGAATTGTTTTGAATAAATTTGTGTCTAAAACAAGGATAGCAATAAAAAGTATAAAATATTAATAAAAAAACCTCTTATCAGCGCTGGTTTATTGGGGATTTTTTATTTTAAAAAATCTCAATTAAAATTCATTTCTGATTCCAGGCAAATTAAAGGGGATTTTTTGCCTACAAACCTAGCTGCAGATTTAATGGTTATTGGGGTCAAGCGCTAACAATTGTCTGTAGACTACTTGGTATATCCATCCAGGACTGTATGCAGAAGTTTTTTGCCCACCAAAAAAATGACGTGGGCTTCGCCATATTTTTGTATGCTAGCCAGGTACAGCAGGCAGCCACAGGCTGCCTCCAACCCCCAGTTGCCTATTTGTACCCGGCTGGGAACCAAAAATATAGGGAAGCCCGTTTTTTTAATTATTTCACTTATTTCATGAAATATTTAAAAAACAAATGATGTGGGCTTCGCTCCATTTTTGTGTCCAGCCAGGTACAACTAGGCAGCTGGGGATTGGAATCCGCAGCACAGGTTAGCCCGAGGTTTCTGGGCGCCTCTGCTGCGAATTGCAGTCTGCAGCCGCCCCAGAAAATGGCGCTCTCATAGAAGCGCCATCATCTGGCGCTGTATCCAACTCTTCCAACAGCCCTGGAGCCGGGTGGCTTGTTGGGTAATCATGAGTTAATACTGGCTTTGTTTTACTAGCCAGTATTAAGCCAGAGATTCTTAATGTCAGGCACGTTTGACCCGGCCATTAAGAATCTCCAATAAAGGGTTAAAAAAAAAACACCACACAGAGAAAAAATACTTTAATAGAAATAAATACACAGACACATTAGAGACTCCATCTTTATTACCCCCTGTCAGCCCTCCACGATCCATGGTCTTCTGTCTTTCTCGTTCAACAAATGCAGCTCTGCTACATCACTGCTGCATGGGGGAAGACGCTGGTTCCCGTACAGAAATCACTCTGTGAAGGCTGCACGGGAAGCAGCGTGCAGCCTTCACTCCGTGAGTGATCAGTGCTGCTGGCTGTCAGCGGTAACGGTGACAGACGCGTTACCATAGCAACGGTGCTCCCGGAGCCACGGTTAGCGGTGACGTCACCGCTAACTGCGTTGCTATGGCAACGGTGATCTCCGTTAATGACCGGCTGTGTCATTCGGTCCCTAACGGAACGGGGAGTCGACCGTGTGCTAGAGCATGTCGCTGGTACACGGCGATACACAAATGTGCACCGTGTACCGGAGAGATGCACTCGCAGGTCCTACATGACGCGTCATAGTCATGTGACCAATCTGTAGCCAATGAGATAATAGCCACGTGACTGGTCACATGTATATTTTGACGTCACGATAGGTCCTGCATCACTGCTGGCAGTGTTGGTCACCGGGAGGATTCAGCGATCATCGGATGGAATAGCGGCAGGAGACAGAGTGCAGGAGGGATCGCGGGGACCGGTAAGTGTTATAGCAATGTTTATTAACTGTTTGTGTACATTTATCATGCATTTTTATGTGTTTGTGATTGCCTCCCATTATATCATATAGGTTCGAGTTTGGTTCGTCGAACGTTCGACGAACCGAACTCGAACGGGACCTCCGTTCGACGAACCGAACTCGAGCCGAACCACGACTGGTTCGCTCATCTCTATTCATTACTATGTTTGAATATGAAGGGAGGAGATCATGCTCTGCTTCAGTATATCACAGTACATGTTGGCATTCATAGTTCCTCAATGATTTACAGCTCCCTGTTGCCGGCAGCACTCATACAGCCCCAAACCTTGAACCTCCCACCACCATTGTTGATTGTAGGTAGGACACAATTGTCTTTGTGCTCCTCACCTGGTTGCGGCCACACACGCTTGACACCATCTGAACCACAGGACATGGTTCCAGTAATCCATGTCCTTTGTCATCAGCAAACTGTTTGTGGACTTCTTGTGCATCAAATTTAGGCTGAGATAACAGCCATGCAGAGTAATGGGATGCAGTGTGCGACATATGGTCTGAGCACTGACAGTCTAACGCCTTCACTACTGTAACCTCTACAGCAATGCTGGCAGCATTGATACATCTATTCTGGAAGGAAAACTTCTTGATATGATGCTGCGCATGTGCACTCAACTTTTTTGCTCAAATATCTCTAGGCCTGTCCTGAGGGAAACCTGTCTTGTTAAACCACTGTATGGTTTAGGTCACTGTGGTGCAGCTCAGTTTCAGGGTGTTGGCAATCTTTCTATAGCTTATGCCATCTTTATGGAGAGTAACAAATTTTTTTTTCAGATCCTCAGAAAATTCTTTGCCATGAGGAGCCTTGTTGAACTTCCAGTGACCAGTATGAGAGAGTGTGTGAGCGAGAACACCAAATGTAACACACCTGCTCCCCATTCACACCTGAGACCTTGTAACACTAATGAGTCACATAACACCAGGGAGGGAAAATGGCTAATTGAGCACAATTTGGTCATTTTCACTTAGTGGTTTACTCATTTTTGCTGCCAGTGGTTTTGACATTAATGACTGTGTATTGAGTTATTTAGAGGGCACCAAATTTACACTGTTATGTAAACCGTACACTGACTTCTTTACATTGTATCAAAGTATCATATCTTCAGTGCTGTCCCATGAAAAGATATCATGAAGGATTTACAAAAATGTGAGAGGTTTACTCACTTTTGGGAAATGCAGTGTACGTATATTTATACACTACAGTTCAAAAGTGTAGGGTCACTGTAATGCTGCCACCAGGGGGAGCAAGAGCTCTGCAACAGAATACACTACACAGAGCAATGAGAACCAGGATGAATACACAGCGTTCTCATACACTACCTCAAAGCACAGCTGAGAAGCAGAGCTGCAGAGCATGCAAGGAATAGTCAAGCAGGCTGGGTCAAACACCGTACGGGCAGAAGCAGGACCGGGGGAACGAGCAGAAGCGGAGTCAAAGTCAGGCCAAGGTCAGTACCGGAGGAAGCAACTGAGTGGGGAAATAGAAGAGGGGACAGAGGACAGGAGGGGAGACCAGGGGACGGAACACAGACAAGGGCACGGGGGCACAGGAACAGACAGATCAGGATATCACTCACAGGACCAGCAATCATAGGCAAAGCAGTGCTAAGCTTATAGCCGGCGCTAGTTCACTGGAAATGTCAGCTTTTAAAGGCATCCAGGGTCCGGAAGTGAGGCCCGAGAGAAGGCCCCGCCCCCTAGCCATGTGGACAGGGAGGCGAACCATGACAGTCACTTAGATATTTCCTTAATTGTGAAAGAAAAGCACATTTTTTTTCAATGAAGGTAACATTAAATTAAACAGAAATTCACTCTGTACATTGTTAATGTGGTAAATGACTATTCTAGCTGCAAACATCTGGTTTTGAATGCAATATCTATATAGGTGTATAGAGGCCCATTTCCAACAACCACCACTCCAGTGTTCTAATGGTCCATTGTGTTTGCTTACTGTGTTAGAAGGCTAATAGATGTTTAGAAATCCTTTGAAAACCCTTGTGCAAGTATGTTAGCACAGCTGAAAAGAGTTTTGCTGATTTGAGAAGCTATAAAACTGACCTTCCTTTGAGCTAAATGAAAATCTGGAGCATTACATTTGTTGGTTCCATTAAGCTCTCAAAATGGCCAGAAAAAGAAAACTTTCATGTGAAACTCGACAGTCTATTCTTGTTCTTAGAAATGAAGGATATTCTATGCGAGAAATTGCCAAAAAACTGAAGATTTCCTAGAACGGTGTGTACTACTCACTTCAGAGAAGAGCACGAACAGGCTCTAACCAGAGTAAAGGCCCCGTCACACACAGAGATAAATCTTTGGCAGATCTGTGGTTGCAGTTAAATCATGGACATATTGTTCCATTTGTACACAGCCACAAACCTGGCACTGATTGTCCGCAATTTCACTGCAACCACAGATCTGCTGCAGATTTATCTCTGTGTGTGACAGGGCCTTTAAACGAGAAGTGGGAGGCCTCGCGCATAACTGAGCAACAAGACAAATCTATTAGAGTCTCTAGTTTGAGTTGAGAAATTGACGTCTCACAGGTCCTCAACTGGCAGCTTCATTAAACAATACCCACAAAATGCCAGTGTCAACGTCTACAGTAAAGGGGTGACTCCGGGTGGCTGGCCTTCAAGGCAGAGTGGCAAAGAAAAAGCCATATCTGAGACTGGCTAATAAAAGAAAAAGATTAATATGGGCAAAAGAACACAGACATTGGACAGAAGAAGGTTGGAAAAAAGTGTTATGGACAGACAAATTGAAATTTGAGGTGTTTGGATCACACAGAAGAACATTTGTGAGATGCAGAACTACTGAAAAGATGCTGGAAGGGTGCCTGACGCCATCTGTCAAGCATGGTGGAGGTAATGTGATGGCCTGGGGTTGCTTTGGTGCTAGTAAAGTGGGAGATTTGTACAATGTAAAAGGGATTTTGAATAAGCAAGGCTAGCAGTCCATTTTGCAACGCCATGCCAGACCATGTGGATAGCGCTTTCATTGGAGCCAATTTCATCCTACAACAGGACAATGACCCAAAGCGCACCTCAAAATTAGGCATTAACTATTTAGGGAAGAAGCAGGCAGCTGATATTCTACCTGTAATGGAGTGGCTAGCCCAGTCACCAGATCTCAACCCTATTGAGCTGTTGTGGGAGCAGCTTGACCGTATGGTACGCAAAAAGTGCCCATCAAGCCAATCCAACTTGTGGGTGGGAGTAGCATGGGGGGAAATATCTCCAAATTACCTCAGCAAATTAACAGCTAGAATGTCAATGGTCTGCAAAGCTGGAATTGCTGCATAGGAGCATTCTGTGACGAAACCAAAGTTTGAAGGAGAAAATTATTATTTCAAGTAAAAATCATTATTTCTAACCTCATCAATGTCTGGACTATATTCTCTATTCATTGTGCAACTCATTTGATAAATAAAAGTATGATTTTTCATGTAAAAGACAAAATTATCTGGGTGACACCAAACTTTTGAACTGTCATATATACTTCATATATGGGATTGTTCACAGTTTTGTAGCCCTGTTGCTTACACATAAAAATATTACTATTATGCAAACATATATTATTTTAAATATTATTTGAATAAACAAAGTGCTAAATGTGTACTAATTTAATGGTTGTCAGTTACAGTAATAACTGGAATCAGAGTTTCTGCCCCTACATGATGCTTCTCTCAGATGGAGGAGCATAAATCTGGTAATTGATTTCCCTTAAATAAAGGCATTGTTCAGGATTAAAAAAAACATGGCTGCTTTTTTCCCAGATTCAACAGTGTTTGTGTGGTATTGTAGGAGAATGGCAGAGCTCCCCTGGAATGTAAAGTGTATGGTTATGTAAAGTGTAATTTATTAACAATATGTAGTAAAGTGTATTAATCAGATAAAGTTTAGATTAAAATTAGGTTTTAACCTATGTTATAGAATAGGAAATGTTAAGCACGATGTAGTGTGAGGTAAGGGTTTAGCATGTCATTTATAGAAATTAATGTAAAGTATATGAATGTGATGTAAATGGATTTTGGTTGCAACAGAAACAATTAATGTTAGATCCAGCTCACTGAGGGGTGGGACTAGTGTTGAGGAGAGAGAGACTTCCTGGTTACAAGTGTGGGCAGTCAGAGAAGGCACCATGTGAGACAAGGATCTGCAGTGCGACTTACATTGTCACTGATTGAGGAACCCTAACATATGAACTCACGGCTCCTATCTGATGATCAATCAGAGTTTCCTCCCATGGGGAATACTGATAAGGAACTACTCCAAGGCTAGTAGGATTGAGCCTCATAGGGACGACAGACCGGTGTGCGTGCATGGTGGAGATAGAGGCTTCAGGCAAGGAACAAGGAAGGAAAAGAGCCTAGGTGCAAGGACCATTTCTAATCCCCAAGACCAATCTTCTCTGCAGGTCTGGAGCCCAAGAAAGACTCATCACTAGTGATGAGCGAGTGTAATTTGCACGGATAGTACGGCATTCGGGTTACTCGTTACATTTCGAGTTTTTGTGTACTCGCCTCGTGATATTTAGATGTCCCGCACAGCAGTTTTGGTGCCTAATTTGCAGCCACTAAACATGCTAGGCTTCTTAACCAATCACAGTAATGCCACAGCCATCTTGGTTGTGGCATTACTGTGATTGGCTGGCCATGCAGCATCATAAGGTCTATAAAAGCCAAGAGACAAAGAGAGAGTTTTGTTGACATATTCTCCAGGCTTTCCCCATTCAATTTCATCACTTTCTCATCCATTTCAGCCTTTTTCTCAGGCCCGCAGACCTCTTTGTTGGGTCCAGCAGAAAATTACTCACATTTCCCATTGACTTGCATTGTATTTGCTATTCGGAACTAATCCACGAGTATTATAAAATACTCATTACGAGTATAGCGATTATGAATATTTCGGTACTCGTTCATCTCTACTCGTCACAGCGGGCTTGGTGAAGCTGTCAAGGTAATAAATAGACAAGGACTTGGGAGAGGGAAGAGGGGATGATCCCAGAGAACCATGGACCCTAATGAGAATGGCGGATTACTGATGGAAAACTGATGGTGAACAGGAGCTTATAGTAATGGAAGGAAGGCTGGTGCTGCACCCATAGTGGGAGTTTTAACTAAAGAGAGTACCCTGGTGAGGAAGATAGGATGCAGAATGCTATGTCCGCTGTGGAACTGTTGTCTCTAAGTAAAAGAAACCCTGGTGTGGTGTTATTCCTGCACAGAAGCTTCTGGGAATGAGGACGGGAAATGGACATAGCCTTGGAGGGGCAAGTGAGTGCCATGCACCCTATTCAGGTTCCCACACACTCTCAGGGATCCCTTACAGAAGGAGAGTGATGTCCTTGCGGTCAAGCCAGCATCTTCCTTCAGCATTACATCTCAACCCCATTCACTTCAGTGGAGATGAACGTAAATACCAGACACATCATGAACATTTGTGGGGTTGTTTTGGAAAGAAAGCAGCCATGAATTAAACTTAGGGGTCAGGATACAATTTCTGATTGTAACTACAGATACGACTTTATATTATCTATAGTTACAATGAACATTTTTTTTTTGCATTATACTAAAAAATGCAGCATTTGGATTACAGTCTGTGTGACATACTTTGTTCTGCAGTAAATAAACATCTTTTCCCATTTCCTGAGCCTTGATGAAAAGCTATTCAATGACATCACACAGCCAACAAGACAGGACACGATGATAGCTTCACCTTCTATTGTACGACTGTCTAAACAAGCCGTATCATTAGAAATTGTTCAGGAAGGAAAACTGTCAGAGAGCTTGATGGTGAATGGTCTATCAGGCTCCCCAGGCTTCTGAACTTCAAAAGTAGAAGATGTCTGTCATTATTTTGTTAGAATGCATGCGGTATGGATCAATGGAAAGAAGAATAGAAGATAAGGTAGAATATAGAGGTGTATCTCCTGCGGATTATTTCCCAGTAAGAAAATTCACAGGCCGTCAGATAAAAAAAAAACAGTGAGCTCCTTGTCATAGTGACAAACTTCATGTGGTTATTGGGATTAAACTATCAAACATAAGCCCCATTTTTAAAAGAAAAAAAAAAGTTGTGTGTATATATATATATATATATATATATATATATATATATATATATATATATATATATATACACATTGTTATTTATTTGTAAAAAATCCTTAAAGTAGTTCACCCATATTTATTATGTGCTAGATTGATACTATGTTGAGAAACAATGTTTCTCTCAAATACCTTATGTTGGCAATAGTGCTTGTGAGAGGCGCTATTGAAGACCGCTGTTTCGCATCGCCTGACCCCTGGGCTCCGTGACCTCGAGAATCCGGTGATGTCACATCAAGTTCCTGATCACGTGACATCACCACGGCCGGCTGCAGTCTTCCTGAGTCACTGGGCTGTGAGCGGTGTTTCACCACTCAGTACTGCCCAGTATCCCTCCTGCTTGCACCACTTTGCTGTGAGAGAGGAGGGGGCAGGGAGCTGATGAGCTGTCACGCTGGGTTGTGTTGAGCGGTGAAACACCGCCCACAGCCCAGTGACTCAGGAAGACTGCAGCCAGCCGTGGCGATGTCACGTGATCAGGAACTTGACATGACATCACCGGATCCCTGAGGTCATAGAGCACGGGGGTCAGGCAATTGGGAACAACGATCCGCAATAGCACCTCTCACAGGCACTATTGCCAACATAGGGTAATTGAGTGAAACCTTGTTTTTCAACATAATATCGATCTAGCAAATAATAAATATGGGTGAACCACTTCTTTAATTCAGTAGCAGTGAGATAGCAGTAGCTAACAGAATATCAAATGTTCTAAATTACTGGACTGGCCTAAATTAACCAAACCTGTCTCCTTAGTATGCTATCCTAGTGAAGGGTCTTATATTATAGTGACAGGTCAGCTAAGTTATAAGTACATATACACGTAGTCAAAATTGTTGGTACCCCTCATTTAATGAAAGAAAAACCCACAATGGTCACAGAAATAACTTGAATCTGACAAAAGTAATAATGAAAATGAACAAATGAAAGTCAGACATTGCTTTTCAACCATGCCGCCACAGAATTATTTTTTTAAAAATAAAACTCATGAAACAGGCCTGGACAGAAATTATCACATTGAAAGGAAGGAAATCCAGCGTGATCCTAGGGGTATATTAAAAAATCCAAATTTATTTGCAAAAATAGTTAAAATACAGTGGTGTGGCTGTAAATTGCAGGGGGGATATGCCTTGTAGAACTATGGGTTTCGACACATAGTCTTAGGCGGGCTTTGCACATTATGACATCGCATGCCGATGCTGCGATGTCGAGTGCGATAGTCCCCACCCCCGTTGTACGTGCGATATCTTGTGATAGCTGCCGTAGCGAACATTATCGCTATGGCAGCTTCACATGCACTCACCTGCCCTGCGACGTCGCTCTGGCCGGAGAACCGCCTCCTTCCTAAGGGGGCGGGGCGTGCGATGTCACACGGCAGGCAGCCAATAGCAACGGAGGGGAGGAGATGAGCAGGATGTAAACATCCCGCCCAACCTTGTTCCTTCTCATAGCAGCCGGGACGCAGGTAAGGTGATGTTCCTCGCTCCTGCAGCTTTACACACAGCGATGTGTGCTGTCGCAGGAACGAGGAACAACATCATACCTGTCGCTGCACCGGCATTATGGAAATGTCAGAGACTACACCGATGATACGATAACGACGCTTTTGCGCTCGTTTATCGTATCAAAAAGTTTTTACACACTACGACATCACAAGGGACGCCGGATGTGCGTCACTTTTGATTTGACCCCACCGACATTGCACCTGCGATGTCGTAGTGTGCAAAGCCGGCCTAAAGGCTACTTTACACACTGCGATATCGGTCCCGATATCGCTAGTGTGGGTACCCGCCCCCATCTGTTGCACGACACGGGCATATCGCTGCCCGTGCCGCACAACATCGCCCAGAGCCGTCACACATACTTACCTGTCCGGCGACGTCGCTGTGACCGGCGAACCGCCTCCTTTCTAAGGGGGCGGTCCGTGCGGCGTCACAGCGACGTCACTGAAACGTCACTGAACCGCCGCCCAATAGCAGCGGAGGGGCGGAGATGAGCGGGACGTAACATCCCGTCAACCTCCTTCCTTCTGCATAGCAGCCGGGAGGCAGGTAAGGGGAGCTTCCTCGTTCCTGCGGCGTCACACGCAGCGATGTGTGCTGCCGCAGGAACGAGGAACAACTTCGTTAATGCTGCAGTAACGATTTTTAAGAATGGACCCCCATGTCGCCGATTAGCGATTTTGCACGTTTTTGCAACGATGCAAAATCGCTTATCGGTGTCACATGCAACGGCATCGCTAATGCGGCCGGATGTGCGTCACAAATTCCGTGACCCCAGCGACTCCGCATTAGCGATGTCGCAGCGTGTAAAGCCCGCTTGAGTCTTGTTCAAATGAGGAATGGGAAATCAGTTGTTTTAAAGGAGACACCCACACACATACCAATCAACAGCATCTGTGTGTTGCTGCAAAGAATCCCTGCCAAGATTATGGCATGATAGAATAAAGAGGCACAAATGTGAAAATATACAATTCAACAACTGAAACTAGAAAGATAAATTGATTAAAAAGTATCCATAAAAAAATATGGGATAACATAAGTATGGGTCTGCGGTTCTGTTTTTTCGCAATAGACATTCATTCCATAGTATAAATCAAAAATAAATACATAGATATGAATATTCATGAATTCATATGTGTTTTTTTAGATTTTAATTATATGATTCATATGAGTGTAGGTATATGGTTAAGGTAGTTAATATAACAGAGTCTTAATATAAGTTGTAATATTTAATCTCTTAATATCTATTTATAATATGCCAAAAAAATCCAATATGAGTAATCACTATTTGGATGGATACATATGATGCGATCAAAAAGTAACGCAGAAATGATCAAACCCCTGAAAATAATGTGACAAAAAGCACATGTTAAATCAAGTTGTGTCCACTACTTAGCATCACAGGTGTCTACGAGAAGACCGCTGCGACAGCGCCCTGTCGGCCACGTGTGTAAGACATGTCAGGCCGAGCGGTCCTTCGATTAGCATTTCTGGTCACCACTCGACTGGCCACGTGTGTGAAGGACACGTCAGACCACGTAGTCACACCAGTAGCATTTGACTGGGAAGCCGAGGAGCGAAATAGGGTTCACACACCCAATCCAGGAACACCTTGTTAACTCCACAGGGGTTCTGGAATACGCTGTCCGTGCGCGTAGAGGGCACTCTTGGACAGGTGACGCAGCAGGTATGCTGTCCGTGTGCGTAGGAGGCATAACTGGACAGGTGACGCAGCAGCCGCAGCCCAGTTAACGCCACTGGACTGCTCTAGCACAACAGGAACGGTAGCAAGGAAGCACGGCGCCTGACCTTCATGTGCTGAGCCACGAATCTTGGCGTAACAAGCACCGTTCGCCTAGCACTACCTACTGCTTCCAACAAGGCTTATGCCACCATGAATTCTAAGTGAAGACTGCACACCTCCATGTTGTCTCCAGCCCCTTTTATAACCTGGGTCCGCCCCAAACCCAGGGTGGAACTACCAAGGTCCAATAGCAGAGTGCCATGCCATCAGTGACGTCACCAGCGACCTATCCAGAACCGCCATGTCATTGATGACCCCATGGCAGCCACGCCCAAACACTTCACCAGTCATCATCTGACGACCAATGGTGAGTTGCCAGATCATAGGGGCGGGCATTTGCGAGCCAGTCCGGAGTGACCACGTCATCAGGACACCTGACATCCTCTGCCATATCAGGGCCTGCCACCTCACGGACATGCTCAGTGTGGTCCTTACCGGACCTAACCTCTGATGCACTAAGTGCCTGAGCATGCTCAGCAGCCTGAACAACAGACTCAGAAATCAGACTATCTGCCTGAGCATGCTCAGTAGGCACATCCCAGAACTTAGACACAGCACGAAGTCCAAGTACCTGTGCAAAGAGGCTGTTAGGATTAATTGTGGGAGCATGCTCAGTAGCCTGAACTGAGGACTTAGGCGGGCTTTGCACGCTGCGACATCAGTAATAATGTGTTACCGATGCTGCAGCGATAGTCCCGCCCCCGTCGCACGTGCAGTATCTAGTGAAAGCTGCCGTAGCGATTATTATCGCTACGGCAGCTTTACACGCACATACCTGCCGTGCGACGTCCCTCTGGCCGGCGACCCGCCTCCTTCCTAAGGGGGCGGGTCGTGCGGCGTCACAGCGACGTCACACGGCAGGCGGCCAATTGAAGTGGAGGGGCGGAGATGAGCAGGATGTAAACATCCCGCCCACCTCCGTCCTTCTCATTGCAGCCGGCGGCAGGTAAGGTGAAGTTCCTCGCTCCTGCGGCTTCATACACAGCGATGTGTGCTGCCGCAGGAGCGAGGAACAACATCGCACCTGTCGCTGCACCGACATTATGGAAATGTCGGAGGCTGCAGCGATGATACGATAACGACGCTTTTGCGCTCGTTCATCGTATCAAAAAGGATTTGCACGTTGCGATATCGACTGCGACGCCAGATGTGCGTCACTTTCGATTTGACCCCATCGACATCGCACGTGCAATGTCGCAACGTGCAAAGCCGCCCTTAGTCTCAGAAATGACACAATCAGGCTGAGCATGCTCACTAGGCAAAACACCGGGCTTAGACTTTGGCTGGGGTAAATCGGCGCACGCATGTGCACTAACCACCTCTCCACACTTAGATGTGGTGGAAGGAGCAGCCAACTGGACGACCCGAGGCACGGCCAAGAATGGCAGCCAGCGCCTAGGCGCAACAGGAACTGCATTAGGCTGCTTGCGGCTATTGCGGTGCCGATTCGTAACAGGAGGCATCTGAGAAGACGCCGCAGCTTGGTTTGTGATAGTTTCCCTTCCCTTCCCTTTCACCATTTGCTTGGTACGTCACCTAGCGTGACATCATATCCGATTGATATCATCAAAATGGTTCTAATTTTTCACAATACGGACTTGGACCCTACCTGAGCACCCAATAAATAAGAACATAAGTGCCATGATATTCTTATTGTAGACTGATATTATCTGCCTTGTCCTCCTTAACACTTTCTCCTGAGTTAAAGAAATTACTGAAATATAGTAACCAGGTTATTTTGTTGCAGGTCCGAAATTCTTTTGGCCTTGACTGTACATACAATGCCAGGATTAACTGTCGATAGAGAAACAAAGTACTCAGTACTCATGCCATATGTGTACACACTGAATTCTTTTAAAAAAAAAAATTAGAGCAAGGTAATCCCACACAGTTCCCAGTGCCCCATAACACAGAAAGAACACGGTATGCCATAAATTATTGAGCTTTCTGTCAAGTTTGCAGATTGAAGATGGGGTGATGCATCCAGTAAAATATCTATGCGTCTGTATCTTGAGCATCTGGGGTTGGTTAATGTTGAAAGCATCGGTCTATTTTGATTTATGGCTCCAATTGGATTTATATTCTATCGTAGTGTAATACGCATTTTCTGATGCATATATAAAGTGAAATAGTTATATCCTAATTTAGGTTTATTATTTTTAACACAGTAGTAGAGTTGAGGGCGGTTTGTGGTTCGTGGTTCTCCAGTTCGCAGTTCGAGTGATTTTGGAGGCTGTTCTAGATCGAACTAGAAGTCGAGCTTTTTGCTAAAGCTCTATAGTTCTAGTTACGTTCGAGAATGGTTCCAGAAGCAAAAAGCCAAGCTAATTACTAGCTGGCTTTCCGCTGTAATAGTGTAAGTCACTCTGTGACTCACGCTATTATGAAATTTCAGCGTATAGTGTGCGGGAACAGCGCATTCAGATCACTGCTGCTGGGATAATGGCGATCGCCATTTTTTTTGTTTTTTTCCTTGTCTTCCTTCCCTAAGCGCGCACGTGTAGTGGGGCGGGCCAGCATGTCAGCCAATCCCAGACACACACACAGCTAAGTGGACTTTTAGCCAGAGAAGCAACGGCATGTGTGATAGGATGTCCATGTCACATGTCCCTGCATTATAAAAACGGGTATCTGCCCGTCCGGACGCCATTATCTGCCTTCGGCTTCTGGGTGTCAGTCACCGCTGGCGTAGCTCCTGTCTCCAATACTGCTGTGTACGCTCTACACACAGCACTACACAGAATAGGTTTAGAAGTTTCTATTAGCCATTGTAAGGGCTAATAACAGCAGGCTCAGAGCCATAGGTGACAGTCAGGTCCGTGGAAACAGATTTTAACAGCTACAGAAGATAACAGCGTCTGTGTAGCTAAGGTCAGGGACTTCCTCGCTTCAATTCCCCATAAGGAGGGATAGAAAGTGAGGCTTCCTTTCCTGTACACTGACCCACAACCCTGCCACTGTACCCTCCTGCCCTTTTCACACTCAAGCTCATTGTTACTAAGCCATTATACTAGCAAACACTGGGTAAACTTAGTGGCATCCTAAAAGTGGCTGTTGGACTTCCATTAGTGTCCCACTAGTGCAAATCTATTTGCAGCACCTCTGCATTGCACACTCAAACTCATTGTTACTAAGCCATTATACTAGCAAACACTGAGTAAACTTAGTGGCATCCTAAAAGTGGCTGTTGGACTTCCATTAGTGTCCCACTAGTGCAAATCTATTTGCAGCACCTCTGCATTGCACACTCAAACTCATTGTTACTAAGCCATTATACTAGCAAACACTGAGGAAACTTAGTGGCATCCTAAAAGTGGCTGTTGGACTTCCATTAGTGTCCCACTAGTGCAAATCTATTTGCAGCACCTCTGCATTGCACACTCAAACTCATTGTTACTAAGCCATTATACTAGCAAACACTGAGTAAACTTAGTGGCATCCTAAAAGTGGCTGTTGGACTTCCATTATTGTCCCACTGGTGCAAAGCTATTTGCAGCACCTCTGCATTGCACACTCAAGCTCATTTTTACTAAGCCATTATACTAGCAAACACTGAGGAAACTTAGTGGCATCCTAAAAGTGGCTGTTGGACTTCCATTATTGTCCCACTGGTGCAAAGCTATTTGCAGCACCACTGCATTGCACACTCAAACTCATTGTTACTAAGCCATTATACTAGCAAACACTGAGTAAACTTAGTGGCATCCTAAAAGTGGCTGTTGGACTTCCATTAGTGTCCCACTAGTGCAAATCTATTTGCAGCACCTCTGCATTGCACACTCAAACTCATTGTTACTAGGCCATTATACTAGCAAACACTGAGTAAACTTAGTGGCATCCTAAAAGTGGCTGTTGGACTTCCATTAGTGTCCCACTAGTGCAAATCTATTTGAAGCACCTCTGCATTGCACACTCAAACTCGTTACTAAGCCATTCTAATAGCAAACTATGCTGCCAGTTTAAGGGCCGTAGTTGCATTGTCAGGGATAGTTATTGTTGTTTATTCTGCTGCTAATAAAGATAAGACCACCACTGCAATCTACACCACCTCTCAATTTTTACTACCACATTTTAAGTGCACAATCTTGAGTGGCAAAATGACAGATGCTGGTGGAAAGGGGAAGAGGCGTGTTGGAAAAGGAAAAAAAGGGTTTGTCCGTGGGGAAGGTGGCAAAGCTCCATTAAGATCTGCTGAAGATAGACCATCTTCCAGCAAAAGTAAGATGTCTGCTACTTACCGTGGACAATCCGATGTGCTCCCTTTTTTACGGACACGAACAACTGGAACAAAGGTAGATGATGGCCAAAAAAAGAAATGCTTGAATGGATCTCAAGTGGTCCAACAAGTGCCCTCTCCGCCATCTCAACTACCGCATCCAAAAAACACCAGTCCTCTGAGTTGTCATCACAATCACACTTGCTTTCTCCCAGCTCTGAAGTCTCCATCCGCCCTGCACAGTATGGTGGAACTGAGATGGCTGAGTCTGCAGAGCTGTTCAGTCACACTATAGCCTGGGAATCAGAGGTGTGCTCCCAAGCTACAGTGAGTAAAGACCAGGAAATGGTCTGCAGTGATGCCCAGAACCTTTGTGACTCTAATTCAGGCCGTGAGGATGAAGTTTCTGAGCATAATGTTGACCCTTATTCACAAACTGTAACACCTGTTGTTATAGACAATGAGGAACATACTGATGAAGATGAGACGCAGATACCAGATTGGGATGACAACTTAAATATTCGGTCAGGGCAAGAAGAGGCTCGGTCTGAGGGTGAGGGGAGTGCAAACACAAAAATTGATGAGGAAGTTCTAGATCCCACCTACTGTCAACCCACAGTCAGGCACTCGAGGAGGTCAACAGAGGCGGTGGAGGAGGATGCAACTGACGACGAAGTTACCTTGCACCTTCCTGGACAGAGTCGGAGCACTGGCAGCACGTCTACAACTGCATCCTCAGCCACCACTGTGCCTCTGAGCACTAGTCGGGGTGGATCAGCAGGTCGCATGCCCTCTAAGCCTTGCCTAGCCTGGTCCTTTTTTGACAAAGCAAAAGATCGACCAAATTATGTGATTTGTAAAATTTGTCGTGATTCTGTTAGTAGAGGGCAAAACCTCAGCAGTTTGACAACTTCTTCCATGAATCGTCACATGAATAAATATCATATGTCCCAGTGGGAAGCTCACCGTGCTGCAATGTGGCCTAGCAGAGCGAACCATCCACCGCCTGCCCCTTCCAGTGCATCCGCGCGCTTTTCATCTTCTAGGACTGTGGGGACAGCTGTCACACCTGGTTTTCAATGCACAACTTCCACCACTGTAACCGCAACAGGCAGTTTGCTTGGTAGTTTGTCAGTCGTTTGGAAGGGGAAACAAGTGCGTGTGTACAGCTCTCTCAGACATCGATAGCACCAACGTTGGATGAAGACAACATCATGTCTACATCTGCACTTTCCTCACAAACCTGCATTTTTCCAGGGACACCCTACTCAACACCGTCTACACACAGCAGCCAGATCTCTGTCCCTCAGATGTGGACAAATAAAAGGCCATTTCCTGCGACCCATGACAAAGCTAAGAGGTTGACTTTATCCCTCTGTAAGCTCTTGGCTACCGAAATGATGCCTTTCCGCCTGGTGGACACACAGGATTTTAGAGACCTTATGTCTGTCGCTGTGCCCCAGTACGAGATGCCCAGTCGCCACTACTTCTCTAAGAAAGGTGTGCCCGTGCTACACCAGCATGTCGCAAACAACATCACCGCTTCCTTGAGAAACTCTGTGTGTGAACGGGTGCATTTCACCACCGATACTTGGACCAGTAAGCATGGACAGGGACATTACATGACGCTGACATGGCACTGGGTAACTGGTGATAGATGGTGAAGGGTCTGCTGCACAAGTCTTGCCGTCCCCATGACTTGTGTGTCAATCCTCTGTCTGTCCAATTTCCGCCACTGCTTCTGCCTCCTCCACCTCGTCTGGGTCCTCCACCTCCACCCCAAGCCTGCCTGGTCAGGCCACCAGCGTTGTAACTGCGCAGAAGGAATCACGCACCCCTCATTACTATGCTGGCACCAGAGCGCAACGGCATCAGGTGGTCTTTAGCTTGAAATGTCTTGGAAATAAGAGTCACACAGCGGCTGAGTTGTGGGCAGCTCTGGAGACTGAGTTTGGAAAATGGTTGTCTCTACTCAACCTGCAGCCTGGTAAGGCCGTGTGCGACAATGCTGCAAACCTGGGTGCGGCCCTTCACCTGGGCAAGGTGACACATGTGCCTTGTATGGCTCACGTGTTGAACCTTGTTGTCCAGCAATTTTTAACACACTATCCCGGCCTCGATGGCCTTCTGAACAGGGCACGAAAACTGTCTGCTCACTTCCGCCGTTCAACCACCGCTGCTGAGCGACTTGCATCGCTCCAGAAGTCTTTCGGCCTACCAGTTCATCGCCTGAAATGTGATGTGCCGACACACTGGAATTCGACTCTCAACATGTTACAGCGACTGTGGCAGCACCGTCGAGCCCTGGTGCCATACGTCATGACGTATAGCCTGGGCCAACGAGATGCAGAGGTGGGGCAGATCACCCTGATGGAGTGGTCTCAGATCTAGGACCTATGCACCCTTCTGCACAGTTTCGACATGGCGACGAATATGTTTAGCACTGACAATGCCATTATCAGCATGACAATTCCAGTCATTTACATGCTGGAGCACATGCTAAACACTATTCGGTGTCAGGGGGTGGGACAACAGGAAGAGGAGGAACTACAGGAAGATTCATATGTGCAAGAGACAACAACATTACCAAGGTCCAGACGTTCATCATCACCAACGCGGCAGGCATGGGATCATGGGGGACAGGAAACAACAAGGGCACATGATAGCAGGCGAAATGTTGAGGAAGGTGCAGGAGAACATGAAGAAATGGAGGACGAACTGTCCATGGACATGGAAGACTCAGCGGATGAGGGAGACCTTGGTCAAATTTCAGTTGAAAGAGGTTGGGGGGAGATGTCAGAGGAAGAAAGAACGGTTAGCACCTCTATGCCACGAACACAGCGTGGACTTGGTCCGCATGGCTGCGCAAGACACATGAGCGCCTTCTTGCTGCACTACCTCCAACATGACCCTCGTATTGTCAAAATTAGAAGTGATGATGACTACTGGCTTGCCACACTATTAGATCCCCGGTAAAAGTCCAAATTTTGTGACATAATTCCAGCAATAGAAAGGGACGCACATATGCAGGAGTATCAGCAAAAGCTGTTACTCAATCTTAGCTCGGCTTTTCCACCAAACAACCCTGGTGCAGGGAGTGAATCTCCCAGTTGTAACTTGACAAACATGGAACAGTCTCGTCATCTTCAACAGTCTACCCATACCAGCAGCATCGTATCTGGTGTTGAATCTTTTCATAATTTTTTTAGACCATCTTTTGCAAGGCCACCAGAGACAACAAGTCTGACACATAGTCAACGGCTGGAAAGGATGATACAGGAGTATCTCCAAATGAACATCGATGCCATGACTAGAGATGAGCGAACCGGTCGCGGTTCGGCTCGAGGTCGGTTCGCCGAACGGAGGTCCCATTCGAGTTCGGTTTGTCGAACGTTCGACGAACCAAACTGTAACCGCATAGGAAACTATGGCAGGCAATCACAAACACATAAAAACACCTAGAAAACACCCTCAAAGGTGTCCAAAAGGTGACAAACAACTCACAACACAACACAAACACATGGGAAAGTGACAAGAACAAATTCTCATGCGAAAACAAAAGAGCGTAACGAGGAAAAAGAGGACAAGACACAGATATAGGCATAGCACGCCCTTCTAAAATCATGTAAAACACCGCAAGGTGACTCCAAGCGGAGTCTCCCTTTTTTCCAAAAATTGGGCCACACAGACACCCACCCCTTCAGTGGCAGCACTTGTGCCCCAGTTGTACACTTCACAGCTAGATTTGCATCAAGCACATTCAAAAATACGCCATACTTAACCGTCCCAAGGATGACCCCGGGGTAGGTAGCAAAGTCTTTGCTGAACCATGACTTGTTCATCTTGGCTCCTTTTAAAAAACACAGCAAGCAAGGGTTACTCCAAGCGGAGTCTTCCTTTTTTCCAAAAATTGGGCCACACACACCTACCCCTTCAGTGGCAGCACTTGTGCCCCAGTTGTACACTTCACAGCTAGATTTGCATCAAGCACATTCAAAAATACGCCATTCTTAACCGTCCCCAGGATGACACCGGGGTAGGTAGCAAAGTCTTTCCTGATCCCAGCTCTGTTCATCTTGGATCATTTTTAAAAACAATGTAAGTAAGGGTTACTCCAAGCGGAGTCTCCCTTTTTTCCAAAAATTGGGCCACACACACACCCACCCTTTTAGTGGCAGCAGTTGTGTCCCAGTTGTACACTTCACAGCTAGATTTGCATCAAGCACATTCAAAAATACGCCATTCTTAACCGTCCCCGGGATGACACCGGGGTAGGTAGCAAAGTCTTTCCTGATCCCAGCTCTGTTCATCTTGGATCATTTTTAAAAACAATGTAAGTAAGGGTTACTCCAAGCGGAGTCTCCCTTTTTTCAAAAAATTGGGCCACACAGACACCCCATCAGTGGCAGCACTTGTGCCCTAGTTGCAAACAGGATGTTTTGATTTGCATCAAGCACATTCCAAATCCACAAGCATTTACTCTCCCCAGGATGACACAGGGGTAGTAAATTCCTTGTGGATCCATGACTTGTTCATTTTGATGAACGTTAGTCTGTCCACATTGTCACTGGACAGACGCGTGCGCTTATCTGTCAGTACACACCCAGCAGCACTGAAGACACGTTCAGAGACAACGCTGGCAGCTGGACTTGACAAAATCTCCAAGGCGTAATTGGAGAGCTCTGGCCATTTTTCAAGATTTGAAGCCCAAAATGAGCAAGGCTCCATTTGCAAAGTCATGGCATCGATGTTCATTTGGAGATACTCCTGTATCATCCTCTCCAGCCGTTGACTATGTGTTAGACTTGTATTCTCTGTTGGCCTTGCAAAGGAGGGTCTAAAAAATTTATGAAAAGATTCCATAAAATTGCTGTTACCAGCACCAGATACAGTCCTACTGGTACGGGTAGGCTGTTGAAGATGACGAGACCGTCCCATGTTTGTCAAGTTACAACTGGGAGATTCACTCCCTGCACCTGCACGGTTGTTTGGTGGAAAAGCCGAGCTAAGATCGAGTAACAGCTTCTGCTGATACTCCTGCATACGTGCGTCCCTTTCTATGGCTGGAATTATGTCACAAAATTTGGACTTGTACCGGGGATCTAATAGTGTGGCAAGCCAGTAGTCATCATCACTTCTAATTTTGACAATACGAGGGTCATGTTGGAGGTAGTGCAGCAAGAAACCACTCATGTGTCTTGCGCAGCCATGCGGACCAAGTCCACGCTGTGTTTGTGGCATAGAGGTGCTAACTGTTCTTTCTTCCTCTGACATCTCCCCCCAACCTCTTTCAACTGAAATTTGACCAAGGTCTCCCTCATCCGCTGAGTCTTCCATGTCCATGGACAGTTCGTCCTCCATTTCTTCATGTTCTCCTGCACCTTCCTCAACATTTCGCCTGCTACCATGCGCCCTTGTTGATCCCTGTCCCCCATGGTCCCATGCCTGCCGCCTTGGTGATGATAAACGTCTGGACCTTGGTGATGTTTTTGTCTCTTGCACATATGAATCCTCCTGTAGTTCCTCCCCTTCCTGTTGTCCCACCCCCTGACTCCGAATAGTGTTTAGCGTGTGCTCCAGCATGTAAATGACTGGAATTGTCATGCTGATAATGGCATTGTCGGCGCTAAACATATTCGTCGCCATGTCGAAACTGTGCAGAAGGGTGCATAGGTCCTTGATCTGAGACCACTCCGTCAGGGTGATCTGCTCCACCTCTGCATCTCGTTGGCCCAGGCTATACGTCATGACGTATTGCACTAGGGCTCGGCGGTGCTGCCACAGTCGCTGTAACATGTGGAGAGTCAAATTCCAGCGTGTCGGCACATCGCATTTCAGGCGATGAACCGGCAGGCCGAAAGACTTCTGGAGCGATGCAAGTCGCTCAGCTGCGGCGCTTGAACGGCGGAAGTGAGCAGACAGTTTTCGTGCCCTGGTCAGAAGGCCATCTAGGCCGGGATAGTGTGTTAAAAATTGCTGGACAACAAGGTTCAACACGTGAGCCATACAAGGTACGTGTGTCACCTTGCCCAGGCGAAGGGCCGCACCCAGGTTTGCAGCATTGTCGCACACGGCCTTACCAGGCTGCAGGTTGAGTGGAGACAACCATTTATTAAACTCGGACCGCAGAGCTGACCACAACTCCTCAGCTGTGTGACTCTTATTCCCAAGACATGTCAAGCTAAAGACCGCCTGATGACGTTGCGCTCTGCTGCCAGCATAGTAATGAGGGGTGCGTGATTCCTTCTGCGCAGAGAGAACGCTGGTGGCCTGACCAGGCAGGCTTGGGGCGGAGGTGGAGGACCCAGATGAGGTGGAGGAGGCAGCAGCAGTGGCGGAACTTGGACAGACAGAGGATTGACACACAAGTCGTGGGGACGGCAAGACTTGTGCAGCAGACCCTTCACCATCTATCACCATAGTTACCCAGTGCCCAGTCAGCGACATGTAACGTCCCTGTCCATGCTTACTGGTCCAAGTATCAATGGTAAAATGCACCCGTTCACACACAGAGTTTCTCAAGGAAGCGGTGATGTTGTGTGCGACATGCTGGTGTAGCGCGGGCACACCTTTCTTAGAGAAGTAGTGGCGACTGGGCATCTGGTACTGGGGCACAGCGACAGACATAAGGTCTCTAAAATCCTGTGTGTCCACCAGGCGGAAAGGCAGCATTTCGGTAGCCAAGAGCTTACAGAGGGATAAAGTCAACCTCTTAGCTTTGTCATGGGTCGCAGGAAATGGCCTTTTATTTGTCCACATCTGAGGGACAGAGATCTGGCTGCTGTGTGTAGACGGTGTTGGGTAGGGTGTCCCTGGAAAAATGCTGGTTTGTGAGGAAAGTGCAGTCAGAGACATGATGTTGCCTTCATCCAACGTTGGTGCTATCGATGTCTGAGAGAGCTGTACACACGCACTTGTTTCCCCTTCCAAACCAACTGACGACCTTCCAAGCAAACTGCCTGTTGCGGTTACAGTGGTGGAAGTTGTGCGTGGAAAACCAGGTGTGACAGCTGTCCCCACAGTCCTAGAAGATGAAGAGCGCGCGGATGCACTGGAAGGGGCAGGCGGTGGATGGTTCGCTCCGCTAGGCCGCATTGCAGCACGGTGAGCTTCCCACTGGGACCTATGATATTTATTTATGTGACAATTCATGGAAGAAGTTGTCAAACTGCTGAGGTTTTGACCTCTACTAACAGAATCACGACAAATTTTACACATCACATAATTTGGGCGATCTTTTTCTATGTCAAAAAAGGACCAGGCTAGGCAAGGCTTAGAGGGCATGCGACCTGCTGATCCACCCCGACTAGTGCTCAGAGGCACAGTGGTGGCTGATGATGCAGTTGTAGACGTGCTACCAGTGCTCCGACTCTGTCCAGGAAGGCGCAAGGTAACTTCGTCGTTGGTTGCATCCTCCTCCACCGCCTCTGTTGACCTCCTCGAGTGCCTGGCTGTGGGTTGACAGTGGGTGGGATCTAGAACTTCCTCATCAATTGTTGTGTTTGCACTCCCCTCACCCTCAGACCGAGCCTCTTCTTGCCCTGACCGAATATTTAAGTTGTCATCCCAATCTGGTATCTGCGTCTCATCGTCATCAGTATGTTCCTCATTGTCTATAACCACAGGTGTTACAGTTTGTGACAAAGGGTCAACATTATGCTCAGAAACGTGGTCCTCACGGCCTGAATCAGAGTCACAAAGGTTCTGGGCATCACTGCAGACCATTTCCTGGTCTGTACTCACTGTAGCTTGGGAGCAGACCTCTGATTCCCAGGCTATAGTGTGACTGAACAGCTCTGCAGACTCAGCCATCTCACTTCCACCATACTGTGCAGGGCTGATGGCGACTTCAGAGCTGGGAGAAAGCAATTTTGATTGGGATGACAACTCAGAGGACTGGTGTTTTTTGGATGCGGTAGTTGAGGTGGCTGAGAGGGCACTTGTTGGACCACTTGAGATCCATTCAAGCATTTTCCTTTTTTGGCCATCATCTACCTTTGTTCCTGTTGTTCGTGTCCGTAAAAAAGGGAGCACATTGGATTGTCCACGGTAAGTAGTAGACATCTTACTTTTGCTGGTAGATGGTCTATCTTCAGCAGATGTTAATGGAGCTTTGCCACCTTCCCCACGGACAAACCCTTTTTTTCCTTTTCCAACACGCCTCTTCCCCTTTCCACCAGCATCTGTCATTTTGCCACTCATGCTGATTGTGACAAGATTGTGCACTTAAAATGTGGTAGTAAAAATTGAGAGGTGGTGTAGATTGCAGCGGTGGTCTAGCTTTATTAACAGCAGAATAATAAAGAATAATTATCCCTGACTATGCAACTATGGCCCTTAAACTGGCAGCATAAATTGCTAGTATAATGGCTTAGTAACAATGAGTTTGAGTGTGCAATGCAGGCAGAGGTGCTGCAAATATCTTTGCACTTGTGGGACGATACAGAAGTCCAACAGCCACGTTTATGATGCCACTAAGTTCACTCAGTGTTTGCTAGTATAATGGCTTAGTAACAATGAGTTTGAGTGTGCAATGCAGGCAGACGTGCTGCAAATATCTTTGCACTACTGGGGCAATACAGCAGTCCAACAGCCACGTTTAGGATGCCACCAAGTTCACTCAGTGTTTGCTAGTATAGTGGCTTAGTAACAATGAGTTTGAGTGTGCAATGCAGGCAGAGGTGCTGCAAATATCTTTGCACTACTGGGGCAATACAGCAGTCCAACAGCCACGTTTAGGATGCCACTAGGTTCACTCAGTGTTTGCTAGTATAATGGCTTAGTAACAATGAGTTTGAGTGTGCAAAGGGCAGGAGGGTAGAGTGGCAGGGTTGTGGGTCTCTGGGTAGAGGAAAGGAAGCCTGCCTTTCTATCCCTACTAATGGGGAAATGCAGCGAGGAAATCCCTGACCTTAGCTACACAGACGCTGTCATCTTGTGTAGCTGTTAAACTCTGTTTTAACCTCTCTCACCTATGGCTCTGACCCTGCCGGTATGAGCCCTTAAAAGGACTGATAGAAAGTGCTATCCCTAAGCTGTCCAGCGCTGTGTATGGAGCGTATACAGCAGTATCGGCGATAGGAGCTGCGCCAGTGATGTCTGACACCAAGGACGCAGAAGGCAGATAATGGCGTGCTGGAGGAAAATGTCCGGTTTTATAATGCATGGACATGTGACATGGACATCCTATCACACATGCCATTGCTTCTCTGGCTAAAAGTCCACTTAGCTGTGTGTGTGTCTGGGATTGGCTGACATGCTGGCCCGCCCCACTACGCGCGCTTAGGGAAGGAAGACAAGGAAAAAAAAAAAAAATGGCGATCACAGCAGTGATCTGAATGCGCTGTTCCCGCACACTATACACTGAAATGTCATAATAGTGTGAGTCACAGAGTGACTTACACTATTACAGCGGAAAGCCAGCTAGGAATTAGCTGGGTTTTTTTGCTGCTAGAACCGTTCTCGAACGTATCTAGAACTATCGAGCTTTAGCAAAAAAGCTCGAGTTCTAGTTCGATCTAGAACAGGCCCCAAAATCACTCGAGCCGCGAACTGGAGAACCTCGAACCGCGAACCGCGCTCAACTCTAGCCATGACTTTGCAAATGGAGCCTTGCTCATTTTGAGCTTCAAATCTTGAAAAATGGCCAGAGCTCTTCACTTACGCCTTGGAGATCTTGTCTTGTCCAGCTGCCAGCGTTGTCTCTGAACGTGTCTTCAGTGCTGCTGGGTGTGTGCTGACAGATAAGCGCATGTGTCTGTCCAGTGACAATGTGGACAGACTAACGTTCATCAAAATTAACAAGTCATGGATTAACAAGGAATTTACTACCCCTGTGTCATCCTGGGGAGAGTAAATGCTTGTGGATTTTTAATGTTCTTGATGCACATCTAGCTGTGAAGTGTACAACTGGGGCACAAGTGCTGCCACTGAATGGGTGGGTGTGTGTGGGGCCCAATTTTTGGAAAAAAGGGAGACTCCGCTTGGAGTAACCCTTGCTTGCTGTGTTTTTTTAAAAGGAGCCAAGATGAACAAGTCATGGTTCAGCAAAGACTTTGCTACCTACCCCGGGGTCATCCTGGGAACGGTTAAGTATGGCGTATTTTTGAATGTGCTTGATGCAAATCTACCTGTGAAGTGTACAACTGGGGCACAAGTGCTGCCACTGAAGGGGTGGGTGTGTGTGGCCCAATTTTTGAAAAAGAAGGGAGACTCCGCTTGGAGTAACCTTGCGGTGTTTTTCATGATTTTAGAAGGGCATGCCATGCCTATATCTGTGTCTCCTCCTCTTTTTCCTCATCCAGCTGTTTTGTTTTCGCATGAGTATATGTCCTTGTCATTTTCCCATGTGTTTGTGTTGTGTTGTGAGTTGTTTGTCACCTTTTGGACACCTTAGAGGGTGTTTTCTAGGTGTTTTTATATGTTTGAGATTTCCTCCCATTGTTTCCTATGCGGTTCGAGTGGTTCGCCGAATCGGTTCGCCGAACTGAACTCGAATGAGACCTCCGTTCGGTGAACCGAACTCGAGCCGAACCACGGCCGGTTTGCTCATCTCTACACAGCTGAGAAACAGCTTAAGAAATCATAGATCCAGTTTAGTTTTTTAGTGGTCATTTGTTTTGTTAACCTTTATTTCCCATTGTACATATTTGGTGTAGAGGTCAGTAAGCCTCTTGGTAAATAAATCCATTATATTCCAAGACCCTGTCATGATCCAGGACCAGTATTCCCCGCTCCAGAGTTTCCCAGACCCATCCTGGTCATGTCAGGGGTTAACTCCCATCATCCTTGTTCTGGTTTCAGGAGACACTACAGTATATCTGGTCGCTGCACTTGCATTACTGTGCTGGTCATAGTTTTGCTCTGCAGCCTGTGACTGGCTCTGGTGAGATTTCCTGTTTGATTTGACTCCTTGTTACCATGCTCTGACCTGTACCCTCCCCTGTTAGTCCGTCTGTCCTAGTCCCGGACTTCCCGTTTCCTGTCAGTTGTTTACCCATCCTGATTTATCCTCCTTCCTGTGTTTGTGTCTCCTCACCCTCCGGTCTTGTCTTCTGTACCCTGCGCACTTTGTGTTTCACTTTCCATACCTGATCTTCTGGCATCCGACTTTGATTCTGTTTTCTGACCTGATCTTGATCGACCCTTTGCAGTGACTTGACTTTCCTGGCTTGACCCTGACTGCTTGACAACTCTATTGCCCCCTGGTGGTTCACCTGTGAACTGCTTGCTGAAGTTACTCTGCTGCACTTCAGCTGCCTTTCTGTTACAGTGTTACTTTGACTCTCCTTCACTACTCTGCTGACACCTAGAGGTGAATATGTTGCACTACGTCTTACTAGCCTTTTGTACAGCGTGACAGGCACTTCACTCACTTAATGGAGACAATAAAGCATCTTTTAGCTTCCATTGGGTTTGAAATATATGTTGGTATACCATTTTTAACTGTGCATAAAAGTGCAATAGACTGAGTTTTCCTATGGAAAGGAATATTTTGGCAAGGCCATACATACTATGGAGACAGACCCTATGACCTCTATGGACCATTTTGCTATTAGATAACCCGAATCTGATCTTTTTGTCTCCAGAGGGAATGATTGGTTAAGCAAAAGTGCGGAAAATTGACTCAGATGTCAAGAAAAGCACAACGATGGAGATAGAAACAAAAGGCCCTACTATCGCTGATGGAAAAAAGGCAGCATAACTATTAGAGATAACCTTATCAGTTATCAGGACAATTTTAAATTTGCCTTTTAGCCTCATTTCTCCTGGGAAATTCAATATGTAGAAAAGTTATAACAAACGTAATATGTGAAAGAAAACTTATACTCGCCTCACTACTCTCCTCTCCGGCCCTTCTGCTCCTCACCATTACCCATTTGGTCCTTATCACATTTTTTCTTCCTTTTCACACTGAAATCCCTGGTCCCCTCACACTGAGTAAATACGTCCATCTCTCATAACGCCCAGAAGGGTTCTGCGCAAGTGCAGAAAAGGACACAACACCATGACATTAAGATGTGAACCGTGACATTACGTGCACCTGTGGAAAACCACCGGGGGTCTCATCAAAGTCATAAATCCTAGGTCAGTTGGGAGAGGCCAATGAAAGTATCATAATCGTTTCCTGCATGTTCTGACCAGTGACAGCCTCTCTTCTGGCTCTCTTCATTTAAATGGGTTTAATTTGTCTTGGCACTGAAGTGGTTAAGTGCCAGTTTTGCTATTGTAGCTTTTCCAAAGCAGTTCCTTGCTGAGTGTTTCAGCTGCACTTACTAATCAGTCACACCCTTCAGCATTAAATAGTGGTGTATCCCAGCATTCCCTGCTGATGATGCAAACTCATTTGTGTCCTAGCCACCTTTGAGGAAGGTTCTGCAAGTACAGTTCCTGTGCTCAGGCCATATCCTTTTCTTTGTAAATTTTCCCCCTGTTTGTCTTTACTTCCCTGGTTTGTTGCTAGTTCAGCGGTGAGGTCTAGTGAACCCCATCTTCCCCTCACTAGTCAGGGTTATTAAAGGGTCTTCTGAGGGTCCTAGGTTCCTTTTCGATAACAGTTGCGAAGACTAATGAGGAGAGAAGGGACAGTTGCAGGTGAGGTTAGGAGGTGCCCACCTTCCCCTCTCACTAGTGACAGGGGCTCCCGTTGTTTTTGTATCCCCGATGCCCCCTTTTCTTGTGTTTTTCGTTGTGTTTCAGACGCACATAGGTTTGAACGCACCTCGCCATGCTTGCTACACCCAGCAAGCGTGACAGTATGCCAGAGCTAGCAGCGAACATCAGAAAATGTGAAGAGTACCATTGGTGATGATGAGCGGTGGAGGGCCAGAGAGGAGAGTGGTGAGGTGAATAAAAGCATTTTTCATTTTTTTTTAACCTTTGATCGCCCTATTACAGTTCAGAATGTGCTGAATCCATGCAAATTACTAAAATTCCACATTTTGGCACATGCATGTCTTTGTAAAATTTGAGAAAAATTTAGTTCCACATAAATCTATCTTCCATTTTTAATACAAATCCTTGTGTACGACATCAGGAAGGGACAAATTTAGCTCCATACTTGTTCTAATTCACAACATATGGCAAATAGACATGACCTGGAATAACTTAAAGCACTAATAAGTCAATGTTACACAATGTACATTGTCCTTCATTGATACAATTGTCTGTTTTTTATTCTTTCAATTAAAGTCGCAAGAAATCTTCTATGGCTTTTATAAGGGCAGGTTTTAGCAAATGTTCAAATCCTTGTGTTGTTTGCTAATTCTTTTATAGTCTCAGGAGATTTTACGTTTTCCTTTTATTGTGTATAACGTAAATCTGCATAATTACATGATAGTGCAAATGATGGATTCGCCCATAGTTTTTCGATTTAGGATACTTCTGATTTCATCGGATAATCCTCTGAACCCCCCCCCCCCCCCCCCCCGGGGCCTTTCAGATGTCTACTCTTAATTTTGTCTGCAAGGCATCACAGCAAAGAGGTAAAAGCAGCCTGTTCTTGGAAAGAAAAAGTAAAAAAATAAAAGTAATTATTTTATAAAAATATATCTTAACAAATAACATTTAAAATGCATCATAGTTCCAAAGCCTTTGATTGCAAGCTAGCAGCTCCCAGGAGAAATATGATTTATTTTCTCCCAGGAGCAACACATTTGGTTCGGCAGCCAGGAACCTTGCAAATGCTTTTAACCTAAAGATTAACCCTATATTTGCAATTCAATAGTTTTTAACGTGTGTTGCTATTTATTTATTTACTGCAGTGTACCACTGGACTATGTTAATATTCTAGGCTTGCTTTGTTAATGGCCACAGCAAATGTGACGCCCTGGCCGGGCCAGGTAGTCACAGATAGGGCCCTGCATTACACCAGTCCCCTAACAAGGTGACAGCAACCAAACATTTAAACCCTAGTCACCCCCCTCAGTGCTTGATGGACACACCAGGGGGCGGAGGCAGGTGGTTGGACACGCCCACCAAGGAGTTTGGATGGCCTGGGGTGGGAAAAGACCAGTTCAGTGAGTGCAGTTTGAGAGTTCTGTGGAGGAGGTCAGGCCTGTGTGACAGGCCTGTACCAGACTGACAGGTGCCTGGGTAAGAGGCCGGGTACCTTTGGCTAGGAGGCAGATGGAGGCCTCTGTCTGTAGGAGCCGGGAAGACGGCTCATTGGAACCGTGGTGGACCGGGACAGGGTAGTGGCCCGCCGGTACCGACCCGGGGAACCGACTCGTAAACCGGAGCACAAAGGGGGGTACTCAGACCCTGAAGCTAGGTCCAGAAGCTACTGTGGGCTAGCTAATTAACTGATTGCGGCCAGGACTATAGGTCCTGTCCCACCCAAAGTCCCGACTGAAGGCAACAGCCCAACGAGGGGGATAGAAAGCCACCGCCACGACAGAGAGATCCCACGGGCCAGCGTCTGCGGGAAAAGGGCTCCTCAGGCAACCACAAGAGGTTGGGGAGAGGACTCCTGAAGTTGCAAGCGCAGGTAGTCCACCATCACAAAAAAGGTGCAGGAGAAAGGCAGAGACCACCAACCGGGTGGGGGACCAGACTGCAGCCAGCTGTGGGCACCGACCACCATCACCTTGGTTTACCAGAGACTCGTGTGTTTACTAATAGTGAGTACATCAGTGCCCTCCAGCCGCCCATCTCCCTGCACTGCCCAACTCCCCCAACGGGTCCCGGGGCCACCATCCCTACCAACGTAGGGGGTTAACAACTTGCTGCGCAACATCTCCCCTGGGTGTCCCATAACTGCAGCGGTGGTGGCCACCTTCACCACATCCCGTGGGTGGCGTCACGAACTTAATCACGGCTCCGGCCGTACACCTACGTCCCCACACCGCCAACCCCTTTTTGATCGGAGTGACCGCAGGACCCCCCGGGTCCGGAGACTCTCGAGCCACCCACTGAAGGTCCAGACCTGAGCGGCTCAGCTGCCAAGCACGGGGTGGCACACAAACGTGCACCTTCACATTACACTTATACTAACAAGTATACTATGTTTTTGGATTTGTCCTCTTTAAAGATTTTGTCCCCTACTTTTACATTGATGGCCTATTATTAGGATAGGTCATCATTGTCTGATCGGCTAAAGTCTGACACCCCGCACCCCCGTCGTTCAACTGGTTTCAGTCCCAGCGGTGGCAGCAGAAATACTCAGGTCTGGAGCTGCTTCATGTTCTAATAGCAGCCGTGGCTGGGTACTGCACATCTGCCTCCCATTCTAATCAATAGGAGGCGAATGTGCACTACCAGACCAAACACTATCAGAAGATGGAGCAGCTCCAGAACTGAGCATTTCCGGCTGCCTCCTCCGCTACCGAGATGGAGAACGGCTGATCAGCGGGAGTGGGGTGTCAGACTCTAGCTGATCAGACATTGATGACCTATCCTAATGATAGGCCATTAATGTAAAAGTAGGGGACAACCCCTTTAATATAGTCATAAGAAAGGATGTCAATGGAGCCTAAGAGAAAGATTCTGAATACGAATGCCTAATTCATAGTGACGAGTAACAGTAAGATTGATGAAGCTTAGACAGAGACTTCATGTTCGACAAGCAGAAATATTGATAACGTATCAAGAAGGTAAAGGGCTTATCCCCATGGCTTATGTAGCAGTTGTTTGATCAGCTACATTGACAATATGCCATCAAATGTTTTTATTCAAATAGTCTAATTTTATGTTAAAATCTTCAGTATCTAAAGTGTGACGCCCTGGACTAGCCAGGTAGTTACAGACATAACACCACACACACCCCCTCCCCTGGATAGTCACACCAGTCAAACAAAAACCCTTGTTGCCTCCCTCCAGGGTCTGATGTCCACATCAGGTGGGCGGAGCCAGGCAGTTGGCCCCACCCACCAAGGAGTTCACAGGTCTGGAGGCGGGAAAAGTGACAGATCTGTGTAGACAGTGAAAGTGAGAGGTCAGAAACTGTCGGTGTCTGGGTAGGGGCCCAGACACAAACAGCAAGGTTGGCAGACGGTGGTGGCCGTCTGCAGGAGTTAGTGGACCTCTGCAGAACCATAGAACCGGGGTCAAGCGGTGGCCCGCCGGTACCGAACCAGGGAGTGGAGTGAAGCTAAGCACACAGGCAGGGCCATCTGACCCCGACTAGGTTTGGAGCCGCCGAAAACGGTCAAATCCGAGTGTGACCGGAACCCCAGGGGTTTCCTAACAAAGACCCGACAGAAGGCAACAGTCCACACCGTGAGGATATCCAGCCACTGCCATAGGCTAGAGATCCAAGGGCCAGCGCCTACGGGCAAAACGGGCTCCTTCGGTACCTATATGCCGGGGAGCGGACTACCGGTGGGCAACCACAGGAGTCAGAACATTCTAACAAGGTGCAGGGAAAGACAGCCACCATCAGCCGTCCGGGGAGAGCACAAACACTGCAGCCGGCTGCGGGACCCGTCCATCCAGCCGTTTGGTTTACCAGAGACTCTGTCATTGACTGCCTGAGTGAGTACACCAGTGCCATCCGGCACCACGCCGCGCTACCCCTGCAACCCTGCACCCCAGCCATCCAGCCTCCCCGTTACACCACCGGGCCCCAGGATCACCAACCCCTACCCACGGAGGGGACAACATCCTAGCTGCTCCCTACCATCGCTCCCGGGATCCCAGTCACCAGCAGAGGTGGTGCCCTTTATCACCACGACCCGTGGGTGGCGTCACGAACTATCTCCCTAAACAAAGCACCACTTTTCACTCGTGGACGAGGAGCGCTGCTCGAGTCCCCGGGTCTGGCCCACCGCTTGAGCCACCGAGCAGCAGCAGAAGCCCCGGACCCGAGCGTGGCGAGTGCGTCCCCTCCGCCCGCGACAAAAGCACCACCCCAACCTTTTTTTTTTCTTATTGCACCGCTGGAGAGGGGCTTTAAATATAAAGCCCCCGTTACACGCTACGATTTATCTGACGATCTCAGTAGCGATGTGATCGCCCAGATCGTAGTTACGATTTGCCGAGATCGCACATAGGTCGTTTATTAGCGGTCACACGTAACGATCTCACAAGCGACGCAAAATCGTTCAACGATATATTGTTTGACCAAGGCGGTCGTGTGGATGTTGTTCATCGTTTGCAGGGTGTCAAGCGTACCAATATGTCTGCTGCGTTCCAAATGATGAACAATATTTTGAAACTGAACGACGTGTCAACGATCAACGATTTCCAACCTATTTGCGATCATTCGGAGTCGCACGTAGATATCACACACAACAACGTCGCTAACGATGCCGGATGTGCGTCACGGAATCCGTGACCCCGACGACGTATTGTCAGATAAATCGTAGCGTGTGACGTCGCCTTTAGTCCCCTGCTCCCAGTATTATACTAACTTTTCAGCAGCTTCATCTTCTATTGCTCCCACCCTGGTTGGTCTCCAGCGATTTGTGACCTGCCAGCAACATAAGTAATTCATGGAGCATTGCAGAGGTCACAATTCATTACAAGTCTATGAAAGCCTCATTCTGACTCTCATAGACTTGCATTGAGACCTTGTGAGGTCACTTCTGACTTCCGGCCAGTCAGAAATTACAGTCACAAGATGGTGCCATGGGGCTGGAGCAGCATTGGTAAAAGGTGAAGCTGCCAGAAGGTGAGTATATGACAGGTTGCTTACATTTAAAGGACCACCCCAGCACAAAAAAATAAATAAAAACAAAGAGCTGGAATGGGGTTTTAATAAAGACCACCTAAATGGCACCTACATAACAGTGCCCCCGACCCCTTAACCTTAGCCTTGCCAAGTGACCAAGAGGCATAACACACATTGTTCTGTGTACCACTTGACCTTCTGCCTAGTGATGAATTCCCTTTAATCCCATGCCAGCAGATATCTGTGGATTAAGAGGAAAAGCATAAACTACATCCAGAACATTGACTTTAGATTGGTGTCTAGATTGGAAAACATATGTTTAATAATAAGGGAAAACATGTGAAACTGATTTTCATATGTGTGGTTTCTGGCTAAATAATATTTGTGGTTGTTTCTAATAACTGATCAAATGATAGTAACAATGTGGCATTTTTCTCAAGCAAGCATAAAAAAATGAAGAAGCGACTGAAAATACATTTTTCTCGCATGCATATTGAATTATAAAAAGCTGGTCTTTGGACCTGTTAATGATATTTCATCAATAGACTCTAATATTTCAAGATGTAGAACAGTCTACCGCAGTGTCCTCCAACGAGTGCCATGGATTCTGTATGTGGCCCCAGGCATCCTGCAGCTTCTCAGCTGGTAACAGCTGCAGATATTATACTAGGAATGTCATAGCATTACTGAGAATGGTACTAGGGTCAAAACCATGATATTAATTTAGTATTTTTATTACTGTTTTACTTTTTAGTGTTTAGTGTAGTTCAACAACATTTGTTGCTGTCGATAAGACCTTGTAACAAATGGTTGATGATCAAAGACTCATATGGATAAAATGTGGTCTTGACCAAAGCCCCCCATACACATTATATTGACACATGCTATTGGTTGAAAACTTATTTGAAGCCTTCTCCATATTCACTGTATATGTGCGGCATAAGTCAAGTAGAGGTTTATGAAGGAAACTAAGGGTCCCGTTACAAATAGCAACGTTCCAGCATTCCTGACAACGATATGACCTGGTCAGGATCACTGGTACGTCGCAACATGGTCACTAGTGAGCTGTCAAACAGGCAGATCTAAGTAACGACGCAGCAACGATACGGCGATCCTCGGCGGTCATTGGGACCCTGTCACACAGCAGCTATTCTGACTGGCGTTGAAAAGACAAAGCAAAAACACAGCGATGCATGCTGCCCATCGGGACACCAACGATCAAAAAAAGAACCAGAACGTTTAGGCACAATCGGCGATATCTCAGTGGGGGGCCCGTCGCTGCTATGTGTCACATGTAGCGAGATTGCCAACGAGGTCATTGTTGCATCACAAAACCTGTGACGTGTCAGCGATCTCGCTAACAACATCGCTATGTGTGACAGGGGCTTTAGTTGTACAAGGAGCTGAACCCGTACAATACCTGGCAAAGTCTGGCTTTGTCACACATCCAGCCTTTGTCTTTAAGAGAAACAATGGAAACCCACCTATGATTGATGCTGATAACCTTTTAAATGCAAGTGTCAATATTTCACTGCAGCATTTAAGGTGCAAGGTCTAAGGACATGCTTGCGAATCCATTTAATACAATAGTTTGCAATATCTAGAACAAATCACTGTCTCCTATCAAGGACTACAGCACTAGAACCATCATTAGTACATAGATACATCACCAGAAATGCTATCAGTACATGAATAAAGCACTAGAACCACCAACATTGCAAAAATACATCACCATAACCATTATCTGTATATTAATACACCACCAGAAACCCCATCAGCACATGAATACAAAACCAGAACCACCACCTGTACCTGAATATAGAACTAGAACCATAATCAGTACTTGAATACATCACCAGAACCACAATCGGTATTGGATACACCACCACAACCATCATTGGAATATGAATATATCACCATAATCATTATCAATACATGGATACAACACCAGAACTACCAGTCATTGTTTATTATCCACCTTGTATCACAAACACAGGTCGCCTGTACAGACTTCCTCTTTCCCTTTTACCTTCTGCAGCACATCTCAACATAGTGTCCTTAAAAATAAGTGTCATTGTAATGCCTCCTGTAAAAAAAATATATGCCCATTTTATGCCCCTAAATAAATAATTGAATCTCACTGTGCTCCTTGCTCAACATATGACCCACACACTGTTTCTCTTATAGTACATTGCATCTGATTTTCCCTTCCTATAAAATATTGCCTCCACAGTTTCTGCATTTTTAAATAACCACCATTTTCTACCATTATGAACTACAAGTACCACAATGGCCTTCCTCATGAACTATAAGCACCACATTTTTCTCCAATAAGAACTACATTTTCTGCTTTTTGAACTATAATCACCACACTGTCCACTCTTATAAACTATAACCGCCACACTGTCGGCTGTAAACAAATATAATTGCCACACTCTCTGCCCTTAGCAATTATAGTAATAGAAAATGAGTGGGACTCAGCACCAATATGGATGAATAAAAATCTTCATGCTTTATTTGAGAAGTTTAAAAATAAAGAAAAAGGTCACAAATCATCCAAAATCGCCATGCGACTTGCCGCACGGCAAGTCGCATGGCGATTTTGGATGATTTGTGACCTTTTTCTTTATTTTTAAACTTCTCAAATAAAGCATGAAGATTTTTATTCATCCATATTGGTGCTGAGTCCCACTCATTTTCTATTACCGTTTACTCTGAAGCCGGACCTGCCTGTCCGCAGGACTACGTGCATCAACCGCAGACTGGAGGACCTTACATGGGTGAGCTGAATACTTTTTTTCTCTACTTTCCTTAGCAATTATAACCTGTTGCACTGTCCACCTTTGTGAACTATAACATACTGTACCCTCTGCATTGTTTACCTTCGTGCTGTTCCTGTCTCCACATTGCCCCCCAATGGCCCCTCTTCACATCTCTGCTCCCTCTTTAAACTGTGTCCTCACACTGTCCCACCCCATGATGCCACTCTCCATAGTATCTTTCCACACTGTCCTCCCCACACATTGCACCCTATGTATAAAATTCCTTCAAAGTGCTGTCCTCATTCTGTCCTAATTTCCACACTGTCCCTCCAGTAATGCCCCTCTCCATACTATGCCCCTTTTCACGTTGCTGCCTTCACACGGCCCCCCCCCCATGCTGCCTATTTCAATGCTGTCTTCCCTCTTTTAGTTCTCCCCCCTTTGTATATTGTACTCACCATACTTTGTCCTTACACTAACCCACTGCAATAAATGTTCCTTGTTTCTTTGACTCTACCACAGAATGCATACTTTTCCGCCATCTTGTTTACCTCTGCAGGTGACTTCATTATGCTGTCGCACATCACCTCAACCCATCTGAAACACATAAATACTATTCAATGCAGGGAGTCAGCATTGTACCTGTTCTCCGAGCTGGATGCCAATTTAACAACTGATTTGAGGAACGGATGAGTAGTATTCCTCAGAAGGTAAAATGTTGCTGTCTCGGAGATACCTCCGTCTGCTGTCTGAGGCAAGATTCACAGAAGCGGGCCTCCCCACACCAAATGCTCTGAACTAACACAATCTATAGACAAACCTTTAACATAAATTGAGACCTCAGAACAGGCCTCCTAAGAAACCCAGTGTCTAGACCAGTAAGTATAAGTCAGAGATTCTGATTTCCCTTTTTTTAATCCACTTATAGTTTTGGCTTCAAAACTGCATAAAATAAACAGCATCAAAACAGCACATGTGAAAGCAATGGCTTAGGTCTGCCATATTCTCACCATGATCTTCTACAGGGAAATCTAATCTCCAAGCATAACAACAGAGAATGCGTCTATCTTAGGAGTGGTGTGCAGAATTTCACAGATGGACCACAGACTTCAGCTTTATGAAGCCAGCAGAAATGTCAGTGTGCACAAAAGTTATAAAATCCCTGTTGCTCTCTTGTACTGTTTTTTATCTCCAATATGGTAAAAATTGTGATTGTATTACCCTTCCTTAAAGAATCCACAATTTCTTTACCATGTCACCACAGAACACAAGTCTGTAGAGAACTACAATTGTTGAGGATGAAGGGAAGGCAGAGATACTACATGTATACCTGTCATCTGTTTACCACAATGAACTGCCTGCACCAGATATCATTAAGTAAGAAAGAAAGCAAGGTTCACCACCCATTATCACAAACTTAAAACATGAATTATAGTTGCTTCTAAAGGCCCCATCACAAGCTACAATATATCTAACGATATGTCGTCGGGGTCACGGAATTTGTGACGCACATCCGGCATCGTTTGATATATCGTAGCCTGTGACACCACCGAATGACTGATAACGAGCAAATATACTCACCTTATCATTGATCGTTGACACGTCGTTCGTTTTCATAATGTCGTTCCTCCTTCTGCGCGCCGGTTGTTCGTCATTCCTGAGACAGCACACATCACTACGTGTGACACCCCAGGAATGACGAACACAGCTTACCTGCATCCCGCCGGCAATGCGGAAGGAAGGAGGTGGGCGGGATGTTACATCCCGCGCATCTCCGCCACTCCGCTTTTATTGGGTGGCCGCTGTGTGACGTTGCTGTGACGCCGAACGTCCAAGCCCCTTCAAGAAGAGGATGTTCGCCACCCACAACGATGTCATTAGGGAGGTAAGTACGTGTGACGGGGGTTAACGATATTGACAGCGAATTGCCCGTGACGCACAAACGACGGGTGCGGGTGCAATCGCACATGTGATTGCGCGATATATCGTTCCATGTGACGGGGCCTTAAGTGAATTAATTAATGCCCTTGATCGAGTCAGTGTTCATACACAAGTTGTTGAAAGAGTTGAGCTTAGTAATTGACAGATTACTATATCTCATCTTCTTTAACTCTTCTGTATTCGAGTCAGTGCAACAAGATTGTAGAATGGCTTACAGGTCCTCTCCTATGAACTATAGCCTCTACACTGTCCACCTTTATGAACTATAACCACCACACTGTCTGCCCTTATAAACTATAACTGCTATACAGTCTGCCCTTATAAACTTTAAACTTGACACAGTCTAACCTTATATATCGTGTGCTGGGAGGTGAGTTGTATGTTGTTTTTTGTTTTTTTTTAATATAACCCGTGTGCGGCTGTGCCAAGGTGGGGATGGGGGGCCAGTGCCAGCGCCAGCATGGGGTGGGGGAGAACACACATGCCAGCATGGGGTGGGGGAGAACGCACATGCCAGCATGGGGTGGGGGAGAATGCACATGCCAGCATGGGGTGGGGGAGAACACACATGCCAGCATGGGGGGGGAGAACACATGCCAGCATGGGTTGGGGGAGAACACATATGCCAGCATGGGGTGGGGGACAATGCACATGCCAGCATGGGGTGGGGGAGAACACATGCCAGCATGCGGTGGGGGAGAACACACATGCAAGCATGGGGTTGGGAAGAACACATGCCAGCATGGGGGTGGAGAAGACACATGCCAGCATGGGGGGGAAACACACATGCCAGCAAGGGGGTGGGAGAACACACATGCCAGCAAGGGGAAGGGAACACACATGTGAGCATGGGGTGGGGAAGAACACATATGCCAGCATGGGGTCGAGGAGAACATATGCCAGCATGGGGGGGAGAACACACATGCCAGCATGGGGGGGGGAACACACATGCCAACAAAGGGGGGAGAACACACCACATGCCAGCATAGGGGGGGGGACACACATGCCAGCATGGGGGGGGAAACACACATGCCAGCATGGGGGGGAGAGCACACATGCCAGCATGGGGGGGGAACACACATGCCAGCATGGGGGGGGGAACACACATGCCAGCATGGGGGGAAACATGCATGCCAGCATGGGGGGGACGACATACATGCCAGCATGGGGGGGAAACATACATGCCAGGATGGGGAACAATGCATGCCAGGATGGGGAACAATGCATGCCAGGATGGGGAACAATGCATGCAAGGATGGGGAAAATATACATGCCAGGATGGGGAAAACATACATGCCAAGATGGAGGAAACATGCATGGCAGGATGGGGAAAATATACATGCCAAGATGGAGGAAACATATATGCCAGGATGGAGGAAACATGCATACCAGGATGGGGAAAACATGCATGCCAGGATGGAGGGAACATGCATGGCAGGATGGGGAAACATGCATGCCAGGATGGGGAAAACGTATATGCCAAGATGGAGGAAACATGCATGGCAGGATGGGGAAAACATGCATGCCAAGATGGAGGAAACATGCAGCCAGTATGGGGAAACATGCATGCCAAGATGGAGGAAACATGCATGGCAGGATGGGGAAAACATGCATGCCAGGATGGGGAAAACATACATTGCAAGATGGAGGAAACATGCATGGCAGGATGGAGAAAATATGCATGCCAAGGTGGAGGAAGCATGCATGCCAGGATGGAGGAAACATATATGGCAGGATGGGGAAAACATACATGCCAAGATGGAGGAAACATGCATGCCAGGATGTGGAAAACATGCATGCCAGGATGGGGAAACATGCATGCCAGGATGGGGAAACATGCATGCCAAAATGGAGGAAACATGCATGCCAGGATGGAGGAAACATGCATGGCAGGTTGGGAAAAACATACATGCCAAGATAGAGGAAACATGAATGCCAGGATGGGGAAAACATACATGCCAGGATGGAGGAAACATGCCACGATAAGATACATTTACCAGGAAGGGGAACATACCAGGAAGGGGAACATGCCAGGAAGGGGGACATTTACCTTGATGGGGGTAAATTAACCAGGATTGGGAACATTTACCAGGATGGAGGACATTTACTAGGAATGGGGTACATGCCGGGATGGAGGAACATTTACAAGGATGGGCGATATGTCAGGATGGGGTACATTTACCAGCATGGGGGAAAATGCCAGAATGGGGTACATTTACCAGGATGGGGGACATGTACCAGGATGAGGTATATTTACCAGGATGGGGCCATGATGGGGACAAATATTGCAGACTGTAGGAAATATATATCAGGATGGGGGACATGTTTATCAAGAAGTGGCCCAGGAAGGGGGACATAACTACACAATGAAAGGGGAGGGGAGCAAGTCGTACGTCTTTATGGGATTTCAAGATGTTCAGACTTTGAAATGTAGATGTGGATTACAGGGTGACATCTGATTGCATTCCATGCTAAAATCTCTGTCTAATATGCTGCAATTTTTTTCCAGAAAGATCAACTGCTGTGTCTGGAAAGGGCTCAGCTTCAATGTGTGGTAAGCATGCATGAGCGTGATGTCACCTGCTGAAGAGAAAACTGCAAAGTTAAGGTTTAGTGATGAGCGAGTACGCTTGTCACTGCTCAGTACTCGCACGAGTATCACTGTACTCGGGCTACTCGGCGGGTACCGAGTTATCTCGCGATACTCGTGCTGTACTCGTGGTCTTCATCCCTGCATGTTGGCGCTCTTTTGAGAGCCAGCCCTCATGCAGGGATTGGTTGGCAGACCACTGCAATGCCACAGCCCTGTTAGTTGTGGAATTGCAGTGATTGGCCGGCCCGCACAGCATGACCGAGCCTTTATACCGGCGGGCGCGCTGTGCTCTGCACACAGCCATCCAGACAGTCAGTGCAGGGAGAGTATTGCTGCTTCAGGGAAGGTTTGCAGCCCTTTATAGTTATTTCCGTAGCAGGGCTGCAAACAGTGTGACCAGAAGTCCTTCTGAGGACTATTGTAGTTGTATACAGGCAGGCAGGGTATAGCCAGGTCGGAGTACAGGAGAAGAGTCCTTCTCAGGACTATTGTTGCTGTATACAGGCAGGGCAGGCAGGGTATAGCCAGGTCGGAATACAGGCTAGTGACCAGAAGAGTCCTTCTCAGGACTATTGTAGCTGTATACAGGCAGGCAGGCAGGGTATATAGCCATCCCTAGTGGTGACCGTATACCAGCCTTCATCATATCTGGGGCTGGTGTACACAGTCTAAAACAGTCCGGATAGTGTCAGACTTCTCAGTAATTGTCGCTCCTAAAAGGCTGTTAGGTTCTTAGTGCGTCCGTGCGTGCATTTAAAAACCGCACGTGTGTGCCTGTCGGTGGCAGCGTACAGGTGCACTTGTGTGCGTTTTGCACAAACTTGGATATAATGCACAAGTCTAGTGAATAATACACGTCAGCAGTGTCTGATAGTGTCAAACTCCTCAGTAATTGTCGCTCCTAAAAACCTGTTAAGTTCTTAGTGCGTCCATGCTTGCATTTAAAAACCGCACGTGTGTGCCTGTCGGTGGCAGCGTACAGGTGCACTTGTGTACGTTTTGCACAAACTTGGATATAACGCACAAGTCTAGTGAATACACGTCAGCACAGCATTGCAAAATGCGCAAGGGCGTTGGCAACGAACAAGGAAGTGGATGTGATGGTGATGCAGGCAGAGGCCGAGGTCGTGTGCAAGCTCTAATTTCGCCACAACAAAGGGCCACATCTACTCGCTCGCACGTCCTGTCCCAAATTCTTGGGGACCGCAGCAGTACACCACTCTTGAACCAAGACCAGTGTCAACAGGTTGTTAGTTGGATAGCGGATAATGCTTCCAGTCAGATTGGCACCACCACAAACACTCTGTCTTCCACACGGTCAAGTGTCAGTAGCCGTGATACTGCACCGCACATTTCAGAACCTGATCCTCCTTCCTACCACCAGGCCGAGTACACGTCCACGGACATTAATGATCCCACACTTGGACACTCGGAAGAGCTGTTCACGTTTCCATTCGCACATTCTGGCCTCTCGCCAGCTCCTGTTGAAGTGGGTCATGACGAGATCGTATGTACAGATGCCCAAATATTTGAGCAGCCATGTTCTCACGAAGTTGGCAATGTGTCCCAATAAGGGGTGGACGATGATGAGACACAATTGTCAGGAAGTCAGGAGGAGGAGCAGGGTACAGAAGAGGAAGACGACGTGGTGGATAATCTAGTAACTGACCCAACCTGGCAGGAGGATATGCAGAGCGAGGACAGCAGTGCACAGGGGGAGGGAGGCGTAGCTTCCCAACAGGCAGTAAGAAGCAGGGTGGTGGCCCCAGGCAGAAGTCAGGCAGCCGTTCCCCGGAACAACAACACGACACAAGGTGCCTGTACAAATGTTAGGTCTTCCTGAGTCTGGCAGTTTTTTAAGTTGGCTCCAGATGATTCTAAAAAGGCCATTTGCAACACCTGCCATGCCAGCATCAGCAGGGGTGCCAAAACTAGCAGCCTGACCACCACCAGCAAGATCAGGCACATGTCAGCCAAGCAGTCAGCCGTCGGGAAATGGGTCAAACTCCACACATAACACCTGAGGAGTGGAGATGGATGTCCGACCTATGTACCATCCTCCAAAACTTTGAGGACTCCACCAAGATGGTGAGCGGCGATGACGCCATTATTAGCGTCACCATACCGCTTCTCTGCCTTCTAAAACGGTCTCTGCTCAAAAACAAACATGATGTATTGCAGGCGGAGCACGATGAGTTGAAGCAAGAAACAGTAGTGGGTGTGGGTGATAACACACAGCCAAGCCTCGTCTCATCACAACGTGCAGTGGAGGACTATGACGAGGAGGAGGATGAAGACATGGAGCAACCCTCCGGCCAAATTGAGGATATGACATGCACACCAGTCATATCCTCGGTTCAGCGTGGCTGGCCAGAGGACAGGGTAGATGAGGAGGAGGAGGAGGACAGCATGTTCAGTCATCGTGTTGGTCAGGATACTGAAGTGATGGCTGTTAAGAGTCTGGCGCACATGGCTGACTTTATGGTAAGCTGCCTGTCTTGTGACCCTCGCGTTAAGAACATCTTGGCCGACAATCATTACTGGTTGGTAACACTGTTAGACCCACGCTACAAGGAGAACTTTATGTCTCTTATTCCCGAGGCGGAGAGGTCAGCCAAAATGCAGCAGCTCCGGAAGGCCATAGTCACGGAAGTAGGCAAAGCTTTCCCCTCACAAAACGCTAGCGGCATAGGTCAGGAATCAGTGGACAACCAAGGCGTACAGCCGAGAGGGGCACAAGTCCAATCCGCCAGAGGTAGGGGAACAGTCTTTAAGATGTGGGACAGTTTTCTCAGCCCCTCACGTACCACAGCCCCTGAGGTGCGGGGTAGGGCCACAAGAAATCCTAAGTTTGCCCAGATGCTCAAGGAGTACCTTGCAGATCGAACAACTGTACTCCGACATTCCTCTGTGCCTTACAATTATTGGGTATCGAAGCTGGACACGTGGCATGAATTGGCTCTCTACGCCTTGGAAGTCCTGGCCTGCCCTGCCGCTAGCGTTTTGTCAGAGCGTGTTTTTAGTGCCGCAGATGGAATCATTACAGATAAACGCACCCGCCTGTCAACTGAAAATGCTGACAGGCTGACTCTGATCAAGATGAACAAGGGTTGGATTGGGCCAGACTTCACCACACCACCAGCAAATGAGAGCGGAATTTAAAGTTTGTAACGGGAATTTGCCATGTACCTCCACTCACCCATGGGTACACACTTCTGGACTTTGGCCAATCGCTGGACTGCTCCTGCTTCTCCTCATGCGCCACCATGATGACCGTTACAATAGTTAGGCCGTTGTTCCAGGTATACCCCCAGTGGTAAATTTTTTCGCCCATTCTTTCAGAATGGGCATTACAACGACAGGAGACCCACTCCTTTGCGATGGGAACAATGTTTTGAGGCCCTCATGGACGTCTCTATCCAGGGACAATGTGGAGCTTCCCAATTTTTGGCTGCCCTGCCAAAGGGCTATACTACAATAGACCCACTTCCTTACAATGGGCACTTCAGGTTTACAGGCCCTTATGCACGTCTCTATCCAGGGACAATGTGGAGCCTCCCAATTTTTGGCTGCTCTGCCAAAGGGCTATACTACAATAGACCCACTTCCTTACAATGGGCACTTCAGGTTTACAGGCCCTCATGCACGTCTCTATCCAGGGACAATGTGGAGCTTCCCAATTTTTGGCTGCCCTGCCAAAGGGCTATACTACAATAGATCCACTTCCTTACAATGGGCACTTCAGGTTTACAGGCCCTCATGCACGTCTCTATCCAGGGACAATGTGGAGCCTCCCAATTTTTGGCTGCCCTGCCAGAGGGCTATACTACAATAGACCCACTTCCTCCTTACAATGGACACTTCAGGTTTACAGGCCATCATGCACGTCTGTATGCAGGGGCATTGGTGAACCTCACAATTTTGGACTGCTCTGGCAAAGGAAAATACTACAAAGACTCACTTCCTCAAAATGGGCACATTAGACTCAAGAGGCCTTCATGTACATCTCTTCTCAGGGACAACGGAGTGCCACACAATGTTTTCACGTAAAATCTTTCATGTAATCTCCAAAAGTAACATACACCAGCTCTATCTCACTATTGGGTATGTGCCCTTAACATTTCCGCCATGAAAATTAATTTTGGTGTCATTTTGGAAGGTTTTCTGGTGAGTCCGTAAAAATGGCGTAAAACTCGGAGAACTTGTTCACAGCTGTGACTTTTGAGTGATAAATGGTTCAAGGGGTCTTCCCCATGCTGTTGCCATGTCATTTGAGCACTCTTCTGAGACTTTTGTGACATTTTTAGGGTTTCTACATGCTGCTGGGGGGTCATTTCATAAAAATACTCGGGTCTCCCATAGGATAACATTGGGCTCGGTGCTCGGGCCGAGTACACGAGTATCTTGGGATGCTCGACCCGAGCCTCAAGCACCCGAGCTTTTTGGTACTCGCTCATCACAAGTAAGGTTACAATCAATTATTTACAGAATAGGATTGGTTGACACTTCGGAAAAAAAATTGGGTTTAGGGCTACAGTTTGGGCACTCGGACTGTAAAAGGTTCTCTTATATATTATAACCGCCACACTGTCTGACTTTATAAACTATAACAGCCCTCCCTTATGAATTATAACTGCCACACATTCTGCTCCAATGAACTATAACTGCCACACTGATTGCCATAAAAGTTAAGAAGATGGATCTATTAAGCTAACTTCTGGAAAGTTTAATATTGGTGGTAAGCCATGATATTTTTTATGGTATTAGAAGAAATCACCTGCAAAAATATGTATCAGAAAACAATATAATAACTGACAACCAGAATGTTTTCATGAAAGAAAAGTCTAACGAACATGTTGGATTTCTATGAATAGATAAGTTTAGATTTAGATTTTGGCCATGCAGCTAATGTGATATATTTGTACTTTGTAAAAACATGTAATACACATCACAGCCTTATACAGCAGTTACACAAGCAAGTACTAGTAGACACTATATGCACATGGGTAAATAAAACTAGATAATGGCAGGAAAGAAAAAGTTGTTGTTAATGACACCATCTATAGAAGCCTTGGGGTAGTATAGAAATTTGAGTTAGATCCAATACTTTTTATTTTCTTTATTAATCACCTTGTGGGTGAGATTGAGAGTAAAGTTTTAATCTTTGCTGATGACAAAAAAACTTTGTAAGATAATAAAAAAAATATCTAGCTTGTATATTACAGAACCACCTCCAACCCCAATTCCAAAAAAAAAATTGGGATGATTTGCAAAATGTAAAGAAAACAAGTGCAATGATTTGGAAATATCTAATAGCCATATGTTATTCACAATTAATTGAAAGGTACACATTTTTCAAACTTATTTTAAAAAAATAACTCATTTAAAAATTGATGGCAGCATATCTCTAAAAAGTTAAAATGCTTGAAAAGTAAATGGTGATAATCATAATTTTTAACTAATTATCATAACTGTATATAAAGAGAGCATGTTAGAGAGGCAGAGTCTCTCAAAACCAAAGATGGTCAGAGGTTTACCAATCAGTGAAGGACTGCATCTAAAAACTGTGGAACAAGTTCAAAAAAATGTTCCGCAATCTACCGATGATGCTATCATCAAGAGATTAAGATTCTGGGTAAATCCATGTGCACCATGGGCAAGGCTGATAGTCAACATTGGTTGCTTGTGATCTCCTCCTTAGGCACCACTGCAGTGAAATTAGGCATCATTCGTCCGTGTAAATCACTGCGTTAGAATCGGGCCACCTTCTAGTACTTAAATAAATCACTATTTGTGAACAAAGTTTGCTGTGCAATCCACAAATAAAAGTGAAAGCTCTATCAGACAAATAGAATTCCTATATCAACACTATCAAGAAATGCAGCTGTCTTTTCTCTGGTCTAAAGATGATATAAAATGGACTAAAGTTAAATTAAAAACTGTTCTGCGGTCAAATTAATCACAATTTTAAATTCTTTATCGAAATCACAGATGGCAGTTCTTGCAGTTCACAAGAGGAGAGGGACCATCCAGTTTGTTATCAGTGCACAGTTCAAAAGCCTGCATCTCTGATGGTGTGGGGCTGCATTAGTGATTATAGCATTGGCAACTTATACATCTTAAAAGGCACTATCAATACAGATCTATAAATGAAGGTGTTGATCTAATCATCTGTTCCTTGAATATTTCAGCAAAACAATGCTAAACCACATGTTGCATCCAACACAACAACATGGCTTTACTGAAGAAGCATTTGGGAGAAGAACTGTTCTTGAGCAGATGACAATCATCAATGGATATTGAGGGAATTGAGCTCAATAATTGACAGACTGATGTATCTCATCATCTTAGACTCTCCTCTAACAGAGTTCATACCAAAAGATCGTAGGAAGACTATTGTGGTACTAATGTTTGAGAATGGTACGAAGGCGGATGCAGACAACTACCATCTGGTAAGTCTGACCTCAGTAGTGTGCAAAATTTTTGAGGGTATTATAAGAGATGATCTGGAAAAATATAAAAAATATATATGCAGAGAATAATATGTTAACTGACAACGAGCTTGGAGTCATGAAAGGTAAGTTGTGTCTAAACAACATGTTGGGTTTCTATGAAGACGTAAGTGCAAATCTGGATGCTAGTAATGTGGCAGTTGTGATTTATCTGGACTTTGCAAAGGCATTTGATACTGTTCCACCCTATCTCCTTATTCTAAAGCTCCAGAAGCAAGGACTAGGAGAAACTATATTCATATGAGTAAATTACTGGCAAAAAGAGGAAACAGAGTTATCATAAATGGTACACTCTCTAATTGGGCTGTAGTCAGCAGTGGGGTGCTGCAGGGATCTGTGCTAGGACCAATTCTTTTTAATCTCTTTATAAATTACCTTGTAGATGGAATTGATAGTAAAGTGTCAGTCTTTGCTGATGACACTAAACTATGTAGAATATTAAAAACTGAGATTGACAGTACAATATTACAAAATGAACTGGATACGGTGTCTGATTGACCAATCTTTTGTTTCCATGAAAGATGGGCTACTTCTAGAAGAATCTGCCATTGGGTGAATGGGTAGCTACGGATCCATTTAACTCACAGGTCAGGCACCATTTCCAGATATATGATTTCACCAATAAAAACATATATGACAGAGCCTGTGGATATATTGGTGCCTTAATTACTATTATTTCAGATTGTATATATTTCTGTTGACAGTAGACCTACAATCTATTGCATTCTAACCAGTGTCATGCCTCAGGATTTGATCCAGCAATCCTCTGTGCTGTGATCTGTTTTGCTATGGGCCAAAAGTAAAACACTTCCAGAGATGGGTAGGTGGTGTTTGTTTTCTTTATTTACCATGAACAAGACATCCCAGAATGCTGAATATAAGCCAAATTACCAACCACAGCACGCACAATGCAGGGCATCACTCAGACATGAGCCCAGCGCTAGACTCACCATGGTGATTTTTACATAATTTTCCAAGCTTGAACCTTGAGGCTCGAGCCTAAAGGGCACTTTACACGCTGCGATAACACTATCGATATCGCTAGCAATCGTACCCACCCCCGTCGGTTGTGCATCACGGGCAAATCGCTGCCCGTGGCGCACAACAACGCTTACACCCATCACACGAACTTACCTTCCCTGCGATGTCGCTCTGGCCGCGAACCGCCTCCTTTCTAAGGGGGGCGGTTCGTGCGGCATCACAGTGACATCACGGTAGCCGTCTAATAGAAGCGGAGGGGCGGAGATGAGCGGGCGGAATATCCCACCTACCTCCTTCCTTCCTCATTGCTGGTGGACGCAGGTAAAGAGATGTTTGTCGTTCCTGCGGTGTCACATATAGCGATGTGTGATGCCACAGGAACGACGAACAACCAACGGCATGCTCCACCAACGATATTATGAAAAGGAGCGACGTGTCAACGATCAACGATTTGTGACGTTTTTGTGATGGTTGATCGTCGCTCCTAGGTGTCACATGCTGCGATGTTGCTAACGACGCCGGATGTGTGCCACTAACGACGTGACCCCGACGATATATCATTAGCAATGTCGCAGCGTGTAAAGCACCCTTAAGGTTTACTAAACTCTACTTGAAAACTGATCCGCACTTTAATCCTAAGCCAACTCTCTTGCAGCCCCTGGTCCATATCTTCCAGGTAGATGTCAGGCCACAATCCTATGGAAAGGCATTACAAATAAACTCATCTCTACTCCATCTGCACCTTCATTTCAGGAAAATAATTGTGACCTGTAAATTAGAAATTGGAACTAAAAAATAGTTAATATTAATTGTCCAAGTTTCTTTCCAAAGATTGAAGGACAAATTACATTTACTTTGCCCCCCAAAAAAATTCTAGAATGGAAACTCACCGCAAGTTAATGTGGGAAGGAAAAGAACATCTGGGAATAATTCCTCCCGACTGTTCTTTAAATAGAAACATAATGGTTCTAGTGTTTGAACCAGATGCTTGCGATGATGAACTATTGTCTCAGACGTATGTGCAGTCATGTATCAGAGCAGAAAACTGCTTTACTCATTACATTTTCTAGATTTAAATTCTTTTTTTCCATGGTAATGTAATCAGAAGTATTTTGCTCTTTTACAATTGCTGACCCAATTTTTGGAATAAAGAATGGTCTTATATTAGTCATTTGTCATGAATTTGGGGCATAAGTCACAGTTCACTATCTGCAGTAACGCAATCCAATCTCCTCCTGAATATGCTCCTTGTGGACGGAGTTTATCACAGCTGGTGTGTCTGAAGATAAATAATAATTTATAATTTGGTAATAGAAATCCTCATTCTTCCCACTTCTTCCTAAAAATCCACTATAGGAAAAATCCCATTAAAATGACGTACTTTAACTATCAAATCATCCTTTGTGCTAGATCACCAGACATTATAAAGCATAGTACAGAACGGAGCGGCCAGCCTGCCCGGCGGATATGTGACGCCTATTAAATATAATTCAGATAATGATGCAGAATAGATTGAATAGAAAGTTTTACTCGGTCATAGAAAGGTTTTGGAGTCGAGACACGCTTGTACAGTATCTCATGATGGAAATCTGCCACAATATGAGAATGAAATGGGCTTCATTGGTGACTTGTGGCTGAGACAAAGCATTCAATCCTTTCAAAGGTTGCAATTGGGATACTGTGTGGTTAAATGAAATAGCACAATGCCATCAATTTTGTGGGAGTCGTAATGGAAGTAGCTGATGTCAGTTAATATTTATGTCTGTGTAATTGTATAACATATTTATATAACCCAAGAACAGGGGTAGAAGAAAGTATAGGCAGGGGAATTGGGCAGAAAGTGTGCATTTACCATCATGAACAAAAGAAATATTATTACAGGCGCTAAGTAATGTTCTAAGGAAACAGCAAATTAAATAATGGGGACAATTTTCCATATTGTTGTGGGGTACACCAAGACACCAAGACACAGTACATTGGTAAGATTTATGAAACAATTTGTTATAGTTTTCAGGACTCTCAGGAGATAAAAAAAAAATTGCAAATTTTAACAAAATTTCTTTTTTTTCTGTTCAGCTTTGTTTGTAAAGATATTGGAAATAAAGATTACATTCCCACCTCGGGTGTTTTTTCTTCTTTTTCGACAGTCTTTGAATTTTAAACTCTCTATAAGTCATTTTTCTGTCATGCTATGTACTTCTGGTTCTCCTGAGTAAGAAATCAGTTGTACTTTGAAACACATTAAGAATAGAGATGAGCGAACCGGTCGCGGTTCGGATCGAGGTTGGTTCGCCGAACGGACCTCCCGTTCGAGTTCGGTTCGTCGAACGTTCGACGAACCGAACTCGAACTGCATAGGAAACAATGGCAGGCAATCACAAACACAGAAAAACACCTAGAAAACACCCTCAAAGGTGTCCTAAAGGTGACAAACAACTCAAACACATTGGAAAGTGACAAGGACATATACTCATGCGAAAACAAAACAGCTGGACAAGGAAAAAGAGGAGGACACACAGATATAGGCATGGCACGCCCTTCTAAAATCATGTAAAACACCGCAAGGTGACTCCAAGCGGAGTCTCCCTTTTTTCCAAAAATTGGGCCACACACACACCCACCCCTTCAGTGGCAGCACTTGTGCCCCAGTTGTACACTTCACAGCTACATTTGCATCAAGCACATTCAAAAATACGCCATTCTTATCCGTCCCCAGGATGACACCGGGGTAGGTAGCAAAGTCTTTCCTGATCCCAGCTCTGTTCATCTTGGCTTCTTTTAAAAACACATCAAGCAAGGGTTACTCCAAGCGGAGCCTCCCTTTTTTCCAAAAATTGGGCCCCACACACCCACCCATTCAGTGGCAGCAGTTGTGCCCCAGTTGTACACTTCACAGCTAGATTTGCATCAAGCACATTCCAAAATACGCCATTCTTATCCGTCCCCAGGATGACACCGGGGTAGGTAGCAAAGTGTTTCCTGATCCCAGCTCTGTTCATCTTGGCTTCTTTTAAAAACACAGCAAGCAAGGGTTACTCCAAGCGGAGTCTCCCTTTTTTTCCAAAAATTGTGCCCCACACACCCACCCATTCAGTGGCAGCAGTTGTGCCCCAGTTGTACACTTCACAGCTAGATTTGCATCAAGCACATTCCAAAATACGCCATTCTTATCCGTCCCCAGGATGACACCGGGGTAGGTAGCAAAGTCTTTCCTGATCCCAGCTCTGTTCATCTTGGCTTCTTTTAAAAACACAGCAAGCAAGGGTTACTCCAAGCGGAGTCTCCCTTTTTTCCAAAAATTGGGCCCACACACACCCACCCCTTCAGTGGCAGCAGTTGTGCCCCAGTTGTACACTTCACAGCTAGATTTGCATCAAGCACATTCAAAAATACGCCATTCTTATCCGTCCCCAGGATGACACCGGGGTAGGTAGCAAAGTCTTTCCTGATCCCAGCTCTGTTCATCTTGGCTTCTTTTAAAAACACAGCAAGCAAGGGTTACTCCAAGCGGAGTCTCCCTTTTTTCCAAAAATTGGGCCACACAGACACCCACCCCATCAGTGGCAGCACTTGGGCCCTAGTTGCAAACAGGATGTTTTGATTTGCATCAAGCACATTCAAAAATACGCCATTCTTATCCGTCCCCAGGATGACACCGGGGTACGTAGATAAAGTCTTTGCTGATCCATGACTTGTTCATCTTGGCTTCTTTTAAAAACAATGTAAGCAAGGGTTACTCCAAGCGGAGTCTCCCTTTTTTTCCAAAAATTGGGCCACACAGACACCCACCCCATCAGTGGCAGCACTTGGGCCCTAGTTGCAAACAGGATGTTTTGATTTGCATCAAGCACATTCAAAAATACGCCATTCTTATCCGTCCCCAGGATGACACCGGGGTAGGTAGCAAAGTCTTTCCTGATCCCAGCTCTGTTCATCTTGGCTTCTTTTAAAAACACAGCAAGCAAGGGTTACTCCAAGCGGAGTCTCCCTTTTTTCCAAAAATTGGGCCCACACACACCCACCCCTTCAGTGGCAGCAGTTGTGCCCCAGTTGTACACTTCACAGCTAGATTTGCATCAAGCACATTCAAAAATACGCCATTCTTATCCGTCCCCAGGATGACACCGGGGTAGGTAGCAAAGTCTTTCCTGATCCCAGCTCTGTTCATCTTGGCTTCTTTTAAAAACACAGCAAGCAAGGGTTACTCCAAGCGGAGTCTCCCTTTTTTCCAAAAATTGGGCCACACAGACACCCACCCCATCAGTGGCAGCACTTGGGCCCTAGTTGCAAACAGGATGTTTTGATTTGCATCAAGCACATTCAAAAATACGCCATTCTTATCCGTCCCCAGGATGACACCGGGGTACGTAGATAAAGTCTTTGCTGATCCATGACTTGTTCATCTTGGCTTCTTTTAAAAACAATGTAAGCAAGGGTTACTCCAAGCGGAGTCTCCCTTTTTTTCCAAAAATTGGGCCACACAGACACCCACCCCATCAGTGGCAGCACTTGGGCCCTAGTTGCAAACAGGATGTTTTGATTTGCATCAAGCACATTCAAAAATACGCCATTCTTATCCGTCCCCAGGATGACACCGGGGTAGGTAGCAAAGTCTTTCCTGATCCCAGCTCTGTTCATCTTGGCTTCTTTTAAAAACACAGCAAGCAAGGGTTACTCCAAGCGGAGTCTCCCTTTTTTCCAAAAATTGGGCCACACAGACACCCACCCCATCAGTGGCAGCACTTGGGCCCTAGTTGCAAACAGGATGTTTTGATTTGCATCAAGCACATTCAAAAATACGCCATTCTTATCCGTCCCCAGGATGACACCGGGGTACGTAGATAAAGTCTTTGCTGATCCATGACTTGTTCATCTTGGCTTCTTTTAAAAACAATGTAAGCAAGGGTTACTCCAAGCGGAGTCTCCCTTTTTTTCCAAAAATTGGGCCACACAGACACCCACCCCATCAGTGGCAGCACTTGGGCCCTAGTTGCAAACAGGATGTTTTGATTTGCATCAAGCACATTCAAAAATACGCCATTCTTATCCGTCCCCAGGATGACACCGGGGTAGGTAGCAAAGTCTTTCCTGATCCCAGCTCTGTTCATCTTGGCTTCTTTTAAAAACACAGCAAGCAAGGGTTACTCCAAGCGGAGTCTCCCTTTTTTCCAAAAATTGGGCCACACAGACACCCACCCCATCAGTGGCAGCACTTGGGCCCTAGTTGCAAACAGGATGTTTTGATTTGCATCAAGCACATTCAAAAATACGCCATTCTTATCCGTCCCCAGGATGACACCGGGGTACGTAGATAAAGTCTTTGCTGATCCATGACTTGTTCATCTTGGCTTCTTTTAAAAACAATGTAAGCAAGGGTTACTCCAAGCGGAGTCTCCCTTTTTTTCCAAAAATTGGGCCACACAGACACCCACCCCATCAGTGGCAGCACTTGGGCCCTAGTTGCAAACAGGATGTTTTGATTTGCATCAAGCACATTCAAAAATACGCCATTCTTATCCGTCCCCAGGATGACACCGGGGTACGTAGATAAAGTCTTTGCTGATCCATGACTTGTTCATCTTGGCTTCTTTTAAAAACAATGTAAGCAAGGGTTACTCCAAGCGGAGTCTCCCTTTTTTTCCAAAAATTGGGCCACACAGACACCCACCCCATCAGTGGCAGCACTTGGGCCCTAGTTGCAAACAGGATGTTTTGATTTGCATCAAGCACATTCAAAAATACGCCATTCTTATCCGTCCCCAGGATGACACCGGGGTAGGTAGCAAAGTCTTTCCTGATCCCAGCTCTGTTCATCTTGGCTTCTTTTAAAAACACAGCAAGCAAGGGTTACTCCAAGCGGAGTCTCCCTTTTTTCCAAAAATTGGGCCACACAGACACCCACCCCATCAGTGGCAGCACTTGGGCCCTAGTTGCAAACAGGATGTTTTGATTTGCATCAAGCACATTCAAAAATACGCCATTCTTATCCGTCCCCAGGATGACACCGGGGTACGTAGATAAAGTCTTTGCTGATCCATGACTTGTTCATCTTGGCTTCTTTTAAAAACAATGTAAGCAAGGGTTACTCCAAGCGGAGTCTCCCTTTTTTTCCAAAAATTGGGCCACACAGACACCCACCCCATCAGTGGCAGCACTTGGGCCCTAGTTGCAAACAGGATGTTTTGATTTGCATCAAGCACATTCAAAAATACGCCATTCTTATCCGTCCCCAGGATGACACCGGGGTAGGTAGCAAAGTCTTTCCTGATCCCAGCTCTGTTCATCTTGGCTTCTTTTAAAAACACAGCAAGCAAGGGTTACTCCAAGCGGAGTCTCCCTTTTTTCCAAAAATTGGGCCCACACACACCCACCCCTTCAGTGGCAGCAGTTGTGCCCCAGTTGTACACTTCACAGCTAGATTTGCATCAAGCACATTCAAAAATACGCCATTCTTATCCGTCCCCAGGATGACACCGGGGTAGGTAGCAAAGTCTTTCCTGATCCCAGCTCTGTTCATCTTGGCTTCTTTTAAAAACACAGCAAGCAAGGGTTACTCCAAGCGGAGTCTCCCTTTTTTCCAAAAATTGGGCCACACAGACACCCACCCCATCAGTGGCAGCACTTGGGCCCTAGTTGCAAACAGGATGTTTTGATTTGCATCAAGCACATTCAAAAATACGCCATTCTTATCCGTCCCCAGGATGACACCGGGGTACGTAGATAAAGTCTTTGCTGATCCATGACTTGTTCATCTTGGCTTCTTTTAAAAACAATGTAAGCAAGGGTTACTCCAAGCGGAGTCTCCCTTTTTTTCCAAAAATTGGGCCACACAGACACCCACCCCATCAGTGGCAGCACTTGGGCCCTAGTTGCAAACAGGATGTTTTGATTTGCATCAAGCACATTCCAAATCCACAAGCATTTACTCTCCCCAGGATGACACAGGGGTAGTAAATTCCTTCTGGATCCATGACTTGTTCATTTTGATGAACGACAGTCTGTCCACATTGTCACTGGACAGACGCGTGCGCTTATCTGTCAGCACACACCCAGCAGCACTGAATACACGTTCAGAGACAACGCTGGCAGCTGGACACGACAAAATCTCCAAGGCGTAACTGGAGAGCTCTGGCCATTTTTCTATGTTTGAAGCCCAAAAGGAGCAAGGCTCCAGTTGCACAGTCATGGCATCGATGTTCATTTGGAGATACTCCTGTATCATCCTCTCCAGCCGTTGAGTATGTGTCAGACTTGTTGTCTCTGGTGGCCTTGCAAAAGAGGGTCTAAAAAAATTATGAAAAGATTCCATAAAATTGCTGTTACCGGCACCAGATACGGTCCTACTGGTACGGGTAGACTGGTGAAGATGACGAGACCGTCCCATGTTTGTCAAGTTACAACTGGGAGATTCCCTCCCTGCACCTGCACGGTTGTTTGGTGGAAAAGCCGAGCTAAGATCGAGTAACAGCTTCTGCTGATACTCCTGCATACGTGCGTCCCTTTCTATGGCTGGAATTATGTCACAAAATTTGGACTTGTACCGGGGATCTAATAGTGTGGCAATCCAGTAGTCATCATCACTTCTAATTTTGACAATACGACTGTCATGTTGGAGGTAGTGCAACAAGAAGGCACTCATGTGTCTTGCGCAGCCATGCGGACCAAGTCCACGCTGTGTTTGTGGCATAGAGGTGCTAACCGTTCTTTCTTCCTCTGACATCTCCCCCCAACCTCTTTCAACTGAAATTTGACCAAGGTCTCCCTCATCCGCTGAGTCTTCCATGTCCATGGACAGTTCGTCCTCCATTTCTTCATGTTCTCCTGCACCTTGCTCAACATTTCGCCTGCTACTATGCGCCCTTGTCGATCCCTGTTCCCCATGGTCCCATGCCTGCTGCGTTGGTGATGATGAACGTCTGGATCTTGGTGATGTTGTTGTCCCTTGCACATATGAATCCTCCTGTAGTTCCTCCCCTTCATGTTGTCCCACCCCCTGACTCCGAATAGTGTTTAGCGTGTGCTCCAGCATGTAAATGACTGGAATCGTCATGCTGATAATGGCATTGTCAGAGCTAAACATATTCGTCGCCATGTCGAAACTGTGCAGAAGGGTGCATAGGTCCTTGATCTGAGACCACTCCATCAGGGTGATCTGCCCCACCTCTGCATCTCGTTGGCCCAGGCTATACGTCATGACGTATTGCACCAGGGCTCTGCGGTGCTGCCACAGTCGCTGTAACATGTGGAGAGTTGAATTCCAGCGTGTCGCCACATCGCATTTCAGGCGATGAACCGGCAGGCCGAAAGACTTCTGGAGCGATGCAAGTCGCTCAGCTGCGGCGCTTGAACGCCGGAAGTGAGCAGACAGTTTTCGTGCCCTGTTCAGAAGGCCATCTAGGCCGGGATAGTGTGTTAAAAATTGCTGCACGACAAGGTTCAACACGTGAGCCATACAAGGTACGTGTGTCACCTTGCCCAGGCGAAGGGCCGCACCCAGGTTTGCAGCATTGTCGCACACGGCCTTACCAGGCTGCAGGTTGAGTGGAGACAACCATTTATTAAACTCGGACCGCAGAGCTGACCACAACTCCTCAGCTGTGTGACTCTTATTACCAAGACATGTCAAGCTAAAGACCGCCTGATGCCGTTGCGCTCGGCTGCCAGCATAGTAATGAGGCGTGCGTGATTCCTTCTGCGCAGTGAGAACGCTGGTGGCCTGACCAGGCAGGCTTGGGGCGGAGGTGGAGGACCCAGATGAGGTGGAGGATGCAGAAGCTGTGGCGGAACTTGGACAGACAGAGGATTGACACACAAGTCGTGGGGACGGCAAGACTTGTGCAGCAGACCCTTCACCATCTATCACCATAGTTACCCAGTGCCCAGTCAGCGACATGTAACGTCCCTGTCCATGCTTACTGGTCCAAGTATCGGTGGTGAAATGCACCCGTTCACACACAGAGTTTCTCAAGGAAGTGGTGATGTTGTGTGCGACATGCTGGTGTAGCGCGGGCACACCTTTCTTAGAGAAGTAGTGGCGACTAGGCATCTGGTACTGGGGCACAGCGACAGACATAAGGTCTCTAAAATCCTGTGTGTCCACTAGGCGGAAAGGCAGCATTTCGGTAGCCAACAGCTTACAGAGGGATAGAGTCAACCTCTTAGCTTTGTCATGGGTCGGAGGAAGTGGCCTTTTATTTGACCACATCTGAGGGACAGAGATCTGGCTGCTGTGTGTAGACGGTGTTGAGTAGGGTGTCCCTGGAAAAATGCAGGTTTGTGAGGAAAGTGCAGGCGGAGACATGATGTTGCCTTCATCCAACGTTGGTGCTATCGATGTCTGAGAGAGCTGTACACACTCACTTGTTTCCCCTTCCAAACCAACTGACGACCTTACAAGCAAACTGCCTGTTGCGGTTACAGTGGTGGAAGTTTTGCGTGGAAAAACAGGTGTGACAGCTGTCCCCACAGTCCTAGAAGATGAAGAGCGCGCGGATGCACTGGAAGGGGCGGGCGGTGGATGGTTCGCTCCGCTAGCCGGCATTGCAGCACGGTGAGCTTCCCACCGGGACTTATCATATTTATTCATGTGACGATTCATGGAAGAAGTTGTCAAACTGCTGAGGTTTTGACCTCTACTAACAGAATCATGACAAATGTTACATATCACATGAGTTGGGCGATCTTTTTCGATGTGAAAAAAGGCCCAGGCTAGGCAAGGCTTAGAGGCCATGCGACCTGTTGATCCACCCCGAATAATGCTCATAGGCAGAGTGGTGGCTGAGGATGCAGTTGTAGACGTGCTACCAGTGCTCCGACTCTGTCCAGGAAGGCGCAAGGTAACTTCGTCGTCGGTTGCATCCTCCTCCACCGCCTCTGTTGACCTCCTCGAGTGCCTGACTGGGGGTTGACAGTAGGTGGGATCTAGAACGTCATCATCAATTGTTGTGTTTGCACTCCCCTCCCCCTCAGACCGAGCCTCTTCTTGCCCTGACCGAATATTTAAGTTGTCATCCCAATCGGGTATCTGCGTCTCATCTTCATCAGTATGTTCCTCATTGTCTATAACCACAGGTGTTACAGTTTGTGACAAAGGGTCAACATTATGCTCAGAAACTTGGTCCTCACGGCCTGAATCTGAGTCACAAAGGTTCTGGGCATCACTGCAGACCATTTCCTGTTCTGTACTCACTGTAGCTTGGGAGCAGACCTCTGATTCCCAGGCTATAGTGTGACTGAACAGCTCTGCAGACTCAGCCATCTCAGTTCCACCATACTGTGCAGGGCTGATGGAGACTTCAGAGCTGGGAGAAATCAAGTGTGATTGGGATGACAACTCAGAGGAATGGTGTTTTTTGGATGCGGTACTTGAAGTGGCTGAGAGGGCACTTGTTGGACCACTTGAGATCCATTCAAGCATTTTCCTTTTTTGCCCATCATCTACCTTTGTTCCTCTTGTTCGTGTCCGTAAAAAAGGGAGCACATCGGATTGTCCACAATAAGTAGTAGACATCTTACTTTTGCTAGTAGATGGTCTATCTTCAGCAGATGATAATGGAGCTTTGCCACCTTCCCCACTGACAAAACATTTTTTGCCTTTTCCACCACGCCTCTTCCCCTTTCCACCAGCATCTGTCATTTTGCCACTCATGTTGATTGCGACAAGATTGTGGACTGAAAATGTGGTAGTAAAAATTGAGAGGTGGTGAAGATTGCAGTGGTGGTCTAGCTTTATTAACAGCAGAATAATAAAGAATAAATATCCCTGACAATGTAACTTAGTTATAATTCGTTGGAGTGTGCAACGCAGGCAGACGTGCTGCAAATGTCTTGGCACTAGTGGGACTATAGCAAAGTCCAATAGCCACGTATAGGATGCCACTAGGTACACTGAGTGTTTGCTAGTATAATGGCTTCGTTATAATTAGTTGGAGTGTGCAACGCAGGCAGATGCGCTCTGCAAATGTCTTGGCACTAGTGGGACTATAGCAAAGTCCAATAGCCACGTATAGGATGCCACTAGGTACACTGTGTGTTTGCTAGTATAATGGCTGAGTTTAAAAAACTTGGAGTGTGCAATGCAGGCAGATGTGCTCTGCTAATGTCTTTGCACTAGTGGGACTATAGCAAAGTCCAATAGCCACGTATAGGATGCCACTAGGTACACTGAGTGTTTGCTAGTAAAATTGCTTCGTTATAATTAGTTGGAGTGTGCAACGCAGGCAGATGCGCTCTGCAAATGTCTTGGCACTAGTGGGACTATAGCAAAGTCCAATAGCCACGTATAGGATGCCACTAGGTACACTGAGTGTTTGCTAGTATAATGGCTTCGTTATAATTAGTTGGAGTGTGCAACGCAGGCAGATGCGCTCTGCAAATGTCTTGGCACTAGTGGGACTATAGCAAAGTCCAATAGCCACGTATAGGATGCCACTAGGTACACTGTGTGTTTGCTAGTATAATGGCTGAGTTTAAAAAACTTGGAGTGTGCAATGCAGGCAGATGTGCTCTGCTAATGTCTTTGCACTAGTGGGACTATAGCAAAGTCCAATAGCCACGTATAGGATGCCACTAGGTACACTGAGTGTTTGCTAGTAAAATTGCTTAGTTTAAAAAACTTGGAGTGTGCAATGCAGGCAGATGTGCTCTGCAAATGTCTTGGCCCTAGTGGGACTATAGCAAAGTCCAATAGCCACGTATAGGATGCCACTAGGTACACTGAGTGTGTGCTAGTATAATGGCTTCGTTATAATTAGTTGGAGTGTGCAACGCAGGCAGATGCGCTCTGCAAATGTCTTGGCACTAGTGGGACTATAGCAAAGTCCAATAGCCACGTATAGGATGCCACTAGGTACACTGTGTGTTTGCTAGTATAATGGCTGAGTTTAAAAAACTTGGAGTGTGCAATGCAGGCAGATGTGCTCTGCTAATGTCTTTGCACTAGTGGGACTATAGCAAAGTCCAATAGCCACGTATAGGATGCCACTAGGTACACTGAGTGTTTGCTAGTAAAATTGCTTCGTTATAATTAGTTGGAGTGTGCAACGCAGGCAGATGCGCTCTGCAAATGTCTTGGCACTAGTGGGACTATAGCAAAGTCCAATAGCCACGTATAGGATGCCACTAGGTACACTGAGTGTTTGCTAGTATAATGGCTTCGTTATAATTAGTTGGAGTGTGCAACGCAGGCAGATGCGCTCTGCAAATGTCTTGGCACTAGTGGGACTATAGCAAAGTCCAATAGCCACGTATAGGATGCCACTAGGTACACTGAGTGTTTGCTAGTATAATGGCTTCGTTATAATTAGTTGGAGTGTGCAACGCAGGCAGATGCGCTCTGCAAATGTCTTGGCACTAGTGGGACTATAGCAAAGTCCAATAGCCACGTATAGGATGCCACTAGGTACACTGTGTGTTTGCTAGTATAATGGCTGAGTTTAAAAAACTTGGAGTGTGCAATGCAGGCAGATGTGCTCTGCTAATGTCTTTGCACTAGTGGGACTATAGCAAAGTCCAATAGCCACGTATAGGATGCCACTAGGTACACTGAGTGTTTGCTAGTAAAATTGCTTAGTTTAAAAAACTTGGAGTGTGCAATGCAGGCAGATGTGCTCTGCAAATGTCTTGGCCCTAGTGGGACTATAGCAAAGTCCAATAGCCACGTATAGGATGCCACTAGGTACACTGAGTGTGTGCTAGTATAATGGCTTCGTTATAATTAGTTGGAGTGTGCAACGCAGGCAGATGCGCTCTGCAAATGTCTTGGCACTAGTGGGACTATAGCAAAGTCCAATAGCCACGTATAGGATGCCACTAGGTACACTAAGTGTTTGCTAGTATAATGGCTTAGTTATAATTAGTTGGAGTGTGCAACGCAGGCAGATGTGCTCTGCAAATGTCTTGGCACTAGTGGGACTATAGCAAAGTCCAATAGCCACGTATAGGATGCCACTAGGTACACTGAGTGTTTGCTAGTATAATGGCTTCGTTATAATTAGTTGGAGTGTGCAACGCAGGCAGATGCGCTCTGCAAATGTCTTGGCACTAGTGGGACTATAGCAAAGTCCAATAGCCACGTATAGGATGCCACTAGGTACACTGAGTGTTTGCTAGTATAATGGCTTCGTTATAATTTGTTGGAGTGTGCAACGCAGGCAGATGCGCTCTGCAAATGTCTTGGCACTAGTGGGACTATAGCAAAGTCCAATAGCCACGTATAGGATGCCACTAGGTACACTGAGTGTTTGCTAGTATAATGGCTTCGTTATAATTAGTTGGAGTGTGCAACGCAGGCAGATGCGCTCTGCAAATGTCTTGGCACTAGTGGGACTATAGCAAAGTCCAATAGCCACGTATAGGATGCCACTAGGTACACTGTGTGTTTGCTAGTATAATGGCTGAGTTTAAAAAACTTGGAGAGTGCAATGCAGGCAGATGTGCTCTGCTAATGTCTTTGCACTAGTGGGACTATAGCAAAGTCCAATAGCCACGTATAGGATGCCACTAGGTACACTGAGTGTTTGCTAGTAAAATTGCTTAGTTTAAAAAACTTGGAGTGTGCAATGCAGGCAGATGTGCTCTGCAAATGTCTTGGCCCTAGTGGGACTATAGCAAAGTCCAATAGCCTTGTATAGGATGCCACTAGGTACACTGAGTGTGTGCTAGTATAATGGCTTCGTTATAATTAGTTGGAGTGTGCAACGCAGGCAGATGCGCTCTGCAAATGTCTTGGCACTAGTGGGACTATAGCAAAGTCCAATAGCCACGTATAGGATGCCACTAGGTACACTGAGTGTTTGCTAGTATAATGGCTTCGTTATAATTTGTTGTAGTGTGCAACGCAGGCAGATGCGCTCTGCAAATGTCTTGGCACTAGTGGGACTATAGCAAAGTCCAATAGCCACGTATAGGATGCCACTAGGTACACTGAGTGTGTGCTAGTATAATGGCTTCGTTATAATTAGTTGGAGTGTGCAACGCAGGCAGATGCGCTCTGCAAATGTCTTGGCACTAGTGGGACTATAGCAAAGTCCAATAGCCACGTATAGGATGCCACTAGGTACACTGAGTGTTTGCTAGTATAATGGCTTCGTTATAATTAGTTGGAGTGTGCAACGCAGGCAGATGCGCTCTGCAAATGTCTTGGCACTAGTGGGACTATAGCAAAGTCCAATAGCCACGTATAGGATGCCACTAGGTACACTGTGTGTTTGCTAGTATAATGGCTGAGTTTAAAAAACTTGGAGTGTACAATGCAGGCAGATGTGCTCTGCTAATGTCTTTGCACTAGTGGGACTATAGCAAAGTCCAATAGCCACGTATAGGATGCCACTAGGTACACTGAGTGTTTGCTAGTAAAATTGCTTAGTTTAAAAAACTTGGAGTGTGCAATGCAGGCAGATGTGCTCTGCAAATGTCTTGGCACTAGTGGGACTATAGCAAAGTCCAATAGCCACGTATAGGATGCCACTAGGTACACTGAGTGTGTGCTAGTATAATGGCTTCGTTACAATTAGTTGGAGTGTGCAACGCAGGCAGATGCGCTCTGCAAATGTCTTGGCACTAGTGGGACTATAGCAAAGTCCAATAGCCACGTATAGGATGCCACTAGGTACACTGAGTGTTTGCTAGTATAATGGCTTCGTTATAATTAGTTGGAGTGTGCAACGCAGGCAGATGCGCTCTGCAAATGTCTTGGCACTAGTGGGACTATAGCAAAGTCCAATAGCCACGTATAGGATGCCACTAGGTACACTGAGTGTTTGCTAGTATAATGGCTTCGTTATAATTTGTTGGAGTGTGCAACGCAGGCAGATGCGCTCTGCAAATGTCTTGGCACTAGTGGGACTATAGCAAAGTCCAATAGCCACGTATAGGATGCCACTAGGTACACTGAGTGTTTGCTAGTATAATGGCTTCGTTATAATTAGTTGGAGTGTGCAACGCAGGCAGATGCGCTCTGCAAATGTCTTGGCACTAGTGGGACTATAGCAAAGTCCAATAGCCACGTATAGGATGCCACTAGGTACACTGTGTGTTTGCTAGTATAATGGCTGAGTTTAAAAAACTTGGAGTGTGCAATGCAGGCAGATGTGCTCTGCTAATGTCTTTGCACTAGTGGGACTATAGCAAAGTCCAATAGCCACGTATAGGATGCCACTAGGTACACTGAGTGTTTGCTAGTAAAATTGCTTAGTTTAAAAAACTTGGAGTGTGCAATGCAGGCAGATGTGCTCTGCAAATGTCTTGGCCCTAGTGGGACTATAGCAAAGTCCAATAGCCACGTATAGGATGCCACTAGGTACACTGAGTGTGTGCTAGTATAATGGCTTCGTTATAATTAGTTGGAGTGTGCAACGCAGGCAGATGCGCTCTGCAAATGTCTTGGCACTAGTGGGACTATAGCAAAGTCCAAGAGCCACGTATAGGATGCCACTAGGTACACTGTGTGTTTGCTAGTATAATGGCTGAGTTTAAAAAACTTGGAGTGTGCAATGCAGGCAGATGTGCTCTGCTAATGTCTTTGCACTAGTGGGACTATAGCAAAGTCCAATAGCCACGTATAGGATGCCACTAGGTACACTGAGTGTTTGCTAGTAAAATTGCTTCGTTATAATTAGTTGGAGTGTGCAACGCAGGCAGATGCGCTCTGCAAATGTCTTGGCACTAGTGGGACTATAGCAAAGTCCAATAGCCACGTATAGGATGCCACTAGGTACACTGAGTGTTTGCTAGTATAATGGCTTCGTTATAATTAGTTGGAGTGTGCAACGCAGGCAGATGCGCTCTGCAAATGTCTTGGCACTAGTGGGACTATAGCAAAGTCCAATAGCCACGTATAGGATGCCACTAGGTACACTGAGTGTTTGCTAGTATAATGGCTTCGTTATAATTAGTTGGAGTGTGCAACGCAGGCAGATGCGCTCTGCAAATGTCTTGGCACTAGTGGGACTATAGCAAAGTCCAATAGCCACGTATAGGATGCCACTAGGTACACTGTGTGTTTGCTAGTATAATGGCTGAGTTTAAAAAACTTGGAGTGTGCAATGCAGGCAGATGTGCTCTGCTAATGTCTTTGCACTAGTGGGACTATAGCAAAGTCCAATAGCCACGTATAGGATGCCACTAGGTACACTGAGTGTTTGCTAGTAAAATTGCTTAGTTTAAAAAACTTGGAGTGTGCAATGCAGGCAGATGTGCTCTGCAAATGTCTTGGCCCTAGTGGGACTATAGCAAAGTCCAATAGCCACGTATAGGATGCCACTAGGTACACTGAGTGTGTGCTAGTATAATGGCTTCGTTATAATTAGTTGGAGTGTGCAACGCAGGCAGATGCGCTCTGCAAATGTCTTGGCACTAGTGGGACTATAGCAAAGTCCAATAGCCACGTATAGGATGCCACTAGGTACACTAAGTGTTTGCTAGTATAATGGCTTAGTTATAATTAGTTGGAGTGTGCAACGCAGGCAGATGTGCTCTGCAAATGTCTTGGCACTAGTGGGACTATAGCAAAGTCCAATAGCCACGTATAGGATGCCACTAGGTACACTGAGTGTTTGCTAGTATAATGGCTTCGTTATAATTAGTTGGAGTGTGCAACGCAGGCAGATGCGCTCTGCAAATGTCTTGGCACTAGTGGGACTATAGCAAAGTCCAATAGCCACGTATAGGATGCCACTAGGTACACTGAGTGTTTGCTAGTATAATGGCTTCGTTATAATTTGTTGGAGTGTGCAACGCAGGCAGATGCGCTCTGCAAATGTCTTGGCACTAGTGGGACTATAGCAAAGTCCAATAGCCACGTATAGGATGCCACTAGGTACACTGAGTGTTTGCTAGTATAATGGCTTCGTTATAATTAGTTGGAGTGTGCAACGCAGGCAGATGCGCTCTGCAAATGTCTTGGCACTAGTGGGACTATAGCAAAGTCCAATAGCCACGTATAGGATGCCACTAGGTACACTGTGTGTTTGCTAGTATAATGGCTGAGTTTAAAAAACTTGGAGAGTGCAATGCAGGCAGATGTGCTCTGCTAATGTCTTTGCACTAGTGGGACTATAGCAAAGTCCAATAGCCACGTATAGGATGCCACTAGGTACACTGAGTGTTTGCTAGTAAAATTGCTTAGTTTAAAAAACTTGGAGTGTGCAATGCAGGCAGATGTGCTCTGCAAATGTCTTGGCCCTAGTGGGACTATAGCAAAGTCCAATAGCCTTGTATAGGATGCCACTAGGTACACTGAGTGTGTGCTAGTATAATGGCTTCGTTATAATTAGTTGGAGTGTGCAACGCAGGCAGATGCGCTCTGCAAATGTCTTGGCACTAGTGGGACTATAGCAAAGTCCAATAGCCACGTATAGGATGCCACTAGGTACACTGAGTGTTTGCTAGTATAATGGCTTCGTTATAATTTGTTGTAGTGTGCAACGCAGGCAGATGCGCTCTGCAAATGTCTTGGCACTAGTGGGACTATAGCAAAGTCCAATAGCCACGTATAGGATGCCACTAGGTACACTGAGTGTGTGCTAGTATAATGGCTTCGTTATAATTAGTTGGAGTGTGCAACGCAGGCAGATGCGCTCTGCAAATGTCTTGGCACTAGTGGGACTATAGCAAAGTCCAATAGCCACGTATAGGATGCCACTAGGTACACTGAGTGTTTGCTAGTATAATGGCTTCGTTATAATTAGTTGGAGTGTGCAACGCAGGCAGATGCGCTCTGCAAATGTCTTGGCACTAGTGGGACTATAGCAAAGTCCAATAGCCACGTATAGGATGCCACTAGGTACACTGTGTGTTTGCTAGTATAATGGCTGAGTTTAAAAAACTTGGAGTGTACAATGCAGGCAGATGTGCTCTGCTAATGTCTTTGCACTAGTGGGACTATAGCAAAGTCCAATAGCCACGTATAGGATGCCACTAGGTACACTGAGTGTTTGCTAGTAAAATTGCTTAGTTTAAAAAACTTGGAGTGTGCAATGCAGGCAGATGTGCTCTGCAAATGTCTTGGCACTAGTGGGACTATAGCAAAGTCCAATAGCCACGTATAGGATGCCACTAGGTACACTGAGTGTGTGCTAGTATAATGGCTTCGTTACAATTAGTTGGAGTGTGCAACGCAGGCAGATGCGCTCTGCAAATGTCTTGGCACTAGTGGGACTATAGCAAAGTCCAATAGCCACGTATAGGATGCCACTAGGTACACTGAGTGTTTGCTAGTATAATGGCTTCGTTATAATTAGTTGGAGTGTGCAACGCAGGCAGATGCGCTCTGCAAATGTCTTGGCACTAGTGGGACTATAGCAAAGTCCAATAGCCACGTATAGGATGCCACTAGGTACACTGAGTGTTTGCTAGTATAATGGCTTCGTTATAATTTGTTGGAGTGTGCAACGCAGGCAGATGCGCTCTGCAAATGTCTTGGCACTAGTGGGACTATAGCAAAGTCCAATAGCCACGTATAGGATGCCACTAGGTACACTGAGTGTTTGCTAGTATAATGGCTTCGTTATAATTAGTTGGAGTGTGCAACGCAGGCAGATGCGCTCTGCAAATGTCTTGGCACTAGTGGGACTATAGCAAAGTCCAATAGCCACGTATAGGATGCCACTAGGTACACTGTGTGTTTGCTAGTATAATGGCTGAGTTTAAAAAACTTGGAGTGTGCAATGCAGGCAGATGTGCTCTGCTAATGTCTTTGCACTAGTGGGACTATAGCAAAGTCCAATAGCCACGTATAGGATGCCACTAGGTACACTGAGTGTTTGCTAGTAAAATTGCTTAGTTTAAAAAACTTGGAGTGTGCAATGCAGGCAGATGTGCTCTGCAAATGTCTTGGCCCTAGTGGGACTATAGCAAAGTCCAATAGCCACGTATAGGATGCCACTAGGTACACTGAGTGTGTGCTAGTATAATTGCTTCGTTATAATTAGTTGGAGTGTGCAACGCAGGCAGATGCGCTCTGCAAATGTCTTGGCACTAGTGGGACTATAGCAAAGTCCAATAGCCACGTATAGGATGCCACTAGGTACACTGAGTGTTTGCTAGTATAATGGCTTCGTTATAATTAGTTGGAGTGTGCAACGCAGGCAGATGCGCTCTGCAAATGTCTTGACACTAGTGGGACTATAGCAAAGTCCAATAGCCACGTATAGGATGCCACTAGGTACACTGAGTGTTTGCTAGTATAATGGCTTCGTTATAATTTGTTGGAGTGTGCAACGCAGGCAGATGCGCTCTGCAAATGTCTTGGCCCTAGTGGGACTATAGCAAAGTCCAATAGCCACGTATAGGATGCCACTAGGTACACTGAGTGTTTGCTAGTATAATGGCTTCGTTATAATTTGTTGGAGTGTGCAACGCAGGCAGATGTGCTCTGCCAATGTCTTTGCACTAGTGGGACTATAGCAAAGTCCAATAGCCACGTATAGGATGCCACTAGGTACACTGAGTGTTTGCTAGTAAAATTGCTTAGTTTAAAAAACTTGGAGTGTGCAATGCAGGCAGATGTGCTCTGCAAATGTCTTGGCCCTAGTGGGACTATAGCAAAGTCCAATAGCCACGTATAGGATGCCACTAGGTACACTGAGTGTGTGCTAGTATAATTGCTTCGTTATAATTAGTTGGAGTGTGCAACGCAGGCAGATGCGCTCTGCAAATGTCTTGGCACTAGTGGGACTATAGCAAAGTCCAATAGCCACGTATAGGATGCCACTAGGTACACTGAGTGTTTGCTAGTATAATGGCTTCGTTATAATTAGTTGGAGTGTGCAACGCAGGCAGATGCGCTCTGCAAATGTCTTGACACTAGTGGGACTATAGCAAAGTCCAATAGCCACGTATAGGATGCCACTAGGTACACTGAGTGTTTGCTAGTATAATGGCTTCGTTATAATTTGTTGGAGTGTGCAACGCAGGCAGATGCGCTCTGCAAATGTCTTGGCCCTAGTGGGACTATAGCAAAGTCCAATAGCCACGTATAGGATGCCACTAGGTACACTGAGTGTTTGCTAGTATAATGGCTTCGTTATAATTTGTTGGAGTGTGCAACGCAGGCAGATGCGCTCTGCAAATGTCTTGGCCCTAGTGGGACTATAGCAAAGTCCAATAGCCACGTATAGGATGCCACTAGGTACACTGAGTGTTTGCTAGTAAAATTGCTTAGTTTAAAAAACTTGGAGTGTGCAATGCAGGCAGATGTGCTCTGCAAATGTCTTTGCACTAGTAGGACTATAGCAAAGTCCAATAGCCACAGATAGGATGCCACTAGGTACACTGAGTGTTTGCTAGTATAATGGCTTAGTTAGAATGAGTTGGAGTGTGCAGAGGACAAGAGGGTACAGTGGCAGGATTGTGGTGCTCTGGGTAGAGGAATGGAAGCCTGCCTTTCTATTCCCTCCTAATGGTGAAATGCAGGGAGGAAATCCCTGACCTGGGCTACACAGACGCTGTTGCTGTTTGCAGGACCTGTCACCTATGGCTCTCTGACCCTGCCGGTACGAGCCCTTAAAAGGACTGCTAGAATGTGCTCTCCCCAAGCTGTCTAACGCTGTGTATGCAGCGCATACAGCTGTATCGGCGATAGGACAAAGGACGGAACTGCGACAGTGATGTCTGACACCAAAGACGCAGAAGGCAGATAATGGCGATCGTGAAGAAAATGTCCGGTTTTATAATGCAGGGACATGTGACATGCAGATCCTATCACACATGCCGTTGCTTCTCTGCCTCAAAGTCCACTTAGGTGTGTGTGTGTCTGTGATTGGCTGACATGCTGGCCCGCCCCACAAGACGCGCGCGCTTAGGGAAGGAAGACAAGAAAAAAAAAAAAAAAAATGGCGATCGCCATTATAGAAACAGCAGTGATCTGAAGGCGCTGTTCACGCACACTATACACTGAAATGTGATAATAGTTTGATTCACAGAGTGACTTACACTATTACAGCAGAAACCAAGCTAAGATTTAGCTGTTTTTTGGCTGCTAGAACCGTTCTCGAACGTTTCTAGAACTATCGAGCTTTTGCAAAAAGCTCGAGTTCTAGTTCGATCTAGAACATGCCCCAAAATCACTCGAGCCTAGAACTGGAGAACCACGAACCACGAACCGCGCTCAACTCTAATTAAGAATAAACCGCAATACTTGTTCTATTATCTAACATTTTTCTGAACATTCTTATGCATTGAAAACACTAGTGTCACGGTTTTGAAGCGCGGAGCATCTTGTCCTGCTATGTTCTGCCATGGTCTTCTGCAGAGCCAGTACTTGCCTGTTCCATTGCGCAGAGGGTTTTGCAGCTTTAGATGCTCAGCTGTTCGTCTTGAGCTACTGTGGATGGGTTGTTTCTCAGCACTGGGTCCTTTGCTGGTGCTGGGAGGGGCTTTCTCAAATGCTTCTCGTTCCGGGTGATTGCTCTGCTTCATTAGGGAGCATTCTCGCCTGGGAACATAGCCAATCATATTTCCTGGTTCCACAGTAAGTGCTCTTGGCTCCTGTTTGTGTACAATTATCTGATGTTTGCTTCTCGACCCTGGACTGTAGTTGACTCTGCTCTACCCACCCCCTGACTTTGTCATTACCTCCTGGCTTCTGACCTTGGACTTTCTCCTGACCACGTCTTCTCCTGCTCCCTGTAACCTATACGAACTCACCTGGAATCCTGACCCTCGGCTTGTATCTTGATCTCGCCTCTGCCGAGTCCCTGTGTCCTGTCATGTCCTCCTGGTTCCAGATCCCAGCTTGTATCATTACCTTTCCATTCACACTGCATGCAAATAGTATCTAGTGCTACGTAGTGGCTAGCATCACAATATGCCACATAGTGTTGAGCATCACAACTAGCAGTGCAGCATAACCACCTCTCCATTAGAGTTGAGCGCGGTTCGCGGTTCGAGGTTCTCCAGTTCTAGGCTCGAGTGATTTTGGGGGCTGTTCGAGATCGAACTAGAACTCGAGCTTTTTGCAAAAGCTCGATAGTTCTAGATATGTTCGAGAACGGTTCTAGCAGCAAAAAGCAGGGCTTTTCACAGCTACAGTGTGCAGGAGCCATCGCTGGCAGCCTGCCAGAAGCTGGTAACCAATATAAACATCGGGTATCCAAGCAAAGCGCTTTGGTTAGTAACCCGATGTTTATCCTAGTTATGTGCAGGAAGCCCACACTTCCCCGCTCAGCTCGCTCCGCCCCCTCCTGCCCGCGGCATGTACACATACATACACACACACACACACACACACACACACACCCCGCTCGGCTTACCTGCGGTGATGAAGTCCCGCCATCCCGACCTCAGCGCTGTCACTGTCCTCCATGGCCGCCGCTTGTCACATCACCTCTCGCTTCCGACCCGAGACTGACTAGCGGTGACGTCATGGGCCTCTTGCGATACTTGGTGTGAAGGCGCCGGTCATTGAACTCAGTGACAGGGGCTGTCGGCAGTGCTGGAGATCAGCGCAGGTAATGTACCTCGCTGACAGCAGCACTTGTCATGCCCTGCAGTGACCTGGGCTGACCCATTGATGTTAGCTCAGGTCACTGCACTGCTCTCCCAGCCAATGGTGAACATTCTGCTCTTCATTGACTGGGACAGTGTGGATCGTCATGGCAACCCCTTGGATTACAGCAGACCTGGATTTGTTTTTCATTCTAATAAATTGGTTAAAGAGGGAATGTTTTGGGGAGTGTTTTTTCAAATAAAAATGTGTTTGTCTATTTTTTTTTTATTACTGACTGGGTTGGTGATGTCGGGTATCTGATAGACGCCTGACCTCACCAACCCCAGGGCTTGATGCCAGGTGACATTACACATCTGGTATTAACCCCATATATTACCCCGTTTGCCACCGCACCAGGGCGCGGGATGAGCTGGGGCGAAACACCAGGATTGGCGCATCTAATGGATGCGTCACTTCTGGGGCGGCTGCGTCCTGCTATTTTTAGGCTGGGGAGAGTCCAATAACCATGGACCTCCCTAGTCTGAGAATATCAGGCCCCAGCTGTCTGCTTTACCTTGGCTGGTGATCCAATTTTGGGGGACCCCTACGTGTTTTTTTTTTAAATTATTTATTTAATTTAAAATAACAGCGTGGGGTGCCCTCAGTTTTGGATTACCAGCCAAGGTGAGGTTGCCAGCTGTGGTCTGCAGGCTGCAGCCGTCTGCTTTACCCTAGCTGGCTACAAAACTAGGGGGAACCCTACGTCATTTTTTTTTCATTTTTTTGGCTAAATACAAAGCTAAGCACCCCTTAGAGCCACATGAAAGGCACCAAAGGGTGCTCCACTTTTTCTCCATTTTTTCTCCACATTTTCTACATTTTTTCTCCACTTTTTCTACATTTTTTTCTCCACTTTTTCTCCACTTTTTCTCCACTTTTTCTCGATTTTTTTCTCCACTTTTTTTCCATTTTTTCTCCACTTTTTCTCCACTTTTTCTTCACTTTTTCTTCACTTTTTCTCCACTTTTTCTTCACTTTTTCTCCACTTTTTCCTCCACTTTTTCTCCACTTTTTCTCCATTTTTTTCTCCATTTTTTCTCCATTTTTTTCTCCACTTTTTCTCCACTTTTTCTCCATTTTTTTCTCCACTTTTTCTCCACTTTTTCTCCACTTTTTCTCCATTTTTTTCTCCATTTTTTCTCCACTTTTTCTCCACTTTTTCTCCATTTTTTTCTCCATTTTTTCTCCACTTTTTCTCCACTTTTTCTCCACTTTTTCTCCACTTTTTCTCCACTTTTTCTCCATTTTTTTCTCCATTTTTTCCTCCACTTTTTCTCCACTTTTTCTCCACTTTTTCTCCATTTTTTTTCTCCACTTTTTCTCCACTTTTTCTCCACTTTTTCTCCACTTTTTCTTCACTTTTTCTCCACTTTTTCTCCACTTTTTCTCCATTTTTTTCTCCACTTTTTCTCCACTTTTTCTCCACTTTTTCTCCATTTTTTTCTCCATTTTTTCTCCACTTTTTCTCCATTTTTTTCTCCACTTTTTCTCCACTTTTTCTCCACTTTTTCTCCATTTTTTTCTCCACTTTTTCTCCACTTTTTCTCCATTTTTTTCTCCACTTGTTCTCCACTTTTCTCCACTTTTTCTCCACTTTTTCTCCACTTTTTCTCCACTTTTTTTCCACTTTTTCTCCATTTTTTTCTCCATTTTTTCTCCACTTTTTCTCCACTTTTTCTCCACTTTTTCTTCACTTTTTCTCCACTTTTTCTCCACTTTTTCTCCACTTTTTCTCCACTTTTTCTCCATTTTTTCTCCACTTTTTCTCCACTTTTTCTCCACTTTTTCTCCACTTTTTCTCCACTTTTTTCTCCACTTTTTTCTCCACTTTTTCTCCACTTTTTCTCCACTTTTTCTCCATTTTTTTCTCCACTTTTTCTCCACTTTTTTTCCACTTTTTCTCCATTTATTTCTCCATTTTTTCTCCACTTTTTCTCCATTTTTTCTCCACTTTTTCTCCACTTTTTCTCCACTTTTTCTCCATTTTTTTCTCCACTTTTTCTCCACTTTTTCTCCACTTTTTCTCCATTTTTTTCTCCACTTTTTCTCCACTTTTTCTCCACTTTTTCTCCATTTTTTTCTCCACTTTTTCTCCACTTTTTCTCCACTTTTTCTCCACTTTTTCTCCATTTTTTTCTCCATTTTTTCTCCACTTTTTCTCCACTTTTTCTCCACCTTTTCTCCACTTTTTCTCCACTTATTCTCCACTTATTCTCCACTTTTTCTCCACTTTTTCTCCACTTTTTCTCCATTTTTTCTCCATTTTTTCTCCACTTTTTCTCCACTTTTTCTCCATTTTTTCTCCATTTTCTCTCCACTTATTCTCCATTTTGTTCTCCATTTTTTCTCCACTTTTTCTCCACTTTTTCTCCATTTTTTTCTCCATTTTTTCTCCACTTTTTCTCCACTTTTTATCCACTTTTTTCCACTTTTTCTCCATTTTTTTCTCCATTTTTTCTCCACTTTTTCTCCACTTTTTCTCCATTTTTTTCTCCACTTTTTCTCCACTTTTTCTCCACTTTTTCTCCACTTTTTCTCCATTTTTTTCTCCATTTTTTCTCCACTTATTCTCCACTTTTTCTCCACTTTTTCTCCACTTTTTCTCCATTTTTTCTCCACTTATTCTCCATTTTGTTCTCTATTTTTTCTCCACTTTTTCTCCACTTTTTCTCCATTTTTTTCTCCATTTTTTCTCCACTTTTTCTCCACTTTTTCTCCACTTTTTCTCCACTTTTTCTCCATTTTTTCTCCACTTATTCTCCATTTTGTTCTCCATTTTTTCTCCACTTTTTCTCCACTTTTTCTCCATTTTTTTCTCCATTTTTTCTCCACTTTTTCTCCACTTTTTCTCCACTTTTTCTCCATTTTTTCTCCACTTATTCTCCATTTTGTTCTCCATTATTTCTCCACTTTTTCTCCACTTTTTTCTCCATTTTTTCTCCACTTTTTCTCCACTTTTTCTCCACTTTTTCTCCACTTTTTCTCCACTTTTTCTCCACTTATTCTCTACTTTTTCTCCACTTTTTCTCCACTTTTTCTCCACTTTTTCTCCATTTTTTCCTCCATTTTTTCTCCACTTATTCTCCACTTATTCTCCACTTTTTCTCCACTTTTTTTCCACTTTTTCTCCATTTTTTTCTCCACTTTTTCTCCACTTTTTCTCCACTTTTTCTCCATTTTTTCAGCATTTCTTTCTCCACTTTTTCTCCACTTTTTCTCCACTTTTTCTCCACTTTTTCTCCATTTTTTTCTCCACTTTTTCTCCACTTTTTCTCCACTTTTTCTCCATTTTTTCTCCACTTTTTCTCCACTTTTTCTCCACTTTTTCTCCACTTTTTCTCCATTTTTTTCTCCATTTTTTTCCACCACTTTTTCTCCACTTTTTCTCCACTTTTTCTCCACTTATTCTACACTTTTCTCCACTTTTTCTCTATTTTTTTCTCCATTTTTTCTCCACTTTTTCTCCACTTTTTCTCCACTTTTTCTCCACTTTTTCTCCATTTTTTTCTCCATTTTTTTCCACTTTTTCTCCACTTTTTCTCCACTTTTTCTCCACTTTTTCTCCACTTTTTCTCCACTTATTCTACACTTTTCTCCACTTTTTCTCCATTTTTTTCTCCATTTTTTCTCCACTTTTTCTCCACTTTTTCTCCACTTTTTCTCCACTTTTTCTCCACTTATTCTCCACTTATTCTCCACTTTTTCTCCACTTTTCTCCACTTTTTCTCCATTTTTTTCTCCATTTTTTCTCCACTTTTTCTCCACTTTTTCTCCACTTTTTCTCCATTTTTTTCTCCACTTTTTCTCCACTTTTTCTCCACTTTTTCTCCACTTTTTCTCCATTTTTTCTCCACTTTTTCTCCACTTTTTCTCCACTTTTTCTCCATTTTTTTCTCCATTTTTTTCCACTTTTTCTCCACTTTTTCTCCACTTTTTCTCCACTTTTTCTCCACTTATTCTCCACTTTTCTCCACTTTTTCTCCACTTTTTCTCCACTTATTCTCCACTTATTCTCCACTTTTTTTCCACTTTTTCTCCACTTTTTCTCCACTTTTTCTCCATTTTTTTCTCCACTTTTTCTCCACTTTTTCTCCACTTTTTCTCCATTTTTTCTCCACTTTTTCTCCACTTTTTCTCCGTTCTTTTTCTATGGTCAGTCTACCCATTAGCTCTGCCATGCATACTGTAGCTCTACACCTACTGCACATGTTACTTTATGATTGACATCTATTTCGTACCAGAGCTGTCTAAGCCTACTCTGACCCCATATTTGTCATTACTATATTGTCCTTGTACTGTATTATGACATTTGTATCATGTGTTTCATTTCTTGCTGTGTTGCAATTTTTTTGCTGCATCCCAATTGTACCTCTACATTGTTCAAGTTTATGTTATTGTTCTACAAGTAAAATATATCTTTGTACCGTGTTAGCCAGTAGAGATAAAAAAATTGTTTAAAAGAACAGAGAGTCCTCAGTGGTTGATACCTTTTAATGGCTAACTGAAAAGATGGTAATAATTGCAAGCTTGCAATTATTACCATCTTTTCAGTTAGCCATTAAAAGGTATCAACCACTGAGGACTCTCTGTTCTTTTAAACAATTTTGTTATTGTTCTCTCACTCTTATGTGATACTGATTATTGTCATTTTTCATGATTACATGCAGATAAGTCCAATCTGACGAAGGCTCAGGCCGAAACGTCATTTGTAACTTATTTTGGACAAAAACATATATGCTTATGAAAAATTTTTTTTTCTTAATACGGACCAATAAAGAGTGATTTTGCATTACTATCCGTTGTGACTTACTGACTTAGTCTGGGAGATTTAGAGTGCCGAGGTTACTCACTAATTTTATCTATTATTACCTCTGAGCACCTATATACCAGTGAGCAGAGCTTCCTCTACAGTAGTTCTCCTGATTAGGCATGCCCTTACCTCATGAGCAGGGCATTGCAGCTTTGGTAGCAACCATTACGACATGGACTCTGCTGCTGTGGACCCGGGGAGAGTGAGTGCAGATTCATTGCACCCACACTCCTCACATGAAGGGTCCGCACTCCTAGAAAATGGGGGATACGTTCCCTGAGTGTCTCCCCCCCATATTCTAGACGGTCCAGAGTCATCGTGGGACCCCTTTATTTTTTTTCTTACAATAAATTGGTGAAAGAGGAAATGTTTTGGGGACTGTTTTTTCAAATAAATTTCTTTTGTCGATTTTTTTTTTTTTTTTGTTAGTACTGACAGTTTATGATGTTGGGTATCTAATAGACGCCATGACATCACAAACTGCTGGGCTTGATCTCAGGTGACTTTACAGCTAGTATCAACCCGATTTATTACCCCGTTTGCCACTGCACCAGGGCACGGGATGAGCTGGGGTGAAGCGCCAGGATTGGCGCATCTAGTGGATGCGCCACGTCTGGGGTGCCTGCGGACTGCTATTTTTAGGCTGTGAAGGCCCAATAACTATGGACCTTCCCACCCTGAGAATACCAGACCACAGCTGTCCGCTTTACCTTGGCTGGTGATCCAATTTGGGGGGGACCCTACTTTTATTGTGTAATTATTAATATTTATAAAATAATTATAAAAAAGAGCCTGAGGGGACCTCCACATTGGATCCCCAACCACGGTAAAGCTGCCAGCTGTGGTTTTCAGGCTACAGCCATCTGCTTTACCCTAGTTGGCTATCAAAAATGGGGGGACCCAACGTCATTTTTTTTTTAACTATTTTTTAAATAGAAAAAATTAATGGGCTTCCCTGTATTTTGATTGCCAACCAAGGTAACGGCAGGCAGATGGGGGTGGCAACCCATAGCTGTCTGCTTTATCTGCTGAGAATCAAAAATACCGCGGAGCGCTACGTCATTTTTTTAAAGATTTATTTTTACAGCACTGTGATGTCCAGCAATCAAAATACAGGGAAGCCCATTTTATTTTTAGTTATTTAAATAAATAATTAAAAAAAATATATATGGGCTCCCGCTGCATTTTTTGTATTGCTAGCTAAGGGTAATCCAAGCAGCTACTGGCTGCTAACCCCCACTGCTTGGTGTTACCTTCACTGGCAATGGAAAATACAGGGAAGCATTTTTTATTTTTTTTTGCCAAAAAACTACAAAAAAAAGGACGTGAGCTTCGCCATATTTTTGTATGCTAGCCAGGTATAGCAGGCAGGTGCTGGAAGAGTTGGATACAGCGCCAGAAGATGGCGCTTCTATGAAAGTGCCATTTTCTGAGGCAGCTGCAGACTGCAATTCGCAGCAGTGGGGCCCAGAAAGCTCAGGCCAACCTGTGCTGCGGATTCCAATCCCCAGCTGCCTAGTTGTACCTGGCTGGACACAAAAATGGGGCGAAGCCTACGTCATTTGTTTTCTAATTATTTCATGAAATTCATGAAATAATAAAAAAAGGGCTTCCCTTTATTTTTGGTTCCCAGCCGGGTACAAATAGGCAACTGGGGGTTGGGGGCAGCCGTACCTGCCTGCTGTACCTGGCTAGCATACAAAAATATGGCGAAGCCCACATAATTTTTTCAGGGGGCAAAAAACTTCTGCATACAGTCCTGGATGGAGTATGCTGAGCCTTGTAGTTCTGCAGCTGCTGTCTGTCTGTATGGAGAAGAGCAGACAGCAGCTGCAGAACTACAAGGCTCAGCATACTCCATCCAGGACTGTATGCAGAAGTTTTTTGCCACACCAAAAAAATGACGTGGGCTTCGCCATATTTTTGTATGCTAGCCAGGTACAGCAGGCAGCCACGGGCTGCCTCCAATCCCCTGTTGCCTATTTGTACCCGGCTGGGAACCAAAAATATAGGGAAGCCCATTTTTTTTTAATTATTTCACTTATTTCATGAAATAATTAAAAAACAAATGACGTGGGCTTCGCCCCATTTTTGTGTCCAGCCGGGTACAACTAGGCAGCTGGGGATTGGAATCCGTAGCACAGGTTAGCCCGAGGTTTCTGGGCACCTCTGCTGCGGATTTCAGTCCGCAGCCGTCCCAGAAAATGGCGCTCTCATAGAAGCGCCATCATCTGGCGCTGTATCCAACTCTTCCAACAGGCCTGGAGCCGGGTGGCTTGTTGGGTAATCATGAGTTAATACTGGCTTTGTTTTACTAGCCAGTATTAAGCCAGAGATTCTTAATGTCAGGCACGTTTGACCCGGCCATTAAGAATCACCAATAAAGGGTTAAAAAAAAGACACCACACAGAGAAAAAATACTTTAATAGAAATAAATACACAGACACATTAGAGACTCCATCTTTATTACCCCCTGTCAGCCCTCCACGATCCTGCTCTTCTGTCTTCTTTCTTTCTAGTGTAGTAGTAGTGACGATTGTAGTGAGGATGAGGTTCACCAGCTCATCACTTGGGGCTGGGGAACCTCATCCTCAGTACAATCCTCACTAGTGTAGTAGTAGTGACGATTGTAGTGAGGATGAGGTTCACCAGCTCATCACTTGGGGCTGGGGAACCTCATCCTCAGTACAATCCTCACTACAATCGGGAAGCAGCGTGCAGCCTTCACTCCGTGAGTGATCAGTGCTGGCTGTCAGCGGTAACAGCGGTAACGCTGACAGACGCGTTACCATAGCAACGGTGCTCTCGGAGCTGCGGTTAGCGGTGACGTCACCGCTAACTGCGTTGCTATGGCAACGGTGATCTCCGTTAATGACCGGCTGTGTCAGCCGGTCCCTAACGGAACGGGGAGTCGACCGTGTGCTAGAGCATGTCGCCGGTACACGGCGATACACATATGTGCACCGTGTACCGGAGAGATGCACTCGCAGGTCCTACATGACGCGTCATAGTCATGTGACCAGTCTGTAGCCAATGAGATAATAGCCACGTGACTGGTCACATGGCTATTTTGACGTCACGATAGGTCCTGCTTCTCTGCTGGCAGTGATTCAGCGATCATCGGATGGAATAGCGGCAGGAGACAGAGTGCAGAAGGGATCGCGAGGACCGGTAAGTGTTATGGCAATCTTTATTAACTGTTTGTGTACATTTATAGTGCATTTTTATGTGTTTGTGATTGCCTCCCATTATAGCCTATTGGCTCGAGTTCGGTTCGTCGAATGTTCGACGAACCGAACTCGAACGGGACCCCCGTTCGGCGAACCGACCTCGAGCCGAACCGCGACCGGTTCGCTCATCTCTACTCTCCATGCCATTTTGATTTCAACATTGGTTCAGCCAAGCATCGGAGTAGCAGCATCTGGACCTATTATTTCTGAGCCATTCTAGGAATACGCTTTCTCGCAATTCAATAAGGTAAGCGGGTGCCACACCACAAAATGTCTTTCAGCTAGATAACATCCTATGTTATGCTCTTTTGTATTTTTAGCCCATAATTAAATTTTACCAAAAGTCTACTTTGCACAAAAACTTGCAACATTTTTTGTTTTTCTAGGCATTTCTTCATGCAGGGCATATCTTCCACATAGTAGAATAAGAGCAGAAAATGGATTACCCCATACATTGTTCTTAGGATATCGATATTTGGAATATCTTGGGATATCAATATTTGTTTATATCTCAAATAATTAGATCTAGATGATAAATGATGCCTAGTCTTTCTCTTAATATCTTCTTTACATAATATTATTGGAGTTACCTGTCTAATAATTAAATTAGTATATGGAGATAAGGTATGCACACCAGTGACTATGCAAGGGGAATGCATGTAATAGCAGAAACTGCTGTGTGAATACTGACATGAAAAATCCAAAAGCTATATGTAAGAATGAAAACATGAAAAATGGAATCTGCATTACTGCCATGAATATATGAATAAAGAGAAATTTAGCTATTGAATTGATCAATGCAATAGAACCCCATCACCTCGTCACGGTATTCTCTTACATTGACGTCCCTAGCAAGTGTGTGTCCTCTCATGCAGTTTAATAATTAAATTAGTGACACAAAATAATATAACTTGTCCTTTCTCTTTGTTTTTCCATAGTCTGTTACTTATGCTCACGTTCAGAACTTGGGAGAAAAAGAATTGCTGTACGAAGGGATCAACCAGTAAACTGGATAAATAAGAATACATTTTATTGGTACAAAAATGAGTTTTATGCATATACAAAAATTACACACAAGAAAAGTAATTAATTAAAAACATTAAAAAAAAGTAAAAAAATAGACTTTCACCAAACACCCCATATCTTGACCTATAATAAGGTACTAGCACAAATATCCTTGTTTAAATTCAGATAAATGATATAATATAAAGCTACCACTGCAAGGACTGTGCACAATTGTTCCTGCAAATAAAAGCTTTATGGTTCTATTGAAATAACATTACCATATCTGACACCACCATTTAAATCAGCAATATACTAGACCACAGACCTAGCAGAGGGTAGCAAAAACACCCTATAAAAGGAAAACCTGCATAGCCAGAACAATAATCAAAAGGCATGGACCAAGTCAGGGTCCAAATCGATCCAAGAAATAAAGCAAGCCATTAGGTATATTACCACCTGCTGAAGGTCAGAAAAGTCAAGATGGTGAAAAGTCCAAGGATCAGCGCATACATGGGGTGTTGCCCCACGCGTATCGCCACTTGATATGGCTTCCTCAATGGCTAGAAAAAGAATGAGCCTGAGTTTGATAATCACCTCCTTTGTTTCAATTGACATCTCTCGCGTTGGAGCCAGGATTCATGTTAATCCACTTGGTGCAACAGCTCTCCAAGGTGTGATCACTCCTTTTTAGATGTAGACTAACGAGCAGATCTTATTTGATGCAGGTGTTAGTTTTGGGAATGAAAATTTACAGTGTGATTCCATTATTTTTACCTCATAATTGAGTGGTTCCATAATTTTCTCCCCTGTTTTGTCTTGAAAAATAACCGTTACTGGCTAGCACATTATGTTTTCATCATTTTTTTTTAGTGTTTCTTAAAGCCAGAAAGTTGACATTTGAAATGACATAAGTTTTGTGCCATGTCTGTGATCTGTTTTTTTTTTTTTTAAAAAAAAGTAAACAACTGAATGAGTATCCTCAGAGCCATGTGAGACCAGAAATTTTGCCAGGGGTTGTGAATTTGACATCTCAGCCAGTAAATGTTGAAGTAAATGGATTCACATGAAATTAATACACAGCACAATAATACATAGTTATTGATTGGAGATAGGAATAAATAGTATATAAACCCTCTCCTACCCTGTTCAAAAATACTCCAAATTAATTATTCCAAGGTCAATCCATATTAAAGGACTTCTACAATAGAAAAAGGAAATTTGAAATCCTCTATGTTACAAAATGCATGGATACCAATATAAAAGCTATATACTGTGACAAGCAAAGTCACCTGCACCACAACACAGAATATTACTTTAAAGTGCACCAATCACTAAGATTTTCCTATATGACCTAAAGCCAGCTATACTGGCACTATTAGGCTGATTCTATACATTCCTTTAGTTGTCAGCCATAGGTTTTAAAACACAAGCAAGTAACATTTTTAAAATGAGCAGGTGTTTGAAGGGTAGCAGCAGCTGATCAGCTGATAGCTGGAGTGGGGTTTCATTGTTATTCACGCCCCCCCCCGCCTGTCCATCCTCCCCCTGTTAGTTATGCTAATTCAATTATCCAATCATTTTACTATCTGGCTAGAAAGACCTGTGCTGATGTCATACCCATGTGACCAGAAGTTGTGGGGCTTCAGATAACAGAAAAATAATGTTACTTCCTGGTTCCAGTTATGTTGGATGAGCCCCTCCCTTCTGGTCACATGGGTATGACATCAGCACAGGTCCTTCTAGCCAGAAAGTAAAACGATTCTATAATAGAATTAGCATAAATAACAGGGGGAGGATGGATAGGTGGGGGGGGGCGGGAATCACTATGAATACCCACCCCAGCTATCAGCTGATCGGCAGCTGCTGTCAGTCAAAAACCTGCTCATTTTACAAACTTTAAGTGCTTGTGTTTCAAAACCTATACATCGTAGCTGAGCACTAAAGGTATGCATAGAATCAGCATGATAATGCCAGTACAGCATTGGCTTTAGGTTATATATGAAAATCCTGGTGATTGCTGCACTTTAAGTTTCAATTGCTTGCTGTGAGACACAACTCGACATCGACACTAGCAAACTGGAGTAAATTTCCAAAATTATATTATAGTGAATCTGTTGATTCTTTTCTTCACCATCTCCCCATTTTTAGAAGAGTGAAGGGTCCACTTAAAAACTGTGTATATATTTACCATTTTACATGTTTTTTTTTTTTTATTGCTCATGACTTCATTCACCTCAGAGAGACATGATGTAAGGGGATGTGGCAGATGCAGGAAAATTTCTTTGAAAGTAAAACATTCCGCTTAATATCTCCTAATAGCTCAGTCTCTTGGACTTTTCTCTTCTTGGTTCTAGTGAACTTTGCCTGCTCTCGTAAAGAAATCTCCCACTTTCACTTAAGCAAAGGAGTCTTCCAGTGGGGGCATAGCTCAGACAATCCATGGCTGCCTGTCGCCAGTATTGCATCTTCTGTCAGTTCCATCTTCCATGTCTCCTCTGAACGTCTCCTGTTTTCACACAGCGTATCTTGAGCTCATGAATAGACTCCCTGTGATTAGCTGAAATCTCTAGACCCATAGGGAGTTGTAAATAGTGTTGGCCAAGGCAAGGAATTCACAGTCTTCACAGCTGGACATATTTTCTGTATTTTATTTCTTTATTTCCTGTTGGTTATACACTTCGAACACATTTCACAGGTATTTTATCTAAGAATTTTAAAATTCTGAGACACAAAATAAAGACATTTTTGTGAATTGACGTTTGCTCAAAAATTCTTTCTGTCATGGCCAAAGTATGTTACCTCCCAACATGTAACTTCCAGGTCCAGATTTATGATGCTATGGACTTTGATAGGTAGACACACATCAATGCATTCTTTTTCTGTGCTATTTTAATATTTTACATACAGAATATACCTTTTCTTGGAATGATATTCTGGCCATAAATCCCTGGAAGCACTACTTGTTTTGACAATTACCCAGCATTCCTAACAGTAACATAGCTCTTATACTACATGCATATGAAGTATATAAAGCATTAAAATAGAGGGGTTTATGGGATCTGCAAAACTTTGGCTAAATGAAAGATGGAAGACGCATTCTCCTTGAAGACATCAGTTCTATTTATATATAAAGTTTTATCAGTGTGGCATGTCAGTTTTTCTCATATCCTTCCAGGCCGCAAACCTTGTTAGAAGCACATTACAGGGTTAAAACAGGGATAGCCCTTAGTAGGGGAAGTGGTAAGGGACGAATGAAAAAAGGGGTGACCTGGTTCATGTTGGAGGTGGGTGTGAGAGTTGGGTTTGGGGCTGAGTTGAGGCCTGGTGTGAAGAAATCAAAAACGTGCAGATATATCCATAAATAACTAGACCAGTGGTCGCATATATAAAATACACAGACAATATGTACGATAACCATATACAGTTGTCAAAAAAGTGAAGGTTCACAGAAAATGGGGATAGAGTCAGAGCCCAACTTATCCTTGGGACCATACAGACTGGTTCAGGCAGCGCCACACAGTATGGAAGTAAGGAAGATTTCAATCCTTATAAGTCCAAGGAAGTATATGGGGCAACTCTCCAGCAATTTCCTTTGTATTGGAGGTGAGCCTTCAAATTCATAGATTGGATAATCTCCACCTCAAACAGGTTATCTCCACCTCAACGCGTTTCCCCATACAGCACAAACGTATGGTTCATCAGGAGGCCAACGAGATATAGTTGTCAGATATGCAGGTTCATGGCGCCATCAGCAGGGATCCATAGTAGACAGACAATGCTGAAGATATAACACTACCATAGTCTGTGTGGCGCTGCCTGAACCAGTCTGTATGGTCCCAAGGATAAGTTGGGCTCTGACTCTATCCCCATTTTCTGTGAACCTTCACTTTTTTGACAACTGTATATGGTTATCGTACATATTGTCTGTGTATTTTATATATGCGACCACTGGTCTAGTTATTTATGGATATATCTGCACGTTGGTGGTATGTAGTTTTGATTTATACAAAATAAAAAAATCAAAAAATTGGAATAATTGAACTAATTACTATATAATAATATTCCTGGGACGATTTGTCCAATTAGTGTACTGGTGTGAAGAACACACTAGAAGCATGTATGAAAGAAACAGAAAAGAAGGTTATGATAATCTGAAAGTGTGTTGCCCAGGGAATGGGGTACTTGGTCCCGGGTGGTTTACAAATGGAGGATGTCACTTTGGTGGCCGTTGCCCGGTCCCGTGCCCTGGGTGCTTTTTAATGGGGAGTATTTACAGGAGAGATTAAAGTCATTTGTGTGATGCCACCTGCGGGTTGCGGTTAATATGGTGGAACTGACGCTGCTGAGTTGGTTACCCCTAGGGCTAGTGGTGATGGCAGCTATGATGGTAGGCCCTCCACAGGTAGGGCTGTGCCAGGGATTTTTTATAACGGAGACTTTTGCCGGTACTAAAGAAGACCACACCGTGGTTGTAGTTAACAGTCTCTAGTCACTCTTGACCCTCGGACAGCTGGTTCAGGTCCCTGTAAGTCCAGTGCCAGTTTGATGACTCGGTTGCTCTGTCCCTGGCACCCTCAGTGTGGTTGGGTCCCTGTAGCTTGAAGAGGTTTGGGGCCCTGACTGTCCCATTTTGTGGCAGTCTCCTTGTCCATACGGCGGGCAGTGTGGACCCTGTAGGGCTGGTCTGTGTCCTGAACCCCGATCCTTGCTTTACTGCTGGTGCACCCAGATCTGTGGGTCAGTGAGGTCCGTGAAGGTCCTCTCACTGTTCAGGTATTTGCCAGGCCATATGAAACAGTCACCTGACCTAGGGCCCTGTCCCCCGTCGGTGCTCTGGTCCAAGCGGTACTCGGGTGTACCTGTCCTGGCGACCACTCTCCTGTGCCCCCGGGTCACCGTTACACAACCCAGCTCTCAGACACCTCTCCTCTTCACACTCTACTACTGAACTGACTCACCACTGTCTCCTCCCACCAGGCTGTTTAGTCCTCTGGTCTGGCTCTGCCCTCTAAGTGGCCATCCCTTTGTGTCCGACAAGCCAATTACCCCTGGTATGGAGTGGAAACTGGGATTTTGGTGTGTTTAGGTGGTACTGGTACTGGTGTTCCAGGTTGCTGGGGGTAAGCCCTGCATCCTGGTGAGAATGCATTACCTAGTAGTTCCCTGAGTGGCTCAGGGACGCTACAAAAGTACCAAGGAAGCAGGATAACTTCAGCAAGTAAGTGATACCTGCGGGGAAAAGACTTTAGCCAGTGAGCCCGGTGTTGACCAGTCATGGATGACCTTTGTAATGAAGAAGGATCTGCTCAGCTGTGGATGTGACGCCCTGGCAAAACTAGGTAGTCACAGAAGTAGTCCACCCTCCTTGATTACAACTCAACAACCCACACCCTGGTACAACACACAGCCATTAAAGCCTAGCCACCCCCTCATGACAATAGGGACACACCAGTGGGCAGGACCAGGCAGATGGGAGCGCCCACCTAGGGGTCCTGAGGTGTCAGGGGCGGGAACACGACAGTCTGAATGGAGTCTGAGTCGAGTGCAGTCGAGTTGAGTCAGGAGTTGAGAGTTGACAGTGGAGTCAGGGGTAGGGGCCCCTGGAGTACCGGGTTAGGTGGCAGACAGCAAGCAGGACCGAAGGCGATGGAGATCCAGTCACGGGAGACCTTAAGTGGACCGGAGCAAGGTTGTAGTCCACCGATGCCGACAGCAGGAATCCAGTCTGGAGGCCGTACACAGTCGGGGCACCTGGACCGCAGGACGAGGAAGGTTGCAAGCCCCCTTGTTAATTGACCAGCCGAGGACAAGGTTTCAGGCCTTGTTCCATAGAAGCCCAGAGGCTGTGCGAGCCCGGGTCCGGTCTCCACTTGAGCCGCAGTAACGAACCCGGATCCGAGCAGTTCCTGCAGCGGCAGCGGTCCCCGTCCGCAACATGTACACAGTAAGAGGGAAGCAGCTATTGGAGCAGCCCGTATCAGGGACCACTACATAAAGTCTAGGCACAGGGCACAATGTGTTTCACCTTTACCCAGTTGTCCTCCTATATCAGGAAAATACAGGCAATACAACTATCACTGTACTTTTTTGTTGTTGCTATGCCTAAAGACAAGATGCTTTGTGTGTCTCTTGGGAAAGAAGTGGTTTATTGTACTGAATGTAGAAAAGAACATGTACTCTGTTTTCTCTTCCTCGCCAGTTTGGCCATCAGTAAAGAGAAAACTGTTTGCAAAAGTTGATTTGGCTTCCTTATTTCCCAGCGCAGACGGAACGGTATTTTCTGTAGCGTGCCCACACAAGGAAGAAAAATCTCTTGCCCATGACTACCTCCTCGGACCACATTATTTAAAGTCAATAAATGTTATGAAAGAAACAAAACAACCTTAAAATGGTTGTCCCACAAAGTACATTGAAGTCTATCCTTTCCTGTATGTTATTTCTATTGGTATGTGATACTGTTCCAACCACTGCCATTGCCATCTGAATTTCATATTCTTGTAACTCTTTGTTCTTGGTTCACACCTGTCTATTTCTTCTGCATCTTAAGTAGTTCGTTTTCTAGCTGTGAAGTAGTCCAAATGTTTCTCTTAGTTTGTACTTACTAATTCACCCCTGGTGTGTTTCTCAGAGCTCTCTTCCTCTATCCCCCTCCCTTCTGCTCACACCTGAGTCATTTTCTAGGCCTCTAGAGTTGTATAAATTTGTTGGCACAGGTCTGTTCTGACCATGGTCTGTGTGATTTCATAAGTGGGATTTTCTAAGTGGGCAATCAGAAATATTCCAGAAATGTCCCAGAAGTGACCAGAAGGTGAGCGTTACCTCCTTAACTGTTTGTCACTTGCATTTTTCCCCTACACTTTTTCATATTCCCATATGTAAACCTTAAACTCACCATGTTCACCTATGCCCTCACAGTTTTTGCTCCACTCCTCCTCACTCTCCTTCGCTATCCCCCAACGTCAGCACTCGCCAAACAAATATTCATCTCCCCTTCCCTTTTACCTCCCCACCTGTCCTCATCTGCTGACCTGCTCCTAAATCTCAGGTCTGTCTTAATAACACGCAGACCATGCCGTGCACTCTCCTTCTCCCACCTGCTCTCTCTTTCTCTACTTCTCCTCACTGCTGGTGACATATCTCCCAATCCTGGACCTCCCCAGATGGGACACTCCTCTCTACCACCCCCCTATCGCTCCACCCTTACTAGTAACTACCGCAACCTCTCCAATATAAAACCCATCCCCCTCTCACCCACTCCACCGCCCACTCTCTCTGGAGCGCTGTGGAATGCCCGTTCGGTCTGTAACAAACTGCACATCATTCACGACCTCTTTACCTCTTGCAATCTATCCTTTCTGGGCATCACTGAAACATGGCTGACACCATCCAACACTGCCTCCCCTGCTGCGCTGTGCTACGGTGGCCTTCACTTCTCCCATACTCCTCGCCCTGGCAATAGACAAGGTGGAGGAGTGGGCCTCCTTCTTTCTAACAACTGCAGCTTTAATCCAATCCCACCCTTACCCTCCCTTGTCCTGCCTTCATTTGAAGTGCACTCTGTCCGCATCTATTCTCCTTCCAACCTCCAAGTGGCCATCATATACAGACCCCCAGGCCCTACCACTTCCTTTATCGACCAGTTCTCTGCCTGGCTTCTACACTTTCTCTCTGCTGACATTCCCACTATTATCATGGGTGACTTCAACATCCCCACTGACACCCGCCAGTCAGCAGCCTCCAAACTACTCTCCCTTGCTTCATCTTTTGGTCTATCTCAGTGGTCCACCTCTGCCACCCATAAAGATGGACACACATTAGACCTTATCTTCACCCGTCTCTGCTCTCTATCTAACCTCACTACCTCCCCTCTCCCCTTATCTGACCACCATCTATTGACCTTCACTGCCCTGTCCTCCTCACCTGCCCCTCCTGTCCAGCACGTATCACACCCTCGCAGAAACCTCGCACACGTCAACATACATACCCTTTCTGACTCTATCCTACCACTGTCCTCCATATCTTCAGTGCACGACACAAACAGTGCCACCACTTTCTACAACGCCACTCTCACATCAGCTATTGATTCAGTTGCTCCTCTTGTGCATGGCAGAGTGAGACAAATCAATAGACAACCCTGGCACAACAGCCTCACTAAAAAACTACGGCAAGTGTCTAGGGCTGCAGAGCGGCGCTGGAAGAAAACGCACTCCCAGGAAGACTTCACCACATTCAAAAATGCAATTCACACATTTCGCTTGGCCCTTACCTCGGCTAAACAGGAATACTTCAGAAACCTCATATCCTCTTTAACACACAACCCCAAACAGCTCTTCAATACTTTCAACTCCCTCCTTCGCCCACCACTGCCCCCTCCAACCTCCCTCATTTCCGCAGAAGAATTTGCCACATATTTCAAAGAAAAGATCGACCAAACCAGACAAGTCTTTTCTGCTCAACCACCACAACCCCTTCATATAACAGACCACTGCTCCTCCCCCATAAACTTCCTCTCCACTATCACCGAAGAAGAGCTTGCACATCTTCTCTCAAAAGCGCACCTCACCACCTGCGCACGTGATCCCATCCCAACCCACCTCCTCCCCAACCTCACCACTATCCTAATTCCAGCCTTAACCCATCTCTTCAACCTATCTTTATCAACTGGTACCTTCCCTTCTGCCTTTAAACATGCAACAGTCACACCCATCCTAAAGAAACCTTCCCTCGACCCAACCTCTGCTGCCAGCTATCGCCCCATATCGCTACTCCCATTCGCCTCAAAACTCCTGGAACAGCACGTCCATGCTGAACTTTCCTCCCACCTCTCCTCTAACTCTCACTTTGACAACCTACAGTCCGGCTTCCGTCCACATCATTCCACTGAAACTGCCCTGACAAAAATCACAAATGACTTACTTACTGCCAAAGCTAACAACCACTTCTCTATACTCCTACTTCTAGACCTATCCTCAGCTTTTGACACTGTTGACCACTCCCTCCTACTACAGATCCTCTCTTCCCTTGGTGTCAGAGACCTCGCCCTCTCTTGGATCTCTTCATACCTCTCCAACCGCACTTTTACTGTCTCCCACTCCCACACAACCTCTTCATCCCGTCCTCTCTCTGTTGGTGTCCCTCAAGGCTCTGTCCTGGGACCATTACTTTTTTCTATCTATACATTTGGCCTGGGACAACTCATAAAGTCCCATGGCTTCCAGTACCACCTATATGCCGATGACACTCAGATCTACCTCTCTGGTCCAGATGTCACTTCTCTGCTGTCCAGAATCCCAGAGTGCCTATCTGCTATATCTTCCTTCTTCTCCTCTCGCTTCCTAAAGCTCAATGTGGCCAAAACTGAGCTGATCATCTTTCCTCCATCTCCCCTACACTCTCTACCTGAACTATCTATTACAATAAATAACATCACGCTCTCCCCAGCATCCAAAGTTCGGTGCCTCGGAGTGACCTTTGACTCTGCCTTGTCCTTCATACCACACATTCAATCCCTCACCACCTCCTGTCGTCTTCAACTCAAAAATATTTCCAGAATCCGTCCCTTCATCAATTCTCAATCTACAAAAATGCTAGTGCATGCTCTCATAATCTCCCGCCTCGACTACTGCAACATCCTCCTATGTGGTCTCCCTGCTAACACGCTCGCCCCTCTCCAGTCCATCCTTAATGCTGCTGCCCGACTGATCCACCTCTCGCCTCACTACCACCCCGCTTCTCCTCTCTGCATGTCCCTTCACTGGCTCCCAATCTTCCATCGTATCCAATTCAAACTACTAATACTGACTTACAAAGCCATCCACAAATTGTCTCCTCCATATATCTCTGAACTAATCTCTCGCTACACTCCAAAACGTAATCTCCGGTCCTCCCAAGATCTCCTTCTATCCTCCTCTCTCATTCGCTCCTCATGCAACCGTCTCCAAGACTTCTCCCGAACATCCCCAGTCTTCTGGAACTCACTGCCTCAACACGTCAGATTATCTACTACACTTGCAAACTTCAAACGGAACCTAAAGACTCATCTGTTCAGAAATGCCTATAACCTTGAATGACCTCACTGCCCCACCACCGTGCGGAGCTGCCGCCCCACCACCGTGCGGAGCTGCCGCCCCACCACCGTGCGGAGCTGCCGCCCCACCACCGTGCGGAGCTGCCGCCCCACCACCGTGCGGAGCTGCCGCCCCACCTACACCCCACCTATTGTCTCCTCCCCATAATCCTATAGAATGTAAGCCCGCAAGGGCAGGGCCCTCTTCCCTCTGTACTAGTCTGTCTACTGTAACTTGTACATGTATTTTGTATGTAACCCCCTTCTCATGTACAGCACCATGGAATCAATGGTGCTCTATAAATAAATAATAATAATAAAATAATAATAATAATACATTTTAATTCTCAAAAAAAACAAAAAAGAAAGGAAAAATTTAGTTCACCGACTTATTGTAATCCAGGGTACGGTGCACAGAAAGGCTAAGGCAGCCAAAAACATCAAGCCCAAGAAAAAAGTAATCCACCATGATGCTCGGAGTATAGTAGGTAAAATTACATTCTTTATTCGCAGAAAGTAATACCTTAGAGACATACAGCAGAAAAAATAGTATGAAACTCAAAAAACAATTTTAATTCTCAAGCTTGTTTTCTCCATCCTGACCAGGCCAAATTTTACAATTCTAATTAATGTCACTTTCTGTGATAATAACTCTTGAACGCTTCAATATATTTCTGTGATTCTGACAATATTTTTTTCATGACACATTGTACTTCATGTTAAGGGTAAGGTTTGTCCTATATGATTTGCATTTATTTATGAAAATATGAAAAGATTTCCAAAAAATTGTGAAAATGTTGCACTTTTCAAACTTTGAATTTGTATGCCCTTAAACCAGATAGTTATACAGCTCAAAATAGTTAATAAATAATATTTATCATGTCAACTTTACATCAGCGCTATTTTTGAAACATAATTTTTTTTAATTATTATTGTGAAGTTGGAAGGGATAAACGTTTGTCGGCAATTTCTCAATTTTGAACAAAACTTACAAAGCCAATATATTTATGGACCACATCACATTGGTAAAGGAAAAAAAGTCAAAAAAATCCAATGAGATATAGACACTGTCATGATGTGAATCAAAAAGGAATTTTTATTTTTAAAAACAAAACGTGTTTTGAGAGTGTCCCACTCTCTTCATCAGGTTCACGTTTTGTTTGTTTTTCAAAATAAAAATTCCTTTTTGATTCAAATCATGACAGTGCCTATTCCTCATTGGATTTTTTTTTTTCCTGTTCAACTCTTTATCCCTGGATTGGGATCAGCATTGTACTGCGGTCACGTTCATGCCTTCTTCAATGTTGCACCTGTATGTGCATAACCGGCCCAGGTGAGCCTATCCATTAACTACCAATACTACATTGATGAGGAACCCCATCCCAACCTTCAAGTATAGGTACATCAAGTTTTGTGAAGGAGTTAATCAATAGATCTTGGAATAATAAATCACATAATTGGATCTGTTGAAAAAATGGTTCTGTGTTAAGATAATCTTATATATGTGTCCCTGCTATGTGATGTGTAATGGTCGTGTCTGACCGTACAGGAACATTGTCTGATTATATCACATCCCCTAGGCTGGGGAGGAAGTTGAAGAGAATATACAAGCAGGACAGCATGGGACCGCAGCTGAATCTTTCTGTGAGGTTAAACATGTATTAAACAGACAGGCAAATGTTTTAACTCATAGAAACCAACAGCTGCGATCCCATGCGGTCTTATCTGTATAATCTTTTGCTTCCTCTCCTGCCAAGGAGATGTGGTAGTATGATCAGACCATGTCCCTGTACGGTCAGACACAGCCATTACGCAGTACACAGGAGGGACACATATATAAGAATATCTCAGTCCAGGGACATTTTTTTTTAAGCTATCCAGATGTGAAAATTATTTTTATTCTGATAGCTATTAATTAAAATGTAATTTCTTGTGGAATAGCCCCTTAATGAATTTTCTGTCACGTAAATGATGCCATTTTAGTGTTCCCTGCCAGTCTCTCCAGTATTTTCTTCTCTATCACAGTGACATACCATTTTGCATCTGCAGACAATCAGAGCCATTCTTATCAGACTGTGATAATTTATTCATCTATTTCTAAGAGGAATTACAGATGTATTGCATTACACAAAGTTCTAAGAAAAATGCAGCCAAATTTTTATACTTATAAGAGTATTTTTTATTTTTTTAAATAGACATATTTTATGAGGAGAGCTAAGGGATCCATTACTTGATCACATTCACACTAAATTACTTACTATAGCATGTATATACTGAATGTGAGAACTTGCCTAGCATATGGCTGCTATACAGCCCATGGAATCGAGGAAGGGTGCCTATAGGGTAAGATATCTCCACATCCCCCTCCCGATAGTATGAACCACAGGGGTCTCCTTCGCCATATGTACAGTGCCTTGCGAAAGTATTCAACCCCCTTGAATTTTTCAACCTTTTCCCACATTTCAAGCTTCAATAATAAAAATAAAAAAATTAAATTTTATGGCGAAGAATCAACAAGTGGGACACAATTGTGAAGTTGAACGAAATGTATTGCTTATTTTAAACTTTTGTAACACATAATAAACTGAAAATTGGGGCGTGCAATATTATTTGGCCCCTTTACTTTCAGTGCAGCAAACTCACTCCAGAAGTTCATTGAGGATCTCTGAATGATCCAATGTTGTCCTAAATGACTGATGATGATAAATATAAGCCACCTGTGTGTAATTTAGTCTCCGTATAAATGCACCTGCTCTGTAATAGTCTCAGTGTTCTGTTTAAAGCGCAGAGAGCATCATGAAGACCAAGGAACACAACAGGCAGGTCCGTGATACTTTTGTGGAGAGGTTTAAAGCCGGATTTGGTTACAAAAAGATTTCCACAATTTTAAACATCCCAAGAAGCACTGTGCAAGCGATCATATTGAAATGGAAGGAGTATCATACCACTGAATATCTACTAAGACCCGGCCTCCCCTCAAAAATTTCCTCTAAAACAAGGAGAAGACTAATCATAGATTCAGCCAAGAGGCCCATGATCACTCTGGATGAACTGCAGAGATCTACAGCTGAGGTGGGAGAGTCTGTCCATTGGACAACAATCAGTCATACACTGCACGAGTCTGGCCTTTATGGAAGAGTGGCAAGAAGAAAGCCAATTTTCAAAGATATCCATAAAAAGTGTCATTTAAAGTTTGCCACAAGCCACCTGGGTGACACACCAAACGTGTGGAAGAAGGTGCTCTGGTCAGATGAAACCAAAACTGAACTTTTTCGGCGCAATGCCAAACTATATGTTTGGCGTAAAAGCAGCACAGTTCATCACCCTGAACACACCATCCCCACTGTCAAACATGGTGGTGGCAGCATCATGGTTTTGGCCTGCTTTTCTTCAGCAGGGACAGGGAAGATGGTTAAAAATGATGGGAAGATGGATGGAGCCAAATACAGGACCATTCTTGAAGAAAACCTGTTGGAGTTTGCAAAAGACCTGAGACTGGGATGGAGATTTGTCTTCCAACAAGACAATGATCCCAAACATAAAGCAAAATCTACAATGGAATGATTCACAAATATACGTATCTAGGTGTTAGAATGGCCAAGTCAAAGTCCAGACCTGAAACCAATCGAGAATCTGTGGAAAGAGCTGAAAACTGCTGTTCACAAATGCTCTCCATCCAAACTCACTCAGCTCCAGCTGTTTAGAAAAGAAGAATGGGCAAGAATTTCAGTCTCTCGATGTGCAAAACTGATAGACACATACCCAAAGCGACTTGCAGCTGTAATCGCAGCAAAAGGTAGCTCTACAAAGTATTAAATTAAAGGGGACAAATAATATTGCACGCCACGGTTTACAGTTTATTTTTTATATAAAAGTTTAAAATAAGCAATAATTTTTGTTCAACTTCACAATTGTGTCACACTTGTTGATTCTTCACCATAAAATAATTTTTTTTTATCTTTATGTTTGAAGCCTGAAATGTGCGAAAAGGTTGAAAAATTCAAGGGGGCCGAACACGTTCGCAAGGCACTGTATATCATATATGTAATATCATTCCTGATGTTATTTTCCTACCATTTCAATTGACATTTAACACTAGAACTACTGAGGTAGTCATTTTGACTACTTCGCACTATGTATTTCTCCTCTGTGACTACATTTTTTGGAATTCCGGCTTGAGACTCGGTGACATTTCCTCAAATAGGATGTTTAAAAAGATTTTGTGGCAATAAATAATTTAGGTGCAAAAATTGCGCATTTATTTCAACATTCACCTATAACTACTAAAGGTAGTCATTTTGACTACCTGCTATATTTTGCTGTCCTTTTGTCACTAAAAGTTGCTGTAAGTTGCTGTAAAGTTTTGTGCATAATTTTTTCACTGTATCTTATTTACTCTGATGTTCATATAGATGTAGTTCAATTCAGATGTCAACTTTTCACATTTTCATTGTGTTACCTGGTTGTATTACTGTGTAATACTGATCTGAATAGAGCTTTTTTGTAAAACTGTAGGCTCTTATCTTATCTTATGCTAATGAAGGGAGGTGTTTTTCTCTGGTCCTAGCAGTAGACAGTAAAGCTGGGTTTACACACTGCAACATCTCAAACGACATCGCTGTAACGTCACCGGTTTTGTGACGCAATAGCGATGTTGTTTGCGATGTTGCAGTGTGTGAATCACATCAGCGACCTGGCCCCTGCTGTGAAGTTGCTGATCGCTACAAATCGTTCAGGACCATTCCTAGGTCCTTTGTTTCCCGCTGTGCAGCAAGCATCGCTACAAAGTTTCAGTGTGTGAAAGACTTTGCAGCGACTTTGTTAGCAACTTCCCTTTCAAAAAGCTGCTTATCAACGCCCCCAACAACCAGCTAGGTCACTCTGCAGGTCCGGATCGCTGTTGCGTTGTTGGCCATGTTTGCCTGTTTGACAGCTCACCAGCGACTTAGCAGAGACTTAGGGAGGTCGCTGTTACGTCACAAAACCGGTGACGTTACAGCGATGTCCTTTGCGATGTTGCAGTGTGTAAACCCAGCTTAAGTCTGGATACTAAATTACTTTCATTTCACTTGGAGAGACAAAGACAAAGACAACAGATGCAGACATAAGAGCTCTGAAAACTGTTACAGGTATATACAACATTTTATTGTCATATTATTCGATTATTTTAGGAAAGACTTTAGCTGTCTGTCAACTGATTCAACCCACCTACGTTTGAAGGTGGCAGAACATGTATTATTTCTTATAGTTTTCATTTCATTTCTATTTTTCAGCAGTGAACCAGTGAACTCTCAAGTGGAATTTCTCCAATTTACTAATATGGCTAGAAGACGTGCGGTAAAGCCTGAAGATATTTTGGCTATTTTGCAATCCATACCAGAGGATGAATCGGAATCCGAATGTCAGGATACTCAAATTGATACGGACAGTGATGAAGATTTCAATCCTCAAAACATTTCGAGTTAATCTGAAGACTCAGAAGAAACAAATCTGGAAGGTAAGTAGTTATGTGTATTTATTTGTTCTTCCACACACTGAGTTACTAAACAAAAATTCTAACTATTCATCAACTTTTTTGCCAGACGTTGCAAGCTCATCAACTGGGGATCAGGCTCATGCGTTGATGTTGCCTCGCGACCATCCTTCCAGTCATGGACAGAAAAAATCTGCAAAACGTCCCAGATATGTATCCACAACAGAAGACGATGGCGGCGAAGGCGATGCAACTAACACCACAGAAGGCGAATCTCCAGGAATACTGGTTTCACCTGATGGTATTCAATGGAAACCTCTTGAGATTGGAGAAAACTTACCTGGTAGGCGGGAAAAGCAAAACATTCTTAGAGAAGCACCCGGCCCTACAGGATACGCCAGAAGAAATATAATTAGTGATAGTCCTTTGAGTACATGGAGATTATTTTTTGATTCATTTATCTTGACTCACATAAAGAACTGTACTATTGCAGAAGCACTCCGGAACAATAATGAAGAGTTTAGTCTTTCTGATGAGGAGCTAGATGCATTTCTAGCAATATTTTATGTCCGTGGACTATCGGGCAGGAGCCATCACTCTATTGCAACTATATGGTTAAATGACTGGGGAATACCGTTATGCAAAGCGATAATCTCTAGGGACCGTTTTGTAGAAATTATGCATTACCTCAGATTTGATGAGAAGTCCAATCGATCGCAGAGACTGCAAACTGACAAATTTGCTCTCTTTTCTATTGTGTGGGACAGGTTTATTGCCAATTGCATTGCTTGTTACAAACCTGGCCCATACATTACGGTTGATGAACAACTTTTCCCAAGCAAAACCAGGTGTCCTTTCACACAGTATATACCTTCCAAGCCAGATAAATATGGCCATAAATTTTGGCTAGCTGTAGATAAGGATAGTAAATATGTTGTAAATGGCTTCCCTTATCTGGGTAAAGATGATTCACGCCATGCCGATGACCGTTTAGCTGACCACGTAGTCATGAAACTATTGCAGCCGTTTTTGAAAAAAGGTCGAAATGTAACCACTGATAATTATTTGACATCAATAAAACTTACCAAATGGCTAAAAAGCCAGGGAACGACTATCGTGGGAATGCTAAATAAGATAAGACGAGAAGTGCCTAAAGAAATAAAATCAATGAAAGAAAAGTTGTACAGCACTAAAGTCTATAAAAATGAAGATAATTTTACACTTACTGTGTATCAAGGTAAGCTAACCAAAAATGTGATAATTCTGAGTTCTGTCCATCTCGATGTTCTTGTTGCTTCAGAATCTCCAAAAAAACTCCAGAAACTGTAAAGTTTTATAATGAAACAAAATATGGAGTAGATGTAGTAGATCAGATGGCACGCAAATACAGCACAAGAACAGGTACTAGGAGATGGCCTGTTCACGCATTTGAAAATACCTTAGACTTAGCGGGTATAAATGCTTGGATATTATACAAGGAGATGACCACCGGACAAATGTCACGCAAGGCATTTTTCCAAAAGCTTGTCACAGAGTTGAGTGGTCCGTATGTTCTATCTGGGGCAGTGTTTCTCAACTCCAGTCCTCAAGACCCACCAACAGGTCAGGTTTTCTGGATTTCCTTAGTATTGCACAGGTGATGGACTTATTCCCTATCCAATGCTGAGGAAATCCTGAAAACATGATCTGTTGGTGGGTCTTGAGGACTGGAGTTGAGAAACACTGATCTAGGGGAAAGGGTGGAATGTCTCAAGTTGCTACATCTTCAGATGTGATGTCTCAAAAAAAATTTTGCCAGATAAAAGCAAAATGCAAAAATAATTGATCTGTTGGAAATTGTATGACTTGCCATAAGTCAATGTGTGGGCAATATGCCGCTGTAATTGAAAGACGATGCCTGAAATGAGAATCAACAAATGTTTAGAAAGTTACCGGTTGTACTTCATAATAACGGTTGGTCGGTTTTATTGAGATTCTACGCCATATTTTCATTTTTCTTCTCCTTCACTTACATTTTCTCTGCTTGTTGTTCTTGAGTTGTTGTTTATATGTGTGCACTTTAATAATAAATTTTTTTAAAACATCTATTATTATTGTTTTACTTAGTTTACTTTTGTTATTTCCTGTAGAAAAATCAGAAAAAAAAATCAGAAAAAAAACATTCCAAAGCATTACTGTTGGATCTCACAATAATAATACATTAAAAAAATATAATTATTAATAAATAACCACAAATGAAACTCTAAAAATAAACGAAAACACGTCAGTAGTCAAAATGACTACATTCAGTAGTTCTAGTAGGTGTCATGAGTCCAGTAGTCCTAGTGTTAAAATCAGTGACATATCTGATATACAAGACTCTAAGGGGTACTTTGCATGTAGCGACATCGCTACTGCGATATCGTCGGGGTAAAATCGAAAGTGATGCACATCCGGCGCCAGTTACGACGTTGCAACGTGTAAAGCCTAGATGCACCGATAAACGATCTTAAAAGCATCGAAAATCGGAGATCTGTGCAGTGTCGGACATTTCCATAATGTCGCACCGATAGGAGATACGATGTTGTTCCTCGTTCCTGCAGCAGCACACAACGCTGTGTGTGAAGCCGCAGGAGCGAGGAACCTCTCCCTTACCTGCCTCCACCGGCTATGCGGAAGGAAGAAGGTGGGCGGGATGTTTACATCCCGCTCATCTCCGCCCCTCCGCTTCTATTGGCCGCCTGCCGTGTGACGTCGCTGTGACGCCACACGACCCGCCCCCTTAGGAAGAAGGCGGGTCGCCGGCCAGAGCGATGTCGCAGGGCAGATAAGTGAGTGTGAAGCTGCCGTAGCGATAATGTTCGCTACAGCAGCTATCACAAGATATCGCATGTGCGACGGGGGCGGGTACAATCGCGCTCGGCATCGCTAGCATCGGCTAGCGATGTTGCAGCGTGCAAAGTACCCCTAAGTGTATGTGCACACGTTGCGTTTTTACATGCTTTTCAGCAGCGTTTTCAACTGCACCTTTTCAATGCCAAAATGCATGTGTTTTGATTTTCCAGCAAAGTCTATGAGAAATATGGATTTCTTGTGCGCACTTTGCTGTTCTAAATGCTGCGTTTAATTTGCATAATTTTGGGCAAAAACTCAGCTTTCAAAGAATCAGCATGTCAATTGTTTTTGCCATTTGGGCTGCGTTTTGCTAACATTGAAGTCAATGAGAAGTAGCAAAAAGCAAGCAACATCAAAATTCCAGCGTTTTACCTGCTTTTTAGGTGCAGAAAACATGCGTTTTGGACTACATCAACACATGCGTTTATGACATCAAAATAATGGAATGATATGTCCCTTTACACACACACATAGTCTGACAATTAAATTAGTGAAAAATAATAACTTATTGGAATTATAGCCATAAATAGTATAAAACCGCTATAATTATATTAAATATAACTATTTTCGTTATGATTTACATATTTATTAGTGATGAGCGAGTATGCTTGTTACTACTCGGTACTCGCACGAGTATCACTGTACTCGGGCTACTCGGCGGGGACCGAGTAATCTCGCGATACTCGTGCTGTACTCGTGGTCTTCATCCCTGCATGTTGGCGCTCTTTTGAGAGCCAGCCCTCATGCAGGGATTGGCTGGCAGACCACTGCAATGCCACAGCCCTGTTAGTTGTGGAATTGCAGTGATTGGCCGGCCCGCACAGCGTGACCGAGCCTTTATACCGGCGGGCGCGCTGTGCTCTGCTCACAGCCATCCAGACAGTCAGTGCAGGGAGAGGGTTGCTGCTTCAGGGAAAGGTTTGCGGCCTTTATAGTTAGTTCTGGAGCAGGGCTGCAAACAGTGTGACCAGAAGTCCTTCTCAGGACATACAATACGTTGTATACAGGCAGGCAGGGAATAGCCAGGTCGGAGTACAGTAGCAGAGTCCTTCTCAGGACTATTGTTGCTATATACAGGCAGGGTATAGCCAGGTCGGAATACAGGCTAGTGACCAGAAGAGTCCTTGTCAGGACTAGAGTTGAGCGCGGTTCGTGGTTCGTGGTTCTCCAGTTCGCGGCTCGAGTGATTTTGGGGCATGTTCTAGATCGAACTAGAACTCGAGCTTTTTGCAAAAGCTCGGTAGTTCTAGAAACGTTCGAGAACGGTTCTAGCAGCCAAAAAACAGCTAAATCATAGCTTGGTTTCTGCTGTAATAGTGTAAGTCACTCTGTGAATCAAACTATTATCACATTTCAGTGTATAGTGTGCGTGAACAGCGCCTTCAGATCACTGCTGTTTCTATAATGGCGATCGCCATTTTTTTTTTTTTTTTTTCTTGTCTTCCTTCCCTAAGCGCGCGCGTCTTGTGGGGCGGGCCAGCATGTCAGCCAATCCCAGACACACACACAGCTAAGTGGACTTTGAGCCAGAGAAGCAACGGCATGTGTGATAGGATCTGCATGTCACATGTCCCTGCATTATAAAACCGGACATTTTCTTCACGGACGCCATTATCTGCCTTCTGCGTCTTTGGTGTCAGACATCACTGTCGCAGCTCCGTCTTCCTGAGTCCTATAGCCGATACAGCTGTATGCGCTGCATACACAGCGTTAGACAGCTTAGGGAGAGCACTTTATAGCAGTCCTTTTAAGGGCTCCAACCGGCAGGGTCAGAGAGCCATAGGTGACAGGTCCTGCAAACAGCAACAGCGTCTGTGTAGCCCAGGTCAGGGATTTCCTACCTGCATTTCACCATTAGGAGGGAATAGAAAGGCAGGCTTCCATTCCTCTACCCAGAGCACCACAATCCTGCCACTGTACCCTCTTGTCCTCTGCACACTCCAACTGATAACTAAGCCATTATACTAGCAAACACTCAGTGTACCTAGTGGCATCCTATACGTGGCTATTGGACTTTGCTATAGTCCCACTAGTGCAAAGACATTTGCAGAGCGCGTCTGCCTGCATTGCACACTACAACTCATTCTAACCAAGCCATTATACTAGCAAACACTCAGTGTACCTAGTGGCATCCTATACGTGGCTATTGGACTTTGCTATAGTCCCACTAGTGCAAAGACATTTGCAGAGCGCGTCTGCCTGCATTGCACACTACAACTCATTCTAACCAAGCCATTATACTAGCAAACACTCAGTGTACCTAGTGGCATCCTATACGTGGCTATTGGACTTTGCTATAGTCCCACTAGTGCAAAGACATTTGCAGAGCGCGTCTGCCTGCATTGCACACTCCAACTCATTAAAACCAAGCCATTATACTAGCAAACACTCAGTGTACCTAGTGGCATCCTATACGTGGCTATTGGACTTTGCTATAGTCCCACTAGTGCAAAGACATTTGCATAGCGCGTCTGCCGGCATTGCACACTCAAACTCATTTTAACTAAGCCATTATACTAGCAAACACTCAGTGTACCTAGTGGCATCCTATACGTGGCTATTGGACTTTGCTATAGTCCCACTAGTGCAAAGACATTAGCAGAGCACATCTGCCTGCATTGCACACTACAACTCATTCTAACCAAGCCATTATACTAGCAAACACTCAGTGTACCTAGTGGCATCCTATACGTGGCTATTGGACTTTGCTATAGTCCCACTAGTGCAAAGACATTTGCATAGCGCGTCTGCCTGCATTGCACACTCAAACTCATTTTAACTAAGCCATTATACTAGCAAACACTCAGTGTACCTAGTGGCATCCTATACGTGGCTATTGGACTTTGCTATAGTCCCACTAGTGCAAAGACATTAGCAGAGCACATCTGCCTGCATTGCACACTACAACTCATTCTAACCAAGCCATTATACTAGCAAACACTCAGTGTACCTAGTGGCATCCTATACGTGGCTATTGGACTTTGCTATAGTCCCACTAGTGCAAAGACATTTGCAGAGCGCGTCTGCCTGCATTGCACACTCCAACTCATTAAAACCAAGCCATTATACTAGCAAACACTCAGTGTACCTAGTGGCATCCTATACGTGGCTATTGGACTTTGCTATAGTCCCACTAGTGCAAAGACATTTGCATAGCGCGTCTGCCTGCATTGCACACTCAAACTCATTTTAACTAAGCCATTATACTAGCAAACACTCAGTGTACCTAGTGGCATCCTATACGTGGCTATTGGACTTTGCTATAGTCCCACTAGTGCAAAGATATTAGCAGAGCACATCTGCCTGCATTGCACACTCCAACTTTTTTAAACTAAGCAATTTTACTAGCAAACACTCAGTGTACCTAGTGGCATCCTAAACGTGGCTATTGGACTTTGCTATAGTCCCACTAGTGCAAAGACATTTGCAGAGCACGTCTGCCTGCATTGCACACTACAACTCATTGTTACTAAGCCATTATACTAGCAAACACTCAGTGTACCTAGTTGTATCCTAAACGTGGCTATTGTACTTTTGTCTATTCACAGTATTGGAACGATATTTGCAGCACGTCTGCCTGCATTGCACACTCTAACTTTTTTAAACTCAGCCATTTATAGTAGCAAACACTCAGTGTACCTAGTTGTATCCTAAACGTGGCTATTGTACTTTTGTCAATTCACAGTATTGGAACGTTATTTGCAGCACGTCTGCCTGCATTGCACACTCAAACTTTTTTAAACTCAGCCATTTATAGTAGCAAACACTCAGTGTACCTAGTTGTATCCTAAACGTGGCTATTGTACTTTTGTCTATTCACAGTATTGGAACGATATTTGCAGCACGTCTGCCTGCATTGCACACTCTAACTTTTTTAAACTCAGCCATTATACTAGCAAACACTCAGTGTACCTAGTGGCATCCTATACGTGGCTATTGGACTTTGCTATAGTCCCACTAGTGCAAAGACATTAGCAGAGCACATCTGCCTGCATTGCACACTACAACTCATTCTAACCAAGCCATTATACTAGCAAACACTCAGTGTACCTAGTGGCATCCTATACGTGGCTATTGGACTTTGCTATAGTCCCACTAGTGCAAAGACATTTGCAGAGCGCGTCTGCCTGCATTGCACACTCCAACTCATTAAAACCAAGCCATTATACTAGCAAACACTCAGTGTACCTAGTGGCATCCTATACGTGGCTATTGGACTTTGCTATAGTCCCACTAGTGCAAAGACATTTGCATAGCGCGTCTGCCTGCATTGCACACTCAAACTCATTTTAACTAAGCCATTATACTAGCAAACACTCAGTGTACCTAGTGGCATCCTATACGTGGCTATTGGACTTTGCTATAGTCCCACTAGTGCAAAGATATTAGCAGAGCACATCTGCCTGCATTGCACACTCCAACTTTTTTAAACTAAGCAATTTTACTAGCAAACACTCAGTGTACCTAGTGGCATCCTAAACGTGGCTATTGGACTTTGCTATAGTCCCACTAGTGCAAAGACATTTGCAGAGCACGTCTGCCTGCATTGCACACTACAACTCATTGTTACTAAGCCATTATACTAGCAAACACTCAGTGTACCTAGTTGTATCCTAAACGTGGCTATTGTACTTTTGTCTATTCACAGTATTGGAACGATATTTGCAGCACGTCTGCCTGCATTGCACACTCTAACTTTTTTAAACTCAGCCATTTATAGTAGCAAACACTCAGTGTACCTAGTTGTATCCTAAACGTGGCTATTGTACTTTTGTCTATTCACAGTATTGGAACGATATTTGCAGCACGTCTGCCTGCATTGCACACTCAAACTTTTTTAAACTCAGCCATTATACTAGCAAACACTCACTGTACCTAGTTGTATCCTAAACGTGGCTATTGTACTTTTGTCAATTCACAGTATTGGAACGTTATTTGCAGCACGTCTGCCTGCATTGCACACTCAAACTTTTTTAAACTCAGCCATTTATAGTAGCAAACACTCAGTGTACCTAGTTGTATCCTAAACGTGGCTATTGTACTTTTGTCTATTCACAGTATTGGAACGTTATTTGCAGCACGTCTGCCTGCATTGCACACTCTAACTTTTTTAAACTCAGCCATTATACTAGCAAACACTCAGTGTACCTAGTTGTATCCTAAACGTGGCTATTTTACTTTTGTCTATTCACAGTATTGGAACGATATTTGCAGCACGTCTGCCTGCATTGCACACTCTAACTTTTTTAAACTCAGCCATTATACTAGCAAACACTCACTGTACCTAGTTGTATCCTAAACGTGGCTATTGTACTTTTGTCAATTCACAGTATTGGAACGTTATTTGCAGCACGTCTGCCTGCATTGCACACTCAAACTTTTTTAAACTCAGCCATTTATAGTAGCAAACACTCAGTGTACCTAGTTGTATCCTAAACGTGGCTATTGTACTTTTGTCAATTCACAGTATTGGAACGTTATTTGCAGCACGTCTGCCTGCATTGCACACTCAAACTTTTTTAAACTCAGCCATTTATAGTAGCAAACACTCAGTGTACCTAGTTGTATCCTAAACGTGGCTATTGTACTTTTGTCTATTCACAGTATTGGAACGTTATTTGCAGCACGTCTGCCTGCATTGCACACTCTAACTTTTTTAAACTCAGCCATTATACTAGCAAACACTCACTGTACCTAGTTGTATCCTAAACGTGGCTATTGTACTTTTGTCAATTCACAGTATTGGAACGTTATTTGCAGCACGTCTGCCTGCATTGCACACTCAAACTTTTTTAAACTCAGCCATTATACTAGCAAACACTCACTGTACCTAGTTGTATCCTAAACGTGGCTATTGTACTTTTGTCAATTCACAGTATTGGAACGTTATTTGCAGCACGTCTGCCTGCATTGCACACTCAAACTTTTTTAAACTCAGCCATTATACTAGCAAACACTCACTGTACCTAGTTGTATCCTAAACGTGGCTATTGTACTTTTGTCAATTCACAGTATTGGAACGATATTTGCAGGACATCTGCCTGCATTGCACACTCAAACTTTTTTAAACTCAGCCATTATACTAGCAAACACTCACTGTACCTAGTTGTATCCTAAACGTGGCTATTGTACTTTTGTCTATTCACACTACTGCAAATCTATGTGCAGCACCTCTGCATGACAACCTCGTGCTCTGTTTTTAATAAGCTATAATGATAGCACAAAATACTGCCATTTTGTGGCATCATAGAACTGGCTGTTGTATTCCATTAGTGCCCCACTGGTGACAAGCTATTTCTAGCACCTCTACATCACACCCTCATGCACATTTAGCTACGCTAATGTTATAGCAAACTCATGGAATTCATTGCTGCATTTCATAATTCGGAGGGATAGAAAGTCAGGCTTCCTTTAGCTTTTCCTTCTGTTCATAGACAGCATCTCCAAGACAAATTTCCCCTCCACGTCTAAGTGTGGAGAGGCAGCTAGTGCGCATGCGTGTGCCGATGTACCCCAGCTGCAGCATAATTACAGTGTTTCGCCTAGTGAGTATGCTCAGCCTGACTGTGCCATTCCTGACGCTAAGTCTTCATTTCGGGATACAGCGCATGCTCCCACACTAAGTGTGAAAAGCCTCTTTGCACAGGTGCTTGCATTCTGTGCCGGGTCTAAGTCCTGTTTTGTGCCTAGACACCATGCTAAAGCTGATAGTCTTTTTTCAGAGACTGTATTTCATGCTACTGAGCATGCTCAGGCACTTCCTGTATCAGAGACTAGGTCCGGTAATGAACTCTTTGGCCCTGGCCCTGATGTGGGGGTCCCATATAGACCACAGGGCATCAGGTGTCCTCCCAAATGGCTTGCAGAGGCCCACACCTATGACTTGTCACCGCATTATTGATGGTCAGACGATGACTGGTGAGGTGTTTGGGTCATGGCAGCCATGAGGTCATCATTGAAGTTGCGTTTCCAAATAGGACGCTAGTTATGCCACTCATGACGTGTCACTCTGCTTTTGTCTCCAGGAGGTGCATTGTGGTTCACCCTGGTTTGGGGCGGACCCAGGTTATAAAAGGGGCTGGAGCCAACAAGGAGGTGCGCAGTCTTCTATTATGCTCCGAAAGAGCACACCTCCATGTGTTGAACCCATTGCGGCTTTAGGCCAGAGGTAGGCAGGGATAGGGTGGTGGATGCAGGCCACCACCACAGTTGGTAACGCAGAACGGTTAAGACCAGCTCCTGTCCTAACAGTCCTGCTTGTGCAGCCCAGTGGCATTAACAGGCCTGCTGCTGCTGATGCGCCTGCTGTCCACAGGTGTGGCCCCTACGCACACGGTCAGCGTACTCAATGGCCCCTGTGTTGTTAACAGGGAGTTCCTGGGCTGGGTGGGCATGTGGACCCTGTGACGCTAACAGGGCTCACAGTCTCCAGATCCGAATGGCGTCTAACTCGGTTCAGGCTACTATTAGTTTCATAGCCACACAGCTCTGTATCCTCCACCAAACCTTCAAGTTGCCAACCTCTCCTTTTCCAACTGGGAGCACGGTGGACACTGACTGCTGAAGGTGATATATACCTTTCTCTTTCTTTTCTTATTAATTTTTGTTATATAGCGGTCACAGATTATATACCACTTTATCCAAATCTGCCAGTCCCACTGTAACAGATGTTGTTTCTTCAGCAAATGTTACAGTTGTTTAACCACCAAATCCACGGACCAAAATTTTTTTCCCCTTTCCAACACACCTGTTCCCCTTTCCAACAGCATCTGTCCTTTTTCAACTCATTTTGGGATATGACCAAAAGTGCAACTGTGCAGGGACACCGTACTCAACGCCATCTCAGCACAGCAGCCATCCCTCGGTCCCTCCGATGTGGACAAGTAAAAGACCATTTCCTCCTATCCATGACAAAGTGTTGAGATTCACTCTGTGCAGCACTGGTGTTTAGTGGAAAAGTAGATCTAAGATTGCGTACCACATTCTGCAGATACTCCTGTATACGTGCGTCTATTTCTATGGCAGGAATTAGTTCGCCAAATTTTGTCTTGTACCGGGGATCTAACAGTGTGGCAACCCAGTATTCAGGATTACTTCAAATTCATACAATCCGAGGGTCATGTAGGTAGTGCAGCAAGAAGGCGCTCATGTGTCTTGTGCATCCAGGAGGACCAAGTCCTTGGTGTGTTGGTGGCAGAGAGGTGAGAATCGTGCATCCTTCCTCTGCCCTCTACCCACAACCTCGCACAACCGAAATGTGAGCAAGCTCTCACTCATCTGCTGAGTCTTCCATGCCCATCGCCAGTTCGTCCTCCATTTCTTCATGGGCTCCTGCACTTTCATCAACACTTTTTGCTGATACTATGCGCCCTTGTTAATCCCTCTCCCTCACCATGACTGCCGCATAGGTGCCGCTGACCATCTGGACCTCGTAGATCTTGTTATCCCTTCCGCATATGACTCCTCCTGTACTTCCTCCCCTTCCTCTTGTCCCAACACCTGACTCCGAATAATAATTACAGTGTGCTCCATCATGTAGATGACCAGAATTGTCACGCTGAGAATGACATTGCCAGTGCTAAACATCTTCGTCGACATTTCAAAACTGTGTAGCAGGGTGCATAGGTCCTTGATCTGACACCACTCCAGCAGCGTGATCTGCACCACCTCTGGATCAACTTATCCCAGGCTATATGTCTTACCGTATTTCAGCAGGGCTCTGCGGTGCTGCCACACACGCTGCAACATGTGCAGATTCCAATTCCTGCGTGTCGGAACATCGCATTTCCGGCGTTTAACTGCCAGACCCTAAGACTTCCGGAGTGATGAAAGTTGTTGAGCTGCTGTGTGCGCACGATGGAAGTGAGCACATAGCGAGCGTGCCCGCTGCACAAGGCCATGTAGGCCGTGATGGTGTTTTAAAAATTGCTGGAGAATTCGGATCAACACGTGAGCCATAAAAGGCACGTGTGTCACATTGCCCTGAGGATGGCCCGCAGCCAGGTTTGCATCATTGCCGCACACGGCTGTTAAGTCACCAACGGAGTCCGCTCCGTCAATTTGTACTCCGGTCGCCAGGTGACAACGTGTTCCTTTCATGAATAGTGCTGATGATGGGAGAGTAGTCGATGCCAGCGGCGCAGGTGGACGCAGGTTATGCTCACCCACTGGGCTGCATTACCTTGACAGATGCAGAATCTCTGGCTGAATGTAGCTGGTGGGTATCTCACAGATGAAATACCATCATTCAGCTACAACCAATGGGAAGACACCACACCCTTTTTTATGCCCATCCTGTCTGCAGACCACTGCCAGACATAGCTATGAACCTCTGGTTAATTTTACCCCCAGTTCAGTTTTATGATTTTGTGTGCTTGTTACCTGACTACTTTTCCTGCTTGCTGTTTATGTACCTTGTTGGCCGATACGCATTTCACCTCTGCTTGTTTTCTGATTAAGTCCTGGCCGTCCCATTCTGTTCCTGTTCCTCAATTAATGTTTTGACCCTGCCTGACTACTATTCTCTGTAATAGCGGTGTGACTCACATTTCCCATACATTTCAAAGTAAAACTTTGACCGCCTGATGGCATTGAGCTCTGCTGCCAGCATAGTAAGGAGGTGTGTGGTAGTCCTTGTGCGCAGTTGCAAGGAAGGGTGGCCTGACCACACAGGGTTTGCGCAAAGGTAGAGGACCCACACGAGGTTGAAGAGGCAGAAGCAGTGTATTAACTTCTACATACAGAACAAGGATTGAAACAACTCGTGGGGACGGCAAGACTTGTACAGCAGACCCTTCTCCATCTCTCACCATAGTTTGCCAGTGCCCAGTCAGTGACATGTAATGACCCTGTCTATGCTTACTGGTCCAAGTATCTGTGTTGAAATGCACCCTGTCGCACACAGATTTTCTCAAGGAAGTGGTGATGTTGTGTACGACATGCCGGTGTAGCGCGGGCATGCTTTTCTTGGAGAAGCAGTGGTGATTGGGCATCTGGTACTGGGGCACAGCGACAGACATAAGGTCTGTAAAATCCTGTGTGTCCACTACGCGTAAAGGCAGCATTTCGGTAGCCAACAGCTTACAGAGGGATAGAGTCAACCACTTAGCTTTGTCATGGGTCGCAGTAAGTGGCCTTTTATTTGACCACATCTGAGGGACAGAGATCTGGCTGCTGTGTGTAGACGGTGTTGAGTCGGGTGTCCCTGGAAAAATGCAGCTTTGTGAGGAAAGTGCAGGCGGAGACATGATGTTGCCTTCATCCAAAGTTGGTGCTATCGATGTCTGAGAGAGCTGTACACACTCACTTGTTTCCCCTTCCAAACCAACTGACGACCTACCAAGCAAACTGCCTGTTGCGGTTACAGTGGTGGAAGTTGTGGGTGGAAAAACAGGTGTGACAGCTGTCCCCACAGTCCTAGAAGATGACGAGCGCGCGGATGCACTGGAAGGGGCAGGCGGTGGATGGTTCGCTCCGCTAGGCCGCATTGCAGCACGGTGAGCTTCCCATCGGGCCATATGATATTTATTCATGTGACGATTCATGGAAGAAGTTGTCAAACTGCTGAGGTTTTGACCTCTACTAAGAGAACCATGACAAATTTTACAGATCACATAATTTGGGCGATCTTTTTCTATGTCAAAAAAGGACCTGGCTAGGCAAGGCTTAGAGGCCATGCGACCTGTTGATCCACCCCGAATAATGCTCAGAGGCAGAGTGGTGGCTGAGGATGCAGTTGTAGACGTGCTACCAGTGCTCCGACTGTGTCCAGGAAGGCGCCAGGTTACTTCGACGTCGGTTGCATCCTCCTCCACCGCCTCTGTTGACCTCCTCGAGTGTCTGACTGTGGGTTGACAGTAGGTGTGATCTAGAACTTAATCATCAATTGTTGTGTTTGCACTCCCCTACCCCTCAGACCGAGTTTCTTCTTGCCCTGACCGAATATTTAAGTTGTCATCCCAATCGGGTATCTGCGTCTCATCTTCATCAGTATGTTCCTCATTGCCTATAACCACAGTTGTTGGAAAGGCAGCATTTTGGTAGCCAACAGTTTGCATATGATGAAAGTCAACCTCCAAGCCATTTCATGCCCTTCTAAAAGCATGTAAAACACAGCGAGGGGACTCCAACCACAGTCTCCCTCGTTGCCACTAACTGGGCCACACACACCCCACTTGACTGGCATCGGTTGAGCCCCCTTTTGAAAAAGAAAAAGATGCTTTGCATGAAGCACTCTCAAAAATACGCGTGCCTTTCCCGTCCCCTGGCTGACCCAGGGGAAGAAAAGTCCTCTGAGAGCCATGACTTGTTCATCTTGGTTCTTTTAGAGACACAGCGAGGGGACTCCAACCACAGTCTCCCTCGTTGCCACTAACTGGGCCACACACACCCCACTTGACTGGCATCGGTTGACCCCCCCTTTTGACAAAGAAAAAGATGCTTTGCATGAAGCACTCTCAAAAATACGCGTGCCTTTCCCGTCCCCTGGCTGACCCAGGGGAAGAAAAGTCCTCTGAGAGCCATGACTTGTTCATCTTGGTTCTTTTAGAGACACAGCGAGGGGACTCCAACCACAGTCTCCCTCGTTGCCACTAACTGGGCCACACACACCCCACTTGACTGGCATCGGTTGAGCCCCCTTTTGAAAAAGAAAAAGATGCTTTGCATGAAGCACTCTCAAAAATACGCGTGCCTTTCCCGTCCCCTGGCTGACCCAGGGGAAGAAAAGTCCTCTGAGAGCCATGACTTGTTCATCTTGGTTCTTTTAGAGACACAGCGAGGGGACTCCAACCACAGTCTCCCTCGTTGCCACTAACTGGGCCACACACACCCCACTTGACTGGCATCGGTTGAGCCCCCCTTTTGACAAAGAAAAAGATGCTTTGCATGAAGCACTCTCAAAAATACGCGTGCCTTTCCCGTCCCCTGGCTGACCCAGGGGAAGAAAAGTCCTCTGAGAGCCATGACTTGTTCATCTTGGTTCTTTTAGAGACACAGCGAGGGGACTCCAACCACAGTCTCCCTCGTTGCCACTAACTGGGCCACACACACCCCACTTGACTGGCATCGGTTGACCCCCCCTTTTGACAAAGAAAAAGATGCTTTTCATGAAGCACTCTCAAAAATACGCGTGCCTTTCCCGTCCCCTGGCTGACCCAGGGGAAGAAAAGTCCTCTGAGAGCCATGACTTGTTCATCTTGGTTCTTTTAGAGACACAGCGAGGGGACTCCAACCACAGTCTCCCTCGTTGCCACTAACTGGGCCACACACACCCCACTTGACTGGCATCGGTTGAGCCCCCTTTTGAAAAAGAAAAAGATGCTTTGCATGAAGCACTCTCAAAAATACGCGTGCCTTTCCCGTCCCCTGGCTGACCCAGGGGAAGAAAAGTCCTCTGAGAGCCATGACTTGTTCATCTTGGTTCTTTTAGAGACACAGCGAGGGGACTCCAACCACAGTCTCCCTCGTTGCCACTAACTGGGCCACACACACCCCACTTGACTGGCATCGGTTGACCCCCCCTTTTGACAAAGAAAAAGATGCTTTGCATGAAGCACTCTCAAAAATACGCGTGCCTTTCCCGTCCCCTGGCTGACCCAGGGGAAGAAAAGTCCTCTGAGAGCCATGACTTGTTCATCTTGGTTCTTTTAGAGACACAGCGAGGGGACTCCAACCACAGTCTCCCTCGTTGCCACTAACTGGGCCACACACACCCCACTTGACTGGCATCGGTTGACCCCCCCTTTTGACAAAGAAAAAGATGCTTTGCATGAAGCACTCTCAAAAATACGCGTGCCTTTCCCGTCCCCTGGCTGACCCAGGGGAAGAAAAGTCCTCTGAGAGCCATGACTTGTTCATCTTGGTTCTTTTAGAGACACAGCGAGGGGACTCCAACCACAGTCTCCCTCGTTGCCACTAACTGGGCCACACACACCCCACTTGACTGGCATCGGTTGACCCCCCCTTTTGACAAAGAAAAAGATGCTTTGCATGAAGCACTCTCAAAAATACGCGTGCCTTTCCCGTCCCCTGGCTGACCCAGGGGAAGAAAAGTCCTCTGAGAGCCATGACTTGTTCATCTTGGTTCTTTTAGAGACACAGCGAGGGGACTCCAACCACAGTCTCCCTCGTTGCCACTAACTGGGCCACACACACCCCACTTGACTGGCATCGGTTGAGCCCCCTTTTGAAAAAGAAAAAGATGCTTTGCATGAAGCACTCTCAAAAATACGCGTGCCTTTCCCGTCCCCTGGCTGACCCAGGGGAAGAAAAGTCCTCTGAGAGCCATGACTTGTTCATCTTGGTTCTTTTAGAGACACAGCGAGGGGACTCCAACCACAGTCTCCCTCGTTGCCACTAACTGGGCCACACACACCCCACTTGACTGGCATCGGTTGAGCCCCCCTTTTGACAAAGAAAAAGATGCTTTGCATGAAGCACTCTCAAAAATACGCGTGCCTTTCCCGTCCCCTGGCTGACCCAGGGGAAGAAAAGTCCTCTGAGAGCCATGACTTGTTCATCTTGGTTCTTTTAGAGACACAGCGAGGGGACTCCAACCACAGTCTCCCTCGTTGCCACTAACTGGGCCACACACACCCCACTTGACTGGCATCGGTTGACCCCCCCTTTTGACAAAGAAAAAGATGCTTTTCATGAAGCACTCTCAAAAATACGCGTGCCTTTCCCGTCCCCTGGCTGACCCAGGGGAAGAAAAGTCCTCTGAGAGCCATGACTTGTTCATCTTGGTTCTTTTAGAGACACAGCGAGGGGACTCCAACCACAGTCTCCCTCGTTGCCACTAACTGGGCCACACACACCCCACTTGACTGGCATCGGTTGAGCCCCCTTTTGAAAAAGAAAAAGATGCTTTGCATGAAGCACTCTCAAAAATACGCGTGCCTTTCCCGTCCCCTGGCTGACCCAGGGGAAGAAAAGTCCTCTGAGAGCCATGACTTGTTCATCTTGGTTCTTTTAGAGACACAGCGAGGGGACTCCAACCACAGTCTCCCTCGTTGCCACTAACTGGGCCACACACACCCCACTTGACTGGCATCGGTTGAGCCCCCTTTTGAAAAAGAAAAAGATGCTTTGCATGAAGCACTCTCAAAAATACGCGTGCCTTTCCCGTCCCCTGGCTGACCCAGGGGAAGAAAAGTCCTCTGAGAGCCATGACTTGTTCATCTTGGTTCTTTTAGAGACACAGCGAGGGGACTCCAACCACAGTCTCCCTCGTTGCCACTAACTGGGCCACACACACCCCACTTGACTGGCATCGGTTGACCCCCCCTTTTGACAAAGAAAAAGATGCTTTGCATGAAGCACTCTCAAAAATACGCGTGCCTTTCCCGTCCCCTGGCTGACCCAGGGGAAGAAAAGTCCTCTGAGAGCCATGACTTGTTCATCTTGGTTCTTTTAGAGACACAGCGAGGGGACTCCAACCACAGTCTCCCTCGTTGCCACTAACTGGGCCACACACACCCCACTTGACTGGCATCGGTTGACCCCCCCTTTTGACAAAGAAAAAGATGCTTTGCATGAAGCACTCTCAAAAATACGCGTGCCTTTCCCGTCCCCTGGCTGACCCAGGGGAAGAAAAGTCCTCTGAGAGCCATGACTTGTTCATCTTGGTTCTTTTAGAGACACAGCGAGGGGACTCCAACCACAGTCTCCCTCGTTGCCACTAACTGGGCCACACACACCCCACTTGACTGGCATCGGTTGAGCCCCCTTTTGAAAAAGAAAAAGATGCTTTGCATGAAGCACTCTCAAAAATACGCGTGCCTTTCCCGTCCCCTGGCTGACCCAGGGGAAGAAAAGTCCTCTGAGAGCCATGACTTGTTCATCTTGGTTCTTTTAGAGACACAGCGAGGGGACTCCAACCACAGTCTCCCTCGTTGCCACTAACTGGGCCACACACACCCCACTTGACTGGCATCGGTTGAGCCCCCCTTTTGACAAAGAAAAAGATGCTTTGCATGAAGCACTCTCAAAAATACGCGTGCCTTTCCCGTCCCCTGGCTGACCCAGGGGAAGAAAAGTCCTCTGAGAGCCATGACTTGTTCATCTTGGTTCTTTTAGAGACACAGCGAGGGGACTCCAACCACAGTCTCCCTCGTTGCCACTAACTGGGCCACACACACCCCACTTGACTGGCATCGGTTGACCCCCCCTTTTGACAAAGAAAAAGATGCTTTTCATGAAGCACTCTCAAAAATACGCGTGCCTTTCCCGTCCCCTGGCTGACCCAGGGGAAGAAAAGTCCTCTGAGAGCCATGACTTGTTCATCTTGGTTCTTTTAGAGACACAGCGAGGGGACTCCAACCACAGTCTCCCTCGTTGCCACTAACTGGGCCACACACACCCCACTTGACTGGCATCGGTTGAGCCCCCTTTTGAAAAAGAAAAAGATGCTTTGCATGAAGCACTCTCAAAAATACGCGTGCCTTTCCCGTCCCCTGGCTGACCCAGGGGAAGAAAAGTCCTCTGAGAGCCATGACTTGTTCATCTTGGTTCTTTTAGAGACACAGCGAGGGGACTCCAACCACAGTCTCCCTCGTTGCCACTAACTGGGCCACACACACCCCACTTGACTGGCATCGGTTGAGCCCCCTTTTGAAAAAGAAAAAGATGCTTTGCATGAAGCACTCTCAAAAATACGCGTGCCTTTCCCGTCCCCTGGCTGACCCAGGGGAAGAAAAGTCCTCTGAGAGCCATGACTTGTTCATCTTGGTTCTTTTAGAGACACAGCGAGGGGACTCCAACCACAGTCTCCCTCGTTGCCACTAACTGGGCCACACACACCCCACTTGACTGGCATCGGTTGACCCCCCCTTTTGACAAAGAAAAAGATGCTTTTCATGAAGCACTCTCAAAAATACGCGTGCCTTTCCCGTCCCCTGGCTGACCCAGGGGAAGAAAAGTCCTCTGAGAGCCATGACTTGTTCATCTTGGTTCTTTTAGAGACACAGCGAGGGGACTCCAACCACAGTCTCCCTCGTTGCCACTAACTGGGCCACACACACCCCACTTGACTGGCATCGGTTGAGCCCCCTTTTGAAAAAGAAAAAGATGCTTTGCATGAAGCACTCTCAAAAATACGCGTGCCTTTCCCGTCCCCTGGCTGACCCAGGGGAAGAAAAGTCCTCTGAGAGCCATGACTTGTTCATCTTGGTTCTTTTAGAGACACAGCGAGGGGACTCCAACCACAGTCTCCCTCGTTGCCACTAACTGGGCCACACACACCCCACTTGACTGGCATCGGTTGAGCCCCCTTTTGAAAAAGAAAAAGATGCTTTGCATGAAGCACTCTCAAAAATACGCGTGCCTTTCCCGTCCCCTGGCTGACCCAGGGGAAGAAAAGTCCTCTGAGAGCCATGACTTGTTCATCTTGGTTCTTTTAGAGACACAGCGAGGGGACTCCAACCACAGTCTCCCTCGTTGCCACTAACTGGGCCACACACACCCCACTTGACTGGCATCGGTTGACCCCCCCTTTTGACAAAGAAAAAGATGCTTTGCATGAAGCACTCTCAAAAATACGCGTGCCTTTCCCGTCCCCTGGCTGACCCAGGGGAAGAAAAGTCCTCTGAGAGCCATGACTTGTTCATCTTGGTTCTTTTAGAGACACAGCGAGGGGACTCCAACCACAGTCTCCCTCGTTGCCACTAACTGGGCCACACACACCCCACTTGACTGGCATCGGTTGACCCCCCCTTTTGACATAGAAAAAGATGCTTTGCATGAAGCACTCTCAAAAATACGCGTGCCTTTCCCGTCCCCTGGCTGACCCAGGGGAAGAAAAGTCCTCTGAGAGCCATGACTTGTTCATCTTGGTTCTTTTAGAGACACAGCGAGGGGACTCCAACCACAGTCTCCCTCGTTGCCACTAACTGGGCCACACACACCCCACTTGACTGGCATCGGTTGAGCCCCCTTTTGAAAAAGAAAAAGATGCTTTGCATGAAGCACTCTCAAAAATACGCGTGCCTTTCCCGTCCCCTGGCTGACCCAGGGGAAGAAAAGTCCTCTGAGAGCCATGACTTGTTCATCTTGGTTCTTTTAGAGACACAGCGAGGGGACTCCAACCACAGTCTCCCTCGTTGCCACTAACTGGGCCACACACACCCCACTTGACTGGCATCGGTTGAGCCCCCCTTTTGACAAAGAAAAAGATGCTTTGCATGAAGCACTCTCAAAAATACGCGTGCCTTTCCCGTCCCCTGGCTGACCCAGGGGAAGAAAAGTCCTCTGAGAGCCATGACTTGTTCATCTTGGTTCTTTTAGAGACACAGCGAGGGGACTCCAACCACAGTCTCCCTCGTTGCCACTAACTGGGCCACACACACCCCACTTGACTGGCATCGGTTGACCCCCCCTTTTGACAAAGAAAAAGATGCTTTTCATGAAGCACTCTCAAAAATACGCGTGCCTTTCCCGTCCCCTGGCTGACCCAGGGGAAGAAAAGTCCTCTGAGAGCCATGACTTGTTCATCTTGGTTCTTTTAGAGACACAGCGAGGGGACTCCAACCACAGTCTCCCTCGTTGCCACTAACTGGGCCACACACACCCCACTTGACTGGCATCGGTTGAGCCCCCTTTTGAAAAAGAAAAAGATGCTTTGCATGAAGCACTCTCAAAAATACGCGTGCCTTTCCCGTCCCCTGGCTGACCCAGGGGAAGAAAAGTCCTCTGAGAGCCATGACTTGTTCATCTTGGTTCTTTTAGAGACACAGCGAGGGGACTCCAACCACAGTCTCCCTCGTTGCCACTAACTGGGCCACACACACCCCACTTGACTGGCATCGGTTGAGCCCCCTTTTGAAAAAGAAAAAGATGCTTTGCATGAAGCACTCTCAAAAATACGCGTGCCTTTCCCGTCCCCTGGCTGACCCAGGGGAAGAAAAGTCCTCTGAGAGCCATGACTTGTTCATCTTGGTTCTTTTAGAGACACAGCGAGGGGACTCCAACCACAGTCTCCCTCGTTGCCACTAACTGGGCCACACACACCCCACTTGACTGGCATCGGTTGACCCCCCCTTTTGACAAAGAAAAAGATGCTTTGCATGAAGCACTCTCAAAAATACGCGTGCCTTTCCCGTCCCCTGGCTGACCCAGGGGAAGAAAAGTCCTCTGAGAGCCATGACTTGTTCATCTTGGTTCTTTTAGAGACACAGCGAGGGGACTCCAACCACAGTCTCCCTCGTTGCCACTAACTGGGCCACACACACCCCACTTGACTGGCATCGGTTGACCCCCCCTTTTGACAAAGAAAAAGATGCTTTGCATGAAGCACTCTCAAAAATACGCGTGCCTTTCCCGTCCCCTGGCTGACCCAGGGGAAGAAAAGTCCTCTGAGAGCCATGACTTGTTCATCTTGGTTCTTTTAGAGACACAGCGAGGGGACTCCAACCACAGTCTCCCTCGTTGCCACTAACTGGGCCACACACACCCCACTTGACTGGCATCGGTTGAGCCCCCTTTTGAAAAAGAAAAAGATGCTTTGCATGAAGCACTCTCAAAAATACGCGTGCCTTTCCCGTCCCCTGGCTGACCCAGGGGAAGAAAAGTCCTCTGAGAGCCATGACTTGTTCATCTTGGTTCTTTTAGAGACACAGCGAGGGGACTCCAACCACAGTCTCCCTCGTTGCCACTAACTGGGCCACACACACCCCACTTGACTGGCATCGGTTGAGCCCCCCTTTTGACAAAGAAAAAGATGCTTTGCATGAAGCACTCTCAAAAATACGCGTGCCTTTCGCCTCCCCTGGCTGACCCAGGGGAAGAAAAGTCCTCTGAGAGCCAGGTCCATATTGTCAGTGGACAGACACGTGTGCTTATCTGCCAGCAGACCCCCAGCAGCACTGAAGACAGGTTCCGAGAGAACGCTGGCTGCAGGACACGACAAGATCCTCAAGGCGTACGTGGCGAGCTCAGGCAATTTATCCAGATTGGAAGCCTAAAATGAGCAGGGCTCAAGTTGCACAATAATGGAATCGATGTTTCTTTGCATATACTCATATATCTGTGTGTCTCCCTCTTTTTCCTTGTCCAGCTGTTTTGTTTTCACATGAGTATATGTCCTTGTCACTTTCCCATGTGTTTGTGTTATGTTGTGAGTTGTTTGTCACCTTTTGGACACCTTTCAGGGTGTTTTCTAGGTGTTTTACTGTGTTTGTGATTGCCTGCCATTGTTTCCTATGGGCTCGAGTTCGGTTCGTCGAACGTTCGACGAGCCGAACTCGAGCCAGACCCCCCGTTCGGCGAACCGCCTCGAGCCGAACCGGGACCGGTTCGCTCATCTCTAGTCAGGACTATTGTAGCAGTATACAGGCAGGCAGGCAGGCAGGCAGGGTATATAGCCATTCCTAGTGGTGAGTGACCGTATACCAGCCTTCATCATATCTGGGGCTGGTGTACACAGTCTAAAACAGTCCAGATAGTGTCAGACTTCTCAGTAATTGTCGCTCCTAAAAACCTGTTAGGTTCTTAGTGCGTCCGTGCTTGCATTTAAAAACCGCACGTGTGTGCCTGTCGGTGGCAGCGTACAGGTGCACTTGTGTGCGTTTTTCACAAACTATCTATTATATAACGCACAAGTGTAGTGTATAATACACGTCAGTCAGCAGCGGCTGATAGTGTCAGACTTCTCAGTAATTGTCGCTCCTAAAAACCTGTTAGGTTCTTAGTGCGTCCGTGCTTGCATTTAAAAACCGCACATGTGTGCCTGTCGGTGGCAGCGTACAGGTGCACTTGTGTGCGTTTTTCACAAACTATCTATTATATAACGCACAAGTGTAGTGTATAATACACGTCAGTCAGCAGCGGCTGATAGTGTCAGACTTCTCAGTAATTGTCGCTCCTAAAAACCTGTTAGGTTCTTAGTGCGTCCGTGCTTGCATTTAAAAACCGCACGTGTGTGCCTGTCGGTGGCAGCGTACAGGTGCACGATTTGCACAAACTTGGATATAACGCACAAGTCTAGTGAATACACGTCAGCACAGCATTGCAAAATGCACAAGGGCATTGGCAAGGAACAAGGAAGTGGACGTGATGGTGGCGCAGGCAGAGGCCGAGGTCGTGGGCAAGCTCTAATTTCGCCACAACAAAGGGCCACATCTAGTCGCTCGCACGTCCTGTCCCAAATTCTTGGGGACCGCAGCAGTACACCGCTCTTGAACCAAGACCAGTGTCAACAGGTTGTTAGTTGGATAGCGGATAATGCTTCCAGTCAGATTGGCACCACCACAAACACTCTGTCTTCCACACGGTAAAGTGTCAGTAGCCGTGATACTGCACCGCACATTTCAGAACCTGATCCTCCTTCCTACCACAAGGCTGAGTACACGTCCTCAGACATTACTGATCTCACACTTGGACACTCGGAAGAGCTGTTCACGTTTCCATTCGCACATTCTGGCCTCTCGCCAGCTCATGTTGAAGTGGGTCATGAGGAGATCGTATGTACAGATGCCCAAATATTTGAGCAGCCACGTTCTCACGAAGTTGGCAACGTGTCTCAACAAGGGGTGGACGATGATGAGACACAATTGTCAGGAAGTCAGGAGGAGGAGCAGGGTGCGGAAGAGGAAGACGACGTGGTGGATGATCCAGTAACTGACCCAACCTGGCAGGAGGATATGCAGAGCGAGGACAGCAGTGCACAGGGGGAGGGAGGCATAGCATCCCAACAGGTAGTAAGAAGCAGGGTGGTGGCTCCAGGCAGAAGTCAGGCAACCGTTCCCCGGAACAACAACACGACACAAGGTGCCTGTACAAATGTTAGGTCTTCCCGAGTCTGGCAGTTTTTTAAGTTGGCTCCAGATGATTCTAAAAAGGCCATTTGCAACACCTGCCGTGCCAGCATCACCAGGGGTACCAAAACTAGCAGCCTGACCACCACCAGCATGATCAGGCACATTTCAGCCAAGCACCCGACTTTGTGGGAAGTACAACAGAGTCGAGGAGCAGTGCTTGCTGATGTCACTGCTGCGTCTTTGCTGGTTGTGCATGCAAGCCAATCCCCTGTCCATACTGCCTGCGAACAAGCCTCCTCCGGTCCTGCACCTGCAGTTGCCTACGCAGAAATAACACCATCATCAAGCACGTCCTTGTCCCAGCGCAGCGTTCAGTTATCCATTCAGCAAACCTTTGAACGCAGGCGCAAATACACTGCCAACGCCCCACATGCCACAGTTCTAAATGCTAACATTTCGCGACTGCTTGCGCTGGAAATGTTGCCTTTTAGGCTGGTGGAGACAGAAGCATTCCGCGACCTGATGGCGGCAGCTGTCCCACGTTACTCGGTCCCCAGCCGCCACTATTTCTCCCGGTGTGCCGTTCCACGTGTCACAAAACATCACACGTGCCCTGAACAACGCTGTTTCACCCAAAGTCCACCTAACCACAGACACGTGGACAAGTGCTTGTGGGCAAGGCCGCTACATCTCGTTGACGGCACACTGGGTTAATATTGTGGAAGCTGGGACCCAGTCTGAGCGAGGGTCGGAACACGTCCTTCCCACACCAAGGTTTGCAGGCCCTACCTCAGTCAGGGTTTCACCCACACTCTACAGCTCCGGAATGTCAAGCTCTTCAGCCTCCTCCTCCTCCTGCGCATCCTCATCCACTTTACCCTCCACACCAGTCCCAACCTGGAAGCACTGCAGCACTGCCTCGGCGAAGCGGCAACAGGCTGTGCTGAAGCTAATCTGCATAGGTGACAAACCCCACAATGCAGAAGAGGTGTGGACAGCTCTGAAACAGCAGGCAGATCACTGGCTCACACCTCTGAACCTAAAGCTAGGAAAGGTCGTGTGTGACAATGGCCGGAACCTGGTGGCGGCTTTGAGGCGAAGCCAGCTGACACATGTTCCATGCGTGGCCCATGTGCTCAACCTCGTGGTTCAGCGGTTTCTAAAGTCATACCCAGAGCTGTCTGATCTGCTGGTAAAAGTTCGCCGCCTGTCTGCACATTTTCGAAAGTCACCTACTGCGTCAGCCGGCCTTGCCGGCTTTCAGCGCCGTTTGCATCTTCCGGCTCACAGACTGGTGTGTGATGTCCCCACGCGTTGGAATTCAACTCTGCACATGTTGGTCAGGATATGTGAGCAGAAGAGGGCAGTTGTTGAGTACCTGCATCACCTAAGCCGTCGGGAAATGGGTCAAACTCCACACATAACACCTGAGGAGTGGAGATGGATGTCCAACCTATGTACCATCCTCCAAAACTTTGAGGACTCCACCAAGATGGTGAGTGGTGATGACGCCATTATTAGCGTCACCATACCGCTACTCTGCCTTCTAAAACGGTCTCTGCTCAAAAACAAACATGATGCATTGCAAGCGGAGCGCGATGAGTTGCAGCAAGAAACAGTATTGGGTGTGGGTGATAACACACAGCCCAGCCTCGTCTCATCACAACGTGCAGTGGAGGACTATGACGAGGAGGAGGATGAAGACATAGAGCAACTCTCCGGCCAAATTGAGGATATGACATGCACACCAGTCATATCCTCGGTTCAGCGTGGCTGGCCAGAGGACAGGGTAGATGAGGAGGAGGAGGAGGAGGAGGAGGAGGACAGCATGTTCAGTCATCGTGTTGGTCAGGCTACTGAAGTCCTGGCTGTTAAGAGTCTGGCGCACATGGCTGACTTTATGGTAAGCTGCCTGTCTCGTGACCCTCGCGTTAAGAACATCTTGGCCGACAATCATTACTGGTTGGTAACACTGTTAGACCCACGCTACAAGGAGAACTTTATGTCTCTTATTACCGAGGCGGAGAGGTCAACCAAAATGCAGCAGTTCCGGAAGGCCATAGTCACGGAAGTAGGCAAAGCATTCCCCTCACAAAACGCTAGCGGCATAGGTCAGGAATCAGTGGACAACCAAGGCGTACAGCCGAGAGAGGCACAAGTCCAATCCGCCAGAGGTAGGGGAACAGTCTTTAAGATGTGGGACAGTTTTCTCAGCCCCTCACGTACCACAGCCCCTGAGGTGCGGGGTAGTGTCACAAGAAATCCTAAGTTTGCCCAGATGCTCAAGGAGTACCTTGCAGATCGAAAAACTGTACTCCGACATTCCTCTGTGCCTTACAATTATTGGGTATCCAAGGTGGACACGTGGCATGAATTGGCTCTCTACGCCTTGGAAGTCCTGGCCTGCCCTGCCGCTAGCGTTTTGTCAGAGTGTGTTTTTAGTGCCGCAGGTGGAATCATTACAGATAAACGCACCCGCCTGTCAACTGAAAATGCTGACAGGCTGACTCTGATCAAGATGAACAAGGGTTGGATTGGGCCAGACTTCACTACACCACCAGCAAATGAGAGCGGAATTTAAAGTTTGTAACGGGAATTTGCCATGTACCTCCACTCACCCATGGGTACACACTTCTGGACTTTGGATAATCGCTGGACTGCTCCTCCTTCTCCTCATGCACCACCATGATGACCGTTACAATAGTTAGGCCTTTGTTTCAGGTATACCCCCAGTGGTAAATTTTTTCGCCCATTCTTTGCAGAATGGACATTACAACGACAGGAGACCCGCTCCTTTGCAATGGGAACAATGTTTTGAGGCCCTCATGCACGTCTCTATCCAGGGACAACGTGGAGCCTCCCAATTTTTGGCTGCCCTGCTTAAGGGCTATACTATAATACACCCACTTCCTGACAATGGACACTTAATGTTTTGAGGCCCTTATGCACGTCTCTATCCAGGGACAACGTGGAGCCTCCCAATTTTTGGCTGCCCTGCCTAAGGGCTATACTACAATAGACCCACTTCCTGACAATGGACACTTAATGTTTTGAGGCCCTTATGCACGTCTCTATCCAGGGACAACGTGGAGCCTCCCAATTTTTGGCTGCCCTGCCTAAGGGCTATACTATAATACACCCACTTCCTGACAATGGACACTTAATGTTTTGAGGCCCTCATGCACGTCTCTATCCAGGGACAACGTGGAGCCTCCCAATTTTTGGCTGCCCTGCCTAAGGGCTATACTACAATAGACCCACTTCCTGACAATGGACACTTAATGTTTTGAGGCCCTCATGCACGTCTCTATCCAGGGACAACGTGGAGCCTCCCAATTTTTGGCTGCCCTGCCTAAGGGCTATTCTACAATAGACCCACTTCCTTACAATGGGCACTTCAGGTTTACAGGCCCTCATGCACGTTTGTATGCAGGGGCATTGGTGAACCTCACAATTTTGGACTGCCCTGGCAAAGGAAAATACTACAAAGACTCACTTCCTCAAAATGGGCACATTAGACTCAGAGGCCTTTATGTACGTCTCTTCTCAGGGACATCGGAGTGCCACACAATGTTTTACGTAAAATCTTTCATGTATTAATCTCAAAAAGTAACATACATTAGCTCCATCTCACTATTGGGTATGTGCCCTTAACATTTCCGCCATGAATATACATTTTTGTGTCATTTTTGAAGGTTTTCTGGTGAGTCCGTAAAAATGGCGTAAAACGCGGACAAAATTGTTCACAGCTGTGACTTTTGAGTGATAAATGCTTCAAGGGGTCTTCCCCATGCTGTTGCCATGTCATTTGAGCACTCTTCTGAGACTTTTGTGCCATTTTTAGGGTTTCTACATGCTGCCGGGGGTCATTTCACAAAAATACTCGGGTCTCCCATAGGATAACAGTGGGCTCGGTGCTCGGGCCGAGTACACGAGTATCTTGGGATGCTCAGCCCGAGCCTCGAGCACCCGAGCTTTTTAGTACTCGCTCATCACTAATATTTATATTTTTTTCTTCTTTTCCCCTTTTTTTCATAGTGTTTTTATGTTAAAACTTTATTTAGTAGTGTCTTTTTAATCAAAACGCATCTGACTTTAAGCAATGGGAAAGCATGTAAAAAGCGCTAAAAACGCAGCTAAAACGCGGTAAAAACGCACGCGTATTTTATGATCAAAAACAACTTTGCCAAAAACCATTTCTGCCTGAGGATGCGTTTAGAACTGCAACTAGCTCGACGCAACGTGCGCACATACCCTCAATCCCAAATCAGTACTTGCTATTTCTTAATCTCAGCTTTTTAATAATGTATAACATGAAGTTCTGGCAGAAAAATTCAGTAAGATCAAATCCTTGCCAGCTCACTGTTAAATAATAAGTAATTTATGTTCTACTTTGTATAGCGTGCCAGACTAAAAATTCATTAATATTTACATCGTACAACATGAAGTACCTCTTAGGAAAAATTGCTAAATCAGTTCTATAGGTCTACGTGATAGATTAATATGGCCAAATCCATGACAGAAACTGGAAAATAAGCCAAAACACAATCACATACTTAGAGCTATAATTCATTCAAATAACTACTATTAGTAATACTCTACAATCCAAAGTAGCAAGCTTTCTTATGACAATTAAGGATGCATCTGTACTATTCTAATGCAGCTATACTAATGCTGGAAACTACAGCTGGGCGGATACACAAAAACTGGGACCGGCGGGTCCCTGCTATCTTTTAAAAAAAAATTTGTTTCTGATCCGGAATCCGTCCCCATATAAGTCTATGGGGTTCAGATTAGAATCCGGAGATTAAAAATGGTAGTAGAAAGGATAGAGGAATGGGAGCACGCACAGTGGACTTACCAAGGCTCCGGGCATGGCTGTATGCTGCTCCCAGGCCTTGTATTCACTTCATGGGCCACTGATTACAGTCAGATGTGCCCCCACCCTTAGTGGCAGCATGTCAGCTGACTGCATCCAGTTCCAGGACAGCTGGTGGGCGGGGAAAACAGTGTAACTGAAGGAGCACATACACTCTAGCATCTACTGTGAGCCTAGAATGTTTAGTCTCATTACAGGTTAGTGGGCGTGACTGGCTTGGTTAGTGCGTGGGGTGATATTTCCTCTCGCCTACCATATTCATGCATGGGGATGCTTCACTCCCCTGGACTCCCCCTATTTGGGGGTTTTACCCCCTACCCCTGCTTCTATTAAAAAAGCCCCTCTATGCTCACGTAGAGTTAGAAAAAGAAGGTTTATTCTGGCTGGAAACATCGGAGAGCATTTTGAACACGCCCCTATCATGTGGTAGGGGGCATGTTGAAATGACGTCTTCCTGGAAGGAGTCCACACACTCTAGCATCTAACATCAGTATAAACATAAATAAATAAATACAGCACAAAATGTGCACTTCCTGGCAAAAAAATTGCAGCAAAAAACCGTGGCACCTAAAGCAGGAAAAACCGCAGCAAAAAAATGCGTAAATAAACACGTTTTTTTTTTACCAGAAGGTGTCGATTATGGTGTAACAATTTCATCACTAAATTTGCATCTCTTGGCCCAAAAATGCAAATAAAACCTTTTTCCTCTGCCAGGAAGTTCAAATTTGGTGATGAAATCTAGTACGTACAGACGATTTCAGTACCAAATGTGCACCTTCTGGCAAAATCGCAGCAAAAATCGCAGCAAAAACTGCAGCAAAAAATGTGTCAAAAAACACATTTTTTTGCCAGGAGGTGTAGATTGGATGCAGGAATATGGTGTAAAACGCTCATCACCAAATCAACATCTCTTGGCAAAAAACTGCAGTTTTCTTCCAGAAGATGCAGGTCTGTGAACTCAGTGTCCTCCACCTGAGGTCAGGTTACCTGCTATCACAGATGGAGGACTATGGGAACCTCCAGCTGTGATTGCAAATGACCTGCGTGACATCACCACTCATTGCGCAGCTCATTAATTCTCTGCACCCAGCGTGGGCAGTCATGTTTTATGGTCGCTCGCTTTGACTTGGATGTAGCAGAGCTGAATCGCCGTGGGATCTCGTGTGGATTATTTTGAATCTGCCAGGTGTTTGGGGGTTAATAAAGTGGTGAAAGATAGTGTTTTTTGTATTTAATTTCAAATATAGGATTTTTTCTTTTTGTGTTTATTTACTTTCACTTACAGATTACACAGCACAACAAATAAACACTTTTTGTCTGCTACTTGGCAAAAACCATGTGTGCTATACTAAATCGAATGCGCTGAATCCAAATCTGAAGTTAGTTTTTTTGTAGCACGTCAGGATATTAAGTTATTCCAATTTTTGTGAAAATTAAAATAAGCAATTAATAAAGATACAGAATCGTTATGTCCCACAGTTTCACAACATGTGTTATCATTTTTATTGAAAAAGAAGTATAGGTAAATAAACCAAAAAAACTTAAAAATCACTTATATTAGCTTAAGAAATCGCCTTGAACTCAGCAGAGTACTTTTAAAAGTGCTTCAGGCACTTGCTTTTGCGCTTGTGAGTGGTCCTAGTGGCCCGTTGCAAAAACCAGCAGTAATCGCCCATCATGTTGGGGTTAAAGCGACCTGGGTATCTTTTTTCCATAGTAGAAATGTCCTGGTGGAATCTCTCATCATGTTCGTCACTGACATTACCCATATTTGGAGGAAAGAAGTCAAGATGTGAATGTAGGAAATGCATTTTCAATGACATTCGGGCACCATGCATTTCGTATGCTTGAAGCATATTGTCTATTAGTTCAGCATAGTTTTCTGCTCTTTCGTTTCCAAGGAAGTTTTGAACTACTACTATAAATGTATCCCATGCAGTTAGTTCAAGTGGGGTGAGTTCTTTCTTGAAGATTTCATCATGGATTAGTTGGTGGATTTCAGGACCAATAAAGATTCCTGCTTTGAGTTTGGCCTCAGTTTTCAATGCACTAAACTTTTCCTTCAGATACTTAAATCCATTCCCTTGACGATCCATTGCTACTACAAAATTTTTCATTAGTCCTAGTTTAATGTGAAGAGGTGGAAGATAAACTTTAAGTGGATCAACAAGTGATTCGTGTTGAACATTGTGCTTACCAATCTTATGTTCATCTCTATTGGGCCACCGTTTAATTTTATAATGGTTGTTGTCATCTCGACTGTTCCATAGGCATAGAAAGCACATATGCTTAGTGTAACCTAACTGCAAACCAAGGACTAGTGCAACAACTTTGAGGTCAGCACAAATGTTCCATTGATGTTCTGAATATTTAATCAATTTCAGAATGATCTGCATAGAAGCATAGGTCTCTTTCATTCCAACCGCATGTGCAATGGGGACAGATGGCTTTTCATTGCCATTGTGCAACAGAACAGCTTTCAAGCTTGCTTTTCTAGAGTCTATGAACAGTCTCCATTGATCTGGAAAATGTCTACAACCCAACTCTAGCATAAGCCCATTCACATCAGTACAGAAGCAGACACCATTTTCCATGACATAGTATGAAGCTAACTTTTTGTGTCGATAACGAAAGTGTGATATTGATGTGCCTTCTTGTAACAAATTCCATTCCTGAAGTCTAGAGGCTAACAGTTCTGATTTCTCTTTACACAACGACAGATCTCGTATCAGATCATCTAAATCAGATTGGTTTAGTAGGTGTGGCTTACTCTTCTGATATTCCTGATCTTCTTGGGCATGAAATTCATCATCGCTGCCATCATCTTTTTTATTAGGATCTGAGCTATCACTGTCTGTCTCAGTAGCAGCGGCTGGTGAAGGAGGAACAGGCACTGGATTCTCCGCATCGTGTGGTAATGGCTTACGAGCAGACTCACAGTCAGGGTACACATTTTGTGATTTATTCCTCTTTGAATATCCGGCAATTTTAGTCATACAGAAATAACAGTCCGAACTATGATCTTTCTGTTCACGCCAAACCATGGGCACTGCAAATGTCAATCCTTTTCTTTTCCCATTCAACCATTGCGTTAGCCCAGAGTAGCACACAGTGCAACACACATGAGGTGCCCAGTTTTTATCCTGATCTCCTACTTGACAATCAAAATAATACTTGTAAGCAACTCTTACTCTTCTGGTCAAATTCTTGCGTTGATCAAACGTAATAAATTTCCCGCAAACATAACAAAAATTGTCCGGGTCGTTAAGACATTTACGTCTATTCATTGTAATCCAGATAAATCGCACTACTAGCTTTAAAAGAAAACTTTATTGAACACTGTCCAACAGTTGTCTCTAAATCTGGTGTCAGCACTCCCTATATATAGCCATAACTGGTTAATGCTGACATCAGCTCCCAGACATGTCTGGACATGTCTGGATAGGTCCTACATATAGCCATAACTGGTTAGTGCTGATATCAGCTCCCATACCTGTCTGGACATGCCCGGATAGGTCTGGGGAGGTCAACGAATGTGTGTAAGAATATCTTCAACAATGCCTGAATAGGCGTATGGCCTTTTCTAAGTATAACTCAAAATCTGGACGTGCTGTGCAAATTCTGAGTTCATATTTGGAATCAGCATGTTCAAATTAGTAAAGAACACATGTTTTACCCTCAGTAGCAAAAACATTGTTGTGCTGTGTTAGTGATGCCGATGTCATAGATGCTGCCGTCACTAATCAGGGGTTTAGTAGCTATTATTAACCTCTCATCATCCTGATTGCCACTACACCAGGGCAGTCGGGAAGAGCCAGGATAGAAGAATATATACTCCGGCACACAGACGAAAAATGTGAAAAAGAGTCCAATATGATGCTCAAAAAAACGTCTTTATTATAAATGTGTATTATGTCCAACGTTTCTACCCATTTAGGGTTTTCTTCAAGGACTATGATAGATGCTATTAGAGTACATGAATGAGCACCATAACACGTCTGGTGAATCAATTATAGACGTCCAAAAAAGGGTACTAAGATGACCGATGTTGGGATTAGGGCATCAGTTCAAGTGAACGGGGAGACCTCAGTCGCTCTTCCAGATGAAGCTAATGCGTCAGTTTCTGGAAGTCATGGAAAGACTAATCCTCACGGTAAATCCAATCCTCACCAAGGGTCCGGGACCACGGTTCAGGTCGGATTAACCAGTGTAGGTAAATAATTCATGCATAAATGTGGGAGTGGGTCTCAAATGAATCTAAAGGAGCAAGGTGAGATTCAAATGGAAAAGAAAATGACCACACCGTTATATGTGTACCGTACAAATGTTATGCTGTATCAGCCTCCGGTTCAAGGACGGTGAGTATATGCTCATAGAATGGCAACTGTTGTGGAACTGGTGCAGCTGCCTCAGTTGTATGATAGGTCTACAGGACTCATATGTAATCAACAGACATGAAGAAGATGCTGTTATTGTATGTATAATATTCTAAATATGGGCCGGCCAAAGGCTCTGTGTGTGGGGTGGTGACCGCGTGTGAGGCATTTGAATCTCACCTTGCTCCTTTAGATTTACCGTGAGGATTAGTCTTTCCATGACTTCCAGAAACTGACGCATTAGCTTCATCAGGAAGAGCGACTGAGGTCTCCCCGTTCACTTGAACTGATGCCCTAATCCCAACATCGGTCATCTTAGTACCCTTTTTTGGACGTCTATAATTGATTCACTAGACGTGTTATGGTGCTCATTCATGTACTATAATAGCATCTATCATAGTCCTTGAAGAAAACCCTAAATGGGTAGAAACGTTGGACATAATACACATTTATAATAAAGACGTTTTTTGAGCATCATATTGGACTCTTTCACATTTTTCGTCTGTGTGCCGGAGTATATATTCTTCTATATTGTATGATTTTTCTCCAGAGCACCTACCATTATTGAGTGGTTGAGCCAGGTTTATCTCTATCCGGGAAGAGCCAGGAGGCTGGAGACTAGTGATGAGCGAGCATGCTTGTCACTACTCGGTACTCGCACGAGTATCGCTGTACTCGGGCTGCTCGGCGGGGACCGAGTAATCTCGCGATACTTGTGCTGTACTCGTGGTCTTCATTTCTGCATGTTGGCGCTCTTTTGAGAGCCAGCCCTCATGCAGGGATTGGCTGGCAGACCACTGCAATGCCACAGCCCTGTTAGTTGTGGAATTGCAGTGATTGGCCGGCCTGCACAGCGTGACCGAGCCTTTATATCGGCCGGCGCGCTGTGCTCTGCTCACAGCTATCCAGACAGTGAGTGCAGGGAGAGTGTCGCTGATTCAGGGAAAGCTTTGCGGCCCTTTATAGCTTTTTCAGTTGCAGGGCTGCAAACAGTGTGACCAAAAGTCCTTCTCAGGACTATTCTAGTTGTATACAGGCAGGCAGGGTATAGCCAGGTCGGAGTACAGTAGCAGAGTCCTTCTCAGGACTACTGTTGCTATATACAGGCAGGGTATAGCCAGGTCTGAATACAGGCTAGTGACCAAAAGAGTCCTTGTCAGGACTATTGTACCAGTATACAGGCAGGCAGGCAGGCAGGGTAGTGGTGACCGTATACCAGCCTTCATCATATCTGGGGCTGGTGTACACAGTGTAAAACAGTCCAGATAGTGTCTGACTTGTCTGTAATTGTCGCTCCCCAAAAAAACCTGTTAGGTTATTATTGCGTCCGTGCTTGGTTTTTAAAACCGCACGTGTGTGCCTGTTGGTGGCAGCGTACAGGTGCACTTGTGTGCAATTTCCACACACTTTGATATAACGCACAAGTAGTGAATATACACGTCAGCAGTGCACAGCATTGCAAAATGCGCAAGGGCATTGGCAAGGAACAAGGAAGTGGACGTGATGGTGGTGCAGGCAGAGGCCGAGGTCGTGGGCAAGCTCTAATTTCGCCACAACAAAGGGCCACATCTAGTCGCTCGCATGTCCTGTCCCAAATTCTTGGGGACCGCAGCAGTACACCGCTCTTGAACCAAGACCAGTGTCAACAGGTTGTTAGTTGGATAGCAGATAATGCTTCCAGTCAGATTGGCACCACCACAAACACTCTGTCTTCCACACGGTAAAGTGTCAGTAGCCGTGATACTGCACCGCACATTTCTGAACCTGATCCTCCTTCCTACCACCAGGCTGAGTACACGTCCTCCTCGGACATTAATGATCCCACACTTGGACACTCGGAAGAGCTGTTCACGTTTCCATTCACACATTCTGGCCTCTCGCCAGCTCATATTGAAGTGGGTCATGAGGAGATCGCCTGTACAGATGGCCAAATATTTGAGCAGCCACGTTCTCACGAAGTTGGCAACGTGTCTCAACAAGTGGTGGACGATGATGAGACACAATTGTCAGCAAGTCAGGAGGAGGAGCAGGGTGCGGAAGAGGAAGACGACGTGGTGGATGATCCAGTAACTGACCCAACCTGGCAGGAGGATATGCAGAGCGAGGACAGCAGTGCACAGGGGGAGGGAGGCGTAGCATCACAACAGGCAGTAAGAAGCAGGGTGGTGGCCCCAGGCAGAAGTCAGGCAACCGTTCCCCGGAACAACACGACGACACAAGGTGCCTGTACAAATGTTAGGTCTTCCCGAGTCTGGCAGTTTTTTAAGTTGGATCCAGATGATTCAAAAAAGGCCATTTGCAACACCTGCCGTGCCAGCATCAGCAGGGGTACCAAAACTAGCAGCCTGACCACCACCAGCATGATCAGGCACATGTCAGCCAAGCACCCGACTTTGTGGGAAGTACAACAGAGTCGAGGAGCAGTGCTTGCTGATGTCACTGCTACGTCTTCGCTGGTTGTGCATGCGAGCCAATCCTCTGTCCATGCTGCCTGCGAACAAGCCTCCTCCACTCCTGCACCTGCAGTTGCCTACGCAGAAAGAACACCATCATCAAGCACGTCCTTGTCCCAGCGCAGCGTTCAGTTATCCATTCAGCAAACCTTTGAACGCAGGCGCAAATACACTGCCAACACCCCACATGCCACAGTTCTAAATGCTAACATTTCGCGACTGCTTGCGCTGGAAATGTTGCCTTTTAGGCTGGTGGAGACTGAAGCATTCCGTGACCTGATGGCGGCAGCTGTCCCACGTTACTCGGTCCCCAGCCGCCACTATTTCTCCCGGTGTGCCGTCCCCGCGTTGCATAACCACGTGTCACAAAACATCACACGTGCCCTGAACAACGCTGTTTCACCCAAGGTCCACCTAACCACAGACACGTGGACAAGTGCTTGTGGGCAAGGCCGCTACATCTCGTTGACGGCACACTGGGTTAATATTGTGGAAGCTGGGACCCAGTCTGAGCGAGGGACGGAACACGTCCTTCCCACACCAAGGTTTGCAGGCCCTACCTCAGTCAGTGTTTCACCCACACTCTACAGCTCCGGAATGTCATGCTCTTCAGCCTCCTCCTCCTCCTGCGCATCCTCATCCACTGTGCCCTCCACACCAGTCACAAGCTGGAAGCACTGCAGCACTGCCTCGGCGAAGCGGCAACAGGCTGTGCTGAAGCTAATCTGCATAGGTGACAAACCCCACAATGCAGAAGAGCTGTGGACAGCTCTGAAACAGCAGGCAGATCACTGGCTCACACCTCTGAACCTAAAGCCAGGAAAGGTCGTGTGTGACAATGGCCGGAACCTGGTGGCGGCTTTGAGGCGAGGCCAGCTGACACATGTTCCATGCGTGGCCCATGTGCTCAACCTCGTGGTTCAGCGGTTTATAAAGTCATACCCAGAGCTGTCTGATCTACTGGTAAAAGTTCGCCGCCTGTCTGCACATTTTCGAAAGTCACCTACTGCTTCAGCCGGCCTTGCCGGCTTTCAGCGCCGTTTGCATCTTCCGGCTCACAGACTGGTGTGTGATGTCCCCACGCGTTGGAATTCAACTCTGCACATGTTGGTCAGGATATGTGAGCAGAAGAGGGCAGTTGTTGAGTACCTGCATCACCTAAGCCGTCGGGAAATGGGTCAAACTCCACACATAACACCTGAGGAGTGGAGATGGATGTCAGACCTATGTACCATCCTCCAAAACTTTGAGGACTCCACCAAGATGGTGAGTGGTGATGACGCCATTATTAGCGTCACCATACCGCTACTCTGCCTTCTAAAACGGTCTCTGCTGAAAAACAAACATGATGCATTGCAGGCGGAGCGCGATGAGTTGCAGCAAGAAACAGTAGTGGGTGTGGGTGATAACACACAGCCCAGCCTCGTCTCATCACAACGTGCAGTGGAGGACTATGACGAGGAGGAGGATGAAGACATGGAGCAACTCTCCGGCCAAATTGAGGATATGACATGCACACCAGTCATATCCTCCGTTCAGCGTGGCTGGCCAGAGGACAGGGTAGATGAGGAGGAGGAGGAGGAGGAGGAGGAGGAGGACAGCATGTTCAGTCATCTTGTTGGTCAGGCTACTGAAGTCCTGGCTGTTAAGAGTCTGGCGCACATGGCTGACTTTATGGTAAGCTGCCTGTCTCGTGACCCTCGCGTTAAGAACATCTTGGCCGACAATCATTACTGGTTGGTAACACTGTTAGACCCACGCTACAAGGAGAACTTTTTGTCTCTTATTCCCGTGGAGGAGAGGTCAACCAAAATGCAGCAGTTTCGGAAGGCCATACTCACGGAAGTAGGCAAAGCATTCCCCTCACAAAACGCTAGCGGCATAGGTCATGAATCAGTGGACAACCGAGGCGTACAGCCGAGAGAGGCACAAGTCCAATCCGCCAGAGGTAGGGGAACAGTCTTTAAGATGTGGGACAGTTTTCTCAGCCCCTCACGTACCACAGCCCCTGAGGTGCGGGGTAGTGCCACAAGAAATCCTAAGTTTGCCCAGATGCTGAAGGAGTACCTTGCAGATCGAACAACAGTACTCCGACATTCCTCTGTGCCTTATAATTATTGGGTATCCAAGTTGGACACGTGGCATGAATTGGCTCTCTACGCCTTGGAAGTCCTGGCCTGCCCTGCTGCTAGCGTTTTGTCAGAGCGTGTTTTTAGTGCCGCAGGTGGAATCATTACAGATAAACGCACCCGCCTGTCAACTGAAAATGCTGACAGGCTGACTCTGATCAAGATGAACAAGGGTTGGATTGGGCCAGACTTCACCACACCACCAGCAAATGAGAGCGGAATTTAAAGTTTGCCATGTACCTCCACTCACCCATGGGTACACACTTCTGGACTTTGGATAATCGCTGGACTCCTCCTCCTTCTCCTCATGCGCCACCATGATGATGACCGTTACAAATTGCAATACTTAGGCCTTTGTTTCAGGTATACCCCCAGTGGTAAATTTTTTCGCCCATTCTTTGCAGAATGGACATTACAACGACAGGAGACCCGCTCCTTTGCAATGGGAACAATGTTTTGAGGCCCTCATGCACGTCTCTACCCAGGGACAACGTGGAGCCTCCCAATTTTTGGCTGCCCTGCCTAAGGGCTATACTATAATACACCCACTTCCTTAAAATGGACACTTAATGTTTTGAGGCCCTCATGCACGTCTCTACCCAGGGACAACGTGGAGCCTCCCAATTTTTGGCTGCCCTGCCTAAGGGCTATACTATAATACACCCACTTCCTTAAAATGGACACTTAATGTTTTGAGGCCCTCATGCACGTCTCTACCCAGGGACAACGTGGAGCCTCCCAATTTTTGGCTGCCCTGCCTAAGGGCTATACTATAATACACCAACTTCCTTAAAATGGACACTTAATGTTTTGAGGCCCTCATGCACGTCTCTACCCAGGGACAACGTGGAGCCTCCCAATTTTTGGCTGCCCTGGCAAAGGGCTATACTGAAATAGACCCACTTCCTTACAATGGGCACTTCAGGTTTAAAGGCCCTCATGCACGTCTCTACCCAGGGACAACGTGGAGCCTCCCAATTTTTGGCTGCCCTGCCTAAGGGCTATACTATAATACACCCACTTCCTTAAAATGGACACTTAATGTTTTGAGGCCCTCATGCACGTCTCTACCCAGGGACAACGTGGAGCCTCCCAATTTTTGGCTGCCCTGCCTAAGGGCTATACTATAATACACCCACTTTCTTAAAATGGACACTTAATGTTTTGAGGCCCTCATGCACGTCTCTACCCAGGGACAATGTGGAGCCTCCCAATTTTTGGCTGCCCTGGCAAAGGGCTATACTGAAATAGACCCACTTCCTTACAATGGGCACTTCAGGTTTAAAGGCCCTCATGCACGTCTCTACCCAGGGACAACGTGGAGCCTCCCAATTTTTGGCTGCCCTGCCTAAGGGCTATACTACAATAGACCCACTTCCTTCCAATGGGCACTTCAGGTTTACAGGCCCTCATGCACGTCTGTATGCAGGGGCATTGGTGAACCTCACAATTTTGGACTGCCCTGGCAAAGGAAAATACTACAAAGACTCACTTCCTCAAAATGGGCACATTAGACTCAAGAGGCCTTCATGTACGTCTCTTCTCAGGGACATCGGAGTGCCACACAATGTTTTCACGTAAAATCTTTCATGTATTAATCTCAAAAAGTAACATACACCAGCTCTATCTCACTATTGGGTATGTGCCCTTAACATTTCCGCCATGAAAAATTATTTTGGGGTCATTTTGGAAGGTTTTCTGGTGAGTCCGTAAAAATGGCGTAAAACGCGGACAAAATTGTTCACAGCTGTGACTTTTCAGTGATAAATGCTTCAAGGGGTCTTCCCCATGCTGTTGCCATGTCATTTGAGCACTCTTCTGAGACTTTTGTGACATTTTTAGGGTTTCTCCATGCTGCCGGGGGGTCATTTCACAAAAATACTCGGGTCTCCCATAGGATAACATTGGGCTCGTTGCTCGGGCCGAGTACACGAGTATCTTGGGATGCTCGGCCCGAGCTTCGAGCACCCGAGCTTTTTAGTACTCGCTCATCACTACTGGAGACTGATATTTTTAGGCTGGGTCTCCCCAGCCTGAGAACACCAGCCCCAAGCTGGCTTTATCTTGGCTGGGTATCAAAATTGGGGGTGACCGCACGTCGTTTTTTTTAAATTATTTATTTAAATAAAATAAAAAAATCCACATGCGGTTCCTTTTCTTTTGCTACACAGCCAAGATAAGCGCATGGCTGGGACTGTAGCCGTGGCTTTATCTGTGCTGGGTATCAGAATACTTGGGGACCCTGCTCCAATTATTTTATTTATTTTTATACCTCAGTGCTGAGCTGCAGACAACATCTGTCAGTGATTGCAGGCAAATGCAGTTACATAGGCTGTTATACAGGCTGGTGGCGCATCTCACTGCAACCAATCACAGGCAAAAGAATGGCCGGTGGGTTGGGAAAGAAGAAAAAGCCGTGTGTATGCGATCACGGCACAGGAATTGAATATGCGACCTGGAAGCAGTGTGCCACCATGACACGGAGCCTGGGTAAGTATAAAGCACTTGCTTCATTCTTGTTTTCTTTATTTTTCCTTTTTTTTTAAATTTCTCGAGTGCCGAATCCGGATCAAACACCCAAAAACTCATTTCCAGGCCCAGCACCCAGGCATCTTTGAAACCGCGCAGATCCGGACTTTTACAGTCCGGGTCCACCCAGCCCTACTGGAAGCGTTTAATGCTTAATATGGATGAACTGATGTGTCTATTCTATTATGGGTAGATCAATGTAGAATTCAGAACTCATAGTATTTCATAAAGACATAAAGTATTTAGTTTATTGTTCATATTAAAAATATGAGTGGCAAAGGGCAGAAAGAAAAATTAAACATACTGTACGTATAACAATGGTAGAGAATGAGCGAAATGTCTAATCAGGGATATCAGCAACTAGTTTCTGACTAGTGCGTAGTTGGTCTAAGCCTCAGACTAAAGGTCCAGTCACACTAAGCAAATTACCAGCGATCCCAACAACGATAGGGATCGCTGGTAAGTTGCTAGGAGGTTGCTGGTGAGATGTCACACTGCGACGCTCCAGCGATCCCACCAGCAACCTGACCTGGCAGGGATCGCTGGAGCGTGGCTACACGAGTTGCTGGTGAGCTCACCAGCAACCAGTGACCAGCCCCCAGTCTCCTAGTTACAGCACACATCAGGTTAATTAACCCGATGTGTGTTGCAGCTAAATGTGCACAGAGCAGGGAGCAGCGCACAATGCTTAGCGCTGGCTCCTTGCTAGTTACAGCACACATCGGGTTAATTACATGATGTGTGCTGCAGCTACATGTGCACAGAGCAGGGAGCAGCACACAATGCTTAGCGCTGGCTCCCTGCTCTCCTAGTTACAGCACACATCGGGTTAATTACCTGATGTGTGCTGCAGCTAAATGTGCACAGAGCAGGAGCCGGCAGCACAGGCAGTGAGAGAGGCGGAGGCTGGTAACAAAGGTAAATATCGGGTAACCAAGGACAGGGCTTCTTGGTTACCCGATGTTTACATTGGATACCAGCCTCCACAGAAGCCGGCTCCCTGCTGCCTGCACATTTAGTTGTTGCTCTCTCGCTGTCACACACAGCGATCTGTGCTTCACAGCAGGACAGCAACAACTAAAAAATGGCCCAGGACATTCAGCAACAACCAACGACCTCACAGCAGGGGCCAGGTTGTTGCTGGATGTCACACACAGCAACATCGCTAGCAACGTCACAAAAGTTGTTCGTTACCAGCGATGTTGCTAGCGATGTTGCTTAGTGTGACGGGGCCTTAAGGACTGCACTGGTCTGAAACTGGTTGACCAGATGCCTGATTAGATGCCATTATCAGATACACTGACATGAACATTTTGCATTTTGGTAGTATTCTTTAAATCTACCTTTGGCTTTCAGCACTGCCTGAATTCTTTTGTGCATGCTCTCTAGCAAATTCAAGCATGTCTCAACTTAACTCTGATCCCAAGTCTCTTTTCCTTCAAAATTTTTGAGAGGACAAGTGTGTCTTATAATCTGAAAAATACAGTATCTCTACTGCCGTTTTTGTTGTACCAGAACTGATATATCTTGTGATGAGCCGGCTTTTTGATTCTGATATTTTGCCGGGACATGCACGTCTTGGCTTTTGAATGGATGGATGGACTTCATTTTGTATTTTTCCAACTGTCACAGCAGTTACATGATGGAATTTAGCAATTTTCATGGCCAGAACACTGCTATCGATGAGCTGGATTATGCTGTTTAGGGATGAGCAGACCTGTGGATGTTCTGTCTCTCCGGATTTGTCCAAACTGTAGTCAAAAGTTCAGTTTTGGTACTCAAACTTGATCCCAAAACCCATAGCGGTTAAAGGGGACCCAAACTTTAGTGCTGTAAAATGGCTGTAAAATAATTGTAGTAAGGGCTAGGGGGCTTTTCATGAAGAGCTGGGGAAGTCACTCAGATATCCCATCCGCTGTTCACTAATTTGTCACAATTAGACGGCTCTCTAGCGCCCCTCCTGCACTCACTCACAGGTCACTTTTGGTACTGCTGGACAATAAGTAAATGAGGCTGCTGAGTTACTAATGTCAAATATTGAAAGTTTGCCAGCATGGGTAATGTGTTTATCACCGATTATGGCTAATGGAATATATATATATATATATATATATATATATACTAGAAGGTGGCCCGATTCTACGCATCGGGTATTCTAGAATTTACGTACTGTGTAGTTCATGTATGATTTTTGTTATATATATATATATATATATATATAGAGATGTTGTTGTGTGTAGTTACCAAGTGTTTGTGTAGGCGCTGTACATGTTCTGGGTGTTGTCTGGGTGTGACGGGGGGTGAGAGCGGTGTTGTATGTGTGTTGCGTGTGTTGCGTTGTTTGTGGAGCGCTGTGTGTCTGTAACGTTGTGTGTGTGTTGCGCGGTTTGTGTGTGTGTGGTGTGTTTTGGGGGGAGGTATGTTTTGTGCAATGTGTGTGTTGTGCGGTATGTGCGTATATTTGTGTGTGCTGCGGTGTTTGTGTGTTGGGTGTTGTGTGTGTCCAGCGTTGTCTGTGTGTGTGGGTGTCTGTGTAGGGCAGTTGTTTGTGGTTCCCAGTGTGTGTGTGTGTGTGTGGTGTGTTGTGCAGTGCGCGCGCGTGTGTGTGTGTGTGTGTGTGCATCAGCCTCTCTTCTCTCAGCCTACCTCTCCCAGCCTCCCTCCTCCCAGCCTCCCTCAGCATCAGCCTCCCTCTCCCAGCCTCCCCAAGCATCAGCCTCCACCAGCATCAGCCTCTCTCCTTCCAGCCTCCCCCAGCATCAGCCTCCGCCAGCATCAGCCTCTCTCCTTCCAGCCTCCTCCAGCATCAGCCTCCCTCTCCCAGCCTTCCCCAGGATCAGCCTCTGTCCTCCCAGCCTTCCCCAGCATCAGCTTTCCCCTCCCAGCCTCCCTCAGCATCAGCCTTCCCCAGCATCAGCCTCTCTCCTCCCAGCCTCAGCCTCTCTCCTTCCAGCCTCCCCCAGCATGAGCCTCTCTCCTTCCAGCCTCCCTCAGCATCAGCCTCCCCTTCCCAGCCTTCCCCAGGATCAGCCTCTCTCCTCCCAGCCTCCTTCCTCCCAGCCTCCCCCTCCCAGCCTCCCTCAGCATCAGCCTTCCGCTCCCAGTCTCCCCCAGCATCAGCCTCCCCAAGCATCAGCCTCCACCAGCATCAGCCTCTCTCCTTCCAGCCTCCCCCAGCATCAGCCTCTCTCCTTCCAGCCTCCCTCAGCATCAGCCTCCCGTTCCCAGCCTTCCCCAGGATCAGCCTCTCTCCTCCCAGCCTCCTTCCTCCCAGCCTCCTTCCTCCCAGCCTCCCTCAGCATCAGCCTTCCCCTCCCAGTCTCCCCCAACATCAGCGTCCCCAAGCATCAGCCTCCACCAGCATTAGCCTCTCTCCTTCCAGCCTCCCCCAGCATCAGCCTCCCCAAGCATCAGCCTCCACCAGCATCAGCCTCCCTCGTCCCAGCCTCCCCCTCCCAGCCTCCCCCAGCATCAGCCTCTCTCCTCCCAGCCTTCCCCATGATCAGCCTCTCTGCTCCCAGCCTCCTCCAGCACGCCGTGCTCCTCTGCCGACACTCACACACCCGATCGCATCCACTCACACACACCCGATCGCATCCACTCACACACATCCGATCGCATCCACTCACACACACCCGATCGCATCCACTCACACACACCCGATCGCATACACTCACACACACCCGATCGCATACACTCACACACACAGACACTGACGATATCGCACATACGCGCTGATACTCACAACATCCGTAGATATCACATGCCTCTGGCCATGTGATCCTCCGTCAGGTCCTGGAAGATCACAACAGCACAGTATCGAGGCCGAGAAGCAAGCGATATCCCAGGATGTTGTGAGTATGTGGATGCGATGTGAGGTGTGTGTGAGGTGTGTGTGAGGTGTGTGTGTGTGAGAGTGAGTGTGATCTGATGTGTGTGTATGTTTGTGTGTGTGCTGTTATGTGTGTGCGTGTGGATCTTCCGCCGGAGCAGGACCTTGATGCGCTTGTAACCATGCGAGCATGGTTACCAACGTATCCACACCACTCCCGTGCGAGCGGGGGCCGGGGTGGGGGGGGGGGAGTACAGTACTCACCTCCGTGACAGCCGTGTCAGTTCGGGGAATGCGCGGGGGGAGGGAGGGGGCGGGGCCAGAGCTAGCATGCATTGCGTGAGGGGGGCGGGGCGTGGCGTGGCCGAATTGCCAATGCCTGCAGGGTGCCGGGGCGAGAGGCCAATCTGTGGGGGGGCGGAGCCTGGGCGAGCGGCTGGCCAATCCGTGTGGGGGCGCAGCCTGGGCGAGTGGCCAATCGGTGTGGGGGGGCGGGGCCATGGCGAGCCCAGCGGTCAATCAGCTTTGTGTCACCGTAAGGACACAATTTTGGAGCATGACAGACAGACAGATAGACAGACAGACAGACAGACAGACAGACAGACAGACAGAATAAGGCAATTATATATATAGATATACACCTCGGTACCCCTTGCTGATAGCACCCCAATAATTCTACAAAACAATACAATAATTCCGCTGCCACCACCAGACCTTTCACAGGCAGTCCGGACAACTGTTACAGATTGCAAAAGGGCCCTTCGGGTTTGAATTCATATATAGAACAGAAGGAAACAAACTATTAAATTTTATATATTTAATCCAAAAATAGGCAGTGTTTTAAAACATACAAGATTTTACAAAAGGGAATAATACAAATACAGTGTAGACAATTACATAAAAATAAAAGGGATAAACGTGAAACTTACTAAACTTGTGCCATAGCTATGAACATTTTTTTTATAGTATTTTTATTACTTTCTGCAAAGTTAAAAGTTTCCATACATTTTATTAGTATTTGGTACCTTTGCCCTTCAACTGTATGACTTAAGTCAAACATTTTCGATATCCTTCCACAAGCTTCTCACTATAGTTGGTAGGAATTTGGGCCCACTCCTCCTGACAGAACTGGTGTAACTGAGCCATGTTTGTAGGTCGCCTTGCTCGCACTGGCCTGTTCAGCTTTGCCCATAAATTTTCAATAGGATTGAGATCAGGGTTTTGTGATGGCCACTCCAAAACATTGACTTTGTTATCCTTAAGCCACCTTGTAACCAGTTTGGCAGTATGCTTCGGGTCATTGTCCATTTAGAAGACCCATTTCTGCCCAAGCTTTAAGTTCCTGGCTGATGTCTTGAGATGTTGCTTCAGTATTGCCAAATAATCTTTTTTCCTCATGATGCTATCTATTTTGTGAAGTGAACCAGTCCCTCTTGCAGCAAAATAACCTCACAACATGATGCTGCCACCCTTTGTGTTTCACAGTTTCGTCAGACCACGGGATATGTCTCCAAAAATTAAGGTCTTTGTTCTTGTGTGTATTTGCAAACATTAATCTGGCTTTTTTATGTTTCTTTTACAGCAGTGGCTTCATCCTGGCAGCATGACCTCTCAGCCCATGTAGATTATTTACTCATTTCATGGTGGATAATGACACATTCTTACCAGTTTCCACCAGCATCTTCACAAGGTCTTTTGCTTTTGTTATTGGGTTGATATGCACATGTCTGACCAAAGCACATTCATCTCTGGTACACAGATCCCATCTCCTTCCCGAGCAATATGATGGCTGTACATTCTCATCTTGTTTATACTTCCATATAATTTTTTGTACAGATGAACGAGGCACCCTTTGGGTATCTGCACCCAATTGCACCCAATAATGAACCAGACTTGTGCAAGTCCTCAGTTCTCTTCCTGAGATTTTGGCTGATTTATTTTGCTTTCTCATGATGCTACACAAAGAAGCAGTGTGTTTAGGTGTGTATTAAAATAAATCCACAAGCGTGTCTCTAATTAACTCAAATGTTGCAAATAAACCTATCAGATGCCTCCAAAGACATGACATCATCATATGGCCTGTCCCACATTGTTTAAATGCATAGTATCAAGTCATAGTACTCAGTGTATGTATTGTTTTGACTTTTCAGAAAGTAATAAAAATGCCTTAAAACATTCTCTCTCTCATTATCCTGGCATTTGGCAAATACAACTAATTTTAGTTCCTAATTGACCCAAAACGGAAAGATTTATTTTGACTTCATGTCACATAGTGAGAAAAACATGCAGATGTAACTTTTTAGATAATGAATGTAAACTTCTGGTTTCAATTGTAGATGGACTACAAATGATACAAAGGAAGAAAAATACATCTTAACCAATTACTGCATTAAATACAGAAATTAAAAGTGGATTAATTCCAGAATGCATGCAAGAAAAATTGACAAGGTCTGTTTAATGATAAACGCTAAAAATAGATAAAAAAAACAAAACAATAAAATGTTATAGTGTAAATAGTAATGCGCGAGTGAGTTCGGAACTGCTCGATACTCAATTGAACATCTGGATGCATGGCACACTCAAGACTCAATCACGTATCCTTGTGTATGGGTGCCATGCTCGACTCATTGCCCATGGTTTTACAGCCACTAAACATGCGGTGATTGCCTGCCAATCAATGTAATGCTGTAGCCAAGTTTGCTACTGGCGTTACTGTGATTGGGCGACTGCATGGCGTCATTGGCCTATATAAGACACTGTGATGCTATGGTCGGCGCACTGTACTCCAGAAATAATGTAGGGAGAGCTGTTGTATGTTGTAGAAGGGATAGTGTGTTAGAGTAATTATTGCCTTACATTCCTTGCTGCTGCTTCGTTAACTCAAAAATCCTTTTCAGGACTAATTCAAATATATTATTTTCTTTAAAAATACTGCTCTTAGCAGCAATTAGTGTAGAGCTAGCTGCTGTAGAGGGGATAGTGCGCTAGAGGCAGCTAGGAAGGAATTATTGACTTACATTCCTTGCTGCTACTACATTAACCTAAAATTCCTTTTCAGGGTTAATTCAAATATATTCTATTCTCTAATAATACTACATTTAGCTGCAATTAGTGTAAAGAGCTGCTAGAGAAGAGACAGTATAATAGAGGCACCTAGGCAGGGATTATTGCCTTACATTCCATGCTCCTGTTACATTAATCCAAAATTACTTTTGAGGGCTAATTCAAATATGTTTTATTCTCTAATTTTACCTTTTGTAGCTACAATTAGTGTAGGGCTTGCTGCTGGAAAAGGGATAGTGTACTAGAGGCATCAAAGAAGGAATTATTGCCTTACATTCCTTGCTGCTACTACGTTAACTTAAAATTCCTTTTCAGGGTTAATTCAAATATATTATATTCTCTAAAAATACTGTTCTTAGCAGCAATTCGTGTAGGGCTAGCTGTTGGAGATGGGTTAGTGTATTAGAGGCATCAAGGAAGGGATTATTGCCTTAAATTCCTTGTGGCTGGGACAGTAACACAAAAGGCCTTTTCAGGGCTAATGAAAATATATTCTATTCTCTAATTTTACTGCTTGTGGCTACAATTGGTGTACTTGCTTCTGGAGAAGGGATAGTGTACTAGAGGCATCTAGGAAGGGATTATTGCCTTACATTCCTTGCTCCTGCTATGTTAACTCAAAATATATTGTCAGGGCTAATTCAAATATAATCTACTCTCTAAAAATCTCTCTCTTAGCTGTAATTGGAGTAGGGTTAGCTGCTGGAGAAGGGATAGTATATTAGAGGCATCATTAAAGGGATAATTGCCTTACATTCCTTATGGCTGGTATGTTAACACAGAAGACCTTGAGCATCATTAAAGGGATTATTGCCTTACATTCCTTATGGCTGGTATGTTAACACAGAAGACCTTGAGGGGCTAATTTAAATATACTCTATGTTCTAATAGTACCACTCTTAGCTGCTATTAGTGTAGGGATAGCTGCTGGAGAAGAGAGTGTATACAAGACATCTAGGAAGGTATTATTGCCTTGTATTCTTTGCAGCTGACATATTAACCCAAAATTCCTTTACAGAGACTAATTCAAATATATTCTATTCTCTAATAATAACCTATAAAATTGATTTTACTCCAGTTTTGTATGCTTTTTGTCACTCCATCCAAGTGTCCGAGCTGCTTGATTCGAGTAACGAGCACTTGATCATTTTAGTGTTCTTATATAGCTACGTATAAACCTACAGACTAAAGAAGAGTGAAGAAATACAAGTCCCCTCTTTGCTTCCTTTTCCTTCCCTATTACTTTATAGACTTATTACAACACTATGAACACATTGCGGTTAAACTTTATTGCTTACCTACATTTACCTTTAGGATATAGCTTTATAAAGTAAATGAACAGTACACTGGATCTACTATATGCGGGTGTTTTCTATAGCACAATCATTATTTATTTAAGGTATAATGAATGTTACTATTTAATAATTTCTCCTTGAAGTGCTCAGTTGATAATTTATATGAGTTTTCTGTATCCTGTTAAGCCCTTTTTCAGGAAATTTGGTGGTATTAGGCCAAGGGATTAGCCAACTGTGAATGAGTTAGGAGGTCACATATTGTAGTTTTGTCTAATGTGGAATCAAGATAAATGACTCAGATTTGGGGAAATCTGGAAGGAACAGGCTCTGGAGCAAATAGATGTTTTGGCAATGGTTGGCTTCCTTTTGTAAAATTAAAGTCTACCAATTGTGGTTCCATGAGTTTTTACACCCAGTTGCCTACGAAACACAGAGTAAGGGAGAAGTTGGAATCTTGCCACTTGTTCAGCTATTGAGGAGAGATTGTATTTACCACTACTCACTCCCAAGCACAACATCCTGATACTGACCAGATCTGTCAAAAAGATTACTAAGTAAAGGTACTGGTTGCATAGTACAAAATGTATTTATTATGGCTTTCCAACATGGAATATAGACTTACTTTCCACTGATCAACCAGAAGAAATGGTTTATAAGGCCCTTTTTCTATTCATATCCAGTATCCAGAACAAGTCCACATAATATCTGTGTTGCTATCATTACAAAAACAGAACATATTATTAGTAATAATCTAATAGATCATTAGAAAGAAAAAACCTTAATACTGTTTTTCCCCGAAAATAAGGCCTAGAAGACGTTTTCAGCAAGACTTAAATATAAGATATCCCCCAAAAATAAGACCTAGTCACGGTTCAATAATGAAGTGTCCATATAGCTAAAAAAGTTAAAGAATACTGCAGGACACTTCATTATATACAGTGGATACCCCCAAAAGAGAGAAGACACTGAGATCATAGTAATGCGGGTGTCTTATAGCCACCTCCTCATTACTAACCTAGGGCTTGATGGCAGCTGTGATTTTTGACAAATTTCAGCTGTTATTAACCCCTTTTAAAACCTCCGTTGCTACTGAACTAGGGCAATAGGGATGAATCAGGTAAAGTGCCTGAATTGTTGCATCTAACCCATAGGCCAATTCTGAGGCAGCTGCGGGGTGCTGTTTTCTGACTGGGAGGGACCAAATAACCATAGTCCTTCCCAACCTGATAATACCAACCCCCAGCTGTCAGCTTTACCTTGGCTGGTTGTAAAAAATAGGGGAGACCCCACACCATTTTTTAAAATTATTTCTTAATTTATAAATCAGTAGGGATTCGGGAATACCCTCTATTTTTGATAACCAGTCATGGTACTGCAGACCGATGACGGTTGCAGCCCATAGCAGTCTGTTTTACCTGCTCTGGTTATCAAAAATAGGGTGGGAGCCTACATCATTTTTTTTTCACAGTGTTGCAGCGGGCACTTGACATGGCTGTGATGGGGCTGAAAGTGCCCACTCCAGGAAAGCTTGCTGATTGACTGCTCTGCAGCCTTTCAACTAGCTTTATCTGGATGACACACCTGAATAAGAACTCTACGTACAGGTAAAAGACTGTATTCAGGTACGGGACTCGAACCCCAAACTTTACAGCTCTTTTCTAATTCTTATCAAAAATAAATAAAAATTTAAAGTATAATTACTCTTTGAATAAAAGCAAAATAAAGCACAAAGGATCAGTTCAAAATAACTACTAAGAAACTTAATTATCTTACAGGACAAATGATGATATCAACATTCACAGGAATTCAGAGAAATCTTGACTTAACATGATAGATCTTTAGGGTTAAATATATTCAAGATGTGATAAAGAGACTTATAATTATGCACAGAACAGGAAAAATATTTACTGAAAGATGGAAAGATAGAAGGAATCATGGAATAAGTAACCACAGAAAAGAATATTATCCGATTCACGGAAGTTGTGCATAGTTGAATTTGAAGCTGTAACCCACAAAATATTCAACTTTTGCAATTGAAGTCAATGTGCTACAAAAGGCTATGTATAGCCTATAGGATTCGTATACTGTTACTGATATTGTAGATATTTTTTTCTGTTGTAATACCTTTCTGCTTTTATTGACGACAATAATGAGTCAGCACGGCAACTTTTTCAATCTATGAATTGTTAGAATCTAGACAGGCGGATCACTAAAGAATATTAAAATTTGGGCACATCCTAGTGATATCCTATTGCCTACCATGATGGAAAAAGCCTTTTTCACAAAAGTAGCACCACTAAAAGAAAATAATTTGTGTCTTTGTTGGAGAGAATCCACACCAATAGGAAGAGAAAAATAGTTTAATTATTTTTAGAGGAATGTTGTAGACAAAATCTATAATTTAATTGCCAGTGGTATTTTTTTCGGGTGCAGTGGGCTCATATATACCAGATATAGAAATGTGTGCATCTAGCAATGATCAAGTTATTTTAAAAAAAAAAATATATATATATATATATATATATATATATATTTATATATTTAGAATGAAAGTTACAATAAAAAAGGTATAGATTAAGATAAAATGTAAAAGAAATACATGCATGGAGCAGCACCCATACCATATAGATAGAGGGCTAGATTGCTCCCCCAAATTGTGCTGTAATAACTCAAAAATTCTAGCACACAGCTACACTTGAGTAGTGAAGAGAAGAATGGGTGTAATACTGCGCTGCCACCGATACGAAAAATTTGTTGATGATAATAGTGATAGAACCAATCACTGCCATATTGGACTTCTGTTAAGCTCAGCTTATGGCTGAGCTTCATAAGAGACTATGATTTTCACTTGATAACACAGAACCCATTCATTCTCATACCAATAAACTGACACAGACACTTGAATATGGTTGGAAAAATTGGCTGTATTGTTTTATTAAGGGTTACCAAACTTAACCAGATCTCATAAAAACTATAACCATCATAAAAATACCACTTTAACCTTAAAGATACCATTTTACTGTACTGAATACCAGAATCCACCCATGGCCAATGGGCGATTTTACCCCTCTAATAAAAACAAATGACAAAAATAAAAAATAAACGAACAAAAAAAACCCCAGAGGACAGAAAATAAGGGAGGTAGGGCGGGACAAATCACTTGATCCTGTCAGCTGTGACTGACACAGCTGACTAAAATCCAGATATTTATATAAACTCCTTCCCACACAGAATTGACAATAACCAATCAATATTTCATAAACACCCGCACAGTCAGCTGATTGGCTACATGCCAGCTGACTCACATTACCAGGCAGAAAAATCCTCCTCATATTAACCAAAATAGGGTCCGTGCTATCATGACAATCCCAAAGCTACATGCCATGGGATTTTACATGATAACACAGAACCCATTCATTCTCATACCAATAAACTGACACAGACACTTGAATATGGTTGGAAAAATTGGCTGTATTGTTTTTATTAAGAGTTACCAAACTTAACCAGATCTCATAAAAACCATAACCATCATAAAAATACCACTTTAACCTTAAATATACCATTTTACTGTACTGAATACCAGAATCCACCCATGGCCAATGGGCGATTTTACCCTACTAGGACACTAATGCCTCATTAGTGACCCCCCACACAACCACAGCCATTTTCCCACCACACTCTGAAGTCCAAGATTGAAAATATCAATACCTATGTCCGTCCGGTATATGTACTCCACATGTCTAAATGAAAAACTCACCCAAGGAACTGAAAAATTTAGCAAAAACCCTATTTATTCTTTTCCTAATGTTTTTCATAAATCCAAACTGAGAACCATTCCAACCAATCCAGGAATGATTTCCGAAAATACAACGAAAGCTGTAGGAAAAAAGGTTCTTAACAAAAATAATGTCCCTTTCAGCCCGAGAGATAAACTCAAGATTCTTCACCCTACTCAAATCATCACCTCCCAAGTGGATAATTAAAAAATCTGGTGACTGATATAGCCTAGCACTCCTCTTCAGCTCAGCTATCAGGTGCTCCCATCTCATACCTCTACAACTAATCCAAAAAAGAATTAACTTCATCGTGTGAAAAAGAGAGCTTTTCTGTGTACCTCCACACAGCAGCCCGCTTCTGGGCCAAATAAATAAAATAATGGCTAACGATCCACACGATCAAGGGTTCTAAAAATAAATATAATTAATTAAACAAAAAATTCTGTCAAACATATAACTTGTACTTACCAGAAGTCCATCTCCCCAACTTCATAATTCTACTTTTTTTTTTATTACCAAAGCTAGCTGCTACTGTAGCAGCGCCAATTCTGAATGAATGTGATTACAATTTTAAATTGCTCTTACCGCAACTAACCAAACAGCGCTTTAACATTGCATTAAATTGGAACCTAGTAGCCGGATCTCCAGACCTGTGCAAAATTAAAGCATTACCAAGATGCGGACAAATCAAAAACCAATGCCTGAGATTCACAACCAGACAGACCCTTGAACTTCTAATAGTTGATAGCTTAACCAATTGCCCTTTGCCGAGTTGATCAGTTTTTGAACATAAAAAAAAAATCAAACAATGACCTCTAAATACTTTCACATCATTAACCAATAGACCACCTACCACTTTCTTACTTGGTGACACCAACTCAGATATACGCAAAGCTGCCAAAAATGCTATCACAAGTGCAGTCCTAAATAAAGCTGCTTCAAAGTCATCCATACAAACCGAACCTAAGGTAACCCATAACTCTTCCAGCAATTCCACCCAAAATGGGACGTCTAACATCAGCCTGCTTGGAGCTTCTCTTAAGCCCTTTCAAAAACTGCCTGGAAAAAAAAAACCAAAAACGAAAGCAGAGATTCAAAACCCCACAATTTAAGAAAAAAGGAAACCCCAAACAAAGCTTAGTGTAGTGTTGCATAACTAATACCAAATGACAGCTCAAAATGAACATATTCCCACACAACAGATAAATTACTACAATAACAATTAAAACCCTTCCCTCACAAAAACTCCTCCATCTTTCCCATGTGGCAGTACATGCTGCCCATGTATTCGAGGCTAAAGAATTTTTAATATATACTGGGATTAAATTCCCAACACTACCCACAAGTGCTCTGGACAGGGGAACTCTTTTCTTCCCTCCTGCGCTTCGTCCCTCAGACTGGTTAGCCGCTGCAAGCAAGATAAAAGTGAAACAACCTCTAACTCCTGAACAGAGACGTCTTCAACCAAATATTATTATATTATTATTATTTCAAACACTGAAAACCAGATGTCTTAAAACCTTTGCTGCCCAAAAAACATTCTGAAGAAAGGGTATTGATCCCGAAAACAACCCCTTTACTACTAGACCGAAGACTAATCCTCTTATTGGCAAGCGTACTACCAAAGATAGAAACAGAAACAAGAACTAAAAACAAATCCAAAACATCTCTCTTATTATTTAAACCAACCTCCACCCACTTCTCCTGCCAGGTCCCTGTTGACCAAGCCATACCAAAACAAACTAAAAAACCAAAAGCACTATCCATGCACATGCTCAAACCAAGATCCTCTGAAGAACAAAACCGATCCTGAAAACACGTAATTCCATTTAGCTCACACAAAAAACTCTGCCAAACCAATAAAACCTCCCTCATTTCAGTCGACACCCGAACATGCGCACCTGCTGAATTCAAACCTTTGATACTCTTATACAACCGTTGGCAGAACACCCTCCCCATAGGGATAAATCTGAGAGCAAAGTTCAACGATCCCAACAGAGATTGTGACTCTCGAAGGGTAACCTTTCTTTTACCAGAAGTTTACTCTACCAAGCTTTGCAAGCGAGACAATTTTTCCTTTGGAAAGCTGTATTCCATAGCCACAGAATCAATTGAAATTCCTAAAAATTCTATTTTCTGGCATGGGAATACCGTTTTTTCCTTGGCCACGGGAACCACAAAATGTTCCATGACCATTCAAAATTTTTGAACCAATTCCATACATAAATTCGAGCCCCCGTAGCCAATAAACAAAAAAATCATCAAGATAGTGCAGGACTCCACCAGCAAGTACTGAATCCTGCACTACCAAATAGAGAAATGAAGAAAAAACATTTGAAATAAAAACTCGACCATGCGAACCCCATCAGGAGGCATCTATCGAAATAAAATTCACCATTAAAGAAAAAACCAAGAGAGTTAAACCTTGAAGGGTGTACAGGAAGCAGCCAAAATGCAGACTTGATGACCGATTTTGCCAGTAGGGCCCCCCTGACTAAATTGCCTAAGGAGCTCTACTGCCACATAAAACGACACATAACTAACTGAAGCTACTCCGGTATCCACCTCGTCATTGAGGGACCCACCTTTAGGATATGAAAGGTGATGGATTACCCTGAAAGAGCCAGCTTCTTTCCTAGGTACTATCCCAAATGGTGAAATACAAAAATTAACAAAAGGTGGTCCAGGGAAAGACCCTGCTAACCTACCTAACCGTAGCTCTTTTCCGATGTGTTTAACAACAAAAAACCCTCTGAGGGCTAACACACGGTAAAATCTTAACTAAAACACATCCTAAACCTGTAAAATAAGGAACAAAAAAAAAAACAAAAAAAAAAAAACATGTTTAAAGCCCTTATATATTATTCTGGCTTTCTCCCTGTCTGGGTACCGCTTTAACCACGGGAGCATTTTTCCCAAGCTCACAGGAGTCTGTGCTTTTGAGAAATAACTCCCAAGGATTATAAACCTGTTGATCCCCCCCATTTAAAACATCTGGATAAAAGGTGAGAACCACTACAGGATGAGCACTCATGCCTGAACCCGAAATTATTAAGCTACTTACACATCAATTCATTATTAGCAAAACATACTCCTTTTTCCAATTGTTGAGTAGGAGCCCGTTTTGCTAAAATACCCCTCTGTGGCAACATCAAGTTCAGCCATAACGCTCATCCTGGAATGTACCGACATCTTGTGCCGGAATGATTCATCGTATGTAAGTCAGATGAAACCTAAAGGCGACGCCTGACAAGTTAATGCCTCCTCAAAGCATGTTTGAGGGATGCCCTTAAAGCGACCCTCATGTGCATCAGGCTGTACATGTGTGTGTATGGTGTCTACCCTACTTCCCCCCTGCATGAACTCAGCGCACACGCTGTAAATGAACTCCCTAACACTGTCCCTATTACCTACTCCAGTGTTAGTACCGAGGGAATAGGATAGCTCACCAGTCTTGCAGGGACGATCACCAATCCTGTCGGTTGTCTCCAGCAGCTGGGGAGCGATGACTGTGCCTGCTGTAGCGGCAGGCCCTAAAGTTCATCCCGCCTCACCGCTCTCGCTCCCGGAGTCCTCCGAAGACCAGGCCTGTAGCGCCGCCGCTGCACTAGAGCTCTTTTGCAGCAGCGATGGCAAGCTACAGCCCATACCGAAGTCCTCACCCACCGGCGGCCTGAAGAACCCATCTTCTTCTGTAGCGGCGGAAGCCAGACGTCCGACATCCTGGCCGGCGGTCACCTCGTGATGACGCGACAACCAGCCAGCCCGTGATGCCCAATTCTCGCGATACCACTGGGATTGACCGCGAAGATCTCGCCCGACTGCCTCTTCCTTCACTGCGTGACTGGACCAGCGATGCCGCCGCCGACCTCTTCCAAGCGCCGCTACTTTTCGCTCCAGCCGACCTCCGACCCGATCTTCCTCCCGACGCCGGCGGTGAGTACACTTCTTTCCTTTTCCTCGACCTCCGAGCACTGACCAAAACCTCCACCGGAGTCGCATCCGAACCAGGAACAGGTACTACGGACACCTCGCCCCGCTCCATACCGCCCGACACTTCAGTGGTACCATCCCAAGGCAGGCTCTCATCGCCGTCTTCCTCGCCAGCTCTCCTGAGCATTTGTTGCAGCAGTGACTTCATGACAAATCACTTGATCCTGTCAGCTGTGACTGACACAGCTAACTAAAACCCAGATATTTATATAAACTCCTTCCCACACAGAATTGACAATAACCAATCAATATTTCATAAACACCCGCGCAGTCAGCTGATTGGCTACATGCCAGCTGACTCACATTACCAGGCAGAAAAATCCTCCTCATATTAACCAAAATAGGGTCCGTGCTATCATGACAATCCCAAAGCTACATGCCATGGGATTTTACAATATACTGCAAAACTGCTGTCTGGCAGGCTAATAGAATAAGAAATCAAACTATCGTAGGGTCAAGTTCCTTGAGGGACTAAAAGATAAGGCTAAAAAATAAAAAAAGTTTTTAACAATATAAAAAAAAATATGTGAACCACCTTCCTTTTTCCTATCAAAAATAAAGATATGCACAACATACAAGAAAATAAACATCTGGTATTGCTGTATCTATAACAAGCAAAATATGAAATTAATGAAACCGTGTGATAAACACAGGAAACAGTAAAAATCATATTGCCAGAATTACAAATTTTTCTAGACACCACACTTCTCTAAAAAGTTCAATACAAAAAAAAAATAAATATATATATGTATATATATATATATATATATATATATATATATATATACAAACACAGTATATATATATATACATATATATATATATATATATATATATATATATATATATATATATATATATATATATATACACACTGTGTATATATATATATATATATATATATATATATATATATATATATATATATACACACACATACTGTGTATGTATATATATCCAGGTAGTCACTCCAGATTATTCAGGTAAGATGACTTCTTTCATTTTCAATAAAATATAACTTTTGGTATATTTGTTTCTAAAGTTAGCCACAATACACATTGTCAGCAAGAAGTTACACGCATAGCGGTCAGTAACAGACAATGCATTTCAGCGCACAATGCGCTTTCATCATAGTCCTAGTGTATATATATATACAGTTCTGGCAAAAATTAAGAGACCACTTCCAAATTTTCAGTTTTTCAGATTTTTTTGAGTAAAATATAAATTGCTCTTTTATTCTATAAACTACTGACAACATCGCCGCGTTTCCAAGCAATACATTTTGTATTTACTTTCTGAAAATGAGAAATGGTCAAAATAACAATAAAAAATGCATTGCTTTCAGATCTCAAATAATGCAAAGAAAACAAGTTCATAATAATTTAGAAACAACAATACTAATAATGATTTCACTCAGGAAGAGTTCAGAAATGAATATTTTATGGCATAATCATGATTTTTGATCACAGCTTTCATGCGTCTTGGCATGCTTTCCCCCAGTCTGTCACACTGCTTTTGGGTGACCTTATGCCACTCCTGGCCAGTAGAATGAGGTGTACTCTGGTTGGAATTCAACTGACACTGGAATCGACATGTAGAGAAGCTGACTTTTATAAAAACTGTGCAGTGGTCTCTTAATTTTTGCCAAAGCTGTATATATACAGGGCGGTCCAAAAGTAGGTGGACAGTATGTGTAATAGGGTCATGAAGGGGGAGATTTATCAAACATGATGTAAAGTGAAACTGACTCAGTTGCCCGTAGCAACCAATCAGATTCCACTTTTCATTCTTCACAGACTCTTTGGAAATGGAATCTCATTGGTTGCTAAGGGCAACTGAGTCAGTTTCACAGATCCAGTTTTCACAGATCAATCTCCCTAAATCTGTTTTCTTTTCAGATAATTCAGATAACCCATAATAGCAAATAATTTAAATACAGATCAAAGAAAATGGATTTTAAAAGAGTATTGGAAATCTCAAAATGCTGAAACCGTTAGAGCAAATTGGGTTGAAACATTTGATACTGAAGCCCCAAAGAGACAAACCATTTACCGCATTCGTGAGAAATTCGATGCCACTGGCTCAATCCTTAATGCTCCAAAAACTGGTTGACCCAAAACAGCCTGTACAGAAAATAATAAACAACTTGTTGCTGAAACATTGTTTCAGAGTCCAAAAAAGTCCCCAGAAGAGTCTCTTTAGAATTGGGAATTTCACAAGCTTCTATCATGTGAATCCTGAAATCTATTGGGTGGAAAGCTTATCGTCCATGTCTAATTCATGGTTTATTGGAGGATGATCCAGACAGGCGGCTGCAATTTACTGAGATTATGCTTAAAAAAATGGAACAAAATTCAGTAATTTTAGATAGCATTATGTGGAGTGATGAAGCTTCTTTCAAATTATTTGGCCATATTAACAGACATACAGTAATTGTATTTACTGGTATAATGAGAACATGCATTTAACATTAAAGAAACAACTAAATGAGCCTGGTGTCAATGTTTGGGGTGGTATTTCAAGTTGTGGTGTTTTTGGACCAATATTTTGTGATGAAACAGTGACAGTAGAAACGTATCTCAAAATTCTAATGAATCAGGTTGTTCCCCAGTTACAGCAACAGCCTAATTCAAATTACCTTTATCTCCAACAAGATGGGGCCCCTCCACATTATTCAACGAGTACATACAGAAGTTGATCAGAGAAAAATACGACCATGCACAACACTAAAATATATATAGTGTAAAATGATTAGTATATGTTCACAAAATAGTGTGTGGGTCATTATTATTATTATTTATTATTATAGCGCCATTTATTCCATGGCGCTTTACAAGTGAAAGAGGGTATACGTACAACTATCATTAACAGTACAAAACAGACTGGTATAGGAGGAGAGAGGACCCTGCCCACGAGGGCTCACAGTCTACAGGGAATGAGTGATGGTACAATAGGTGAGGACAGAGCTGGTTGCGCAGTGGTCTACTGGACTGAGGGCTATTGTAGGTTGTAGGCTTGTTGAAAGAGGTGGGTCTTGAGGTTCCTCTTGAAGCTTTCCACGGTAGGTGAAAGTCTGATGTGCTGAGGTAGAGCATTCCAGAGTATGGGGGATGCACGGGAGAAATCTTGTACGCGATTGTGGGAAGAGGAGATAAGAGAGGAGCAGAGAAGGAGATCTTGTGAGGATCTGAGGTTGCGTGCAGGTAGGTACCGGGAGACTAGGTCACAGATGTAGGGAGGAGACAGGTTGTGCATGGCTTTGTATGTCATGGTTAATGTTTTGAACGTGAGTCATTGGGTGATGGGAAGCCAGTGAAGGGATTGGCAGAGTGGCGAGGCTGGGGAGTAGCGAGGGGAGAGGTGGATTAGGCGGGCCACAGAGTTTAGGATAGTTTGGAGGGGTGCAAGAGTGTTGGAAGGGAGGCCAGAGAGCAGGAGGTTGCAGTAGTCAAGGCGGGAGATGATGAGGGCATGCCCTAATGTTTTTGCTGATTCTTGGTTAAGGAAAGCACGGATCCGGGAGATATTTTTGAGTTGTAATCGGCATGAGTTGAAGAGGGCTTGGATGTGTGGCTTGAAGGATAAAGCAGAGTTGAGGGTTACTCCAAGGCAACGAGCTTGTGAGACTGGGAAGAGTAAGCAACCATCAAGTTTGATGGAAAGGCTTGTTGGAGGAGATGAGTGAGGACGAGGAAAGACAATGAACTCTGTTTTGTCCATGTTAAGTTTTAGGAATCATGCAGAGAAGAGGGATGAAATAGCAGACATACATTGTGGGATTTTGGTTAGTAGAGAGGTAATATCAGGTCCAGAGAGGTAGATCTGTGTGTCACTGGACATATGGATGTAGCTGACCTACGGTAACAATGACTGGGCACCGAGATATAGAACAAAAAAATTCTAAAAGAAACCGATTTGGTCAAAAAATATAACAAATTTTATTATTTAAAATGAAAGCCAACTGGCAGAGAACCTAGAACAGAGGCATCACATGTATAAATATTGAAAGGTCAAGGACAGGTATCAATGCACAGGTGTTAAGGTACAAGAACATCAGATCAAAACATCAGATCTGTATTAATATGGAAAAAATCAGATTTACGGTGCCATATCAGATTAACACAATTGTTCACAAAAAAATTATCTATGGCATATATGCAATAATAAAAAGGCCTAACCATGAGGTGTCTTTTTAATAAAACAAGTAATAGTGGACACATATAGTGCTAACCATAGAGGGTGTCAAAAACCAAAACCATATGCACGGTTATCAGCACTCACATGAGTATGTGCAGTGATAATGGCTGTGGTATGCAATGTAAGGAAATGTTATAAGAAGGTGTACATACACAGCACAAATTATTGTTAGTATGGCCTGTTATGCAAAGATATCTAGGGCAGATGTATATTAAACCGCCTAAATGCAGACATGATAGGTATAAAGTAAAAGATTTTTACCTGTGCAAAAGAAGACCTGTGCTCACATGTGACGCCAGCCTCGATGCGCACGTTTCGGCATCACCTTCCTCACCCCCTGCGGCGCATGTGAATTGAGAGAGGCTACTGACACAGAGTGTCCGGAATGGGCATTTTATTCTTGTGAAGACGGCCACAATGATGATGATGATGATAAGGATGGCTATTTAAGCTGACAGATTCCATGAGTACGGGCTCCCCTGATGATTTCTATGTGGGGATGAAATGCGTACGGAGTGACCGGAGGCCTGCTGCTAACATTTTTTGAGAGATAAACATGAAGAAGGTTTATCAGTGAATATCCTATCCATGAGAATTTTGAAGCCCGCAAGTCCTTGGTGAGACCGTTCCAACTATTATAACCATATTATTTAAAGCAATGGTATATGTTTAATGGCGGTCGTTTATACCAGTTATCTACACATCAGATAATATTGGAGGTACAGAGTGGAGGGCGGTTCCCTGTACATGTGACCTCTAATATAGTACTGAGGTGACATAATAGTGACCCAGTCTAGAAAGTGTTTTGTACGCTGTACCCACACCAGGGTCCATTTGAGCTTGTTGACCACTACTTTTGGACCAACCTGTCTATCTATACAGTATATATATATATATATATATATATATACTAGGACCATCAAGAAGGCGCTTGTGCGCTGAAACGGGCGGTCTGTTGCTGACCGCTATACGTGTAACTGATTACTGACAATGTATATAGTGGCTGACTTTTAAGGCAACTATATTAAAAGTTATATTTTATTGAAAATGAAAGACGTCATCTTGCCTGAATAATCTGGAGTGACTAGCTGGATCCAATCCCCTGTTCACCAAATTTGGTATTGTCATAATTGTACAGATCTAGAAAATCACGTTTCTGCGCAGTAAAGCACAATGAACAACATAAAAACAATACACAAAGAACTATGGAATTTTCCCATTTTTTAATACATTGTAGGGAAAAATTAATTGTGTCCTTCAAAAATACAACTCGTACTGCAAAAAAACACAAGCATTCATATGAAATGAAAAAGTAATGCTTCTTGGAAGACAGGGAGGAAAAAACATATGCCAAAAATGAAAAATCCCCCTTGCAGTAATTGGTTAATAGATTGATACTCTGATAAAATGACAGAACTTTCTGTGAGTAAACAGACTTTCTCCGTTCGACAAGAGATCTCCGTTTCACGACCTTCTCATGAGCTGCATTTGAAGCCATGTTTTGGAATATTAGTACTTATTACATAACTGATGCACGTGACCTGGTCCTAGCATTTATCTCACAAGACCAAACACTTGAGTATGAAGCTGAAATAATTTTACAAGACGTCTTCCTTTAACAGATTTGAATACTTTAAAAAGTCAGCGTAATTGTTTTGCTTGGCTTGTACTTGACTCGTGGTGTGGAACAGTTTCTTGTATAATGTGCGATATTTTCATCTTCTTGATATTAAAGTGAGCTTGTGACTTTTGGTCACCTACGTAGAGCAATTTTGCATAGAATCACTAATCTGGCCAAATCTGGCTAACACATGGAGCTTGTCTGCACTGCATATTAGTCAACGTTCAATTTGCAAGTCTTTCTACAAAAATCTAAGTTTTCTCTAGCAATATATAAGTATTAAATAATTTCTGATTGTAGTAGATTCTGATCACACATATTGGTGGATCTGAAAATCAGAGGAAAAAGGGAATAGCAACCAAAGTAATATGTTTGAAGAATAAATCTAAAAACAGATCATCTCATATGAAAAATGTACAAATCTTTATTAAATACAAAAGATATAATTATCAAGGGGCGTAACTACTGCGGTCGCAGCGGCCGCGGTTGCGACCGTGCCCAGGAGGTTAGGGGCCCACGGCCGCCCGGCAGATCAGCAGCCAGCTCCTTTCTGTGAGAGGAACTGCGATGCTCTGCCGCAGACCACGCGGCGCGGTGGCCGCTATATGACCTGGTCGCCACCGCTGACACCGGGCCCCCCTGCCTGGTGTCAGCGGTGGCAACACCGCGCTCCCATCACTCACGGCGCTCCCGTCACTCACCGCCTCCTGTCACCACGCTCCCGTCACTTACCGCACTCCCCGCGCTCCCATCACTGCGCTCCTGTCACTCACCGTGCTCCCGTCAACACACTCATGTCACCGCGCTCCCGTCACTCACCGCTCTCCTGTCACTCACCGCGCTCCCATCGCCACGCTCCAGTCACACACCGTGCTCCCGTCACCGCGCTCCCGTCACTGCACACTACTTTGATATTGCATAGAACAGCCGGTGCCGTTCTATGCATCATCAGTCTTCCCCCATGCCTGTGTGGTGACGTCACTCCTATGCGACTTCTGTATGTGGTGAGAGCACAAAGCGCAGGAGGACGCAGACCGGAGCCACAGGGGAACGAGGACAGAAGTGAGGACGAGCTGCGGTGAAACAAGTAGAGGTGAGGAAAGAACTGCAGTGGAAGGAGAAGAGAGGTGAGTACTTGTTTTTTTATTTTTTTTTTATAAATCAGTGAGTACACGGGGAGGCTGGCTGCAGGACACATGGAGTCTTTGGAGGGGGCCTGGCTGCAGGACACATGGAGTCCTTGGAGGGGGCCTGGCTGCAGGACCCATGCAGTCCTTGGGGGGGCCCTGGCTGCAGGACACATGGAGTCCTTGGGGGGGCCCTGGCTGCTGGACACATGGAGTCCTTCGAGGGGGCCTGGCTGCAGGACACATGGAATCCTTGGAGGGAGCCTGGCTGCTGGACACATGGAGTCCTTGGAGGGGGCCTGGCTTGAGGACACATGGAGTCCTTGGAGGGGGCCTGACTGCAGGACACATGGAGTCCTTGTGGGGGGACTGGCTGCTGGACACATGGAGTCCTTGGAGGAGGCCTGGCTGCAGGACACATGGAGTCCTTGGAGGGGGCCTGGCTGCAGGACACATGGACTCCTTGGAGGGAGCCTGACTGCAGGACACATGGAGTCCTTGGAGGAGCCCTGGCTGCAGGACCCATGGAGTCCTTGGAGGGGGCCTGGCTGAAGGACACATGGAGTCCTTGAAGGGGGCCTGGCTGCAGGACACATGGAGTCCTTGTGGGGGGCCTGGCTGCAGGACACATGGAGTCCTTAGAGGGGGCCTGGCTGCAGGACACATTGAGTCCTTGGAGGGGGCCTGGCTGCAGGACACATGGAGTCCTTGGAGGGGGCCTGGCTTCAGGACACATGGAGTCCTTGGAGGGGGCCCGGCTGCAGGACACATTGAGTCCTTGGAGGGGGCCTGGCTGCAGGACACATGGAGTCCTTGGAGGGGGCCTGGCTGCAGGACACATGGAGTCCTTGGAAGGGTCTTAGCTGCAGAACACATGGAGTCCTTGTGGGGGCCCTGGCTACAGGACACATGGAGTCCTTGTGGGGGGGCTGGCTGCAGGACACATGGAGCCCTTGGAGGGGGCCTGGCTACAGGACACATGGAGTCCTTGGAGGGGGCCTGGCTGCAGGACACATGGAGTCCTTGGAGGGGGCCTGGCTGCAGGACACATGGAGTCCTTGGAGGGGGCCTGGCTGCAGGACACATGGAGTCCTGGTCGGGGGGCTGGCTGCAGGACACATGGAGTCCTTGGAGTGGGCCTGGCTGCAGGACACATTGATTTCTTGGGGGGGCCCTGATTGCAGGACACATGGAGTCCTTGGGGGGGCCCTGGCTGCTGGACACATGGAGTCCTTCGAGGGGGCCCCACAGGACGCGTGGTTTACCCCCACAGCACCACAGGCTCATGCCAGTAGTTACCTGGACTTCTGCCCCCATACCCTATGGACCTTCTCCCAGGCTAAACCACTGAAGTCATTGTCAGGCAACTACCTGGTTCGGTACCTGTTTGCCTGATTATCCTCCATACCCTCAGACCATATTGTGACCCCTAGCTCTTGGTCTTGATACGTTATCCCAGTTACATCCTTTCTGGAACCTCATGATCCCTGTATTGTGACTATTGAGGTCTCTTGCCATATGCATAAATTCTGATGACACATAAACCTCCTCTGCATGACGTTAAGTCACCATACTGCAGCTCTCACAGGAACATAGGACCTGATGTGCTCCTCTGATGACAGAGTTACCCACCACCTACAGTGCATCCCCATATAGGTTGTCCCATATATCACTATTAATTCCTTGATTTAGCATATGGTCGAACACACGTGTTTGTATCCTACATACCTACCCATCTCCATATCCTGTTGTTCTCTAGTCTGTCCGACCTGAGGAAGGCTGGTAGGCTGAAACGTTACCTGGCGGACCCTTGTAAAGCACTTTTTTTCCACATTTTGCACTAACAAAATAAAAGAAAAGGATTTTGATATCAATTCTACTGTGTTTTCTTTAGTCTCTATGGGAAATAGTTAGTGTGCTGGAGTTACCCTATGTTTTTGTCTATTTCTCTCCTGAGCACCTACGTGAGGTGATGCGAGGTCTTTTTCTTATACACTTGGGAGGGCCCTGGCTGCAGGACACATGGAGTCCTTCGGGGGGGGGGGCTGGCTGCAGGACACATGGAGTCCCTGGGGGGCTGGCTGCAGGACACATAGAGTCCTTTGGGGGAGCCTGCAACCCAAGAACTCCATGTGTCCTGCAGCCAGCCCCCCCCAGGGCCTTCATGTGTCCTGCAGCCAGGGCCCCCACAAGGACTCCATGTGTCCTGCAGCCAGGCCCCATGGAGGCTCTGGGGGGGCTAGCTGAATGTCACATGGAGGCCCTGGAGGGGGTTGGCTGTGTGATGCCCTGGACTAGCCAGGTAGTCACAGGTAGACCCCCTGCACAAACACCAGCCTCTAATAAGGTGACAGCAGCCAACCTACAAGCCTCCCCATCGCATCCATGTAACCAAACAATCCCGAACAATGTTCCAGTTCCTTCTCCCCAATAACACTCACCAATATCACAAATGCCTGCAGCCAGTTTGCAAATCTACAAGGAATGAGCCTATAACGGCGCTTCTCCCTCTCCTCCTTCTCCTTTTTCGAGTCACTCGGCTTGACCTTATCCAGGTTAAACTTTTCCAGGGGCAGCAGAGAAAATATTTCTACATACTCCCCTTTCCAAATCTTATCCCTCACATCCTTCTTCAGGTGGGCCCCCAGCGAGCCCTCGAAGCACACATACACCTCACTCTTGGCCCTGTCATCAAGACGCACCACCTCATCCTCCTTTTTTTCCGACTTCTCTTTCTCTTTCACACCCCCTTCCGACTCTACCATATCACTCGCCCCTGCCTCCTCAGGCACTCTCTCTCCGCCTGTCGACGCTGAGCTGTCCGCCATTCCCATCCATGCTGCCGACGGCGCCCCCCCTGCAATCGCATTAGCTGCCACCAAAGCCTGCAGGAGCCCCAGTAACTGGTTTAAAACCATGGACCCTCTGGCACTGTCGTATCCGCAGCCGCCCCCCAAATACTACCCCCTTGCGCCCCCAACAGCGCGAACCCCGCTGAATCCATGGCTGTCTCACCCGACCGCGACTCGGCGTATCCTGTAATAGGTGCCACGCCATCCTCCGCCATCTGTACATCTGATTCTTCAGAAGTTGCAGCTCCCTCCACCTCCTCGCTGGAGCCTTCCGCCACTGCTTCAGGTCCAGCAGACGCAGCCGATGCGCCGCCTCCACCACGGCCGCCCTCCTGAGCCACCACGTGGGCACTGCCGTCCAGACTCCGTCTTTTCCCCTGCGGCGACAACCCGTGAGACCGTCCTATCCCACGGTCTGCCACCACGGGCCTCATCCTCTTCCAGCCCGATCCACCACCTTGCCGCCTGCAAGGGGTACCTCTGGCCCATCCCACTGCCAGCCGACTCTCATCCACAGCTGCTGCTGCCTTCTGCCCTCCAGGGCCGACAAAAGCCTCTGTTTGCTGGGTCCTCCCTCTCCTGAGGGAGACCGCCGCTGCCGGGCACTGCACTGCGGATCTGAGTGACCGGGCAGGAACCGCAGGGTTCCTGCCTTCACCCCCACTCACGGCTGCCTCCTGGGTGCCCGTCGAACCAGACCGCCGCTCGTCAACCCTGGTGCCGGACTACCCGCTGGCTGCAGCCCCTCGGCCCCCCCGTCGACCGCGGGGGGTATCGCTGGCCTCCATCATCCGCCGGGCGCTCTCCAGGCTGGAAGCCGCCGCCACACTCTGAACTCCAGCCCCCGGCTCAAAACCGGAAGTAGGCCGCAGGCTAGCCACGCCCACTTCTCGGCCACCGCGGCCCGGACGGAGATTCCTCCCACTGGCCGGAGCAGCAGCCAGATGCTGCTGCTGCCCATCCAGCCATGGAGGGTCCCTTGAGGGGCTCTCAGTTCTCCATCTCATCCCCCCCGCACTTGGCGAGTACCTGCGGGGAGGCCCGGACCACCGCCCGCTGCTGACTGGGGAGCAAGGGGATAGTGCCGACGGGTTAACCCCAGCAGCCCTGATGTGGGTCCGCACTGCTTGGGGCTCGTACACCGCAATCGCGGCCCTGATCCGTCGCTGAAGGTCCTGAAAATCAGCCATCCTGTCGTCCGTCCTGATCGATGCATGTCTGGAAGTCAAGAGCGGCAATAAGACAAAGTTCCTCACTTAACTACCTTCATCTGTCCCCGTCTTCCTCCTAAAAACTCCTCCTACCCGCCAATCCCATCTCTGCCTTGTTGAAACCACCTCCTATCCCTATTAGTCCCATCACTCCTTCCCTTCTCTCTAGTCATGTCGCCCCTCCACCCTTTGGGTTCCATGGCTTTCTTAGCTGATGCAAAACTACAACTCCAACATATTGTGGAAACCAGAGGCCATCTAAACAGTGCATCAGTTTCCTCCCCAGGGCAAGAATCCACTGATCCGTGTCCTATAAATATGTGTCCCAGCAAAACAACTTAATCTATTTAGGAAAGAAAATGGACAGAAATGCATTGGTAATTCCACCCACTATCTTTTGACTTTAAACAAAAATAATGGGTTTTACAGACACTTTAGTAAAAGACCATCTGTCACACCATTTCCTATACAGCTTTATAAATCCTTCTCGTTTGCGCAAAAGAAAACTCTTTGACAGTTATGAATGGACACAATTTACAAGTAAATATCTTCAATAGGCTGCATGGAGTATATAAACTGGCATCTTGGCACGAATGCAAAACAAAAGGGAAAGCATTAATCAGCAAAGTTCAGAAAAAAAGGTTATATTAGCAGTTACAAAGTATAACCAAAGCCTTGGTCACTGTGAAAGAGTTATGGGTGTACCTGGTGAGGATATAAAGCTAGCGAGCTTCCTTTCATGAGTTTACATATCTGCTGTTGCAATTACTGTGTAGAAACAGAACATACCGTATATTCCGGTGTATAAGACGACCCCCCAATGTTTCCAGTTAAAATATAGAGTTTGGGATATATGGAATATACTCGAGTGTAAGCCGACCTGAGTAATATCCCCATTGTTTAGTGAATTCCTCTGCTGTAATGTCTCCATTGTTTAATAATGCCCTCCTGCTGGTTCCCCTCTGTTCCCTATGTGCTGTTGTTTGCCCCCAATAAAAGATATTCTCACCTCTCCTCCATGCCCACGGTGCCTCCAGCTGTTTCTTGCAGTCCCCAGGCACACAGACTCTTCCATGATAGCGTGAACAGAGCAGCTGTTGCATGATGTCGTCATGGGTTTAATACAGTAGAATACTTTACGGCGCCACAAAGCATTCAACTGCAGTAAAGCGCATCCAATACACAGGGCCACTGCTACTGTCAGCGCTTTACTGCAGTTGAATGCTTTGTGGTGCCGTAAAGTATTCAAATATAGTACAGCCATGACGACATCATGCAGCAGCCGCTCTGTGCAGGGACGCTATCACGGGGGAGTCTGTGTGCCAACGGTCGGCAAGAAACAGCTGGAGGCAGCGCGGGCACGGAGGACAGGTGAGAATATATTTTATTGTGTGTAAAGTGATGACACCAGGCGTATAATACGATACTTGACTTTTGAGAATATTTTCAGGGATTAAAAAGTCATTTATACGCTGGAAAATACGGCACATTTCTGGTTGTGGAAGGATAGAAAAGTAAAACAAATGCTTAGAAATTTGTATTCTCTTTACCCCTTTTTTTGTGCCACCCTTCATTCCAGAAAATGGGATTTTTTTTATATATTCAGTGAATGTTGGTTATCTTATTTTTCATGTGCCTCCCCCATACTCTGGAACTCTCTATCACTACATATCAGACTCTCGCCCACTGTGGAAACCTTCAAAAGGAACCTGAAGAATTACTTCTTCCAACAAGCCTACAGCCTGCAGTAGCTCTCACACCACTATACCGCTGCCCGACCAGCTTTACCCTCATGTGCTGTATCCTCACCCATCCCTTGTAGACTGTGAGCCCTCGCGGGCAGGGGCCTTCTCTCCTCTTGTACCAGTCTGTGCCTTGTAGTATTCATAATTATTGTACTTGTTTTGTTTTTCATGTATATAATTTTTACATATAAAGCGCAATGGATTAAAGGCACTATAATAAGAAATAATATAAAACATTTATCCTCTGCCCAATCAATTATTAACTAGTTTTCTGATTCCCCTCATTAAATACTTTCCCCCTCATTAATTTCTTTTTAAGGCCTTTTTTACATGTCCGTGAAAACCATGTACGTTTTGCATGGACGAGTAAAAGGTACGTATGGCCCTCCATGTGCTGTGATTTCGGACCAGGAATGTTCTCCACGTGCTATCCGTGATAACTAGAGATGAGCGAACCGGTCCCGGTTCGGCTCGAGTTCGGCTCGTCGAACGTTCGACGAACCGAACTCGAACGTATAGGCTATAATGGGAGGCAATCACAAACACATAAAAATGCATGATAAATGTACACAAACAGTTAATAAACATTGCCATAACACTTACCGGTCCTCGCGATCCCTTCTGCACTCTGTCTCCTGCCGCTATTCCATCCGATGATCGCTGAATCCTCCCGGTGACCTGCACTGCCAGCAGAGATGCAGGACCTATCGTGACGTCAAAATAGCCATGTGACCAGTCACGTGGCTATTATCTCATTGGCTACAGACTGGTCACATGACTATGACACGTCATGTAGGACCTGCGAGTGCATCTCTCCGGTACACGGTGCACATATGTGTATCGCCGTGTACCGGCGACATGCTCTAGCACACGGTCGACTCCCCGTTCCGTTAGGGACCGGCTGACACAGCCGGTCATTAACGGAGATCACCGTTGCCATAGCAACGCAGTTAGCGGTGACGTCACCGCTAACCGCGGCTCCGAGAGCACCGTTGCTATGGTAACGCGTCTGTCAGCGTTACCGCTAGCAGCCAGCAGTGATCACTCACGGAGTGAAGGCTGCACGCTGCTTCCCGATTGTAGTGATGATTGTAGTGAGGATGGAGGTTCCCCAGCCCCAAGTGATGAGCTGGTGAATCTCATCCTTCCTCACTACAATCGTCACTACTACTACACTAGTGATGATTGTAGTGAGGATGGAGGTTCCCCAGCCCCAAGTGATGAGCTGGTGAATCTCATCCTCACTACAATCGTCACTACTACTACACTAGAAAGAAAGAAGACAGAAGAGCAGGATCGTGGAGGGCTGACAGGGGGTAATAAAGATGGAGTCTCTAATGTGTCTATGTATTTATTTCTATTAAAGTATTTTTTCTCTGTGTGGTGTCTTTTTTCTAACCCTTTATTGGAGATTCTTAATGGCCGGGTCAAACGTGCCTGACATTAAGAATCTCTGGCTTAATACTGGCTGGTAAAACAAAGCCAGTATTAACTCATGATTACCCAACAAGCCACCCGGCTCCAGGGCTGTTGGAAGAGTTGGATACAGCGCTAGATGATGGCGCTTCTATGAGAGCGCCATTTTCTGGGACGGCTGCGGACTGAAATCCGCAGCAGAGGCGTCCACAAACCTCGGGCTAACCTGTGCTGCTAATTCCAATCCCCAGCTGCCTAGTTGTACCCGGCTGGACACAAAAATAGGGCGAAGCCCACGTCATTTGTTTTTTAATTATTTCATGAAATAAGTGAAATAATTAAAAAAAACGGGCTTCCCTATATTTTTGGTTCCCAGCCAAGTACAAATAGGCAACTGGGGGTTGGAGGCAGCCCGTGGCTGCCAGCTGTACCTGGCTAGCATACAAAAATATGGCGAAGCCCACGTCATTTTTTTGGTGGGCAAAAAAATTCTGCATACAGTCCTGGATGGAGTATGCTGAGCCTTGTAGTTCTGCAGCTGCTGTCTGCTCTTCTCCATACAGACAGACAGCAGCTGCAGAACTACAAGGCTCAGCATACTCCATCCAGGACTGTATGCAGAAGTTTTTTGCCCCCTGAAAAAATTATGTGGGCTTCGCCATATTTTTGTATGCTAGCCAGGTACAGCAGGCAGGTACGGCTGCCCCCAACCCCCAGTTGCCTATTTGTACCCGGCTGGGAACCAAAAATAAAGGGAAGCCCTTTTTTTATTATTTCATGAATTTCATGAAATAATTAGAAAACAAATGACGTAGGCTTTGCCCCATTTTTGTGTCCAGCCAGGTACAACTGGGCAGCTGGGGATTGGAATCCGCACCACAGGTTGGCCTGAGCTTTCTGGGCCCCACTGCTGCGAATTGCAGTCTGCAGCCACCTCAGAAAATGGCATTTTCATAGAAGCGCCATCTTCTGGCGCTGTATCCAACTCTTCCAGCACCTGCCTGCTATACCTGGCTAGCATACAAAAATATGGCGAAGCTCACGTCCTTTTTTTGTAGTTTTTTGGCAAAAAAAATAAAAAATGCTTCCCTGGATTTTCCATTGCCAGTGAAGGTAACACCAAGCAGTGGGGGTTAGCAGCCAGTAGCTGCTTGGATTACCCTTAGCTAGCAATACAAAAAATGCAGCGGGAGCCCATATATATATTTTTTTAATTATTTATTTAAATAACTAAAAATAAAATGGGCTTCCCTGTATTTTGATTGCTGGACATCACAGTGCTGTAAAAATAAATCTTTAAAAAAATGACGTAGCGCTCCGCGGTATTTTTGATTCTCAGCGCAGATAAAGCAGACAGCTATGGGTTGCCACCCCCATCTGCCTGCCGTTACCTTGGTTGGCAATCAAAATACAGGGAAGCCCATTAATTTTTTCTATTTAAAAAATAGTTAAAAAAAAAAAAATGACGTTGGGTCCCCCCATTTTTGATAGCCAGCTAGGGTAAAGCAGACGGCTGTAGCCTGAAAACCACAGCTGGCAGCTTTACCGTGGTTGGGGATCCAATGTGGAGGTCCCCTCAGGCTCTTTTTTATAATTATTTTATAAATATTAATAATTACACAATAAAAGTAGGGTCCTCCCCAAATTGGATCACCAGCCAAGGTAAAGCGGACAGCTGTGGTCTGGTATTCTCAGGGTGGGAAGGTCCATAGTTATTGGGCCTTCACAGCCTAAAAATAGCAGGCCGCAGGCACCCCAGACGTGGCGCATCCACTAGATGCGCCAATCCTGGCGCTTCACCCCAGCTCATCCCGTGCCCTGGTGCAGTGGCAAACGGGGTAATAAATCGGGTTGATACTAGCTGTAAAGTCACCTGAGATCAAGCCCAGCAGTTTGTGATGTCATGGCGTCTATTAGATACCCAACATCATAAACTGTCAGTAATAACAAAAACAAAAAATCGACAAAAGAAATTTATTTGAAAAAACAGTCCCCAAAACATTTCCTCTTTCACCAATTTATTGTAAGAAAAAAAAAAAAGGGGTCCCACGACGACTCTGGACCATCTAGAATATGGGGGGGAGACACTCAGGGAACGTATCCCCCATTTTCTAGGAGTGCGGACCCTTCATGTGAGGAGTGTGGGTGCAATGAATCTGCACTCACTCTCCCCGGGTCCACAGCAGCAGAGTCCATGTCGTAATGGTTGCTACCAAAGCTGCAATGCCCTGCTCATGAGGTAAGGGCATGCCTAATCAGGAGAACTACTGTAGAGGAAACTCTGCTCACTGGTATATAGGTGCTCAGAGGTAATAATAGATAAAATTAGTGAGTAACCTCGGCACTCTAAATCTCCCAGACTAAGTCAGTAAGTCACAATGGATAGTAATGCAAAATCACTCTTTATTGGTCCATATTAAGAAAAAAATTTTTTTCATAAGCATATATGTTTTTGTCCAAAACAAGTTACAAATGACGTTTCGGCCTGAGCCTTCGTCACATTGGACTTATCTGCATGTAATCATGAAAAATGACAATAATCAGTATCACATAAGAGTGAGAGAACAATAACATAAACTCGAACAATGTAGAGGTACAATTGGGATGCAGCAAAAAAATTGCAACACAGCAAGAAATGAAACACATGATACAAATGTCATAATACAGTACAAGGACAATATAGTAATGACAAATATGGGGTCAGAGTAGACTTAGACAGCTCTGGTACGAAAGAGATGTCAATCATAAAGTAACATGTGCAGTAGGTGTAGAGCTACAGTATGCATGGCAGAGCTAATGGGTAGACCGACCATAGAAAAAGAACGGAGAAAAAGTGGAAAAAAAGTGGAGAAAAAGTGGAGCATAAGAGGAGAAAAAGTGGAGAAAAAGTGGAGAAAAAGTGGAGAAAAAGTGGAGAAAAAAGTGGAGAAAAAGTGGAGAAAAAGTGGAGAAAAAGTGGAGAAAAAGTGGAGCATAAGAGGAGAAAAAGTGGAGCATAAGAGGAGAAAAAGTGGAGAAAAAGTGGATCATAAGAGGAGAAAAAGTGGAGATTAAGAGGAGAAAAAGTGGTATAAAAGTGGAGAAAAAGTGGAGAAAAAGTGGAGCATAAGAGGAGAAAAAGTGGAGAAAAAAGTGGAGAAAAAGTGGAGAAAAAAGTGGAGCATAAGAGGAGAAAAAGTGGAGAAAAAGTGGAGAAAAAGTGGAGCATAAGAAGAGAAAAAGTGGAGAAAAAGTGGAGCATAAGAGGAGAAAAAGTGGAGAAAAAAGTGGAGAAAAAGTGGAGAAAAAGTGGAGAAAAAGTGGAGCATAAGAGGAGAAAAAGTGGAGAAAAAGTGGAGAAAAAGTGGAGAAAAAGTGGAGAAAAAAGTGGAGAAAAAGTGGAGAAAAAGTGGAGAAAAAGTGGAGAAAAAGTGGAGCATAAGAGGAGAAAAAGTGGAGAAAAAGTGGAGCATAAGAGGAGAAAAAGTGGAGAAAAAGTGGATCATAAGAGGAGAAAAAGTGGAGATTAAGAGGAGAAAAAGTGGAGAAAAAGTGGAGAAAAAGTGGAGCATAAGAGGAGAAAAAGTGGAGAAAAAGTGGAGAAAAAAGTGGAGAAAAAGTGGAGAAAAAGTGGAAAAAAAGTGGAGAAAAAGTGGAGAAAAAGTGGAGAAAGAGTGGAGCATAAGAGGAGAAAAAGTGGAGATTAAGAGGAGAAAAAGTGCAGAAAAAGTGGAGAAAAAGTGGAGCATAAAAGGAGAAAAAGTGGAGAAAAAAGTGGAGAAAAAGTGGAGAAAAAGTGGAGAAAAAGTGGAGAAAAAGTGGAGCAAAAAGTGGAGAAAAAGTGGAGAAAAAGTGGAGCATAAGAGGAGAAAAAGTGGAGAAAAAGTGGAGAAAAAGTGGAGCATAAGAGGAGAAAAAGTGGAGAAAAAAGTGGAGAAAAAGTGGAGAAAAAGTGGAGAAAAAGTGGAGCATAAGAGGAGAAAAAGTGGAGAATAAGTGGAGAAAAAGTGGAGAAAAAGTGGAGCATAAGAGGAGAAAAAGTGGAGAAAAAGTGGAGCATAAGAGGAGAAAAAGTGGAGAAAAAGTGAAGCATAAGAGGAGAAAAAGTGGAGATTAAGAGGAGAAAAAGTGGAGAAAAAGTGGAGAAAAAGTGGAGCATAAGAGGAGAAAAAGTGGAGAAAAAAGTGGAGAAAAAGTGGAGAAAAAAGTGGAGAAAAAGTGGAGAAAAAGTGGAGAAAAAGTGGAGCATAAGAGGAGAAAAAGTGGAGATTAAGAGGAGAAAAAGTGGAGATTAAGAGGAGAAAAAGTGGAGAAAAAGTGGAGAAAAAGTGGAGAAAAAGTGGAGCATAAGAGGAGAAAAAGTGGAGAAAAAGTGGAGAAAAAAGTGGAGAAAAAGTGGAGAAAAAGTGGAGAAAAAGTGGAGCATAAGAGGAGAAAAAGTGGAGAAAAAGTGGAGCATAAGAGGAGAAAAAGTGGAGAAAAAGTGGAGAAAAAGTGGAGCATAAGAGGAGAAAAAGTGGAGAAAAAAGTGGAGGAAAAAGTGGAGAAAAAGTGGAGCATAAGAGGAGAAAAAGTGGAGAAAAAGTGGAGAAAAAGTGGAGAAAAAGTGGAGCATAAGAGGAGAAAAAGTGGAGAAAAAAGTAGAGAAAAAGTGGAGAAAAAAGTGGAGAAAAAGTGGAGAAAAAGTGGAGAAAAAGTGGAGAAAAAGTGGAGAAAAAAATGGAGAAAAAGTGGAGCACCCTTTGGTACCTTTCATGTGGCACTAAGGGGTGCTTAGCTTTGTATTTAGCCAAAAAAATGAAAAAAAAATGACGTAGGGTTCCCCCTAGTTTTGTAGCCAGCTAGGGTAAAGCAGACGGCTGCAGCCTGCAGACCACAGCTGGCAACCTCACCTTGGCTGGTAATCCAAAACTGAGGGCACCCCACGCTGTTATTTTAAATTAAATAAATAATTTAAAAAAAAAAAACACGTAGGGGTCCCCCAAAATTGGATCACCAGCCAAGGTAAAGCAGACAGCTGGGGCCTGATATTCTCAGACTAGGGAGGTCCATGGTTATTGGACTCTCCCAAGCCTAAAAATAGCAGGCCGCAGCCGCCCCAGAAGTGGCGCATCCATTAGATGCGCCAATCCTGGTGCTTCGCCCCAGCTCATCCCGCGCCCTGGTGCGGTGGCAAACGGGGTAATATATGGGGTTAATACCAGATGTGTAATGTGACCTGGCATCAAGCCCTGGGGTTGGTGAGGTCAGGCGTCTATCAGATACCCGACATCACCAACCCAGTCAGTAATAAAAAAAAATAGACGACAAACACATTTTTATTTGAAAAAACACTCCCCAAAACATTCCCTCTTTAACCAATTTATTAGAAAGAAAAACAAATCCAGGTCTGGTGTAATCCAAGGGGTTGCCATGACGATCCACACTGTCCCAGTCAATGAAGAGCAGGATGTTCCCCATTGGCTGGGAGAGCAATGCAGTGACCTGAGCTAACATCAATGGGTCAGCCCAGGTCACTGCAGGGGATGACAAGTGCTGCTGTCAGCGAGGTACATTACCTGCGCTGATCTCCAGCACACTGACAGCCCCTGTCACTGAGGTCAATGACCGGCGCCTTCACATCAAGTATCGCGAGAGGTCCGTGACGTCACCGCCAGTGTCAGTCTCGGGTCGGAAGCGATAGGTGATGTGACAAGCGGCGGCCATGGAGGACAGTGACAGCGCTGAGGTCGGGATGGCGGGACTTCATCACCGCAGGTAAGCCGAGCGGGGGGGGGGGGGTGAGAGTGTGTATGTGTGTGTGTGTGTATATGTATGTATACATGCCGCGGGCAGGAGGGGGCGGAGCGAGCTGAGCGGGGAAGTGTGGGCTTCCTGCACGTAACTAAGATAAACATCGGGTTACTAACCAAAGCGCTTTGCTTGGATACCCGATGTTTATCTTGGTTACCAGCTTGTGGCAGGCTGCCAGCGATGGCTCCTGCACACTGTAGCTGTAAAAAGCCCTGCTTTTTGCTGCTAGAACCGTTCTCGAACGTATCTAGAACTATCGAGCTTTTGCAAAAAGATCGAGTTCTAGTTCGATCTCGAACAGCCCCAAAAATCACTCGAGCTTAGAACTGGAGAACCTCGAACCGCGAACCGCGCTCAACTCTAGTGATAACACACAGAGAACAGGAATTTTTTGCTCACTTGTCCCTGGAGTTGCTGTCCGTACTGCTGATGTCTGCCGCATTGTTGCTGCTTCCGGTCCTCGGCGCAGTGCATATGCAATGAGCATAATGAGTGGGGGGGGGCGGAAGCAAGTGACAACAGCGGCAGAGACAGCAGTGCTGGAGAAGGTGAGTGTAGAAATTAATTTTAATTTACAGAAACGCGGTTTTCTCCGGTACGTGTCACACTGATGTCGCACGGAACACATCTGTGCGGTCTGTGTGACACCTGTGCAGTCGGAGAAAAATGGACATGTCAACGTGTGGAGCACACGGACACACGTATGCTCAACATGGACATATAGTCCATGTGAAAACACACACGTGTGTGCAGACCCATTGATTTTAATGGGTCTACATATCCCGTGTCTCCGGTACGTGTGAAAACGGACCTCACACGTACCGGAGACACAGATGTGTGAAGGGGGCCAAAGACTCAGTGTATACAAAATTGAACTGATCATCTTTCCTCCATCTCAGTTCAGATCCTACCACACCTATCACAGTAAATGACTGCATGCTTTCCCCTGTCTCATAAGTCCTCTGCCTGATTGTAACCTATGACTCTGCTTTGTCCATGAAACCATGGGTCCAAGCCCTTAACAACTCCTGACACTGACACTTGCAATTGAAAAATACTTCCAGAATTTGCCCTTTCCTCAGCCATGACTCTACAAATATTTTAGCACATTTTTAACACAACTACTCCAACATCCTTCTTTGGTGCCTGTCACCTAACTCTTCTCCAATCTATTTTTAATTCACAACAAGACTTGCTCCTTCTTCACCTCTGCCCTCTGCCAATCCCTTCAGTGGCTTTCAATTACCCATTACTAAAAAATACATTCAAAACTGGCCATAATCTTTCTCCCCAACACATTTCAAACCTTATCCCCCAACAATCACATACATAATCTCCGGTCTTCTCAAGATTTTTTTTATTTCCTCCACCCTTGTAAGTTCCGCACACAACAGTCTCTAAGATGTCTCGCAAACATATCCCATCCTCATGAATTCCCTACCTCGGTACATAAAATTGTCTTCCATGATTGAAACATTCAAATGCAAACTGAAAATTTTAACTTTTTGAGACCGGGATTGCATCTCATGTCAGCAGTATCAAGAGGCACCAAGAATCCATTTGAAGGAGAGCGAGTTAGCAGAGATGGCCAGAGAGGTAAGCAGTGAGGTGGTATTATTTTTTTCTTTTAACCTTTGTCAGCTTTCCATGGTTCAGCAAAAAGATTGCCATTTGTGTGGCGCGAAATACAAAAATATCTGCAGTCTGGAGAATATGAAATTTTAAATTCAATTCCACTCGAGTAAATTTGGTGACTCTACTTCTCAGTAAATTCATCGACACGACAAGTGACTGTTTTGGACCCACAGATATTGTTCAGAAGACAATTTGTGCTTGTAATGACATATACCCAGTGAATTTTGTGGATGTTTCTATTAGAGTGGCAACTTACAAAGGTTCACATGTTGCCTGCTGCCTGACCTAATTAATGAGGATCAAGTGCATGCTTGAAAATGACACTAGACACACACAGTCGGATGTTCATCTTTCCTCGATCAGAGGTTGGCCCAAAAAAACAGAGACAGCTTTATTAGTGACTGGTTCTTATATAAACTAGAGTATGTGTGACGCCCTGGCCTATCAGGTCGTCACAGGGTATTGTGCAATCTGCCCTTCTGCATGATATCCACCTCCTCCTTGGTTACGGGTCCCTGACCTTTGGTGTTGCTAAGAACAAGCTAATCAAAACCCTATGAGCACTCTGCACAACACCCACCAGACACAGCAGTGGACAGCCTGAAGTGAATAGGGCCGGCCACTTGGGGGGTTGGTAAGGGGGGATCAGGAGTGTTAGGAGACAGTCAGTTGAAGAGTGACTCTAAAGAGGTCACAAGTTAGTCGAGCGGTGACTCTCAAGTGGAGAGGGCAGGAGCTGGGCTCCTCGGTTACTAGATGGCAGACGTTGATCTGGGCCTGGTAGGAGCTGGACTCCGGTCGCAGGGGATCGTGACAAGGGTCGAGTAGGACAGCCGGTGGCCATGTACCATCACCGGGCAGGAGCCAGGGCACGACGGGGTTTGTAGACCCTAGGCCAGGAAGTAGCTTCAGACGTCCTGGTAATTTACCTGACGAGGATGGAGCCTTCAAAATCCGTTCTCCACCTGCTCCAAAATCGAGGTACTAGCGCAACGAGGGGGATAGGATTTTACCACTGCATAGTCCAGAAAATCCCAAGCGTGAACCCTGAGAGCAAGCTCACTCCGTTAGCCATATGGGTGAGCGGGACCCATTTAGATTTAAGCTAAAAGGGACCAACTGCAGAACAGAGGTGCCAAGGTCAAGGTCACAGGCTAACAAGCAACACCAACGGGCACGGGATCCAGGCGTGCTCCCTCCCTGGGTGTCATCGTGGGTGGGTCTATAACGTCATCGGAGCGGATCTGCGGTGATGTTGATGGGTGGGTCCATGACATCATTGGGGCGAATCCATGGTGACGCTGATGGGCAGGTCTATGATGTCATCGGGGGCGATCTTGGATATCTCTGAAGACTGACTTATGTATGGAGAATTGCTTTCATTGAACACACTTCCCACAATCCTCTATGTCCAGAGGTTAATTATTTGATACAATGGCTCTCCTCAACACTTCCTGTTACATGATAGACATGCATGTGGATGCTAACTGTGGTTGACGCACTCTGTGGGATTCAGATGGAAGGGTGGCCAATTACATTTGGGATGCACATTTAATTGGATTTTATTTTGGGGGATGGGAGTGGCAAGTCACTATTCCCAGAGCCTTAGCATTTTGGGGTACTTGCATAAGTTTCTGTTTTTTGTGATTTAGACAAAACCCTGAATGAAAGCATTAATTATAATGAGGCAGATAGAGCCACTTTGCTAAATTTTTAAAAAGACTGACACTGCTGGATAGGGCTCTTCTCCACTTGCGATTTCTATGTGCGAGTGCGATCAGATAGAAAATCGGATCTCACTCACACCAGTGTTAATCAATGAGGCCGTGTCCTCTTGCAAAAATGATTTACGGCACATCTCGTGCTCTCGATTTCAGTCTCAGCTCTCGCACCTCCATGCAATCCTATGCGAACGAGAAAAAAATCAGAATCCGGATGGCATGCGCATGTCATATAGATGGCATATGCATGTCACACGGTTCCTTGACACTTGCATACCGCGTCAGGCTGGCTAACGGAGGAATCTCCAGTAAGACCAGGTCTGAACTCCGGAGCTGTCACCTGAGCTCCAGACTGCAGCCTGAACAGCGAGCGCCGAGTGATTGATTCCCCGGCGATTGCTGTTCAGTTCAGCACAGCTGCAGACAGACCGGGCTGATTTCTGGAGCTCAGGTGACAGATCTGGGGTTCAGTGCAGGTAACCGCGGCCAGGCCTGGTATTACTGGAGATTCCTCCGGTAGCCAGTCTGACGCGGTATGCATAAACACTCACATAGCACCCCCATGATGCTCGCATGTTATACGGATGCTATGTGAGGAAAAAACCACACACCGTACGCAGATCATACACAGGACACTCGACTCACATTTGTAGCCGAGTGTCGCTGTGAATTTGTAAACGCAAGTGGAGAAGCGCCCATAAGAAACCATACGGAGTCCATAGTGTCTCCCTTGGCCTCATTATATTGATTGGTTCTGTCAGGGATTTCATCTGAATTGCATTTTTTGAGGATTTAAATAGAAACCCATGGGCAGAGTAGAATATGGGATAAACGTGAACCAAGCAATATACTGATTTTTCAGAACCAGAATTAACAAAGAGCACATCAACAATTTTTTGCTGATATTTTTTTAGCTCCGTTCACCGTGAGATATAAGTTATAAGACAACTTTCTGCTTCAGATTAGTACAATACAGAAATACTAGATTTAGCTATTTTTTTTAATGTTTTGCTATTTTTGTACTTTTCTTATAAAAATAGTTTTCTTTTATTGCGTATTCTGCAGGCTATAACTTTTCTACGTTTTTTTTTCACCTGACAGGTTCCGTATTTTTGGTTTTATAAGACGCACCCCAAATTTAGAGAAAAATAGGAACCGACCGCCTGCTACATAATGTCATTATAACACAAACATGGCCGCACACAGTGACCTGCACGCGGCCATGTCTCCTGTATTGTGATGCCGCGGGGCCGGCACTGACACTTCTCCGGGCGCAGACAGTGTCAGCTGGCAGCAGTAGAGTACAGGAGACACGGCCGCGCGCAGTTCACTGTGCGCGGTCGTGTGTTGTAATGACGTCATGCGAGGGCTGCAATCAGGACATTACTGCCCTTACTGGTGTAGGGATACGGTGATAAGAAGAAAAGAGTGGGACACGGCTGCTCACCGAAAGCTGCCCTATCTCTGCACTAACCGGGAGATGAACGGAGGCTGTTGGAGCTCAGCAGGTGAAGTGAGTAATTTCAGGACCTTTTACGTCATAAGTCTGATCACATGACCGGTGAGGTGGCAGGTCCTATCCCTGCTGCAGCTCCTAGTGTCTGCTCTGCTGCAGTGCTCTGCACCCATCAGGGGCTGCAGGATAAGGTCTTCCCCCTGTGTCCACGGTAAATGCTGCTCTAACTATTGTAATTCTGCAATTGTTTTCCAAGCCTGTTTTTTTCCATGTACCTTTCTTGTTCTTTCTGGTTCCTTTGGTCCGGTTATTATGTTATGGAATTATTCTTCCTCACCAGTTGGTATATAATAAGCTTTTCTTGGGCCAGGCTCCCGTTTTAAACATTATTCAAGGCTGTTCAGCACTATATGCGCGTTTTTTCACCTTTTGTCCATGGTTATGCTGTTGTAACCTTTGTAGTTTTGCAATGGCCCTGCTACCTTTTCTCCATACACCTTTTGTTTGCACCTCTGGTCCGTTATTTCTGATATGGGGCAATTTTTCCCTACTGTTTAGTATATATAAAAGAACCTTTTTGTGGGCCATGTTCATGCTATAAACAATTTACAATAATCAGCTTGCTCAGCATTATATGTTTACCAGTGATTTATATGTGAACCCAATATCATCATCCCCATTTCCTATTCTTTTTTTGATGATGTACTAAAGAGATTTTGTAAATGAATATTTATTTATTGCACTTGGCACTTTGAAAAAGAAAAATAAATTAAAAATATTCATAATTTAATTGGTCTATTTTCCTAGCAATTTTTGCTCATGTTCTCCTTGTATTGCAAGATGTGTGTGTGTGTGTGTGTGTGTGTGTGTGTGTGTGTGTGTGTGTGTGGAAATGTGCCTGTTGTGAGGCTGTGTGTGCAGCATTTAACAGAGTTGTGTTTGTTAATAGGTGCATGTATTAGAGCTGTGTATGTAGATGCATGCAGTAGGGCAATGTGTTTGTATATATGCATGTAGTAGAGCTGTGTGTGTGTGTGTGTGTGTGTGTGTTTATATTTGAATAAAGCAAAGCCATGTGTGTCTATAGGCCTGCAGGAAAGCAGTGTGTGTCTGTGGCAGAGCCGTGTGTGTGTCTGTGGCAGAACCGTGTGTGGCTGAGGGCCTGCAGGAAAGCAGTGTGTGTCTGTGGCAGAACCGTGTGTGGCTGAGGGCTTGTAGAAGAGCAGTGTGTGTCTGCAACAGAGCCGTGTGTGGCTGAGGGCATGTGGCGGAGTCATGTGTGTCTGTGGCAGAGCCGTGTGTGGCGAGGGCCTGTAGCAGAGCAGTGTGTGTCTGTGGCAGAACCGTGTGTGGCTGAGGGCCTGCAGCAGAGCAGTGTGTGTCTGTGGCAGAACCGTGTGTGGCTGAGGGTCTGTAGCAGAGCAGTGTGACTGTGGCAGAGCCGTGTGTGGCTGAGGGCTTGTAGCAGAGCAGTGTGTGTCTGTGGCAGAGCCGTGTGTTGCTGAGGGCATGTGGCGGAGTCATGTGTGTCTGTGGCAGAGCCCTGTGTGGCTGAGGGCTTGTAGCAGAGCAGTGTGTCTGTGGCAGAGCAGTGTGTGTCTGTGGCAGAACCGTGTGTGGCTGAGGGCCTGTACCAGAGCCGTGTGTGGCTGAGGGCATGTGGCGGAGTCATGTGCGTCTGTGTCAGAGCCGTGTGTGGCTGAGGGCCTGTAGCAGAGCAGTGTGTGTCTGTGGCAGAACCGTGTGTGGCTGAGGGCCTGTAGCAGAGCAGTGTCTGTCTGTTAATTGGGTAAGAATGCGGACCTTTAAAAACGGACAGCACACGGACAGCACACGTACGTATTTTATGTCAATACGGATATTCCACACGCACACGGCTCGCATACGCCATCACACGGATGCCATACGTACCGGAGAAACACCCCTAAAAAACGGAACACGGACCCGAAAAACGGACCGTGCGACACGTACGTTTTTTTTGCGGAAGTGTGTTTTAGGCCTTAAGTGATGGTAGATGAATACTGGAAAGAAAGTTTGTGATATCGTGTAGATTTGGTTGGAAAGTATCTTTAGCATTCTTAAGGTTATATAAGAATGGTAAAATTCAGCAAATGTTTCAGAAATGTCTAGTGGATAAGAATAAATTGTGTTATATATATATATAATATATTGAAAATACATTTTTGTTTTACTTGTATGTTGCTTACATTTATTCGCCATTAATTTGGACATTTTATTATAATCTAAATACTGTTTTTTTTAAACATATTTCAGTTGTTTAACAAAATTAGAACTTTTTTTTAATAAAGATATGTTTTCTGGCACTAATTGCTGAAACTGTAAAAATAACTTTCTGCTCACCTGCGTGAGAGCTTTTTTTTATTGGTAAAATTTGGGGGTATGTATAAAGATTTCAAGTTTTGATCACTTATTTCTTTTCTAGGGGGAGATGCAGAATCTTTAAATTACCGTATTCCTTTTCCTCCCAAAAATTTGGGAGGAAAATGAGGGGTGTGTCTTAAAATCCAAATGTAGCTTACCGGGGGATGGTGAAGAGGGGTCACAGGAGGCAGGGGCATTGTTGTGTGCTGTGCAATAGGCTCTGCTCTGTGCCGGGGCTGTGGACATTGCTCTGTGCTGCGCTGATCTGCTCTGCGGGTAGGGCTGCTTTGTGTGGCTCTGTTCTGCGTGGCTCTGCTCTGTGCGGCGGTGCTGCTCTGTGTGTTGGGTGGTGAGGCACAGGCCATTCTGAAAATGTCTGCAGTGAGGGCTTCAAATAATGGTGCCTAGAGTCGGCGCGAGTGCAGATGGAGTCCTTGGTTCAAGCTCTCATCTGTGTACATCCAGCCCATTGATGTCCTAGTAGGCGACTTAAGGAGGTGGCGCTTGCGCAGATGAGATCTCGGCTTGTTATTGAGCCAATAACTCAATATGCGCACGCACCGACTTTGGCCACCATTTCTTTGAAGCCCGCACCACCGACATCTTCAGAATGGCCCATGAATCACTGCCCGCAGTGTGCACCAGCACAGAGCAGTGACCGCTGCCCCAGCACAGAGCAGCGCCTGCTGTCCCGGAATAGAGGAGCACCCGCTGCCCGAGGACAGAGCAACGCCTGCAGTCTCAGCAGAGCGCCGCCCCCCACAGTGAGCATCTGGGCCCTCATCTGCACTGCCCACAGGATAACCATACTTCAGCACCGCCCTTGCCTCCTGTGACCCCTGCTCCACTACCGATGCCACCCCTTCTCCCCGGTATGATTCCACCGCATTCTAAAATAGACCCCATATTTTTTTTACCTTTTTCTCTTAATTTGGGGTGCGTCTTATAATCTTATAATATTATCTTATAAAATGAAAAATAAAGTAATTTTCTTTTTATTAAGTCCCATGTATGGAACTTAAACCTGCAATTATTTCATTGCTTTTACTATATACTGTAACACTATAGTATTGAAATATATAGTGAAATTAAGAATCTCTTATGGAGCCCAACTTTTGTGTAGGTTTTGAAGTAACGTCAATTTGTCATTTTTAATCCCTCAGCACATTTATAACCACTTAGTATGCCAAATTATAAGAATTATACTATAATGATATCTAACATTGAAATAATATTTCATATAAAGTAAAATATATAACAATTACATTTTAAAACGTGCATTTTAGAAATGAGATAACATTTATTTCATAAATCATCTATATCAGCGTGGATTAGTCAAGTGTAGCAAGTTTCAACATAGCTTAACAGTCTACATTTGTCAAGTAATGTTGAAAAGTATTTTTTATTAGAGCCATTTCTTCAAATTTACACCAATCTCAAGTTAGAACTTGTCTAATATGTTTAATTAAAGCAAATTGAAGGGAGATTTATAGTGACTCTTTAATATAAAAGATTTAGATATTATTGTACCACCCAGTGTTGTCAGTGATATTCTTAAGATGTGGGCAAGGATCCAAATACAAAGTCTTGTGTGCCCAACACAATAAAAATAATCGCTTTTCCTTATGTATCATCAGGGTTTATCTGAGGATGTTGTTACATTTTTGGAAAGGAATTTAAAATTACAACTAAAGTAAGAAATATCATACTTAATCTGCTGAATGATTAAGCTCCAACATTTAACGCTTGTATCACATTACAGACCACAGTGCTGTACTAACATGACCATTGAGGAAGGATTCTCCAGTCGTGCTGTATGCGTGTTACCCACCAATACCATCTGTAAATAATACACGAACTGCATGTGACTTGGTTTAAAATTGGCCACAGCAGCCTTTATTACCTATTATTTACATACTAACACAAGGGGGCGCCGTCCAACGGGCGACCCCAACAAATAACAATAGGTAACACAGTAACCAATACAGTAAATATACAACCCTGAGTAGGCCCAGTCCAGGAACCACTTCTCACCCCAGTATCCCTGGCCGCAACACACCGACCCAGAGATGAGGTATTAATCACCTACGGATTAACCCCCCAACTTTGCAGAACCCCGTGCCTGCAACATCCCGGAACCTGGAGCCACCATACCAAGATGGTGTCTCTCTGTCCAGTTACCATTGCCTTCAACCGCCTCTGGACCAGACCTACCCCCCGCTGCTGTGACAAAGAAACAACCCAGACCAAATTCCCCTCGGCATTAAACACAAGGGAGGGTGGGCGGGGATCGTTCCATATCCGGAAGTCAAGAGAGAGGGGGTAAGTCAAAGTCCTTTACTTACACCCCTCAACTGTCCCACCTCTTCCTCCAGGGAACTCCTCCTACCCACCAATCCCTTTACTCTGCCTTATAAACAAACCATTCCTGTTTCCATTAACCCCATCACTCCTTCCCTTCCCTCTAGTCATGTCGCCCCTCCACCCTATGGGTTCCATGGCTTTCTTGACCATTGAGGAAGGATTCTCCAGTCGTGCTGTATGCGTGTTACCCACCAATACCATCTGTAAATAATACACGAACTGCATGTGACTTGGTTTAAAATTGGCCACAGCAGCCTTTATTACCTATTATTTACATACTAACACAAGGGGGCGCCGTCCAACGGGCGACCCCAACAAATAACAATAGGTAACACAGTAACCAATACAGTAAATATACAACCCTGAGTAGGCCCAGTCCAGGAACCACTTCTCACCCCAGTATCCCTGGCCGCAACACACCGACCCAGAGATGAGGTATTAATCACCTACGGATTAACCCCCCAACTTTGCAGAACCCCGTGCCTGCAACATCCCGGAACCTGGAGCCACCATACCAAGATGGTGTCTCTCTGTCCAGTTACCATTGCCTTCAACCGCCTCTGGACCAGACCTACCCCCCGCCACAGGACAGGGCACGTGACTCCTTACGTGGCCTGGACCCGCCACACACCAAAAGCTTGTACCACACCTCCACGCAATCCCAGCGTCCACAAAACAGCACCAAGCACGTGAAGATGCACCCCCATCGCATCCCCGAAACCACCAGTTCAGCGCCACCAACTTTTGGCGCCCCCCCAATAAGACTCGATTGATACTGCCTATTGCACGAGCCACACGCCATTCCAACCTGGTCACACTTTTAAATACTACCCCACGATTAAGCTCAGGTATGTCTTACACAATGCAACAACCAACAATTTTTTTTTTTTTTTTTTTAAAACATTCATAAATAACTTCTCGAGATACCAAATCGCTGCCTCCAATTTACTGGACCAGTACCATCGACCCGTCCAGACCCAACTGGCAACATTCAGGCGAGCCTCAGACCGTCGAGGCCCCGAGAACCAACGAATGCCCAAATATCCAAATGAGGCACACCCTCACCACCAAAACCCAGGGGTTATAAACCCACAGATAGCACCAACCTGTTACGCCAACCCATTCCACTCCCAAAAGACTCAAATGCCCCCATTGCCTTAACCCGATAACAACTGAGGCCAAACGTAACACCGAAACAAGAGGACTCCCACCTCCCAATACTTCTCACAACCCCTTTTCTGAGCCCACCGAGGGGCCTCCGTGGCAGCCCAATCCAGAAGGAATACGACCCATAGTATTCCGGGCGCCCACCCCCGCCACCTGCAATCAAGTCTGCAGCACTGCCACAAAATGGTACCTTAACAAACGCGACACAATAATGAGCCTGGGCGCCCTCACAACATAATTCCGCACCCAGGACCGCGTATAACAACACCAACCTTCACCACCCGCCTAATCTAATTCGGTGAGCGACAAAGCCGGCGCTCAACCCACTGCACCACCTCGGACACATCCTCCAACATCCAACCTCCGCTCTTGACCGTAGATGGGCTGACCAACCCCACAATCTCAAAGCCCCCCAAAAGGCTAACACAAACCGTTTTGGACAAGGGAAACAAAAACCCGCTCGTGCTCAGATGAACATAGCCGCCACAAACCACTCACCAAACGCTGCCACAAAACAACGGAGACGGACCCTTGTATCCCGCTCCCTCACACCCTTACGACCAAACCCTTCAAGGCCTGCCGCGCCCTAAGATCCTGCGAAAACATCTCTCCACATCTAATCCTTAACAAGACAGCCACAGCCGCCACCCTCTGCTCCACTGCGGACGCCGGCCTAGCAGCCTGAAAACCGTTACTCACCACTGCCAACGCCACCATCAAATACTCCACCGGGCCTTCCTCACACATTGTCCCAAACGTTATCCGCGCCACCCATACTTCTGAATATCAGCCCCAAATAACCTCAGTCACTGGGCACCGAGCCGCTCCCCAACACAGCCACACCAGACTCCACAAGCCCTCCGGACACACCGTGCCCACCTCGTCTGCTACCCGGCCTCAACTCCCGAGACCTGCAGAACTGGAAGGAAACACAGCAGCTGCTATTCCCTTGGCGAACCCCAGTACTGGTTGCGCCACGCATAACATTTTTTTTTTTTTTTTTTAAAACACATCCAATTGAGAAACCAACTGTCGCAAGTACGCCACCCTTGGCCCCAGGATTAGCAAACCAACTATTAATCGAATTCTCCACCAACTGATAGCCAGAATGACAGCACACCTTCCTCTTGGAAAAAACTGCCAACCTCCACCACCCGACCACTACCACCGATTGGAAGCGCTACCCCACAATGCCCAACCAGAAAACAACTGGACCCGCTGCCTCCGAGTACCGCAGCTACGTTCCATCAGGTAGCACCTTACCCAGAAACAATCCGCGGCCACTAAATCGCCATAAGTAAAAACCTCCTACACCATCAGATCATCATTGATCTCCCTCGTGACCACACACAAAGGATCCGATGGCTGCACCCTTGGCGCAGCCATCGCCAGCCGTCCAGCAGACACGCACCCCAGCGGCGTAACTCTGCACCCGTGGTTCGACCGCCCCTGCAAAGACTGCACCGCCTGAAACCGCACCGTCTTAGCTGACCTAACTGCCTCTATCGCAGCCCATAGGACCACACCATTACCCACGAATCCTACCCCTCTGACCATAACATCAAACTTTATCCCCACAAACCGTATCACTGGCGTTGGACCCTCAGTCTTCGCCTGCGCCAACAGGCCCAAAACAGTATCCACCACCATCTGTAATAAAACAATCAACCTCAACGAATCATCAACCCGCCAACCCGATGTAAAGAGAATCAACCTATAATGAATAAGAGGTGTAAGCTGGGACACACCACGCACAAACCACTCCACCAAGAAATAACCGCCTCCAAAGGAACATAAAATGGGACAACAACCCATTAGCACCCACCGATCAACATAATAATAACTCCCCTCCCCACCGCAGCACCAGAACTGCTAGCTAGCAGGGTGGACCAGTAACAACCTAAATGCCGCCTCCAAATTCGCCTTTGCCATCAATGCTCCCCGGCTCACCGCCTTTACCAAATCCCACCCTCTGTCAAACGACACATAATAAACCGCCGACAATTCTGGAGCCAAGCAGGCATACACCGATGACTCCTCCAGATAAGATACGTTTTGAACAAGCCGAAATATATACATCTATATACGGCTCATTTCCGGCACTACCCCCCAACAGAGAAACCCAATCGTGACAAGGAGGGCCCCGAATGGCCCACCCATCCTGCCCAACACCACTTCCTGACCCCTCTTTCCACTGACAACCACCAGGTGTCCCCTAGCCCAGCGCAACTTCCAATAAGGAGGCAAAGATCCACCAATATAAATAGAATGACGCAGAATTACTATGTTCCTTACCACAACCCAACACTTATGCTTAAGACAACCGTCCGCGCCAAATCTGCACCACCCATCCTTCTATTCCCCCCAAAAAACCCTCATCGTCCGTGTCGCCGGGGTTCCAAGCCCCGAACAGCCAACTACCCCCCAAAAAGGGGGGGGGGGCTGACTAGGAGCCGCCATCCACTGCAGCCATAAGGATGTGCCCGTATGATCCTACCGCATACTGGCACGCAACACCTTCCCTTGCTGAAATTACTCGGCGTACTGAAGCCAGACTAAACCGCCATATGACCTAACAAGCCACCCCAAATGGATCCATATAACCGAACCATGCCGAACCAATTACCCAATTCCTTCCCCCGATACCCTTGCCAAAAACGCAAATGCCCGCAGCCACGTTGCAAATGTACGAGGGTGAGCCTCCACCGGCGCTCCCCTCCCTCTACTTATCCTTCCTGGAATCACTTGGCTTAACCTAATCCAGGTGAAACTGTTCCCGGGGGAGCAGCGAAACTATTGCTACACGTTCCCCATTCAAATCTTATCCCTCACATCCTCCAGCAAGTGAGCCCCTCCAGCAGGCCTTTGAAGCACCCATACCTCTCACACTTGGCCACTGTCAGCCAGACGCACCACCTCATCCCCCTCTTCGTTCCTCACCACTCACTCTGTCACAGCCCTTGCCGCCTCTGCCCGAAAATGCTCCCCTGCCGCCTCATGCGCCCTCACTCTGCCTGCCGCACCTGCGCCTACTAACCACCGATCCCGTCCATGCCGCCGGCGGTGCATGCGCACTCTCCACAACCGTATCCACCACTTCAGTAAACCCCATACCTGGTCAAAACACCAACCCACTCGGCGCTGCCGTGTCCGCAGCCGCCCCCCCCCAGCCCTGCCAAATCCACGGCCGTCTCACCCGACCGCGACCCGGCATATCCTGGAATAAAAATCACGGCATCCGGACGTCTGATTCATCCGTCGCTGCTTCCTCCTCCTCCTCGCTGGAGCCGACCGCCTCTGGCTCATGTAATGCAGACGCCGCCGAAGCGCTGCCACCACCACGGCCGTCCTCCTGGTACGCCGCGTGGGCACCATCCTCCAAGCTCCATCTTCTGTCCCGCGGCGACAACCCCGGAAACCGTCCCGTCCTACGGGCTGCCACCGCGGGCCTTATCTTCTGGCCTGACCCCCCCTTGCTACCTGCAAGGACAGGGGGTACCTGTGGCCCGACCCGCTGCCAGCAGACTCCCATCCAGAGCCGCCAGCCTCCTGCCCTCCTGGGCCCAGAAGGCATCCGTCCGCCGGGCCCTCCCCCCCTTGGGGGAGACCGCCACTGCCGGGAGCTGCACGCCTGCTCTGGGTGACCAGGCGGGGACCGCAGGGCCCCCGCCGTCACCCCCACGTACCGACGCCTCCCGGGCATCCGTCGCACCATGCTCGCCTGCCCTGGTGCCGGACCCCTTGCTGGCTGCAGCCCCCCGGCCCCCCCCCCCCTCCACCCGCGGGGGGGGGGGTAACGCTGGCCTCCGTCCTCGCCGGGCGCTCTCCTGGCCAGGAGCCGCCGCATCCAGCCCTCCTGGGCCCCATGAAAGCCTCTGTCCGCTGGGCCCTCCCCCTCCTGGGGGAGACCGCCGCGGCCGGGAGCTGCAACCTGATCTGGGTGACCAAGCAGGAACTGCAGGGCCCCTGCCGTCACCCCCACTCACCGACGCTTCCTGGGCACCCGTCGCCCCAGGCCCGCCTGCCCTGGTGCCGGACCCACCACTGGCTGCAGCTCCGCGGCCCCCCCCCCGCCTTCCGCGAGGGGTAAAGCTGGCCTCTGTCACCGCCGGGCGCTCTCCCCGTCCGGGAGCCGCCGCATCCAGCAATCCAGGCCGCGGCTCGGACCGGAAGTAGGCCACAGCCAAGCCACGCCCCCCTCCCGGCTGCCGCGGCCCGGACGGAGATTCCTCCCGCGGCCGGAGCAGCAGCTGAGTACTGCCCTGCCCACGTCCTACCGCGGAGGGTCCCCGAAGGGGCTCTCGCATCTCCTCCTCGCTCCCCCCGCACACGGCAAGTACCTGAGATATGAGGGAGGGGGGACGCCGCCCGCAGCTGACAGGGGAGCGAGGGGAAAGTGCCAACGGGTTAACCCCCAGCAGCCAAGACGTGGGACCGCGCTGCCAGGGGCCCGTGCACTGCCATGATGAATCCGCTGCTCCCGGGTAGCAGCCATCCTGTCGCACGTCCGGATCGTTCCATATCCGGAAGTCTGGTGATGTGAGGGGCTGGGGAACCTCCATCATGACGTCCTTGTACAGATCTTTGTGTCCTTCTAAATACTCCCACTCCTCCATGGAGAAATAGAAGGTGACGTCCTGACACCTTATAGGAACCTCTCCAGTCAGATCGTTCCATATCCGGAAGTCAAGAGAGAGGGGGTAAGTCAAAGTCCTTTACTTACACCCCTCAACTGTCCCACCTCTTCCTCCAGGGAACTCCTCCTACCCACCAATCCCTTTACTCTGCCTTATAAACAAACCATTCCTGTTTCCATTAACCCCATCACTCCTTCCCTTCCCTCTAGTCATGTCGCCCCTCCACCCTATGGGTTCCATGGCTTTCTCATCAATCATTTCATAAGTTCATGTATATATTGGGTCATGTGTGGAAAAAATCAAATCAACATTTGGTGTGACCACCCTCTTAGGCCCCGTGCACACGGTGAGTATTTGGTGACTTTTTAACCTACATATTTGTAAGCAAAAACCAGGAGTGGATGCCCAAGTTTCTATTATGTTTTTTCCTGATTGTTCCACTCCTGGTTCTAACTTACAAATACTAATGTAAAAATCTCACCAAATACTTAAAGGTGTTTTAGGCACACATGCACAGTAAGGGATTTTGTTGGGTTATAGTCAGGTGTATGAGTAACCATTTACACCAAACATAATGATCATAATTTTCTCATATAGGTTGAATCAAATTGAATCAAAAACAGGTAGGAGATGGCTTAAAGGGAATATGTTACAACGTTTTTGCCACCTTATCTGAGAGTAGCGTGATATAGAAACAGAGACCCTGATTCCAGTGATGTGTCACTTGCTAGACATAATAAGCCTTTGTCAATGGTCATCTGGCAGCTCTAAAATGGCTACCATTATCAGGCTGTCATAGTTCTGATGCACGGACAGCCTGATGCTCCTCATTCCTGGTGATTGTTCTGCTTCATTGGGGACCATGCTCAGCCAGAATGTCGCCAGTAGTACTTTCTGTTTTACAGTAGTGCTCTCAGCTCCCGATGTGTTAGTGATATGATCTTGGCCCTCGACTCTGGACTGTTGTTGACTCTTCTCTGTCTGTCTCCCTGCTCTTGTTGAAACCTCCTGCCTTTTGTACTCGGACCTCCTCCTGACCACATCCCTACCTGCTCCCTGTATCCTGTACATACTTTCCTGGAATACTGACCGTCAGCTTGTATCTTGACCTTCTCTCTGTCTGATCCCAGTGTTCTCTCGCTACCTCCTGGCTTCTGACCTCGGCTTGTTTGACTATCTCTCTATACACATTCACGCAAGTAATGTCTAGCGCTACCTTGTGACGGGCATCACACAGGCTTAGTACTAATCACTTTGTTAACCAAATCTCATGGGTTTCTCTGACCTTCCCATATACAGGGATCTGGTCTTACACAGGGGCCCCTGGATTTGGTCCTCACAGTCAGCTGCTGGCTAATGGTGCAACCTGCTACCAAGAGTATTCAGGTAGCCAGGTCAAAATCAAGAAGACAGTCAAGTAATAAAATCAAAATTGAAGAAAAGTCCAGCTCACTGTGAATGTCTATATTCTTCTATTTGGAGCTTGGAGACGCACTGTTGTGGCTTTTCGTTTTCTTCTCCTAGCATATATGCTGCCATGCGATTTAAAGACTAAATATGTCAATATTAAGAGCCTAAGTGCTTGAAACGTGTAGACTAGTTCCCTATGTGTTTTCAAAGAAATTGTAAAACTACGTTTGACAAAAACGCATCCAAAACTAATGCATTTCTTCATCGTTCCTTATGGGAGACCCAGACCATGGGTGTATAGCTTCTGCCTCCGGAGGACACACAAAGTACTACACTAAAAGTGTAGCTCCTGCCTCCGAGCATATACACCCCCTGGATGACAAATCCAACCAGTTCAATGCTTTGTGTTCAGGAGGTCACACACACACATGCATTCTCTGAATTTTGATTTTTGATTTCAAAGATTTGGAAGAAAAGCGGGTCCAATCTGGACTCCCGGCATGTCCCTTCTCACCCCACTGTGACGGCGGTGCTGTTAAGGTTGATTTTACAAGGCTGGAGCCTTCACATGCCGCGCTCCTTCACCATCCCCTGAGGCTCTGGCTTGAAGTGGGAGCCATCACGGTTCTCACTGCTTTGCAGGAGACCTGTCTCCATCCGCAGCCCTTTTCAGGATCCTGCCGGACGGAGCGCTCACCCCTCAGGGACCTGGCACCTGCGTCTCACAAGCTAAGTACTGAGACGTTATTACCACAGAAAGTGGTCTTTCCAGGGGTCCCTTGTACTTTATATATTGGGGAGAGTGTGTTATATGACTGTGTTAACATTTCCGGCCGGTTCTCCAGTTTTCACTGGAGAACCGCGCCGATGGTGCCTGCACGCTGGCCGCATGTTTAAATCTAGGCCCCGGCTTCGCCTGAGGCCTAGTTTCGATTTCACTGCCCCTGCATGTCAGTCATGCAGAGGGACAGTGTGGCTTCGCCCAGCGGCTGTTCAGCACAGGGAAGGGACACTCCTCACTGAGGAAAGCTTCCCTCCCCTGTATACCTCATTTGCCCTCCGGATCCAGCTCTCAGAGTAGGCCCCGCCCCCTCTCCTCGCTCCATTTTATCAGCGTTCTCAATGTCTGCATAACCACATTGTGACAAATGGGGGCCTGGGCTGGGGGATCTGGAGGGCACAGAGATGTCCCTATGTTAAACGGTCTGGCAAGCCACAACCTCCGGTTGTGCAGCTGCTTATATACTCTGTTTATATACTCTGCTGGGGGTCATTCTGGACAGAGCCCCCACTTCTGCAGCATGTCTCACATCAGAGCAAGGCTGCAAGGCTGTTCTTATTATGCACTGCATGTAGACTCGTACTGCCTGTACCGAGCACATAACCACATTGTGATGCTTGCTCTAACATAGTGGTCCCTCAGCCTGGAAGCTCATCAGTGGTCCCTCCAGCTGCTCCGGTGGCTGAACCCCCGGTTTGGGTAGAATCCCTCTCTCCAGGGGACAGCTGTCCCGGACACTGCTGAGCATGCATCAGCCCCCTTTTCAGGGCGCTTCTGCTGCTACGGCTCGCTCAGCAAAGCTCACAGAGGATTCTTCATCTGGTCTCAGACCCCGTCCTCCTAAAATGGAGACGCAGGGTCCCCTTTCCTTCCTCGTCCCGCAGCTCTGATTCACGAGCTGACTCGCAGGACGAGGAGAATGCCTTTACTAGGGGCTCGGACGCTACTTCATGTACCCCATTGATCTGTCCGAAGGTGACGCAGATGCTAATGATTTGATTGCGTCCATTATATTTGTACTGGACCTCAATCCGCCTGTATCAGGGGTGCATTCCCCTCTGGCAGAAAGGCATCAGTATACCTTAAGAGAACAAGGAGTGTGTTCCTTAACCACTCCAGTTTGTCAGCCCACTGTGACCAAGCCCAGAGCCTGGACACTTCCCAAAGCATGGTTCTGATGACTGTTTCCCCCTTCCACCAGTGGTGGTCAAGGAGTGGGCTCATTCACCAAGGGTGGACCCTCCGGTGTCTAGACTTTCAGCCCGGACAGTTGTATCAGTGGCTGACGGCACCTCTCTAAGGATCCCACTGTCTGCCAGGTTGTCCTTCTGGCCAAATCTATATATGAGGCGGCAGGGGCCTCGTTCTCCCCATCTTTTGCAGCAGTGCGGGCTCTCAAAGCCATCTCTGCTTCTCTGGAGGAGATGCATTCCCTCACCAGGGACTTTATGCCCGAAATGGTTGCCTTAACTTCCAGGCTTCAGTCTTTTCATCCTATGCCATGTTTGCCATGCTGGAGACTGTCACCGCACTGCGGTGGCCTCGGCTACTCCCCTCGCTATCCGCAGGCTCCTGTGGCTTCGAGAGTGGAAGGCAGATGCTTCTTAAGAAGTTCCTTGCTGGGCTCCCTTTTGCTGGGACCAGTCTATTCGGTGAACAACTGGATGAAATTATTAAGGAAGCTTTTGGCAGGAAGAGTACTTCCATGCCACAAACCCAGGAAACCTGTCCAGGGCAGGAACCAGTCGAGGTTTCGTTCCTTTCGTTCCTCTAACTGGTCATCCTCTAAGCCCTCGGCCTCGTCCACTAACTCAGCCAAGGTCCGTAAACCAACTGGTGCATGAAACCGCGTCCTCAGAAGTCCGCAGGAGCTGCTGCCACCAAGGCAGCCTCCTCTTGATTATCTGGCCGCGCCAGTAACGTCCTTGGTCGGTGGCAGGCTCTCCCTCTTGGGCGACGTGTGGTTTCAACACGTCTTCGATCAGTGGGTGTGGGTTACCATCTCCCACGGCTACAGAATAGAATTCTATCCAGCCCGCCAAACAGATTTTTTCTGTCAACTCCCCCCTGCTCCAAGGCCGCCGCCTTCTCACAGGCCGTGGCATTCTTGCAGGCCAATGGAGTAATTGTAACCAGTTCCCGACTGGGAACGGTTCTGAGATTTCTACTCAAATCTCTTCCTAGTACCCGAAAAGGACGGTGCTTTCCGACCTGGATCTCAAGCTTCTCAACAAGCATGTTCAGGTGCGGCATTTTTGCAAGGAATCTCTGCGATCAGTCAATGACCCAAGGAGATTTCTTAGCATCCATCGACATCAGAGATGTCTATCTGCATGTGCCAATCGCAGTTTCACACCAGCGTTGGCTACGTTTTGTAATCGGAGAGGAACATTTCCAATTCGTGGCTCTCCCCTTCGGGTTAGCCACAGCCCCTCGTGTATTCACCAAGGTCATGGCAGCAGTGGTTGCGGTTCTGCACCTCCAGGGGTTGGTAGTGATTCCTTACCTGGACGACCTTCTAGTCAAGGCTTCATCCAGTGCAGACTGTCAGCGGAGTGTCTCGCTCACTCTCGCCACGCTTGCAAGTCCACTCTGACCCCGACCCAGGAACTTACGTACCTAGGGATGCAGTTCGAGACTCTGCTGGCACTTGTGAAGCTGCCCTTAGTCAAACAGCAGTCCCTTCATCTGGCGGTTCGCTCTCTGCTGAGGCTCCGCCATCATTCCATCAGGCACCTCATGCAGGTGCTGGGTCAGATGGTGGCGTCAATGGAAGCGGTTCCCTTTGCCAGTTCCATCTGCGTCCCCTGCAGCTGGACATTCTCCGCTGTTGGGACAAGCGGACCTCTTCCTTGCACAGGCTGGTGGCTCTGTCGCCACAGACCAGGAGCTCTCTTTAGTGGTGGCTTCGGCCCCTCTCTCTGTCCCAGGGACGCTCCTTTCTGGCCCCGTCCTGGGTGATTCTCACCACGGATGCCAGTCTATCCGGCTGGGGAGCAGTGTTTCTCCACCACCGAGCACAGGGCACTTGGACTCCGTCCGAATCAGCCCTCTCGATCAATGTGCTGGAAATCAGGGCTGTACTCCTAGCTCTCGTAGTTTTTCACCACCTGTCGGCGGGCAAGCACATTCGAGTCCAGTCAGACAACGCGACAGCAGTTGCCTACATCAATCACCAGGGTGGGACTCGCAGCCGCCTAGCCCTGTTGAAAATTCAACGCATCCTTCAGTGGACGGAGGACTCCAAGTCCACCATATCCGCAGTCCACATCCCAGGCGTAGAAAACTGGGAGGCAGATTATCTCAGCCTCAAACCGTGGACAGCGGCGAGTGGGCCCTGCATCCGGCAGTGTTCCGGTCAATCTGCCGCAAGTGGGGCACTCCGGAAGTGGATCTAATGGCATCCCGGCACAACAACAAGGTCCCGGTTTACGTGGCTCGCTCCCACGATCCTCAGGCCTTGGCGGCGGACGTGCTGGTTCAGGATTGGTCCCAGTTCCGTCTGGCCTACGTGTTTCCCCCTCTAGCTCTCTTGCCCAGAGTCCTGCGCAAGATCAGAATGGAGGGCCGTCGGGTCGTACTCATCGCCCCAGACTGGCCCAGGCGAGCTTGGTTCCCAGACCTGCTCCGTCTGTCCGTAGAGGTGCCGTGGCATCTCCCGGACCGCCCAGACCTTCTCTCACAGGGTCCGTTTTCCGCCAGAATTCTGCGGCTCTCAGATTGACGGCATGGCTCTTGAGCCCTGGATCCTTACGGCTTCAGGCATTCCTTCCGAGGTCATCTTCACTATGACTCAGGCTCGGAAGTCTTCCTCGGCCAGGATTTACCACAGGACTTGGAGAATTTTCCTGTCCTGGTGTCGTTCTTCCGGCCATGCTCCTTGGCCGTTTTCCTTGCCGACCATCCTGTCCTTTCTACAGTCCGGTCTGCAGCTAGGACTGTCCCTCAATTCCCTCAAGGGACAGGTCTCGGCTCTGTCAGTGTTGTTCCAGCGGCGTATCGCCCGGCTGGCCCAGGTGCGCACCTTCATGCAGGGCGCATCTCACATCATTCCGCCTTACCGGCGGCCTCTGGATCCCTGAGACCTTAATCTGGTCCTCACGGCCTTACAGAAACCCCCCTTTGAGCCTCTTAGGAAGGTTTCGTTGTTTCGTCTTTCACAGAAAGTGGTCTTTCTGGTGGCCATAATTTCTCTCAGGAGAGTCTCTGATTTGACTGTGCTCTCTTCGGAGTCACCCTTTTTGGTTTTTTTCACCAAGACAAGGTGGTTCTCCGTCCGGCTCCGGGCTTTCTCCCTAAGGTGGTGTCTCCTTTCCACCTTAACCAGGACATTTCATTGTCTTCCCTTTGTTCGGCCCCTGTGAATCGCTTTGAGAAAGCGTTGCATGCTTTAGATTTGGTGCGGACGCTCCGTATCTATGTGTCACGCACCGCTGTTCTTAGGCGGTGCACCTCTCTTTTTGTGCTGACCACAGGTCAGCGCAAGGGTCTCTCGGCTTCTAAACCGACCCTAGCTCGTTGGATTAGGTCGGCCATATCCGATGCCTACCAATGTTCTCAGGTGCCTCCCCCGCCGGGGATTAAGGCGCACTCGACCAGAGCTGTCTGTGCCTCTTGGGCTTTCAGGCACCAGGCTACGGCTCAGCAGGTCTGTCAGGCTGCCACTTGGTCTAGTCTGCACACCTTTTCGAAGCACTACCAAGTGCATGCTCATGCTTCGGCAGATGCGAGCTTGGGCAGACGCGTCCTTCGGGCGGCTGTCGCCCATTTGTGAAGTTAGGTTTTGCCTACTTCTCAGTTTCTGTTTATTTCCCACCCATGGACTGCTTTGAGACGTCCCATGGTCTGGGTCTCCCATAAGGAACGATGAAGAAAAAGAGAATTTTGTTCACTTACCGTAAATTCTTTTTCTTATAGTTCCGACATGGGAGACCCAGCACCCTCCCTGTTGCCTGTTGGCAGCTTTCTTGTTCCGTGTGTTTTTCACCGGCTGTTGTTGTAGACAGAGGTTCCGGTTATTCCGGGTTTGACTCTATCTCTACTTATGGGTGGATGTCCTCCTTCAGCTTTTGCACTAAACTGGTTGGATTTGTCATCCAGGGGGTGTATATGCTCGGAGGGAGGAGCTACACTTTTAGTGTAGTACTTTGTGTGTCCTCCGGAGGCAGAAGCTATACACCCATGTCGGAACTATAAGAAAAAGAATTTACGGTAAGTAAACAAAATTCTCTTTTTTTGATGCGTTTTTGCCACGTTTTAAACAGTGCATTTTGAGATTCAGAAGTCAATGGGTGGAAAATCCAACCAAAACACAATGAAGAAGAGACATGCTTCTTTTTCTTCTGCAACGACTTTGACAAATATTTGTCAAACAAAACACTGCCAAAAAAAAAGCGTTGTGCTCATGGATTTCTGACTTCACATAGACTTTGCTGGGGAAGCAAAACGCATGCATTTTGTCATTGACACAATGCAGTTTAAAAAGCAACCAAAAAGCAACCAAATAGCACACGGGCGCACATGGCCTTAATGTGTAAACAGTAACAAATGTGTCTAGTACTAACACATTAACAAGAAAAACAAACTAAGATGCACAGATATGTGGACCCCAGGGCAAAGTTCTGGAGTCAATGCACAAGCTCTAGTCTTCACTGACGGGAAACTACATTTGCAAGTGGATTCCACATGTCTTTAATCTAATTTATTTGGAAATTTATTTTCTATTTGGGCAATAGCTTAGTGTTATCAAATTAATGGCTTGTTTTAATAGTGTTGTATTGCTCAACATCCAGATGAATAGAAATGATTGAATTCTAGTTTTGTATTTGGCATGTGTCACTCAGCCTTGTAGATACAATGAGCAGAGGATTGCCTTTCCTTCTACACTTGTTATCAGCTTCCTATGTCAAATGTGATTTTATACATTAATGAATGGCCAAATCGAGAGTTGTTTCTTGTGGTTTCAAAGCGTTTACTTAATCTATTAGAAATTAAGGCCTCATTGAAATAAAATATCATTAGACTATGATTGTTAAGTGGAAAGCCCTATCCCGGCCGAGGGTCACCGACTCCTGCTCCTGTAATTGTGTGTATCCTTGTTGTGCACTCGATGGGATGTGTGACACATACAACAATGTCCACAGTGTTCTTCATCTCGGATTCCGATCCTCATTGCCGACGTGGAGGGTGACACAATCACATACAAGTTCTTTTTATGAACAACTCAGGAGCTGACTTTATTGTGGTACACCAGGTCTTTCTTACTTCGGACAGACAGGCCTTCTTGTGCTGTGCCACTCTCTTGGGAGTATCTGACTTCTTACCCTTGCTCTGGGTTTCTGCTTCTGGTGCTTGTTTCTAAAACTGGTTTCCACCCTGTATTCTTTCCTGGCGACTTCCATGCCTTACTCAGACTCTAGGACAAAGTACTAGCCCCTGGCCGGTTCAAGGTGCTGTCGGGAGTCTCAATACCCCAATGTCCCACTAGCCTCTTTAACTCCTCTAGCCGCCAGCAGGGAGAGGTCTTGGCACTAGGGAGGGTACTCCCGTCCTCTCAGTAGGACGTCTTCAGCTTCACTCCCTAACGTCTTCCTGTCTCTTCATGCTAAACTCCTTGCCCACCTACCTCAGCTCAAACTCAGTGGCAACCACTGAACTGTCTGCACCTGTCCTACATTAATCTAAGTAACTTGCTAACTACTCTCATCATCCACTCTAGCACATTTGTTTCCATAGATGCCTACAATAAACATATCTAAAATCCTTACCTAATGATTACTATCTGCAATTCTGTCATATTAATACTCTATCTTACCTATTAGTCCTTATCTCTAATGCTCCTGACTGACTCGGCACAAGGGGTCAATCCCTGTTTACATTACACATTTTTTGCATTATAATATACACATAACATACATACACACACGGGGAATACACCTATATATTGGAGGTGTACAGTATGTTCTCTGTAACAATACCCTGTAATAAAACACATAAATACACAAACACTGGAGGGCGCCAGCTGACGCTCCCATCCAGCTCTGCTACATCGCTGGCACAGCAATGTACTTACCCAACAATTTACATTCAATATACTACTCTGTACACTTGTGTGGGAGTTTCTCTTTTCCATAGGGGTTGACGTGGCACTGCCAGCTCCTACAATTGTTCCAGCTATATTGCCAAATTATTAAATGACGTCTACATCTTGGGACAATCTGACTATTTTCTAACTAAACGCTGTTACTTCATTACTCCGTGCATAAGGAGCCAGTGAAGCATGATTTAGCTTTAGTTTTATTTTATACCATTCTGGCCACATGACCTCTTTCATTTTAATAATATATTTATTAAAGAAATAAACTCTAAGTTTGTGTTCACACTAAGGCGGGCTTTGCACGTTGCGACATCACAAGCCGATGCTGCGATGTCGCACGCGATAGTTCCCGCCCCCGTCGCAGGTACGATATCTTGTGATAGCTGGCGTAGCGAAAATTATCCTTGCCTAGCCCGGCGACCGTCGCTCTGGCCGGCGACCCGCCTCCTTCCTAAGGGGGTGGGTCATGCGGCGTCATAGCGATGTCACACGGCAGGCGGCCAATAGCGGCGGAGGGGCGGAGATGAGCATGATGTAAACATCCCGCCCATCTCCTTCCTTCCGTAGAACCGCCGGTGGCAGATAAGGTGATCTTCCTCGCTCCTGCGGTTTTACAAACAGCGATGTGTGCTGCCACAGGAACGAGGAACAGCATCGTACCTGTCGCGGCAGCGTAATTATGAAAAAGTCGGAGCCTGCAACGATGATACGATAACGACGCTTTTGCGCTCGTTAATCGTATCATCTAGAATTTACACACAACGATGTCGAAAGTGACGCCGGATGTGCGTCACTTTCGATTTGACCCCACCGACATCGCACGTGTGATGTTGCAACGTGCAAAGCCGCCCTAAGTTTATTTTTCCTGAGCTTTTGGAGAAGAACTTTCCAACATGATCCACAAAAACTCAAAAATTTGGAGTTTCTGCTCCAAAAACTCAGCTAAAAACTTAAGGGGGCTTTACACGCTACGATATCGCTAATGCTGAGTCGTTGGGGTCACGGAATTTGTGACGCACATCCGGCCGCATTAGCGATGTTGTTGCGTGTGACACCGATGAGCGATTTTGCATCGTCACAAAAACGTGCAAAATTGCTCATCGGTGACATGGGGGTCCATTCTCAAAAATCGTTACTGCAGCAGTAACGATGTTGTTCCTCGTTCCTGCGGCAGCACACATCGCTCCGTGTGACACCGCAGGAACGAGGAACCTCTCCTTACCTGCCTCCTGGCCGCTATGCGGAAGGAAGGAGGTGGGCGGGATGTTACGTCCCGCTCATCTCCGCCCCTCCGCTTCTATTGGACGGCCGCTCGGTGACGTCGCTGTGACACCGCACGGACCGCCCCCTTAGAAAGGAGGTGGTTCGCCGGTCACAGCGACGTCGCCAGGCAGGTAAGTATGTGTGACGGGTCTGGGCGATGTTGTGCGGCACGGGCAGCGATTTGCCCGTGTCGCACAACAGATGGGGGCGGGTACCCACACTAGAGATATCGGGACCAATATCGCTGTGTGTAAAGCCCGCTTTAGAGGCAACAATAGTTTTTGCACAACTCGATAGTTGCACAAAAATATTGTGACTTTAGGTGTTTGCATGACAGCTCCAACAACCTGTGCCAATGAATGCTAGCCATAAATTTCTGGAAGCGCATGCGGAGTACCAGATGCGCTTGATTCATTAAGTAGCAATTGCCACTTAACAAATCAACTACGTGTACGCCAGACAGAACTTCATTAAGCCTGGCGTGCGATATTCCAAGCATAATAAATCACCCCCTCTGTGTGCACACACCCTAAGGGTTTTTGATGAAGTTTTTGAAAGGAGTTTGCTTCAAAAAAACATCTGAAAAAGAGGGATGTGGCTTGGATGTGCACAATGTGAGCAGTGCTTCCCTTAGATCCTGCTTGAAGTAGCCTAAAAAAGCCCTTTAACACTGATGAGCAAAGGGTAACAATTAGAATGTTTTGAACTTTTTACTTTCAGGCTCCATATCTCATTGTACACTACAATTTTGAGCATGAGACTACCTTCATAGACAGACTTATAGACAATATTTTGCTCCAGGTGTTTGAAAAATATTTTTCTTCCAGAATACTACAAATTACAACCTGTTCTCACATTCTTTTATCCATACACATTCTAGTGTGTTATTAGGTTGATTCCCAGACAAAAGTTTACTGGTTTGAATCAAGGAACAGCCATGAAGACGGTTTCCCGAGAAAAGAGAAACAGCATCATCCAGCTCATCAACAGTGGTCTCTAGGCCAAGAATATTTCTAAACTACATCATGTGAGTACTATGACAGCTGTAAGAATATGAAATTAAGTCCGTCCATCCATTCAGAAGCCAAGAGGTGGACGTCCAGGCCCTCCCCCCAGCCACGCTCCAGGGAACACTGACAGCCGTGAGTCATGACACCTTCCCTGAGACTTCCACTGAATCATTTCTTTTTGTGTGTGATACTGGTATATGTTGATGAATTCTAGAGATATACTCACTAGAGTTGAGCGCGGTTCGTGGTTCGTGGTTCTCCAGTTCTAGGCTCGAGTGATTTTGGGGCATGTTCTAGATCGAACTAGAACTCGAGCATTTTGCAAAAGCTCGATAGTTCTAGAAACGTTCGAGAACGGTTCTAGCAGCCAAAAAACAGCTAAATCATAGCTTGGTTTCTGCTGTAATAGTGTAAGTCACTCTGTGAATCAAACTATTATCACATTTCAGTGTATAGTGTGCGTGAACAGCGCCTTCAGATCACTGCTGTTTCTATAATGGCGATCGCCATTTTTTTTTTTTTCTTGTCTTCCTTCCCTAAGCGCGCGCGTCTTGTGGGGCGGGCCAGCATGTCAGCCAATCACAGACACACACACAGCTAAGTGGACTTTGAGCCAGAGAAGCAACGGCATGTGTGATAGGATCTGCATGTCACATGTCCCTGCATTATAAAACCGGACATTTTCTTCACGGACGCCATTATCTGCCTTCTGCGTCTTTGGTGTCAGACATCACTGTCGCAGCTCCGTCATCCTGAGTCCTATAGCCGATACAGCTGTATGCACTGCATACACAGCGTTAGACAGCATAGGGAGAGCACTTTATAGCAGTCCTTTTAAGGGCTCAAACCGGCAGGGTCAGAGTTAAGGTGACAGGTCCTGAAAACAGCGCCAGCGTCTGTGCAGCCAAGGTCAGGGATTTCCTCCCTGCATTTCACCATTAGGAGGGAATAGAAAGGCAGGCTTCCATTCCTCTACCCAGAGCACCACAATCCTGCCACTGTACCCTCTTGTCCTCTGCACACTCCAACTCATAACTAAGCCATTATACTAGCAAACACTCAGTGTACCTAGTGGCATCCTATCTGTGGCTATTGGACTTTGCTTTAGTCCCACTAGTGCCAAGACATTTGCAGAGCGCATCTGCCTGCATTGCACACTCCAACTAATTATAACGAAGCCATTATACTAGCAAACACTCAGTGTACCTAGTGGCATCCTATACGTGGCTATTGGACTTTGCTATAGTCCCACTAGTGCCAAGACATTTGCAGAGCGCATCTGCCTGCGTTGCACACTCCAACTAATTATAACTAAGCCATTATACTAGCAAACACTCAGTGTACCTAGTGGCATCCTATACGTGGCTATTGGACTTTGCTATAGTCCCACTAGTGCCAAGACATTTGCAGAGCGCATCTGCCTGCGTTGCACACTCCAACTAATTATAACTAAGCCATTATACTAGCAAACACTCAGTGTACCTAGTGGCATCCTATACGTGGCTATTGGACTTTGCTATAGTCCCACTAGTGCCAAGACATTTGCAGAGCGCATCTGCCTGCGTTGCACACTCCAACTAATTATAACTAAGCCATTATACTAGCAAACACTCAGTGTACCTAGTGGCATCCTATACGTGGCTATTGGACTTTGCTATAGTCCCACTAGTGCCAAGACATTTGCAGAGCGCATCTGCCTGCGTTGCACACTCCAACTAATTATAACTAAGCCATTATACTAGCAAACACTCAGTGTACCTAGTGGCATCCTATACGTGGCTATTGGACTTTGCTATAGTCCCACTAGTGCCAAGACATTTGCAGAGCGCATCTGCCTGCGTTGCACACTCCAACTAATTATAACTAAGCCATTATACTAGCAAACACTCAGTGTACCTAGTGGCATCCTATACGTGGCTATTGGACTTTGCTATAGTCCCACTAGTGCCAAGACATTTGCAGCACGTCTGCCTGCGTTGCACACTCCAACTAATTATAACTAAGCCATTATACTAGCAAACACTCAGTGTACCTAGTGGCATCCTATACGTGGCTATTGGACTTTGCTATAGTCCCACTAGTGCCAAGACATTTGCAGAGCGCATCTGCCTGCGTTCCACACTCCAACTAATTATAACTAAGCCATTATACTAGCAAACACTCAGTGTACCTAGTGGCATCCTATACGTGGCTATTGGACTTTGCTATAGTCCCACTAGTGCCAAGACATTTGCAGCACGTCTGCCTGCGTTGCACACTCCAACTAATTATAACTAAGCCATTATACTAGCAAACACTCAGTGTACCTAGTGGCATCCTATACGTGGCTATTGGACTTTGCTATAGTCCCACTAGTGCCAAGACATTTGCAGAGCGCATCTGCCTGCGTTGCACACTCCAACTAATTATAACTAAGCCATTATACTAGCAAACACTCAGTGTACCTAGTGGCATCCTATACGTGGCTATTGGACTTTGCTATAGTCCCACTAGTGCCAAGACATTTGCAGAGCGCATCTGCCTGCGTTGCACACTCCAACTAATTATAACTAAGCCATTATACTAGCAAACACTCAGTGTACCTAGTGGCATCCTATACGTGGCTATTGGACTTTGCTATAGTCCCACTAGTGCCAAGACATTTGCAGAGCGCATCTGCCTGCGTTGCACACTCCAACTAATTATAACTAAGCCATTATACTAGCAAACACTCAGTGTACCTAGTGGCATCCTATACGTGGCTATTGGACTTTGCTATAGTCCCACTAGTGCCAAGACATTTGCAGCACGTCTGCCTGCGTTGCACACTCCAACTAATTATAACTAAGCCATTATACTAGCAAACACTCAGTGTACCTAGTGGCATCCTATACGTGGCTATTGGACTTTGCTATAGTCCCACTAGTGCCAAGACATTTGCAGCACGTCTGCCTGCGTTGCACACTCCAACTAATTAGAACTAAGCCATTATACTAGCAAACACTCAGTGTACCTAGTGGCATCCTATACGTGGCTATTGGACTTTGCTATAGTCCCACTAGTGCCAAGACATTTGCAGAGCGCATCTGCCTGCGTTGCACACTCCAACTAATTATAACTAAGCCATTATACTAGCAAACACTCAGTGTACCTAGTGGCATCCTATACGTGGCTATTGGACTTTGCTATAGTCCCACTAGTGCCAAGACATTTGCAGCACGTCTGCCTGCGTTGCACACTCCAACTAATTATAACTAAGCCATTATACTAGCAAACACTCAGTGTACCTAGTGGCATCCTATACGTGGCTATTGGACTTTGCTATAGTCCCACTAGTGCCAAGACATTTGCAGCACGTCTGCCTGCGTTGCACACTCCAACTAATTATAACTAAGTTGCATTGTCAGGGATATTTATTCTTTATTATTCTGCTGTTAATAAAGCTAGACCACCACTGCAATCTTCACCACCTCTCAATTTTTACTACCACATTTTCAGTCCACAATCTTGTCGCAATCAACATGAGTGGCAAAATGACAGATGCTGGTGGAAAGGGGAAGAGGCGTGGTGGAAAAGGCAAAAAAGGTTTTGTCCGTGGGGAAGGTGGCAAAGCTCCATTATCATCTGCTGAAGATAGACCATCTACCAGCAAAAGTAAGATGTCTACTACTTACCGTGGACAATCCGATGTGCTCCCTTTTTTACGGACACGAACAACAGGAAGAAAGGTAGATGATGGGCAAAAAAGGAAAATGCTTGAATGGATCTCAAGTGGTCCAACAAGTGCCCTCTCAGCCACTTCAAGTACCGCATCCAAAAAACACCAGTCCCCTGAGTTGTCATCCCAATCACACTTGATTTCTCCTAGCTCTGAAGTCTCCATCAGCCCTGCACAGTATGGTGGAACTGAGATGGCTGAGTCTGCAGAGCTGCTCAGTCACACTATAGCCTGGGAATCAGAGGTCTGCTCCCAAGCTACAGTGAGTACAGAACAGGAAATGGTCTGCAGTGATGCCCAGAACCTTTGTGACTCTGATTCAGGCCGTGAGGACCAAGTTTCTGAGCATAATGTTGACCCTTTGTCACAAACTGTAACACCTGTGGTTATAGACAATTAGGAACATACTGATGAAGATGAGACGCAGATACCCGATTGGGATGACAACTTAAATATTCGGTCAGGGCAAGAAGAGGCTCGGTCTGAGGGGGAGGGGAGTGCAAACACAACAATTGATGATGACGTTCTAGATCCCACCTACTGTCAACCCCCAATCAGGCACTCGAGGAGGTCAACAGAGGCGGTGGAGGAGGATGCAACCGACGACGAAGTTACCTTGCGCCTTCCTGGACAGAGTCGGAGCACTGGTAGCATGTCTACAACTGCATCCTCAGCCACCACTCTGCCTATGAGCATTATTCGGGGTAGATCAACAGGTCGCATGGCCTCTAAGCCTTGCCTAGCCTGGTCCTTTTTTGACATCGAAAAAGATCGCCCAAATCATGTGATATGTAACATTTGTCATGATTCTCTTAGTAGAGGTCAAAACCTCAGCAGTTTGACAACTTCTTCCATGAATCGTCACATGAATAAATATCATAAGTCCCGGTGGGAAGCTCACCGTGCTGCAATGCGGCCTAGCGGAGCGAACCATCCACCGCCCGCCCCTTCCAGTGCATCCGCGCGCTCTTCATCTTCTAGGACTGTGGGGACAGCTGTCACACCTGTTTTTCCACGCAAAACTTCCACCACTGTAACCGCAACAGGCAGTTTGCTTGTAAGGTCGTCAGTTGGTTTGGAAGGGGAAACAAGTGAGTGTGTACAGCTCTCTCAGACATTGATAGCACCAACGTTGGATCAAGGCAACATCATGTCTCCGCCTGCACTTTCCTCACAAACCTGCATTTTTCCAGGGACACCCTACTCAACACCGTCTACACACAGCAGCCAGATCTCTGTACCTCAGATGTGGTCAAATAAAAGGCCACTTCCTCCGACCCATGACAAAGCTAAGAGGTTGACTCTATCCCTCTGTAAGCTGTTGGCTACCGAAATGCTGCCTTTCCGCCTAGTGGACACACAGGATTTTAGAGACCTTATGTCTGTCGCTGTGCCCCAGTACCAGATGCCTAGTCGCCACTACTTCTCTAAGAAAGGTGTGCCCGCGCTACACCAGCATGTCGCACACAACATCACCGCTTCCTTGAGAAACTCTGTGTGTGAACGGGTGCATTTCACCACCGATACTTGGACCAGTAAGCATGGACAGGAACGTTACATGTCGCTGACTGGGCACTGGGTAACTATGGTGATAGATGGTGAAGGGTCTGCTGCACAAGTCTTGCCGTCCCCACGACTTGTGTGTCAATCCTATGTCTGTCCAAGTTCCGCCACAGCTTCTGCATCCTCCACCTCATCTGGGTCCTCCACCTCCGCCCCAAGCCTGCCTGGTCAGGCCACCAGCGTTCTCACTGCGCAGAAGGAATCACGCACCCCTCATTACTATGCTGGCAGCAGAGCGCAACGGCATCAGGCGGTCTTTAGCTTGACATGTCTTGGGAATAAGAGTCACACAGCTGAGGAGTTGTGGTCAGCTCTGCGGTCCGAGTTTAATAAATGGTTGTCTCCACTCAACCTGCAGCCTGGTAAGGCCGTGTGCGACAATGCTGCAAACCTGGGTGCGGCACTTCGCCTGGGCAAGGTGACACACGTACCTTGTATGGCTCACGTGTTGAACCTTGTCGTCCAGCAATTTTTAACACACTATCCCGGCCTAGATGGCCTTCTGAACAGGGCACGAAAACTGTCAGCTCACTTCCGCCGTTCAAGCGCCGCAGCAGAGCGACTTGCATCGCTCCAGAAGTCTTTCGGCCTGCCGGTTCATCGCCTGAAATGCGATGTGGCGACACGCTGGAATTCAACTCTCCACATGTTACAGCGACTGTGGCAGCACCGCAGAGCCCTGGTGCAATACGTCATGACGTATAGCCTGGGCCAACGAGATGCAGAGGTGGGGCAGATCACCCTGATGGAGTGGTCTCAGATCAAGGACCTATGCACCCTTCTGCACAGTTTCGACATGGCGACGAATATGTTTAGCTCTGACAATGCCATTATCAGCATGACGATTCCAGTCATTTACATGCTGGAGCACACGCTAAACACTATTCGGAGTCAGGGGGTGGGACAACATGAAGGGGAGGAACTACAGGAGGATTCATATGCGCAAGGGACAACAACATCACCAAGGTCCAGACGTTCATCATCACCAACGCAGCAGGCATGGGACCATGGGGGACAGGGATCGACAAGGGCGCATAGTAGCAGGCGAAATGTTGAGCAAGGTGCAGGAGAACATGAAGAAATGGAGGACGAACTGTCCATGGACATGGAAGACTCAGCGGATGAGGGAGACCTTGGTCAAATTTCAGTTGAAAGAGGTTGGGGGGAGATGTCAGAGGAAGAAAGAACGGGTAGCACCTCTATGCCACAAACACAGCGTGGACTTGGTCCGCATGGCTGCGCAAGACACATGAGTGCCTTTTTGTTGCACTACCTCCAACATGACAGTCGTATTGTCAAAATTAGAAGTGATGATGACTACTGGATTGCCACACTATTAGATCCCCGGTACAAGTCCAAATTTTGTGACATAATTCCAGCCATAGAAAGGGACGCACGTATGCAGGAGTATCAGCAGAAGCTGTTACTCGATCTTAGCTCGGCTTTTCCACCAAACAACCGTGCAGGTGCAGGGAGGGAATCTCCCAGTTGTAACTTGACAAACATGGGACGGTCTCGTCATCTTCAACAGTCTACCCGTACCAGTAGGACCGTATCTGGTGCCGGTAACAGCAATTTTATGGAATCTTTTCATAATTTTTTTAGACCCTCTTTTGCAAGGCCACCAGAGACAACAAGTCTGACACATAGTCAACGGCTGGAGAGGATGATACAGGAGTATCTCCAAATGAACATCGATGCCATGACTGTGCAACTGGAGCCTTGCTCCTTTTGGGCTTCAAACCTAGAAAAATGGCCAGAGCTCGCAACTTACGCCTTGGAGATTTTGTCGTGTCCAGCTGCCAGCGTTGTCTCTGAACGTGTATTCAGTGCTGCTGGGTGTGTGCTGACAGATAAGCGCACGCGTCTGTCCAGTGACAATGTGGACAGACTGACGTTCATCAAAATGAACAAGTCATGGATCCAGAAGGAATTTACTACCCCTGTGTCATCCTGGGGAGAGTAAATGCTTGTTGATTTGGAATGTGCTTGATGCAAATCAAAACATCCTGTTTGCAACTAGGGCACAAGTGCTGCCACTGATAAGGTGTCTGTGTGGGGCCCAATTTTTGGAAAAAAGGGAGACTCCGCTTGGAGTAACCCTTGCTTACATTGTTTTTAAAAGAAGCCAAGATGAATAGAGCTGGGATCAGGAAAGACTTTGCTACCTACCCCGGTGTCATGCTGGGGACGGTTAATTATGGCGTATTTTTGAATGTGCTTGATGCAAATGTAGCTGTGAAGTGTACAACTAGGGCACAAGTGCTGCCACTGAATGGGTGGGTGTGTGGGGCCCAATTTTTGGAAAAAAAGGGAGACTCCGCTTGGAGTAACCCTTGCTTGCTGTGTTTTTAAAAGAAGCCAAGATGAACAGAGCTGGGATCAGGAAAGACTTTGCTACCTACCCCGGTGTCATGCTGGGGACGGTTAATTATGGCGTATTTTGGAATGTGCTTGATGCAAATGTAGCTGTGAAGTGTACAACTAGGGCACAAGTGCTGCCACTGAATGGGTGGGTGTGTGTGGGGCACGATTTTTGGAAAAAAAAGGGAGACTCCGCTTGGAGTAACCCTTGCTTACATTGTTTTTAAAAGAAGCCAAGATGAACAAGTCATGGGTCAGCAAAGACTTTATCTACCTACCCCGGTGTCATCCTGGGGACGGATAAGAATGGCGTATTTTGGAATGTGCTTGATGCAAATCTAGCTGTGAAGTGTACAACTAGGGCACAAGTGCTGCCACTGAATGGGTGGGTGTGTGTGGGGCCCAATTTTTGGAAAAAAAGGGAGACTCCGCTTGGAGTAACCCTTGCTTGCTGTGTTTTTAAAAGAAGCCAAGATGAACAGAGCTGGGATCAGGAAAGACTTTGCTACCTACCCCGGTGTCATGCTGGGGACGGTTAATTATGGCGTATTTTGGAATGTGCTTGATGCAAATGTAGCTGTGAAGTGTACAACTAGGGCACAAGTGCTGCCACTGAATGGGTGGGTGTGTGTGGGGCACAATTTTTGGAAAAAAAGGGAGACTCCGCTTGGAGTAACCCTTGCTTACATTGTTTTTAAAAGAAGCCAAGATGAACAAGTCATGGGTCAGCAAAGACTTTATCTACCTACCCCGGTGTCATCCTGGGGACGGATAAGAATGGCGTATTTTGGAATGTGCTTGATGCAAATCTAGCTGTGAAGTGTACAACTAGGGCACAAGTGCTGCCACTGAATGGGTGGGTGTGTGTGGGGCCCAATTTTTGGAAAAAAAGGGAGACTCCGCTTGGAGTAACCCTTGCTTGCTGTGTTTTTAAAAGAAGCCAAGATGAACAGAGCTGGGATCAGGAAAGACTTTGCTACCTACCCCGGTGTCATCCTGGGGACGGATAAGAATGGCGTATTTTGGAATGTGCTTGATGCAAATGTAGCTGTGAAGTGTACAACTAGGGCACAAGTGCTGCCACTGAATGGGTGGGTGTGTGTGGGGCACAATTTTTGGAAAAAAAGGGAGACTCCGCTTGGAGTAACCCTTGCTTACATTGTTTTTAAAAGAAGCCAAGATGAACAAGTCATGGGTCAGCAAAGACTTTATCTACCTACCCCGGTGTCATCCTGGGGACGGATAAGAATGGCGTATTTTGGAATGTGCTTGATGCAAATGTAGCTGTGAAGTGTACAACTAGGGCACAAGTGCTGCCACTGAATGGGTGGGTGTGTGTGGGGCACAATTTTTGGAAAAAAAGGGAGACTCCGCTTGGAGTAACCCTTGCTTACATTGTTTTTAAAAGAAGCCAAGATGAACAAGTCATGGGTCAGCAAAGACTTTATCTACCTACCCCGGTGTCATCCTGGGGACGGATAAGAATGGCGTATTTTGGAATGTGCTTGATGCAAATCTAGCTGTGAAGTGTACAACTAGGGCACAAGTGCTGCCACTGAATGGGTGGGTGTGTGTGGGGCCCAATTTTTGGAAAAAAAGGGAGACTCCGCTTGGAGTAACCCTTGCTTGCTGTGTTTTTAAAAGAAGCCAAGATGAACAGAGCTGGGATCAGGAAAGACTTTGCTACCTACCCCGGTGTCATCCTGGGGACGGATAAGAATGGCGTATTTTGGAATGTGCTTGATGCAAATGTAGCTGTGAAGTGTACAACTAGGGCACAAGTGCTGCCACTGAATGGGTGGGTGTGTGTGGGGGACAATTTTTGGAAAAAAAGGGAGACTCCGCTTGGAGTAACCCTTGCTTACATTGTTTTTAAAAGAAGCCAAGATGAACAAGTCATGGGTCAGCAAAGACTTTATCTACCTACCCCGGTGTCATCCTGGGGACGGATAAGAATGGCGTATTTTGGAATGTGCTTGATGCAAATCTAGCTGTGAAGTGTACAACTAGGGCACAAGTGCTGCCACTGAATGGGTGGGTGTGTGTGGGGCCCAATTTTTGGAAAAAAAGGGAGACTCCGCTTGGAGTAACCCTTGCTTGCTGTGTTTTTAAAAGAAGCCAAGATGAACAGAGCTGGGATCAGGAAAGACTTTGCTACCTACCCCGGTGTCATCCTGGGGACGGATAAGAATGGCGTATTTTGGAATGTGCTTGATGCAAATGTAGCTGTGAAGTGTACAACTAGGGCACAAGTGCTGCCACTGAATGGGTGGGTGTGTGTGGGGCACAATTTTTGGAAAAAAAGGGAGACTCCGCTTGGAGTAACCCTTGCTTACATTGTTTTTAAAAGAAGCCAAGATGAACAAGTCATGGGTCAGCAAAGACTTTATCTACCTACCCCGGTGTCATCCTGGGGACGGATAAGAATGGCGTATTTTGGAATGTGCTTGATGCAAATCTAGCTGTGAAGTGTACAACTAGGGCACAAGTGCTGCCACTGAATGGGTGGGTGTGTGTGGGGCCCAATTTTTGGAAAAAAAGGGAGACTCCGCTTGGAGTAACCCTTGCTTGCTGTGTTTTTAAAAGAAGCCAAGATGAACAGAGCTGGGATCAGGAAAGACTTTGCTACCTACCCCGGTGTCATCCTGGGGACGGATAAGAATGGCGTATTTTGGAATGTGCTTGATGCAAATGTAGCTGTGAAGTGTATATCTAGGGCACAAGTGCTGCCACTGAATGGGTGGGTGTGTGTGGGGCACAATTTTTGGAAAAAAAGGGAGACTCTGCTTGGAGTAACCCTTGCTTACATTGTTTTTAAAAGAAGCCAAGATGAACAAGTCATGGGTCAGCAAAGACTTTATCTACCTACCCCGGTGTCATCCTGGGGACGGATAAGAATGGCGTATTTTGGAATGTGCTTGATGCAAATGTAGCTGTGAAGTGTACAACTAGGGCACAAGTGCTGCCACTGAATGGGTGGGTGTGTGTGGGGCACAATTTTTGGAAAAAAAGGGAGACTCCGCTTGGAGTAACCCTTGCTTACATTGTTTTTAAAAGAAGCCAAGATGAACAAGTCATGGGTCAGCAAAGACTTTATCTACCTATCCCGGTGTCATCCTGGGGACGGATAAGAATGGCGTATTTTGGAATGTGCTTGATGCAAATCTAGCTGTGAAGTGTACAACTAGGGCACAAGTGCTGCCACTGAATGGGTGGGTGTGTGTGGGGCCCAATTTTTGGAAAAAAAGGGAGACTCCGCTTGGAGTAACCCTTGCTTGCTGTGTTTTTAAAAGAAGCCAAGATGAACAGAGCTGGGATCAGGAAAGACTTTGCTACCTACCCCGGTGTCATCCTGGGGACGGATAAGAATGGCGTATTTTTGAATGTGCTTGCTGCAAATCTAGCTGTGAATTGTACAACTGGGGCCCAACTGCTGCCACTGAATGGGTGGGTGGGTGTGGGGCCCAATTTTTGGAAAAAAAGGGAGACTATGCTTGGAGTCACCTTGCGGTGTTTTACATGATTTTAGAATGGCGTGCCATGCCTACATCTGTGTGTCCTCCTCTTTTTCCTTGTCCAGCTGTTTTGTTTTCGCATGAGTATATGTCCTTGTCACTTTCCAATGTGTTTGAGTTGTTTGTCACCTTTTGGACACCTTTGACGGTGTTTTCTAGGTGTTTTACTGTGTTTGTGATTGCCTGCCATTGTTTCCTATTGGCTCGAGTTCGGTTCGTCGAACATTCGACGAGCCAAACTCGAACGGGAGGTCCGTTCGGCGAACCGACCTCGAGCCGAACCGGGACCGGTTCGCTCATCTCTAATACTCACATAACGTGACACAGGTCAGATTTGAAAAATGAGGCTTATTCATTCATGTATAAAGCAGCTTGGTCCTAAGAGTTTAATTGGGCATCTTGTAACCAACCAGTTTACGCATTCCCTTTCCCCCAAACACTTCACCATAGCCCCCTAATATCCCACATTTTATGATTCCCCCTCCCCTCTCTAAACTTCCATTCATTTTTCCTTTGTTACGAAAATATAAAGATTAATTGAAAGAGAATGTGGTAGAGAAACAGATGAAAAAAACATCTCTGAAATATAGCTTCAAAAATGCCTGAAAGACTCTACCAATTCTTTCCTGTCCATATGTTCAGTCCATTGAAAGACTTTTTCCATTTCAAGTTTTAAAAAAAATGCCTCTTAGGAATAAAAGAAAGAAAAAAGATATACAATTTCCTTGAAGTGGCTCCTGATAGAATCTGCACCTAACAAAGAACTTTCCAATTAAAAAGCTGTAAATGTAGACTATTATAGTTCAAAACTTTGAACAACATTGACGTGAAAAAATGATTTTTACATATGTTGGTGATTAACTATTTTTAATATAATTGCATTAAGTTTCAATCTGCAGTTTTCATTTTTCATTATGCAAACTGATCAAAATTCTGAATTTCCTATTGTGGGAGTGTCTCTCCAAGTAATACAGGCTGGATATGAGCTTTGTATGTAACCAGGGTGTTGCTGTGTTCAGTAGCTCATACATCGGTGCAACTGTTATCCAGTACTTATTTCCTCTCCATGTGCTTTTTATATTATGTTTTCTCTGCCTTCCAAGTTCCAAGAACTGTAGATGGTTTCTCTTCTCTCTACTCTTGACATTTGAGTACAAACCACTTCCCAAGCTTCTTTCTCTGAGAGACTGGAAGGAAACTATATAGAACCATTGAAACCAGAAGCAGAACCTCGAAGGCTATATGGCTATATTCCCACAATGAATACTTGGTAAGATTTTGATGTTGCAAATATTGTATAGCAGTTGCTTCCTTATAAGGTAAATTGCCATATTTATTTGCTTTATAAGAAGCACAGGATTATAAAACAGACCCCAAATTTAGAGGAAAAAAAAGAAGGGTGTGTCTTAAAATCCAGTGGTGTCTTACCAGAGGGGGGCGGCAGGGGTGGTGGAGCAGGGTCAGAGGAGGCAGGGGCAGTGCTGGAGTAGGGTGCTCCTGTCATCAGTGCAGCAGGTGTCCCAGATGATTGCTGTGGATGGCGACACTGAGAGGCTCTGCTGTGCTGTGGGTGGTGAGGCAGGGGCCATCATCCTGAATGTCAGCAGTGTGGGCTTCAAGAAAATGGCACCCGGAGGCGGCACATGCGCAGAAGAGATCTTGAGCTGAGCGCGCCATCTGCACACGCGCCATTGTTTGAAGCCCTCCCCACCCTCAGCCCCAGCCGCCGACAATGACCCTACACAGTCGTCGCCGCCGACCCTGCACAGCTACAGACCCTGCAAAGCAGCCCCAGCCCATCCGCCATAGCCTGTGCACAGCTGTCGCAGACCCTGCATAACCGCCGCAGACCCTGCACAGTCCCAGACCCTGCACAGCCACAGACCCTGCACTGCCGCCACCACAGACCCTGCAAAGCCGCTGCCGCAGACTCTGCACAGCCGCCGCTGCAGACGTTACACAGCTACTGAAGACTCTGCACAGCAGCCCCAGCATAGTCGCCACAGCTCGTGCACAGCTGTCACCTGCACAGCCACCACCACAAACCCTGAACAGCCACTGCCGCAGACCCTACCCAGCCGCGGCTGCAGACGCTTCACATATACCGCAGATCCTGCACAGTTGCTGCTGCACATTCAGCATAGACAAGGCAGACTTTGCACAGCCGATACAGCATTGCCGTTGCCTCCTGTTACGCCTTTCCACCACTCCCCAATAAGCTACATGCGGATTATAAGATGCACCCCTCACTTTTCTCCCCTCTTAGGAGCAAAAGTGTGTCTTATAATCCAAAAATACAGTACATTACTTGCGTTTTTCATTGCGTTTTTCAGTGTGTTTTTCACATACACAGAGAGCATTATTTTGCATTTGGAATGCAAAATCAGCTGGAATAGGTAGCAGAAGCCATGCTGCATTTGCAGAGTCCCTGATGTGTCTAAACAATGGAAATGTGACGCCCTGGCAAAACCAGGTAGTCACAGATAGACCCCGCATAACACCATCCCTCACCTAGGTAACACACAGCCGACCTGAAACCCTAGCTACCCCCCTTAGGGAAATATAGGCACACTAGTGGGCGGAACCAGGCGGTTGGGAATCCCAACCTAGGGGTCTAGACAGCCCGGGGCGAGAAAAACAGTGAAAGAAGCAAACAGTCTAACCTAGACTTCAAGTGGAGAGGAGTGGAGCTGGGGCTAGGTGTAGTACCAGCAAGAGGAGAAGCTCTATATGAATGGTGCCAGGGTTGGAGCCCTGGTGCCTTTGGCTAGGTGGCAGACGGTGGTCTCCGTCAGCTGGAGACAGGAAGATGGCTCGGCAGATCCAAGGTGGACCGGGACAGGGTTGTAGCCCGCCGGTACCGACACAGAGAACTGAAACCATAGCACAGAGGGGTTACTCGGACCCTGAAGCCAGGACCATAACCAGTGGCCTAGCTAATTAACCGATTGAGGGCAGGATTATAGGTCCTGTCCCACCCAAAGTCCCTAAAGAAGACAACAGCCCACCGATAGGGATAAGGCCACCGCCAGGGCCCATAGATCCCACGGGCCAGCATCTGCAGGCACGGCTCCTTAGGCCACAGCCAGCCGGGAGCGGACTCCTGAGTTCCAGACCAGGCAGTCCACCATACACAAAACAAGTGCAGAGGGAAAAGGACAGCGACCACCAGCCCGGTTGGGGGACCTGAATGCAACCGTCCACAGCGGCCGGCCACCAGCACCTTGGTTTACCAAAAGACTAGTGTGATTCATTTGCTGTGAGTAACCAAACATCCCCTCGCACATCCAGGCACACCGACCCTTGCCATCGCTATTCCCTGCACAAAGACACTGGGTCCCGGGGCAACCATTCCTACCCACGGAGGGGTTAACATCAAGCTGCCACTACATCTCCCCTGGGTGCCCCACAACAGCAGCGGTGGTGTCCCACTTCACCACACATCGTGGGTGGCATCACGAACTTAATACAGCCTAGCCCGTACATCTACTTCCCCCTCTTTTTATTCGGCGTGTCCGCGTGACCACCAGATCCGGAGGATCCCTCGAGCCAAAGACACACACAGCGGGTCCAGACCCGAGCAGCGGCGGCTTCTGGCACAGGGGCGGCACAGAAACACCTCAAAATTTACCCCAATTTTGCAAATTAGATTCCTCTCAGAACTTATCTAGATGTGTGATTAGCACCTTGAACCCACAACTACTTCACAGAATTTTATAACATTGAGCCATGACAATAAAAAAATCCACTTTTTCCCACAAAAATGTTACTTTAGGCCCATAATTTTTTCACAAGGGTAACAGGAGAAAATGCACAATACAATTTGTTGTGAAATTTCTCTGGGATATGCCAATACCCCATATCTGGTGAAAACCTACTGTTTGGGTGAATGGCAGGACTTGGAAGGTAATGAGCACCATTTTGGCTGGAATAGATTGGCAACACCATGTTACATTTGAAGAGTCCCTGAAGTTCCAAAACAGCAGAAACCCTAAAAAGTGTCCCCATTTTGGAACCTAAACCTTTGGAGGAATTCCTCTAGTGGAGTCATGAGCATTTTTATCCCTCAGGTGATTCACAAAATTGTTTAACATTGGTCTAAATGAAAGTTGCAGAAAAGGAAAAATTACCATTTTTTTCCATTCAAATGTTGCTTTTGACCCAAGTTTCTAATTTTCAAAAGGAGAAATAAGAGAAAATGAATGGTACAATATGTTATGCAATTACTGTTGACCACGCAAATACCTCTTTTGTGCTCAAAAACTACGCTGAGTCTCAGTGCAAAGCTTGGAAGAGAAGGCACGCCATTTTATAGTGCAGATTTTGCTGTTATAGTTTGTGGGTGAGATGTCACATTGCCGGAGAAATTAAAGTGCCAGAACAGCAGAACCCCCCCACAAGTGACCCTATTTTACATACTATACCTCTCAATAAATTAATGTAGAGGTGAACTGATCATTAACAACACAGGTGTGTTACAGAATTTTTTACTATTGGATGGTCAGTAAAAAAAATAATTGCATTTTTACCACAAAAATTTTGTTTTGTTTACATTTTCACTTGGGAAATGGGTAAAAAGTCACCAAAATGTGTCACACAAATTCTGTTGAACCTGGCAATACACCATATGTGGCTACCCAGTACAGCTTAGCAACACAGCTAGAGTCGGATGGAAGGAGCACTATTTAATTCTAGGAAAACAAAATTTCATAGAATTTTGTGGACTTTATATACAGAGCCCCTAGATACTATAACAGCAGAATCCTCCATGACGTAACCCCAATTTGGAAGTTACACCCCTCTGGGAATTTATTTACTGGTGTAGTGACAATTTTGACTCGTGTGTTTTCCAGAAACAGACAGACAGTGGAAGTTGCTGAGTGAAAATTGCAAATCTGCGATTGTAGTGCCTAGTACGTTGTGCCCAGCTCATGCTTCTGGAGACATGAATTCTGTAAGTTATACAAGCTCTTTTTGCTACAACACTGACAAACATGTGGATGTTAACTGTGGGTTAGGTTCACAGTGTGGCTCAGAAGGGAGGAGGACATTTGTTTTTTTGACCACAGAATTTGCTGGATTTCTTTTGTGGGTTGAGGAGCAATTTTGCTTTTCCAGATACTTTAAGTTACCAGTAACATCAAAACTCCCTATATTTTCATTGATAGATGACTGTCTTGAATGGGGATTTGGCTTTCCTGAGAATACAGTTGAAGTTTTAATTGGGAACACTTAACATAACATTCACATTTATCCTGTGCTCATCACTGAGCACTTACATCAGGGTTTTCATCTAAATCTCTGAATGATGCGAATCAAATGAAACCCCCAAGGGATCTATTCACTATAATGAGGCAGCAGAGTTAATCTAGACTCCATCTGGCATATGTTTGACATTTTCCATCTTTTCAGAAGTGCACAAAATTGGGGTCAACAGGGCACAGCAGCAGAGCACCCAGCACCCCCACAGCACACCACGCAGCATCGCCCACAGTACAGCACCCAGCACTGCCCGCAGCACAGCCTGCTGCCTGCAGTAAGCCCGCAGCACAGCACCTGCAGCCCGCAGCTTGCAGCATCTCCCCCGCCTCCTGTGACCTCTTGCCATTACCCCAGATTATAAGATTCACTGCTCATTTTCCTCCCAAATTTTTATAATAAATAAATAATGAGAAAAATACGGTACATTGAAATCCCGATATAAGCTCCTCTCAACGTAGAGCTTGGGGTGAATGTGGGCTGTGCCTTACTGCCATCTTTAGAAGGAAGACTGAACAATCAACAAGTCAAAAATTGGTTTTACTTGTTTTTTAAGTCATTCCTTGTGTGGTATAAGTGATAAGATGGCTTTATTCTTTGAGTCACTTTGATTACAAATAAACTAGATTTATTTATTTTTCTTGTTTGGCAGTTTTATACAATAAAAATAATTTTAAAGAAAAAGAATTGTGTTTCCATCGCAATATTTTGAGAGCTATAACTTTTTTTTTTCAACTGCTAGAGTAATATGAGGGCTTGATTTTGTGTGACGAGTTGATGTTTTTATTGGTACTATTTTCGGGCACATAACATTTTTACTCATTTTCTATTCCAATTTTTTGAATGCAGAATGTACAATAACCAGCAATTCAGTAATTGGGGTTTTTTTGGGGAGTGGAGGGGTTATGCCATGTATCTTGTCATAAAAGTGAAGATAGCTTTATGCTCAGTACGATTACAGCGAAACCATAGTTATAGAATTTTTTTTATGATTGATGCTTTTGCACAATGAAAATAATTTTATAGAAAAAATACTTGGTTTTGCATTTCTGTATTCTGAGAGCTATAGCTTTTTTTAATTTTTCCACTAGAGTAATTTGAGGGTTTGTTTTTGTTGGATGAGTTTGTGTTTTTATTGGTACCATTTTCAAGCATCTACTGTAAACATTTTTGGATCTCTTTCTATTCCAATTTTTGGGAGACAAAATAAACAAAAATCAGGAATTCAAGAAAAAACATTTATGTCGTTTACGTGTGGTAAAATTTATAAGACTTCTTTATTCTTCGGGTCAGTATGATTACAGCAGTATCACATTTATTATTCAGGTCAATATAATTACCACAATAAACCCCTTCAAGGGGAAACAGATGCACAAAAAAATTCCAATAATATAATTTAAAATGTATTAATTAAAATTTAACATAGTTAAATAAAATAAGCAAAAAGTCACAATCCAGGACCAGTCACACCATATAATTATGTACTGGATGTATTCACGTCCCCTGAAGAAGAAGGTGGAAATGCACGTTGGGGTTCAGAAGTTCACACAATTTCTCCAGCACACAGGTCAGTATAGGCACTGTTCCTTTCATTATTAGCAGTTGGGATTACTGATAATTGCCAGGCACAATCTGTTAGTTGTAGTGATGGTCACTAATATGTGTTTGGTAATTTAACAAACAGATTCATATGTGGTGAGAGTTGCTCATGGGTGTTGGGTACAACTTTATTAGTATGGATATATAACTGGGCTCATAGTAGTGATGGTTATAATAGATCAAGAATGTTAATATAACTAAGAATATTACATATCACAAGTTTTACAGATGGTTTATTATTTTTCAGGTTTTATAACAAAATTATTTTACAATATAAACTATATTGTAACCTATTAGGTTTTTATGGTGGAGATTAAATCTAGCTGTTATTTACCATCTATATATATATAATTGCCTTATTCTGTCTGTCTGTCTTGCTCCAAAATGATGTCATTACAGTGACAACCGTCGCCACACCGCGCGCGCTAAAGAGCAGGTGACCAACGGCTCAGCTAACTGAACAGCCCGAACTACAGGCCAACAGGACGACGCCCGACAATTTTCCCCGCACCCACATGGAGCCCCGACTCCCCGGTGAGTGCTGCACTCCCAGGAGCCCACACCGGCAACCCAGCCGACACATACCCACCGCTCGGCTTTACACCCCGCACACATTACCCCACTCAGCTCCACCCTCCCCCGCACTCTGCCCTCCGCATAATATGGAAGCTGAACAGACACACACGAATAGTCACCTGTCCCAGCACTGCCGTCCTCAGTGCTATGGCCCCGCTCGGCTCCGCCCCCCGCACTCCACCCCCCGTACACATTACCCCGCTTGGCTCCCCCCTCACCCGCACTCCACCCCTTCACAAATTACCTCGCTTGGCCCCGCCCCCCCCGCACTCCGCCCCCGCACACATTACCCCACTCGGCTCCGCCCCCCACACTCCGCCCCCGCACACATTACCCCGCTCGGCTCCAACCCCATCACTCCGCCCCCGCACACATTACCCCGCTCGGCTCCGCCCCCCTCGCACTCCGCCACCCGCACACATTACCCCGCTCGGCTCCGCGCTCGCCCGCACTCCACATGTAACACACACACCCACATAATCTCCTGTCCCCAGCCATGCAGTCCCTGGCACTGACATCTTCAGCGCCATGGCCCCGCTCGGCTCCACCTCCCCCGCACTACACCCCCCTGCACACATTACCCCGCAAGATGGGGGCACATGTCAGGATGGTGGCTGCACCACGATGGGGGCACATACCAGCATTGGGCCACATCACAGCATCAGCATATTTTTACTTAACTTTACACTGTTCCTGGCCTTATTTCATTACAAGCCATGGACATTATTAAGCATTAGACTCATCTATTAAAACTGTTCCTTCTGTTGTTTGTAATTTTAAAACCAATAGACAATTATAAGAATACTAAATTAAACCTAACCCATCCAGTCCATTCTTTACCTTATTATTCAATCTGCTAACCTACATACACATTCTAGACTACCCGATACGTTAGAATTGGACCACCTTCTAGTTATGATATATAAACTGTAAAAAATGTTTCCAACTGCCTTCTATGAATGTGAATTGCATATTATTTTAATATTTTGTTGACTACACTCAGTGTCATGTAACTCATTATTGCACATCCTGTGGATATATTTAAATTACTTTATACATCCAGTACGTAATTAAATTGTGTGAATGGTCCAGAATTATGGGGCTCCTTGCTTATTTTACTTTTTTAACTATGTTAAATTTGAATGTTATTAATAAAATAAATTTTAAATTATATTATTGAGATTTTTTGTGCATCTGTTTCCCTTTGTAGGGGTTGTTGTGCAAATGGTGCATCCCTGTAATACTATTATACACTGTGTGTAGAATAATTAGGCAAGCTTTATTTTAGAGGATGTTTTCTATTATTGATCAACAACTATGTTCTCAATCAACCCAAAAGACTCATAAATATCAAAGCTTAATATTTTTTGAAGTTGGAGTGGAATTTTTTAGATTTGGCTATTTGGATTTGGAGGATATCTGTTTGTGCAGGTAACCGTTACTGTGCACAATTATTAGGCAACTTAATAAAAAATAAATATATTCTCATCTCACTTGTTTATTTTCACCAGGTAAACCAATATAACTGCACAAAATTTAGAATTAAACATTTCTGACATGCAAAAACAAAACCCCCAAAAATTATTTCTTTATGATGACACTCAACAGCCTACCATCCATAGATTCTGTCAGTTGCTTGATCTGTTTACGATCAACATTGCGTGCAGCAGCCACCACAGCCTCCCAGATACTGTTCCGCTAGGTGTACTGTTTTCGCTCCCTGTAGATCACACATTTTATGAGGGACCACAGGTTCTCTATGGGGTTCAGATCAGGTGAACAAGGGGGCCATGTCATTATTTTTTCATCTTTTAGACCTTTACTGGGCAGCCACGCTGTGGAGTAGTTGGATGCATGTGATGGAGCATTGTCATGCATGAAAATCATGTTTTTCTTGACCGATACCGACTTCTTCCTGTACCACTGCTTGAAGAAGTTGTCTTCCAGAAACTGGCAGTAGGTCTGGGAGTTGACCTTCACTCCATCCTCAACCTGAAAAGGTCCCATAAGTTCATCTTTGATGATACCAGCCCATAGAAGTACCCCACCTCCACCTTGCTGGCGTGTGAGTCGGAGTGGAGCTCTCTGCCCTTTACTGATCCAGCCTCTGGCCCATCATGAGTAGAGTTGAGCGCGGTTCACGGTTCGAGGTTCTCCAGTTCGAGGCTCGAGTGATTTAGGGGGCTGTTCTAGATCGAACTAGAACTCGAGCTTTTTGCAAAAGCTCGATAGTTCTAGATACGTTCGAGAACGGTTCTAGCAGCAAAAAAAACAGCTAATTCCTAGCTGGCTTTCCGCTGTAATAGTGTAAGTCACTCTGTGACTCACACTATTATGACATTTCAGTGTATAGTGTGCGGGAACAGCGCATTCAGATCACTGCTGTTTGGATAATGGCGATCGCCATTTATTTTTTTTTTCCCTTGTCTTCCTTCCCTAAGCGCGCGCATGTAGTGGGGAGGGTCAGCATGTCAGCCAATCCCAGACACACACACAACTAAGTGGACTTTTAGCCAGAGAAGCAACGGCATGTGTGATAGGATGTCCATATCACATGTCCCTGCATTATAACAACGGACATTTTCCTCCAGGACGCCATTATCTGCCTTCTGCATCCTTGGTGTCAGACATCACTGGCGCAGCTCCGTCCTGAGTCCTATCGCCGATACTGCTGTATGCGCTCCATACACAGCGCTGGACAGCTTAGGGATAGCACTTTCTATCAGTCCTTTTAAGGGCTCATACCGGCAGGGTCAGAGCCATAGGTGACAGGTCCTGAAAACAGAGTTTAACAGCTATACAAGATGACAGCGTCTGTGTAGCTAAGGTCAGGGATTTCCTCGCTGCATTTCCCCATTAGGAGGGATAGAAAGGCAGGCTTCCATTCCTCTACCCAGAGACCCACAACCCTGGCACTGTACCCTCCTGCCCTTTGCACACTCAAACTCATTGTTACTAAGCCATTATACTAGCAAACACTGAGTGTACCTAGTGGCATCCTAAACGTGGCTATTGGACTTCTGTATAGTCCCACTAGTGCAAAGATATTTGCAGCACGTCTGCCTGCATTGCACACTCAAACTCATTGTAGATAAGCCATTATACTAGCAAACACTGAGTGTACCTAGTGGCATCCTAAACGTGGCTATTGGACTTCTGTAAAGTCCTACTAGTGCAAAGATATTTGCAGCACGTCTGCCTGCATTGCACACTCAAACTCATTGTAGCTAAGCCATTATACTAGCAAACACTGAGTGTACCTAGTGTCATCCTAAACGTGGCTATTGGACTTCTGTATAGTCCCAGTAGTGCAAAGATATTTGCAGCACGTCTGCCTGCATTGCACACTCAAACTCATTGTAGCTAAGCCATTATACTAGCAAACACTGAGTGAACCTAGTGTCATCCTAAACGTGGCTATTGGACTTCTGTATAGTCCCACTAGTGCAAAGATATTTGCAGCACCTCTGCCTGCATTGCACACTCAAACTGATTGTAGCTAAGCCATTATACTAGCAAACACTGCTGCCAGTTTAAGGGCCGTAGTTGCATTGTCAGTGATAATTATTGTTGTTTATTCTGCTGTTAATAAAGATAGAACACCGCTGCAATCTACACCACCTCTCAATTTTTACTACCACATTTTAAGTGCACAATCTTGTCGCAATCAAAATGAGTGGCAAAATGACAGATGCTGGTGGAAAGGGTAAGAGGCGTGTTGGAAAAGGAAAAAAAGGGTTTGTCCGTGGTGAAGTTGGCAAAGCTCCATTAACATCTGCTGAAGATAGACCATCTTCCAGCAAAAGTAAGATGTCTACTACTTACCGTGGACAATCCGATGTGCTCCCTTTTTTTTATGACACGGACAACTGGAACAAAGGTAGATGATGGCCAAAAAAGGAAAATGCTTGAATGGATCTCAAGTGGTCCAACAAGTGCCCTCTCCGCCACCTCAACAACCGCATCCAAAAAACACCAGTCCTCTGAGTTGTCATCCCAATCAAACTTGCTTTCTCCCAGCTCTGAAGTCTCCATCCGCCCTGCACAGTATGGTGGAACTGAGATGGCTGAGTTTGCAGAGCTGTTCAGTCACACTATAGCCTGGGAATCAGAGGTCTGCTCCCAAGCTACAGTGAGTACAGAACAGGAAATGGTCTGCAGTGATGCCCAGAACCTTTGTGACTCTGATTCATGCCGTGAGGACCAAGTTTCTGAGCATAATGTTGACCCTTTTTCACCAACTGTAACACCTGTTGTTATAGACAATGAGGAACATACTGATGACGATGAGACGCCGATACCAGATTGGGATGACAACTTAAATATTCGGTCAGGGCAAGAAGAGGCTCTGTCTGAGGGTGAGGGGAGTGCAAACACAACAATTGATGAGTAAGTTCTAGATCCCACCTACTGTCAACCCACAGTCAGGCAATCGAGGAGGTCAACAGAGGTGGTGGAGGAGGATGCAACTGATGACGAAGTTACCTTGCGCCTTCCTGGACAGAGTCGGAGTACTGGTAGCACGTCTACAACTGCATCCTCAGCCACCACTCTGCCTCTGAGCACTAGTCGGGGTAGATCAACAGGTCGCATGCCCTCTACGCCTTGCCTAGCCTGGTCCTTTTTTGACATAGCAAAAGATCGCCCAAATTATGTGATCTGTAAAATTTGTCATGGTTCTCTTAGTAGAGGTCAAAACCTCAGCAGTTTGACAACTTCTTCCATGAATCGTCACATGAATAAATATCATATGTCCCGGTGGGAAGCTCACCGTGCTGCAATGCGGCCTAGCGGAGCGAACCATCCTCCGCCGGCCCCTTCCAGTGCATCCGCGCGCTCTTCATCTTCTAGGACTGTGGAGACAGCTGTCACACCTGGTTTTCCACGCACAACTTCCACCACTGTAACCGCAACAGGCAGTTTGCTTGGTAAGTCGTCAGTTGGTTTGGAAGGGGAAACAAGTGCGTGTGTACAGCTCTCTCAGACATCGATAGCACCAACGTTGGATGAAGGCAACATCATGTCTCCGCCTGCACTTTCCTCACAAAGCTGCATTTTTCCAGGGACACCCTACTCAACACCGTCTACACACAGCAGCCAGATCTCTGTCCCTCAGATGTGGACAAATAAAAGGCCATTTCCTGCGACCCATGACAAAGCTAAGAGGTTGACTTTATCCCTCTGTAAGCTCTTGGCTACCGAAATGCTGCCTTTCCGTCTGGTGGACACACAGGATTTTAGAGACCTTATGTCTGTCGCTGTGCCCCAGTACCAGATGCCCAGTCGCCACTACTTCTCTAAGAAAGGTGTGCCCGCGCTACACCAGCATGTCGCACACAACATCACCGCTTCCTTGAGAAACTCTGTGTGTCAACGGGTGCATTTCACCACCGATACGTGGACCAGGAAGCATGGACATGGACGTTACATGTCGCTGACAGGGCACTGGGTAACTATGGTGATAGATGGTGAAGGGTCTGCTGCACAAGTCTTGCCGTCCCCACAACTTGTGTGTCAATCCTCTGTCTGTCCAAGTTCCGCCACTGCTTCTGCCTCCTCCACCTCATCTGTGTCCTCCAATTCCGCCCCAAGCCTGCCTGGTCAGGCCACCAGTGTTCTCACTGCGCAGAAGGAATCATGCACCCCTCATTACTATGCTGGCAGCAGAGCGCAACGGCATCAGGCAGTCTTTTGACATGTCTTGGGAATAGGAGTCACACAGCTGAGGAGTTGTGGTCAGCTCTGCGGTCCGAGTTTAATAAATGGTTGTCTCCACTCAACCTGCAGCCTGGTAAGGCTGTGTGCGACAATGCTGCAAACCTGGTGCGGCCCTTCGCCTGGGCAAGGTGACACACGTGCCTTGTATGGCTCACGTGTTGAACCTTGTTGTCCAGCAATTCTTAACACACTATCCCGGCCTAGATGGCCTTCTGACCAGGGCACGAAAACTGTCTGCTCACTTCCGCTGTTCAACCGCCGCAGCTGAGCGACTTGCATCGCTCCAGAAGTCTTTCGGCCTGCCGGTTCATCGCCTGAAATGCGATGTGCCGACATGCTGGAATTCGACTCTCCACATGTTACAGCGACTGTGGCAGCACCGCCGAGCCCTGGTGCAATACGTCATGACGTATAGCCTGGGCCAACGAGATGCAGAGGTGGGGCGGATCACCCTGATGGAGTGGTCTCAGATCAAGGACCTATGCACCCTTCTGCAGAGTTTCGACATGGCGACGAATATGTTTAGCGCTGACAATGCCATTATCAGCATGACAATTCCAGTCATTTACATACTGGAGCACACGCTGAACACTATTCGGAGTCAGGGGGTGGGACAACAGGAAGGGGAGGAACTACAGGAGGATTCATATGCGCAAGACACAACAACATCACCAAGGTCCAGACGTTCATCATCACCAAGGCGGCAGGCATGGGACCATGGGGGACAGGGATCAACAAGGGCGCATGGTAGCAGGCGAGATGTTGAGGAAGGTGCAGGAGAACATGAAGAAATGGAAGACAAATTGTCCATGGACATGGAAGACTCAGCGGATGAGGGAGACCTTGGTCAAATTTCAGTTGAAAGAGGTTGGGGGGAGATGTCAGAGGAAGAAAGAACGGGTAGCACCTCTATGCCACAAACACAGCCTGGACTTGGTCCGCATGGCCGCGCAAGACACATGAGTGCCTTCTTGCTGCACTACCTCCAACATGACCCTCGTATTGTCAAAATTAGAAGTGATGATGACTACTGGCTTGCCACACTATTGGATCCCCGGTACAAGTCCAAATTTTGTGACATAATTCCAGCCATAGTTAGGGACGCACGTATGCAGGAGTATCAGCAGAAGCTGTTACTCGATCTTAGCTCGGCTTTTCCACCAAACAACCGTGCAGGTGCAGGGAGTGAATCTCCCAGTTGTAACTTGACAAACATGGGACGGTCTCGTCATCTTCAACAGTCTACCCATACCAGTAGCACCGTATCTGGTGCTGGTAACAGCAATTTTATGGAATCTTTTCATAATTTTTTTAGACCGTCCTTTGCAAGGCCACCAGAGACAACAAGTCTGACACATAGTCAACGGCTGGAGAGGATGATACAGGAGTATCTCCAAATGAACATCGATGCCATGACTTTGCAAATGGAGCCTTGCTCATTTTGGGCTTCAAATCTTGAAAAATGGCCAGAGCTCTCAACTTACGCCTTGGAGATTTTGTCATGTCCAGCTGCCAGCGTTGTCTCTGAACGTGTCTTCAGTGCTGCTTGGTGTGTGCTGACAGATAAGCGCACGCGTCTGTCCAGTGACAATGTGGACAGACTAACGTTCATCAAAATGAACAAGTCATGGATCCACAAGGAATTTACTACCCCTGTGTCATCCTGGGGAGAGTAAATCCTTGTGGATTTGGAATGTGCTTGATGCAAATCAAAACATCCTGTTTGCAACTAGGGCACAAGTGGTGCCACTGATGGGGTGTCTGTGTGGCCCAATTTTTGGAAAAAAGGGAGACTCCACTTGGAGTAACCCTTGCTTGCTGTGTTTTTTAAAAGGAGCCAAGATGAACAAGTCATGGTTCAGCAAAGACTTTATCTACCTACCCCGGTGTCATGCTGGGGACGGTTAATTATGACGTATTTTTGAATGTGCTTGATGCAAATCTAGCTGTGAAGTGTACAACTGGGGCACAAGTGCTGCCACTGAAGGGGTGGGTGGGTGTGTGTGTGGCCCAATTTTTTGAAAAAAAGGGAGACTCCGCTTGGAGTAACCCTTGATTGCTGTGTTTTTTTAAAAGGAGCCAAGATGAACAGAGCTGGGATCAGGAAAGACTTTGCTACCTACCCCGGTGTCATCCTGGGGACGGGTATTTATGGCGTATTTTTGAATGTGCTTGATGAAAATCTAGCTGTGAAGTGTACAACTGGGGCACAACTGCTGCCACTGAAGGGGTGGGTGTGTGTATGGCCCAATTTTTGGAAAAAAAAGGGAGACTCCGCTTGGAGTAACCCTTGATTGCTGTGTTTTTTTAAAAGGAGCCAAGATGAACAGAGCTGGGATCAGCAAAGACTTTATCTACCTACCCCGGTGTCATCCTGGGGACGGGTAATTATGGCATATTTTTGAATGTGCTTGATGCAAATCTAGCTGTGAAGTGTGCAACTGGGGCACAACTGCTGCCACTGAATGGGTGGGTGTGTGTGGGGCCCAATTTTTGGAAAAAAAGGGAGACTCCGCTTGGAGTAACCCTTGATTGCTGTGTTTTTTTAAAAGGAGCCAAGGTGAACAGAGCTGGCATCAGGAAAGACTTTGCTACCTACCCTGGTGTCATCCTGGGTATGGTTAATTATGGCGTATTTTTTAATGTGCTTGATGCAAATCTAGCTGTGAAGTGTACAACTGGGGCACAACTGCTGCCACTGAATGGGTGGGTGTGTATGTGGCCCAATTTTTGGAAAAAAGGGAGACTCCGCTTGGAGTCACCTTGCGGTGTTTTACTTGATTTTAGAAGGGCGTGCCATGCCTATATCTGTGTGTCCTCCTCTTTTTCCTTGTCCTGCTCTTTTATTTTCGCATGAGTATATGTCCTTGTCACTTTCCCATGTGTTTGTGTTGTGTTGTGAGTTGTTTGTCAACTTTTGGACACCTTTGAGGGTGTTTTCTAGGTGTTTTTATGTGTTTGTGAATGCCTGCCATTATTTCCTATGCGGTTCGAGTTCGGTTCGTCGAACGTTCGACGAACCGAACTCGAACGGGACCTCCGTTCGACGAACCGACCTCGAGCCGAACCGGGATCAGTACGCTCATCTCTAATCATGAGTCACTCTCATTTCAACAATCCATAAAACCTTTGAAAAATCAGTCTTAAGATATTTCTTGGCCCAGTCTTGACATTTTATCTTATGTTTCTTGTTCAAAGGTGGTCGTTTTTCAGCCTTCATTACCTTGGCCATGATAATCCATGATATTCCAGTAATGTTGCAGCTCTGAAATATGGCGAAACTGGTGGCAAATTGCATCTTGGGAGCTTCACACTTGATTTTCCTCAATTCATGGGAAGTTATTTTGTGCCTTTTTTGCGCAACACGCTTCTTGCGACCCTGTTGGCTATTTGCCATGAAACGCTTGTGTGTTCGGTGATCACGCTTCAAAAGTTTGGCAATTTCAAGGCTGCTGCATCCCTCTGCAATACATCTCACAATTTTGGGCTTTTCAGAGCCTGTCAAATCTCTACTCTGACCCATTTTGCCAAAAGAAAGCAAGTTACCTAATAATTAAGCACACCTTATATAGGGTGTTGATGTCATTACACCACACCCCTCCTCATTACAGAGATGCACATCACCTGATTTACTTAATTGGTTGGCTCTCAAGCCTATACAGCTTGGAGTAGGACAACAAGTATAACAAGTATCATGATCAAAATACCGTATTTTTCGGACTATAAGACGCACCTGACCATAAGACGCACCCTGGTTTTAGAGGAGGAAAATAGGAAAATAAATTTTTAAGCAAAAAATGTGGTCATGACACACTTATGGGGCGAGGATCTGCTGCTGACACTGTTATGGGGTAATGTCCTGCTCATATACTCCCCAGCCTGCTCATATACTCCCCATGCTGCTCATAATTAGAGTTGAGCGCGGTTCGAGGTTCGAGGTTCTCCAGTTCTAGGCTCGAGTGATTTTGGGGGCTGTTCGAGATCGAACTAGAACTCGAGCTTTTTGCAAAAGCTCGATAGTTCTAGATACGTTCGAGAACGGTTCTAGCAGCAAAAAGCAGGGCTTTTTACAGCTACAGTGTGCAGGAGCCATCGCTGGCAGCCTGCCAGAAGCTGGTAACCAAGATAAACATCGGGTATCCAACCAAAGCGCTTTGGTTAGTAACCCGATGTTTATCCTAGTTACGTGCAGGAAGCCCACACTTCCCCGCTCAGCTCACTCCGCCCCCTCCTGCCCGCAGCATGTACACACACACACACACACACACATGGTCCCGCTCGGCTTACCTGCGGTCGGCCCGGGGGCAGCAGTCCTTGGCACTGGAAACTTTGGCTGCCGGCCCTTTAAGGCTCACTGTGTTCTCCTGCATTGAGCATCATCTGTGGGCGGAGCTACCGCCCGGCGTCCTGCTCGGTCGCACAGATGAAGGAGTCACAGTGCCAGCCAGCGACCCCCAGCAAATCGCTTCCCTCCGGCGCTGTGTGGGCCCCATCTGCACCGTGACCTGATCAGTATGTGGGACATCACTCCCTCCCCGCCCCTCCCTGTCCCCCCATGCGTGTGTGGGCCCCGCAGAGCCGTGTGTGTGTGGCCCCCGGAGCCGCGTGTGTGGGCCCCGCAGAGCAAGGTGTGTGTTTGTATGTATGCATGCAGCAGAGCAGTATGCGTGTCTATATGTATGTATATATGCAGCAGAGCAGTATGCGTGTCTGTATGTATGTATGTATATATGCAGCAGAGCAGTATGCGTGTCTGTATGTATGTATATATGCAGCAGAGCAGTATGCGTGTCTGTATGTATGTATATATGTAGCAGAGCAGTATGCGTGTCTGTATGTATGTATATATGTAGCAGAGTAGTATGCGTGTCTGTATGTATGCATGTATGTATGCAGCAGAGCAGTATGCGTGTTTGTATGTATGTATATATGCAGCAGAGCAGTATGCATGTCTGTATGTATGTATATATGCAGCAGAGCAGTATGCGTGTCTGTATGTATGTATATATGTAGCTGAATAGTATGCGTGTCTGTATGTATGCATGTATGTATGCAGCAGAGCAGTATGCGTGTCTGTATGTATGTATATATGCAGCAGAGCAGTATGCGTGTCTGTATGTATGTATGTATATATGCAGCAGAGCAGTATGCATGTCTGTATGTATGTATATATGTAGCAGAGTAGTATGCGTGTCTGTATGTATGTATATATGCAGCAGAGCAGTATGCGTGTCTGTATGTATGTATGTATGTAGCAGAGTAGTATGCGTGTCTGTATGTATGTATATATATATGCAGCAGAGCAATATGCGTGTCTGTCTGTATGTATGCATGTATGTATGCAGCAGAGCAGTATACGTGTCTGTATGTATGTATATATGTAGCAGAGTAGTATGCGTGTCTGTATGTATGTATATATATATATGCAGCAGAGCAATATGCGTGTCTGTCTGTATGTATGCATGTATGTATGCAGCAGAGCAGTATACGTGTATGTATGTATGTATATATGCAGCAGAGCAGTATGCGTGTCTGTATGTATGTATGTATATATGCAGCAGAGCAGTATGCGTGTCTGTATGTATGTATGTATATATGCAGCAGAGCAGTATGCGTGTATGTATATATGAAGCAGAGCAGTATGCGTGTCTGTATGTATGTATGTATGCAGCAGAGCAATATGCGTGTCTGTCTGTATGTATGCATGTATGTATGCAGCAGAGCAGTATGCGTGTCTGTATGTATGCATGTATGTATGCAGCAGAGCAGTATACGTGTCTGTTTGTATGTATGTATATATGCAGCAGAGCAGTATGCGTGTCTGTATGTATGTATGTATGTATATATGCAGCAGAGCAGTATGCGTGTATGTATGTATATATGCAGCAGAGCAGTATGCGTGTCTGTATGTATGTATGTATATATGTAGCAGAGTAGTATGCGTGTATGTATGTATATATATGCAGCAGAGCAATATGCGTGTCTGTCTGTATGTATGTAGCAGAGCAGTATACGTGTCTGTATGTATGTATATATGTAGCAGAGTAGTATGTGTGTCTGTATGTATATATATATGCAGCAGAGCAATATGCGTGTCTGTCTGTATGTATGCATGTATGTATGCAGCAGAGCAGTATGCGTGTCTGTATGTATGCATGTATGTATGCAGCAGAGCAGTATGCGTGTCTGTATGTATGCATGTATGTATGCAGCAGAGCAGTATACGTGTCTGTATGTATGTATGTATATATGCAGCAGAGCAGTATGCGTGTCTGTATGTATGTATATATGCAGCAGAGCAGTATGTGTGTCTGTATGTATGCATGTATGTATGCAGCAGAGCAGTATGCGTGTCTGTATGTATGCAGCAGAGCAGTATGCGTGTCTGTATGTATGCATGCAGAGCAGTATGCGTGTCTGTCTGTATGTATGTATGTATGCAGAAGAGCAGTATGCGTGTCTGTCTGTATGTATGTATGCATGTATGTATGCAGCAGAGCAGTATGCGTGTCTGTCTGTATGTATGTATGCAGCAGAGCAGTGTGTGTGTGTGTGTCTGTATGTATGTATGCAGCAGAGCAGTATGTGTGTGTCTGTCTATATGTATGTATGTAGCAGAGCAGTGTGTGTGTGTCTGTCTATATGTATGCATGCAGAGCAGTATGTGTGTGTCTGTATGTATGTATGTATGCAGCATAGCAGTGTGTGTCTCTGTATGTATGCATGTATGATGTGTATCTATGTATGTCAGTGTATATGACTGTATAGATTTGTCTGTTTATATGTATTTTTGTGAGTTTGTCTTTAAATATGTATATGTACGTGTATGTATCTGTGTATGTGTGTGTGTCTGCGTGTTTATGGGGCCCACTGGGACTCTTCCGCCCGGGGCCCACAAAAACCTGGAGCCGGCCCTGCCTGCGGTGATGAAGTCCCGCCATCCCGACCTCAGCGCTGTCACTGTCCTCCATGGCTGCCGCTTGTCACATCACCTTCTCTTGCTTCCGACCCGAGACTGACTAGCGGTGACGTCACGGGCCTCTCGCGATTCTTGGCTGTGAAGGCGGCGGTCATTGAACTCAGTGACAGGGGCTGTCAGTGTGCTGGAGATCAGCGCAGGTAATGTACCTCGCTGACAGCAGCACTTGTCATGCCCTGCAGTGACCTGGGCTGACCCATTGATGTTAGCTCAGGTCACTGCACTGCTCTCCCAGCCAATGGGGAACATCCTGCTCTTCATTGACTGGGACAGTGTGGATCGTCATGGCAACCCCTTGGATTACACCAGACCTGGATTTGTTTTTCATTCTAATAAATTGGTTAAAGAGGGAATGTTTTGGGGAGTGTTTTTTCAAATAAAAATGTGTTTGTCGTCTATTTTTTTTTATTACTGACTGGGTTGGTGATGTCGGGTATCTGATAGACGCCTGACCTCACCAACCCCAGGGCTTAATGCCAGGTGACATTACACATCTGGTATTAACCCCATATATTACCCCATTTGCCACCGCACCAGGGCGCGGGATGAGCTGGGGCGAAGCACCAGGATTGGCGCATCTAATGGATGCGCCACTTCTGGGGCGGCTGCGGCCTGCTATTTTTAGGCTGGGGAGAGTCCAATAACCATGGACCTCCCTAGTCTGAGAATATCAGGCCTCAGCTGTCTGCTTTACCTTGGCTGGTAATCCAATTTTGGGGGACCCCTACGTGTTTTTTTTTTTAATTATTTATTTAATTTAAAATAACAGCGTGGGGTGCCCTCAGTTTTGGATTACCAGCCAAGGTGAGGTTGCCAGCTGTGGCCTGCAGGCTGCAGCCGTCTGCTTTACCCTAGCTGGCTACAAAACTAGGGGGAACCCTACGTTATTTTTTTTTTCATTTTTTTGGCTAACTACAAAGCTAAGCACCCTTTAGTGCCACATGAAAGGCACCAAAGGGTGCTCCACTTTTTCTCCACTTCTTCTCCACTTCTTCACTTCTCCACTTTTTCTCCACTTTTTCTCCACTTTTTCTCCATTTTTTTCTCCACTTTTTCTCCACTTTTTCTCCACTTTTTCTCCACTTTTTCTCCACTTTTTCTTCACTTTTTCTCCACTTTTTATCCATTTTTTCTCCACTTTTTCTCCACTTTTTCTCCGTTCTTTTTCTATGGTCGGTCTACCCATTAGCTCTGCCATGCATAGTGTAGCTCTACACCTACTGCACATGTTACTTTATGATTGACATCTCTTTCGTACCAGAGCTGTCTAAGCCTACTCTGACCCCATATTTGTCATTACTATATTGTCCTTGTACTGTATTATGACATTTGTATCATGTGTTTCATTTCTTGCTGTGTTGCAATTTTTTTGCTGGATCCCAATTGTACCTCTACATTGTTCGAGTTTATGTTATTGTTCTCTCACTCTTATGTGATACTGATTATTGTCATTTTTCATGATTACATGCAGATAAGTCCAATCTGACGAAGGCTCAGGCCGAAACGTCATTTGTAACTTGTTTTGGACAAAAACATATATGCTTATGAAATTTTTTTTTTTCTTAATACGGACCAATAAAGAGTGATTTTGCATTACTATCCGTTGTGACTTACTGACTTAGTCTGGGAGATTTAGAGTGCCGAGGCTACTCACTAATTTTATCTATTATTACCTCTGAGCACCTATATACTAGTGAGCAGAGCTTCCTCTACAGTAGTTCTCCTGATTAGGCATGCCCTTACCTCATGAGCAGGGCATTGCTGCTTTGGTAGCAACCATTACGACATGGACTCTGCTGCTGTGGACCCGGGGAGAGTGAGTGCAGATTCATTGCACCCACACTCCTCACATGAAAGGTCCGCACTCCTAGAAAATGGGGGATACGTTCCCTGAGTGTCTCCCCCCCATATTCTAGACGGTCCAGTGTCGTCGTGGGACCCCTTTATTTTTTTTCTTACAATAAATTGGTGAAATAGGAAATGTTTTGGGGACTGTTTTTTCAAATAAATTTCTTTTGTCGATTTTTTTTTTTTTTGTTAGTACTGACAGTTTATGATGTTGGGTATCTAATAGACGCCATGACATCACAAACTGCTGGGCTTGATCTCAGGTGACTTTACAGCTAGTATCAACCCGATTTATTACCCCGTTTGCCACTGCACCAGGGCACAGGATGAGCTGGGGTGAAGCGCCAGGATTGGCGCATCTAGAGGATGTGCCACGTCTGGGGTGCCTGCGGCCTGCTATTTTTAGGCTGTGAAGGCCCAATAACTATGGACCTTCCCACCCTGAGAATACCAGACCACAGCTGTCCGCTTTACCTTGGCTGGTGATCCAATTTGGGGGGGACCCTACTTTTATTGTGTAATTATTAATATTTATAAAATAATTATAAAAAAGAGCCTGAGGGGACCTCCACATTGGATCCCCAACCACGGTAAAGCTGCCAGCTGTGGTTTTCAGGCTACAGCCGTCTGCTTTACCCTAGCTGGCTATCAAAAATGGGGGGACCCAACGTCATTTTTTTTTTAACTATTTTTTAAATAGAAAAAATTAATGGGCTTCCCTGTATTTTGATTGCCAACCAAGGTAACGGCAGGCAGACTGGGGTGGCAACCCATAGCTGTCTGCTTTATCTGTGCTGAGAATCAAAAATACCGCAGACCGCTACGTCATTTTTTTAAAGATTTATTTTTACAGCACTGGGATGTCCAGCAATCAAAATACAGGGAAGCCCATTTTGTTTTTAGTTATTTAAATAAATAATTAAAAAAAATATATATGGCCTCCCGCTGCATTTTTTGTATTGCTAGGTAAGGGTAATCCAAGCAGCTACTGGCTGCTAACCCCCACTGCTTGGTGTTACCTTCACTGGCAATGGAAAATCCAGGGAAGCATTTTTTATTTTTTTTGCCAAAAAACTACAAAAAAAGGACGTGAGCTTCGCCATATTTTTGTATGCTAGCCAGGTATAGCAGGCAGGTGCTGGAAGAGTTGGATACAGCGCCAGAAGATGGCGCTTCTATGAAAATGCCATTTTCTGAGGCGGCTGCAGACTGCAATTCGCAGCAGTGGGGCCCAGAAAGCTCAGGCCAACCTGTGCTGCGGATTCCAATCCCCAGCTGCCTAGTTGTACCTGGCTGGACACAAAAATGGGGCGAAGCCTACGTCATTTGTTTTCTAATTATTTCATGAAATTCATGAAATAATAAAAAAAGGGCTTCCCTTTATTTTTGGTTCCCAGCCGGGTACAAATAGGCAACTGGGGGTTGGGGGCAGCCGTACCTGCCTGCTGTACCTGGCTAGCATACAAAAATATGGCGAAGCCCACATAATTTTTTCAGGGGGCAAAAAACTTCTGCATACAGTCCTGGATAGAGTATGCTGAGCCTTGTAGTTCTGCAGCTGCTGTCTGTCTGTATGAAGAAGAGCAGACAGCAGCTGCAGAACTACAAGGCTCAGCATACTCCATCCAGGACTGTATGCAGAATTTTTTTGCCCACCAAAAAAATGACGTGGGCTTCGCCATATTTTTGTATGCTAGCCAGGTACAGCAGGCAGCCACGGGCTGCCTCCAACCCCCAGTTGCCTATTTGTACCCGGCTGGGAACCAAAAATATAGGGAAGCCCATTTTTTTTAATTATTTCACTTATTTCATGAAATAATTAAAAAACAAATGACGTGGGCTTCGCCCCATTTTTGTGTCCAGCCGGGTACAACTAGGCAGCTGGGGATTGGAATCCGCAGCACAGGTTAGCCCGAGGTTTCTGGGCGCCTCTGCTGCGAATTTCAGTCCGCAGCCGTCCCAGAAAATGGCGCTCTCATAGAAGCGCCATCATCTGGCGCTGTATCCAACTCTTCCAACAGCCCTGGAGCCGGGTGGCTTGTTGGGTAATCATGAGTTAATACTGGCTTTGTTTTACTAGCCAGTATTAAGCCAGAGATTCTTAATGTCAGGCACGTTTGACCCGGCCATTAAGAATCTCCAATAAAGGGTTAAAAAAAAACACCACACAGAGAAAAAATACTTTAATAGAAATAAATACACAGACACATTAGAGACTCCATCTTTATTACCCCCTGTCAGCCCTCCACGATCCTGCTCTTCTGTCTTCTTTCTTTCTAGTGTAGTAGTAGTGACGATTGTAGTGAGGATGAGTTTACCCAGCTCATCACTTGGGGCTGGGGAACCTCCATCCTCACTACAATCCTCACTAGTGTAGTAGTAGTGACGATTGTAGTGAGGATGAGTTTACCCAGCTCATCACTTGGGGCTGGGGAACCTCCATCCTCACTACAATCCTCACTAGTGTAGTAGTAGTGACGATTGTAGTGAGGATGAGTTTACCCAGCTCATCACTTGGGGCTGAGGAACCTCATCCTCACTACAATCCTCACTAGTGTAGTAGTAGTGACGATTGTAGTGAGGATGAGTTTACCCAGCTCATCACTTGGGGCTGAGGAACCTCCATCCTCACTACAATCCTCACTAGTGTAGTAGTAGTGACGATTGTAGTGAGGATGAGTTTACCCAGCTCATCACTTGGGGCTGAGGAACCTCCATCCTCACTACAATCCTCACTACAATCGGGAAGCAGCGTGCAGCCTTCACTCCGTGAGTGATCAGTGCTGCTAGCGGTAACGCTGATAGACGCGTTACCATAGCAACGGTGCTCTCGGAGCCGCGGTTAGCGGTGACGTCACCGCTAACTGCGTTGCTATGGCAACCTCCATTAATGACCGGCTGTGTCAGCCGGTCCCTAACGGAATGGGGAGTCGACCGTGTGCTAGAGCATGTCGCCGGTACACGGCGATACACATATGTGCACCGTGTACCGGAGAGATGCACTCGCAGGTCCTACATGACGCGTCATAGTCATGTGACCAGTCTGTAGCCAATGAGATAATAGCCACGTGACTGGTCACATGGCTATTTTGACGTCACGATAGGTCCTGCTTCACTGCTGCAGTGCCGGTCACCGGGAGCATTCAGCGATCATCGGATGGAATAGCGGCAGGAGACAGAGTGCAGAAGGGATCGCGGGGACCGGTAAGTGTTATGGCAATGTTTATTAACTGTTTGTGTACATTTATAATGCATTTTTATGTGTTTGTGATTGCCTCCCATTATAGCCTATAGGTTCGAGTTTGGTTCGTCGAACGTTCGACGAACCGAACTCGAACGGGACCCCCGTTCGGCGAACCGAACTCGAGCCGAACCGCGACCGGTTCGCTCATCTCTACTCATAATATACCCCTATCCTGCTATATGCCCTCATCCTGCTCATATACTCTCCATGCTGCTCATATACTCCCCAGCCTGCTATATACCCTCATTCTGCTCATATACTCCCCAGCCTGCTATATACACTCATCCTGCTCATATACTCCCTAGCCTGCTATATACCCTCATCCTGCTCATATACTCCCCATGCTGCTCATATACTCCCCAGCCTGCTATATACCCTCATCCTGCTCATATACTCCCCAGCCTGCTATATACCCTCATCCTCCTCATATACTCCCCAGCCTGCTATATACCCTCATCTTGCTCAAAAACTCCCCATACTGCTCATAATATACCCCTATCCTGCTATATGCCCTCATCCTGGTGTATGGCCGCATCCTGTGGCACATAAAAAAAATAAACGTTCATACTCACCTCACCTCACTCCCTGTAGCACCGCTCCTCTTACCGTCTATGTCAGTGGCAGCGACGCTGAATGCAGCCGTCCCCCTGCAGCATTGCGATGTCCTCCGGTGGTCTGTGCCGGCGGCTGCGTGTGGACACGTGCGCACAGCGATGACGTCATCGCTGTGCGCGCCGCTAGTCACGCAAGTCAGCTGACCGGACAGATGGGAGGAGGAGCGGTGCTGCAGGGGAACGGTGAGTAATCTGTACTGATTCACTGCCCCCCGCACTGATGATGATGTGCGGGGGGCAGTGAATACAGCCGCACATGATCACTCCAGGCTGCAGTTGCCAGGGGTGATCATGTGGGCCGGCTGTTTATCCCTTGCCCATCACCCCGCCCACCTGTCAGTGCCGGCTTCACCGCTGAGAGATGGGCGGGAGGATGGGCGTGCATATTAAATGAGCGGGCCCACGTGGTCACAGCAGGCTGCTACAGCCTGCTCGTGCCCTTGATGACCCGCTCCACCGCAGCACCCACATTCCCCGCAGCCACAGTCAGACCATAAGACGCACCCCCAACTTTCCCCCAACATTTGGGGGGAAAAAAGTGCGTCTTATGGTCCGAAAAGTACGGTACTCATTTGCCTAATAATTCTGCACACAGTGTATGTCTAAACATAGAGACTAAAATAATAAAAGTTCAGTATAATTACAGCAATACCACATTTACATAATTGTTTAATGTTTTGCTGCTTGTTCAAAATAAGAAATTAGTTTATGGAAAAAAAAAATGTTTTTTGCATCATTGTATTCAGAGCTATAGATTTTTTTTTTCTTTTTCCTCTAACAGAGCTGAATGACAGCTTGTTTTTTTGTGAAACAAGATGTTGTTTTCATCTATATTATTTATATTTACTTTTTTATCGTGTTTTGTTCACCTTTGTTCAGCCATATGATGAAAAAGCATAGTTTTTTTACACTTTTTTTATGTTGTTAACTGAAGGGGTTAATTAGTGAGATTGAGTTGTTGGGTTGTTCGATACCAAAAATGTGTATTTACAAAACAATATCCTATTTATTGTTATAGTTTGTAACATAAAAAAATAAAATAAATATGTTGTCGATTTTTTTTTTTCATTTTGTGGGGATTTTTTTGTTTCCTCTTTTTAGGTAGTCCCTATATTACTGATATAATGTATTGCAATGCACACACATTGCAGGACACTGACATCTAGCAGTGTAAGGCCACACTCACATGATCAGTATTTGGTGAGTTTTTTAACTCAGAATTTGTAGCCAAAACCAGGAATGGAGCAATCAGAGGAAAAGTATAATAGACACACGGGCGCCACTACTGGATTTTTACCCACTCCTGATTTTGGATTACTACTACTAATGTAAAATACTGACACAAAACATTACATATGAACAGAGCCTTATTATTATACTTTGCTTTGTTCCACTCCTGGTTTTGGCTCACAAATACTGAGATGAAAAATGACCAAATACTGACATGTGAACGTAGCCTTATACTGACAGAACGTCTCTTAGCCCATGTTCCTGGCAGAATAAAGAAGCTTTTTATTCTCTCAGTTGATATGGGATGCTGCCTGCTTCAAGTTATCTATGTTATTTTCCAAGTGAACTCCTTTGATCACCTAACGATGCAATGATGCGTCCATCTTTGAACTAAATTTCCCTATTTATATGTCTTGCTTTGAGTCTTCAGACCTTCCTTTCACTATACAGGCATGTTCCTGGCATGATCTAACAGGCCACCATAACCAGTGAACTCAGAGGTCATTATTTGATCTCAGATTGCCATGGCAACAATCAACAGCCCATATTTACATCACAGAGGTGACAATCTAGTGGGAGAGAGCACACTCCCTCTCCCAGCCTCCTAAATGCTGCATTCGCTATTGATTATGGCATTTAGGAGGTTATCAGCCAGGGGTGATGTAGGGACCATCCCTTGCTGTGGCAGCCGAAACTCAGTTATCACTTATGCCTAGCTTCAAGTGTTAATTGTGCAGGCCTAGCCGATGGCCTCTTCCCGACCATGACATAAACTTATTTCAAAGATTGTGATGGGGTTAATAATTAAATTCTGTGCTCTTTCTTGAGTTTTTTGGGGGCTCAATGGCTGGTCCAATCAGTAATAGACAGCTTTCTTTTTATAAGCATGTATACAGAGATAGCTGTCACTCACTGATTGGACCTCCCAGTGGACTGAAATACCCCAGAAGACTGCTGACATCCACTAAGCCTCATAACCGAAAAACCTCCCTTACTCCCACCGCCGCAAATAAAGCACACTACAACTGCTCTCATTAACGGATGGGTTCAGCCACAGGTTTATTTAACTTTATCATTTTTATTTAAAACTCCAACTTTTAGGAACTTTAACCTTTTTTAATCTGAAACTATTTGCCCCTCCAGACTCCTGGAGGACACATCCGTCCTCAGACACCAGTTTGCATAACCACCAGCTGTGACTTGTACAACACACTGAAACAGAAAACCATAACAATACACATAAAGCAGCATAACAGGGAAAGGGAGGGTGGAAGGGCAGCTTCCATCAGCCGATGCCAGAAACAGGCCGCAGATCAGTGGGACCAACCCTATAAACCCATGGGGTGAACCATTTCACTAGAGGGGATTAATAGGTTGGGATCCATACAACAGGGAGGAGGCGGGCACAGCATGCAGATTTGCATATCCCAGAGGAGAGCCTGCACCAAGCACCCCTGCAGGATTTATTGAACCGGACCTATTGTTAACCCTTCACATGCCGTTTTAAGCTTAAGGGAGGGAAACAAAAAGGTTCCCGAAACACTGCACCTGAGCAAGCAGTCAGGGCCCACTTTCATAAGTGGCTCATGGCCCTGCAAGCGCAGAGGATGAAATTATTAAGGCCACGTGCACATGTTGAATATTTGGTGAGTTTTTTACCTCCGTATTTGTAGCCCAAACCAGGAGTGGTACAATCAGAGGAAAAATATTAAAGAAACACAAGCACCACTTTTGCAATTTTTATTCACCTTGGTTTTTTTTTTTTTTTTTACAAATACTGAAGTAAACAACTCACCAAATACTCAACGTGTGTGTGGCGCCCCTGACCTGGTTAGGCACCACTGAGTGCTGCACCCATGTTGGGACAGTACTTCCAGGTAAACCTAATGGCCAGAATGAGGTGTGTACGCACAGACACATTGCAACCAGGTTAACAACACCATTGGATGGGACCCTTGGGCAGTCCCTAGAGGGGTCTAGCTTTCAATTCTTCTCAAGGGGTGTAGTGGGGGGCCTGGGAGCTAAAGTGCAGAGGCTGAAAGGAAAGTAGTGGAGCGAGCTAATCTGGTAGTTGTGAGTGGCGGTTGCTAGGAGACGCAGACGTGCGCTCACACTAGTCAGACCCTGCGCGTGGAGTAGCCGTTAGCGGGGGAGAATGGTTACCAGTCAGTCAGAAAGTCAGAGAGAGTGAGTCAGTCGAGTACGGGGACTGCCAGTGACTAGGCACGTACGGGGTACAGGTCCCTTGAGTAGACTTCAATTTATTGATCTGCTAAACCTGCCGGTGAGGGTACTACAAGTACCTCACCAACTACACAGAGTCCGAGCCTCAGCAGCAACGCAGGGACCCATAAGGAGACAGAGCCATAAGCCATCTTGTTGTGAATGTCAGTTATGCTTTTGCTGCTGTGAGGCTCCCTCTTGTGGCCAGGAATGGTTTGGACAGAGACCAGGTGTGTTGAGCAATGGGCGTTTCCATTGCTAACTCTCTGCCTATTTAAACCCTGGTCTTCTAGCAGGCTATGCCGGATGTCAGTTGTTCTTTGTACACCAGCATGCTTCATCCTGCTCCAGACCACATCTACCCCAGATAAGTACTTGGCTCTTTATTTGTTGTTTGGTTCTTTTTGCTCTTATCTGAGTTTGTCATTTACTGTGGTTGTTTTCAGTTTATTTGCATGCAGGGATCTTCCCTCTCAGTTGCTTAGCTGGGAAGCTCCCTGCAGCTATGTTTGGAGTATTTCTCCTATAAGTCCATGTGTTTGTTGCTTCTTGAATGTGTAATGGTTCCTGCTTTCTGTTCATTGGTATGTCAAGAGCGCCTGGTATAGGACGGAGTTCAGATCTAGTGATCTGAGGGCTTTTGTACTATCCGGTTTTTGGATTTTTGCAGGGTTTTTCTCTGGCCACCATCAGTCCCTTTCCTATCCTGTCCTATTTAGTCACCTTTTGCTAATCCTATCATCTATCTGTGTATTGTGTTTTCCTATATCACTGCAGTCTTTGAATGTGGGGGGCTTGCTATTCTTTATCTATTTTCTGAGGCAGAGAGTTATTCGTCTTTCCTTCCTTTAGGATAGCTAGTTCACCCCTCGGCTACTTCTAGTGTTGATGGTTAGTAAGGGGATGGTGTCAAGATTAGTTTCCAATGCTCTTGTAACCTTTTACCAATGATTTTTGGTGGTCTTCCATGGTTCCGGATCATAACAGTACATCCGGCCAACAAATTTAAAGGGTACTCTTAAGAAGGTAAAAAAAAAGTCTCCTGAAAGATTTTTTTTTTTGGTGTTTTTCCTCTTTTTCTTTGGGTTCCGTGGAAGATTTCTTCTTTCTAGCATGGATGAATTGGGTGAGCGTGTTGCTCATCTTGATGCTAAGGTTCGTCGTATAGAGTCTTATCTTGCACAGACTCCCGTTGCAGAGCCTAAGATTCCCGTTCCTGAATTTTTTTCGGGAGATAGGTCGAGATTTTTGAGCTTCAAAAATAATTGAAAATTATTTTTTGACCTGCGCCCTAAGTCCTCAGGGAATCCCGTACAGCAGGTCAAGATTGTCATCTCCCTGCTGCGTGGTGACTCTCAGGACTGGGCCTTGTCTTTGACATCTGATGATCCAATTCTCAGTGATGTGGACTCCTTTTTTCAGGCCTTGGGTTTATTATAGGACAAACCCAATATTGTGGACCAAGCAGAAAAGGCCTTGTTGTCCTTAACTCAGGGTCTGGATTCTGCAGAAACTTTTTGTCAGAAATTTCGAAAGTGGGCGGTCCTTACAAAATGGAATGATGACGCGCTTGCGGCTCTTTTTCGGAAGGGTATTGCTGATACTGTGAAGGATGTAATGGTGGGATCCCCCGTCGTTCTGCTCTTGATGCCTCTATTAGCTTAGCCATTCAGATTGATAGGCGGTTACGTGAGCGCAGGAAGATACCTGCTGGTGTTGTGCCTGTGGAACAGCCTTTCGAGCCTATGGAGTGTGATAGGGTCCTTTCTAATGCTAGTCGGCAGGGGTTCAGACGGAAGAATAGACTGTGCTCTTATTGTGGAGACGCTTCTCACAATATCTCTGTCTGCCCTAAACGTGAAAGGAAATTGTCTACTTCTGTTACTGTGGGTTCTTTGCAACCAAAGTTTCTTTTGTCTGTCACATTGATTTGCTCATTGTCTTCCTTTTCTGCATTGGCCTTTGTGGACTTAGGGGCAGCGCTCAAATTGATGGATTTCGGGTTTGCTAGGGATTGTGATTTCCCCATGGTTCCTTTGCAAACTCCTATTCCTTTAAGGGGCATTGATGCTACCCTTTTGGCAGAAAATAAACCCCAATTTTGGACCCAGGTGCCGATGAGAATTGCACCAGCGCATCAGGAAACTTGTAAATTTTTAGTATTGCATAATCTACAGGATACCTTGGTACTGGGATTTCCGTGGTTGCAGACCCATAATCCAGTTCTTGACTGGAGATCCTTGTTGGTAGCTAGTTGGGGTTGTCAAGGTGTACATCAGGACCTTTCTGTGTCGTCCACGTCTGCTCAGGCAGTTGATGTTCCGGCCTTCTTGTCTGATTTCTGTGATGTATTTAATGACCAGGAATCTGATTCTTTGCCCCCACACCGGGACTGTGACTGTGCCATTGAGCTGGTGCCGGGTTGTAAATTTCCCAAGGGGCGGATTTTCAACTTGCCTGTGCCCGAACATGATGCCATGCGGTCATACATCAGGGAATCATTGGAGAAGGGGCACATTCGGCCCTCTTCTTCTCCTTTGGGTGCTGGCTTTTTCTTTGTTACTAAGAAAGATGGGTTGTTGAGACCTTGTATTGATTACCGTCTTCTTAATAAAATCACAATTAAATATCAGTACCCTTTGCCTCTGATGTCTGATCTTTTCTCTAGAGTGAAGGGTGCCAAATGGTTTACGAAACTGGATCTTAAGGGTGCGTATAATCTCATCCATATTAAGGAGGGTGATGAATGGAAGATGGCTTTTAATACTCCTGAGGGGCATTTTGAGTACCTAGTGATGCCTTTTGGGCTCACTAATGCTCCCTCCGTCTTCCAGGCCTTCATGAATGATATTTTTCGGGACCTTATTGGTAAATTTTTGATTGTCTATTTGGATGACATCTTGATTTTTTCTTCTAATCCTATCATCTATCTGTGTATTGTGTTTTCCTATATCACCGCAGTCTTTGAATGTGTGGGGCTTGCTATTCTTTATCTATTTTCTGAGACAGAGAGTTATTCATCTTTCCTTCCTTTAGTTCTCCGGCTGGGTTCGCGGTGCACAGGATGTTAGTTCACCCCTCGGCTACTTCTAGTGTTGATGGTTAGTAAGGGGATGGCGGCCAGATTAGTTGCCAATGCTCTTGTCACCTTTTACCAATGATTTATGGTGGTCTTCCATGGTTCCGGATCATAAAACCATCTCACATGGTCCACGCTGCCGGCAAACAGTCCAAAAAGGGGAGAAAAGGCAGTAGCGACTTCCCTGGGTAGACCCCACGGTACTTCAAGTCAGGGGTTATCCGAAGAAAGAGTGCTAGGAAGGTGAGTTACTGGTTACCCTCAGACTGGCCTGAAGGAGCTCTTGGTTCTCACCTGGTTTATTGCAGCATCGCCCGGGTTACCTCACAATTACATCAGCAGTGAGTAAAACGAGTTGAAAGACTTTCTGGACTGAGACTGAGTTATTCTGGGACCTGTTGTTCTACACACCCGAGCCCCTTGGGCCAGCCTCACTCACGGGAGGCCACACTATCTGATTGCAGACCCCATCAGCCCCAGACGCTCGTTAAATCTGCAGTGGCGGTCACCCATATCCCTGACCGCAAAGTTGTGTCACGACACATACAGACAAAATCTGACAAACCTATTTGCCATATTTCCCTGGGGCGACACATGTGCATGTGGCTTAAGAAACATTGAATATTTTCTCACAAAACTATCAATCTGCTCAGCTTCCCCGCTCTATAATGGCACCTGCAGGCTGCACTGCATTTACATGATGAAAGGCTCTTTAAAGCTCGATACTTGTCTGCATTTATCAATGTAGAATTACTATATTGTGATAAAACGTGTACATGAAATTTCATGTAGAGTTTTATTCTTACAGACATTTAGGATTTGTTCCAAAAATATGCCATTACCTTTCTTCAAAAACACTGTTTTTCAATGTATATGCCTTTGAGGAAAATCACCGTCATCAACTATACTTAAAAACATGTATATTGCGAAAGTGAACAGTATGTGAAACTCTCAATGCCCTGAAGAATAAAGTGGTGAACATTTTGTTTCAGACATCTGTACAAGGTTTTTCAAAATTCCTGTCAATTACTGAATTAAGTCGGAAAGTAAATGTGTGGTCCTCTCCGTTGTCTGCCCTTGAGGCTAGTTAATTATTACAAAAACATAATAAAAATGAAATATATACATTGGAGTTTCTCATGGTCATCAAGTTCAGAAAATCAAGACAATTAGGCAGGTTGACCTGTGGCTGGGAATCAGTCGTGAGTAAAACACCAAAATTCTCAAACATTAACAACACATTCTGTTCTCAGTTCCCATAAACCTTTCTGACTCATTGTTAGGTTTCCTATCACTCACCGATATTGGTACTCTAAATATTCCTATTAATAACTTAATTTATCATACTACATATTGGGGGGTAATAGGATGGCGTTGGTGCAGATTATTGCAGACGTGTCCCTTTGAAGTTAATAGGGCAATGTTGCAATTCCATGCAGTGGTGTTATGTAGTAAGTAGATGGCATTCTGATAACTATAGAAACTGAAGACGCTCCAGTGCCTGCATGAACTCCACAGCCCCTTTACACTACTAATTGCTGGTGCCCCTGGTTTTAGAGACTAGTGAAAGGTTTCGGACTGTAGCCTCTCATCTCCCTCTGGCTAGCCACATTTAAATGTGGTTTTGATTCCTTTAGTACCTAAATGGTTAATGTCAGTCTTGCTGCTGGCAGCTTCTCCAGCAGTCCCTAGCTGAGTACTTCAGGTGCAGTAGCTTTGTAGTCATGCTTTCAGATTTAAATAGAGGTGTTACACAGCAATCCCTGCTGAAGATACAAATCCATTTGTATACTGGCCTCCTTGGTTGAAGGAGCTCTGTTGGAGCGTTCTAGAAGCTGTACCTTTTAGCCTTTTGTGTTGCAGTTTTTCCCCTGTTTGTCTCCCTTAACCTCTTGTCTTATTAGTGCAGCGGTGGGTTTAGTTTCTTACTAGCGCCAGGGCCCACTGTTGTTAGTGTGTTTCCCACCTTTTTTGTGGAGGTGTTTTGGTGTTTTTTTGTTGTGCGTAAGACTTCATTTAGTGTGAACGAGCTTACCACACTTGAAAGTGTGACAGCTGGAGAGGTCAAGAGCCTGACCTCCAGACATCTGATACTGATGGCCTATCCTTACAAGGCCAGCAGCATTATAAACAAGTAAAAACCCGTGAATGAGACACAATGAATTGTATCAATTTTGTAGTTATTTTAACCTGATCTGGATCCCCTAATCCTTATTTGAGGTATTTTCAGTAGTTAATTTATCCACAGTCATGATGGATAGTTCTAAAATTTCCATATAACCCTTCCCTCTTCAGAATAAGGTATATTCTTATACACTTATTCTTATAGGAAAGGTATTCATCCCATATCCCATAGCACATTTCTGTAAAGATTATGATAATGATTGTCTGATAGAGAATGACTATGATTGGCAGTCATCCTCCAGTAATAACGATTGGGATAGGAGATTAATCAAATTCGAGCCATTGATAACTTTTTAGGCTACATGTTGCAGAGTTTCTGTACCATTTCTGTACCTATCATGTAAATTAGGTCACTTCACACTGAGTAAAAAAAGCACATTGGGCACATATTTTTTAAAAAGCCCATCCACTTTGCTGAAACTGTAAGATGCTGTGTTTTTGACTCAGTGAAAGTAGGCAGTATCAAGAACTCATGAAAAACACATTGTGGGCACTCAGCCTTAGGCCCCCTTTACGTGTGTGTATAAAACACATGTGTGAAAATCCACTACCAGTGCCATTAGTGTTTGCAATCAGTGTTCCATTAATCCGTCATCTGTGTTTTTCCAGTATAGCTAAAGAAAAAAGGTTATTACAATGAAGGAAAAGTATAATTGAAGGGAAATGTATATGTTGTGCCCCGGGGCAGCCGGGCTGCTCGGATCCGCCCGGTCCGTGGCTCAAGGGGTACCAGATCCGGGGGCACAGTCGACCATTTTTAAATAAAAAATAAAGATAAAGTCCGACTACGCCACTCGCGGTTTGCGGCCAGGGATGATAGGGCCGCCGTTGCGGGTTCCCACTGGGGATGATGGATGGGGGCAGTGTGGATGGTGGAGCCCTCCGCGAGCAGGGCTTTTCCCCAAGGTTAAGTGCAGGTTTAACGTGGAGGCACAGTGCAATGAAGCAGTCCAGACAGAAAGTGCAGTATGATTGTCTTTACTTACTGGCTTCACGCCCTGGGGATGTACTGGATCCCAGGTGTGCCCGTGTCCCTGATGGCTGTGCCGGCCAACCTGTGGCCACTCTCCACCTTTGCACTCTGGTGTATGTGGGTCCTCCCTGGCATGGAGCACTTGGAGGTCCTCCTTGTATCTGGGTTCTGCCGCAGGCAGCTTGGACTATTTAAGGGAATATGTCCCGGTCCTCCCTTTGCTGCTGATGTCTCGGACATAAGTGGTGTCAGATGAGTCCTGAAAACCCACCTGCCTGGCAGAATTAACAAAGGGCTTGAAGTCTTTGTCTGTTCTGGGATCTGCACCCTGTGCGTGCAAAGTACTGTGAGCCCTGGATGTCCACCCCACAGGATCCCTCTGTCCTTGGAGCTTGCTCTCTCATACTCTCCAGATACTTTTCTCCTCTGAGTGGCTGTTCTTTCTACTCAGGTCTTTCCAGAGTCTTTGCTACTTTCAGTGTGTCTCAAGATTCCTTTCCCTGTCTTGACACCTTTCCTTTTGCTACTGCTCACTTCTCACTGCTTCCTCTCTCTCTCACTTCCTTTCTCTGACTGACTAGCCACACTTCTCTCCTCCCCCAGGTCTGGTCCCTCCCTTCCCAGTTGGCTGCCTGTTAGCTCACAGTGCCCAGCCCTGTCACCTGGTTCTAAGGGAGGTCTCCCACCCTGGTTGTGAGTGTAAATGTCCTGGTGTGCTAGTGTTTGTGTAATGACTGGCAAAGTCATGTAAGACCCGAGCTGTTGCTGTGTTGTTACCTTATTTTGTAACACCTGGTTACCGCAGGGGCATCACATATAGGCAGCAGAAAAGGTACATTTAGTGACAAAAAGACAAATTGGATTTCTTAGAATTTCAAGAACAAAGGGACTTTTACTAGAGTTTTCAAACATGGTACCTCAGCCTTGGGACTCTGAGCTTCAAAAGGTTTTGCAAATAATCTGTGACAAGTCACAATATTTCCCATTTACTCTATAGAGAGTACTGGGGGAGGGACAAGATAGTAAATGCAAGGTACTTGCCCAATCAACCTATAGCCCAATTAAAAGAAGCAGTTTTAATTTTCCAATTTAAGCCATCCTTTAAACATGAGCCAATAACCAAACATATAAAAGATGGGTGGCACAAAATAAAGTTGAAATAGAAAAAAGGTTTTGGTCCCTTGTTAGCCAGTTATATAGTTATAAATATATATGCTATATGTTAATAAATATATGTCCTATTGGGTAGTTTTATGTTGGAGAAATAGGACAGAGACTGAGAGCAAGAATGAGATCTCACCGGCACACAATTACAGACGAAAAAACCCATTTACCTGTTGCCAAACATTTCTGTGCTTCAGGACACAACATAAACCATATCAAAGTTGTCATATTAAAAGGCAACTTCATATCACAGAATCATCTTGCTAGCAGAGAAAGGATTCTTTTTCTTATCATTTCCCCATCAGTCTGGCATTTTCGGGCTTTACAAGGACCCCCTATAACAGTCTAGCATATAAGTTCCTGTTACAACACATGTGAGATATTCCATGATAGATGGATATTACATCAGATTGCTGCTAAAGAAAAATATTGGATACAAGTAAAAGTTCCATAATGGCACTAAAAAATATTGTTTACAATTAAAACAGAAGATCAAAAGGGAAAAAACCCTGTTTTTTTTAGTTATTAACAAATATTAAACTATTAAAAAATATACCAGTTGGGTATACGTGTACGTGAACTGACATGTGCATGGTTAGAAACTTATGGCGGAATTGATATTTATTCATGCATTCCACCAAAGCCTAAAACAGCTCCATGGATATGAATATTAAAAAAAAAAATGACCGATGGAATGCAAAGAAGCAAAAACGTGTCCTTGCTTATCAGATGTCTGCAGCACAAATTGCCATGTTCTCCTCATTTCCTTCTTTCATCTTTACATATGCAAGACGACAAGAGTAGACTATGTCTGTCTGTGAGTCTGGTGTGTTCATACACTTAGTACAAATCTATCAATATGATAGGAATTCATAAAATGTGTTTTCACATATAATGTGCCATATTTGCCAAGTTCTGCTTATGTTGTTAATTATATTAATTAGTCTTCCAGTGATCCTCAATATGGAACATTTTTCGGTTCACATTACCTCACTTTCCAATAATGCTTTAATTAACTGAATGATTGTCACTTTGAAGCTGTTGTTTGGGAGGAAATACTAAATATTTTGAATTACCTATTTAACCCCTTCACCCCCAAGCCTGTTTTTACCTTCCTAACCAACCCATTTTTTCTCAATTCTGACCAGTGTCATTTTATGATGAAATAACTCTAAAATGCTTCAACAGATTTCAATGATTCTGAGTAGAGGTGAGTGAAACTGAGATTCGGTTTTTGAACCAAACACCAAATTTAAAAATCAAGGTTCGGGTTCGGGGTTCAGATGCATTACGTGTGAACAAAACTCGTGCGAGCAAAGCTGTGCTCAGGTACACTTGGTGCTCAGTCCTGTGCGAGCCGCTAGGAGTGTTTGAATGGTGCACAATGGGGGTAACAAGAGCATGATCACATGTGATCTACAATAAAAAAAAAGTTTGACAATGCCTGGCCACTCGCCCCCGAAAGTATTTTGCTTATGGCTGGCTGTATGTGGGCGAAGACTCAAACTGCCAATCAGTGACTTGATCCGGGGTTCGGGTAAAGCTCAAGAGTATGGAGCTAGGTTTGTTTGTGGCCGGTGGACCGAGCCTCGGCGGAACTGCTCATCTTTTATTCTGAGAATGTTTTTTCATGACATATTATGCTTTGTAATAGTGTTAAATTTAGGATGATATTTTTTTTGCATTTGTTTGTAAAAATATGAGATTTTTTTGCACAGTTTCGACATGGCGACGAATATGTTTAGCGCTGATAATGCTATTATCAGTATAACAAATCCAGTCATTTATATGCTGGAGCACCCGCTAAACAGTATTCGGAGTCAGGTTGTGGGTCAAGAAAAAGGGGAGGAAGTACAGGAGGATTCATATGTGCACGGGATACCAACATCTACAAGGTCCAGACGTTCAGCATTACCAAGGCGGCAGGCATGGGACGGTGGGGGAGAGGGATTAACAAAGGCACATGTTAGCAGTCAAACTGTTGAGGAATGTGCAGGAGCCCAGGAAGAAATGGAGGACGAACTCTTGATGGACATGGGAGACTCGGCAGATGAGGGAGACCTTGGTCAAATTTCGGTTGAACAAGGTTGGCGGGACATGTCAGAGGAAGAAAGCACGGTTATCACCTCGTTGCCACAAACACAGTTAGGACTTGGTCCACATGGATGCCCAAGACACATGAGCGCCTTCTTGCTGCACTACCTACAACATGACCCTCGGATTGTCCGAATTAAAAGTGATGATGACTACTGGGTTGCCACACTATTAGATCCCTGGTACAAGTCCAAATTTGGAGAAATAAATCCAGCCATAGAAAGGGAATCATGTATGCAGGAGTATCAGCAGAAGCTGTTACTCAATCTTAGCTCGGCTTTTCCACCAAACACCAGTGGTGCACGGAGTGAATCTCCCAGTTGTAACTTGTCAAACATGGGACTGTCTCATCATTATCAGTCAAACTGTAACAGCAACACCGTATCTAGTGCTGGTAACAGCAATTTTATGGAATCATTTCATAATTTTTTTAGACCATCCAATGCAAAGCAACAAGAGACAAGAAGTCTGACACATAGTCAATGGCTGGAGAGGATGATACAGGAGTATCTCCAAATGAACATCGATGCCATGACTTTGCAACTGGAGCTCAATCTTGAAAAATGGCCTGAGCTCGCCACTTACGCCTTGGAGATCTTGTTGTGTCCTGCAGCCAGCGTTGTCTCGGAACGTGTATTCAGTGCCGCTGGGTGTGTGCTGACAGATAAGCGCACGCGTCTGTCCAGTGACTATGTGGACAGACTAACGTTCATCAAGATGAACAAGTCATGGATCTGCAAGGACTTTACTACTCCTGTGTCATCCTGGGGAGAGTAAAGGCTGGCGTATTTTGGAATGTGCTTGATGAAAATGTACCTGTCAAGTTTGCAACTGGGGCACAAGTGATGCCACTGAAGGGGTGTCTGTGGGGCCCAGTTTTTGGAAAAAGGGAGACTCTGCTTGGAGTCTCCTTGCTGTGTTTTTAAAAACGAGCCAAGATGAACAAAACATGGTTTAAAAAATACTTTGCTACCAACCCCTGTGTCATCCTGGTCAGAGTAAAGGCTGGCGTATTTTGGAATGTGCTTGATGCAAATCTACCTGTCAAGTTTGCAACTGGGGCACAAGTGATGCCACTGAAGGCGTGTCTGTGGGGCCCAATTTTTGGAAAAAAGGGATACTCTGCTTGGAGTCCCCTTGCTGTGTTTTACATGATTTTAGAAGGGCATGACATGCCTATATCTGTGTTTCCTCCTCTTTTAACTCGTCCAGCTGTTTTGTTTTCACTTGAGTATATGTCCTTGTCACTTTCCCATGTGTTTGTGGTATGTTGTGAGTTGTTTGTCACCTTTTTGACACCTTTGAAGGTGTTTTCTATGTGTTGTTCTGTGATTGTGTTTGCCTGCCATTGTTTTCAATGGGGTTCGAGAGGTTTGTCGAACAAATCGTCGGACCGAACTCGAACGCGGCCTCCGTTCGACGAACCGAACCGCGCTCGAGCCTTTAGAAGCTCGCTCATCTCTAATACCTACATATGTGCATGTTAGATCATTTTTGTATGGCATAATAGATATAAAAATGTTTTCTATTATTATGACATAATATGGCATAAAATACATATATATATTTATTATTGATTGACATTTTTATTTACTTTTTGATCGGAATTATATGTCATTTTTTCCCCTGATTTTATTTTTCAGATTATTATATTATTTTTAAGGATGATTTATTACAATGATTAAGTTTCATTATTTGAAAGTGTGATGTATCTTTTTTGGGGGTTTTAAAATAATTATATTATGTAAATATTAAAGTACTTAATAAATGCAGTAATTTTTACGATCACTTGTGCAACCTTTTTTCATTGAAAATAAATATAAAAGAAAACACTGTTCCTCAGTATCCATAAGGCAAAAAAATATCTATCTGGCCACTGGAAAATGAGAGCTTTTTTTCTGTATGGTAATTATCAATGCAAACTGTGCAGCATCAGTGAGACAAGATATAGTGAACTATTATATTCCAAGGGGTTTTCAAAGGGCGTTCAAGGCCGCATGAGTAATAGCTGAACATGCTTCAATCTAGGAGTAAGGCTTTGTTTTTGAACTATTGTCTTGGATTTTAGCCTAATTGACCTTTGTTCATTCTTTCTGAGCACAGAGTTGCTGCCTGCCAGAAAAAACATACAGTAGATTATTCTGACTTACTGATCATTGTCACAATGTTGGTCCAATGTTGTGATTAAGTTTTAAGTTGACAGTGTATCTGAGGTCGGCTCTGCTCATCTATAGTACTCTACATGCAAAGACATAAGCCTTGATTCATCAAAGCTTTTATGCTATGGCACAACATGAGGCTGTGCTAAGATTTTGCAACTTTTGGTGGTCTCACTCCAAACCGCTCTCAAATTCATGATGAGCTGCCGCATTCCTAACTAAAAAATGTTACTCCAGTTGGATATTAGAGTAAGATTTTTGGAGATAGAAATGAAACAACTCATCATGAATTTAACGTACGAAGTTTGGTGTGAGACCACCAAAACTTGCAAAATTTGTATTTGTTGCCAGGTGTATGCGACTTTTCAGATGCACAGGATTCATTAAAAGGTGTGTGTTTCATAATATATCAAGAGCATCTGGCTCCAGCACACCTCTTCATGGAGACTAGCATGAAAATGACCAGTCTTGATGAATTGGGGCCATGGGAAAATTAATGGTGGCCAAGGCCACGGACAGTTTGGAGTGTGTGAGCCCCCTTAGCATGTCACATGATATTTTTGGAAGGACATGTAATAGGTCATATGATAAACACACTGTAACAATTATGTAGATACTCTGTGGAATCTGATAGCGTGGAATAAAACAAAACTTAGACAAGGGTTGGGTAAATACTCTGTATTAACAAATAATAAACACACAGTGTAAATCACAGAGAATAACAGTTGGCAACAACAAATTAAATGTAAGTGTAAACTGCACTAATATGTGATTGTCCAGAAATAATATGCAGGGTTGCGCACCGCAAACAAAAACGTGAATGTCCAGAATAATATCAGGAGTACGCACGGCAAACAGGTGGTGAATGTCCAGAATAATATGCAGGAGTATGCACAGCAAACAAGTTGTAAATGTTCAGAAGTCGTATGCAGGTGTGCGCACAGTACTAATATATGAGTGTCCAGAAGTTATATGCAGAAATGCTCTCGGCATCTGATAACAATCCAGACAGTGTGCGGCCATGCAGGATGATGTGAAGCGAAACTCTCGCATATTATATGTGATCACCTCTCCGCAAATAAATCTGTATTTGCATAGAAAGATAAACATTGAACAAGTGTTCTTAAAATATATTCAATCAGTGTAGACAGGCAGGTGATCAACCAATGAATGAGCAAAACCCTCGTTCATCTGGTGAAATGATTTTTTGCGCAGCACAAAAGACCATTGTTCTTTGAAGTGCATTGTCCTCCTTATACAATACTTGCCCTGCTGAGAACAATGGCAGCCCATGTGCAATGAACAGTCTTTTGCAGATTGTCAGTGTGCATTGTTTACTGCAGTTTGGCTGTGTAAAAAGGCTTTTAAACTACCGCTAATTGCTAAATACCAATCAGTGGTCGTTTAGTCCAGTTAGTCATCCATCTAAACAGACCTTTATATGGTGCAGATGCAGAATAAATATTTGCAGCCAGTAAATTACCACTGATGTTTTGTCTGATTACAGCCATTTTCTTCGTTTCTTTGCCATCTTGACAAACCTATTTGTCCGTGTCCTAAAGCTGTATTATTGTCATTTACGGGTTTCCAGACTGTTTACCACACCCATGAAAATAAATAGGTCACATATAATGTATAATGTAGGAAGCCAGGGTGGTGAAAATGTCATCCTAGCTCTGCAGGTCTTGATTAGAATGCACCTGCAGTGTTTTATATAGATCCAGGAAGTACGCTGTTAGGGGGATCAGTTTGTTGCTGACCAAAACTGAACAAGGATGTTAGAATGCTGTATATAAGTGCCCAGGCTACAATATATAACATAAAACACATCTAATATTATACTCACCTGTGGGGGAGTCGCGTTCGATGGGCATTGCTGGTGTCAGTTCGGTCCCACCTCTCTTACTTCCATCGCTGTACTCCTTCCCAGCTCTATGCAGATGATGCATCCTACGTTATCTACAAAAAGGCTTCCATTGCATTCCTGCGCATGTGCACTTCCCTCTGCCCTGCTAAAGGCAAAGCAAAGTACTGTAATGCGCAGGCATGGGGAAAAGACAAAGACCAGCCACGCATGCGCATTACAATACTTTGATTAGTTACATATACTGTATATGTATACATAATGATATTATTGGAACACTTCTTTCTACAGTCTGCCCCTGATTTCTGGCAGAAAACCATACTGAAACTGAGTCAAAACTGCGTTTTTTGTGCAATTTTCTGCTAGGAGATGCAGATTTAGTGCTGAAATTTATACAATAAAATTTCTGCACCAAATCTGCATCTCCTGGCAAAAAAAACACATCAATATCACATCAATACTGCATTGCATTTAGATGTGATTTTTTTGCCAAAATATGCAGATTTGGTGCAGGAATTTAGTGTATAATTTCCAGTAAGTGGCAAATCTGCATCTCTTGGCAAAAAAAACAATGGATTTCTGTCAGAAAATGCAGGTCTCATTGAACTCAATGAGTTCACCTGTGGTGAGGTCACTGAGTTCAATGAGGTCACCTGAGGCGAGTTTATTTTAAATAAAGGACTTTTTTGGTGTTTGGGTTTTTTTTATTTACATTTTCAGGATTAGTAATGGGGGGGTCTCATAGATGCCTCCCATTACTAATCTAGGGCTTGATGACAGCTGTCATTGTTTTGACAAATCACAGCTGTCATTAAACCCTTATATTAACCTGATTGCCACTGCAAAAAGGTCAATTGGGACGAGTCTGGTAAAGCACCGGTATTGTCGCATCTAATGGATCCTACAATTCTGAGCAGCTTTGGGCTGGTATTTTTAGGCTGAGGATTTTGGTACACATGTGTTCTCTGAGTGCTATCTGTGATAGCACATGGAGAACAGGAATTTTTAACTCACCTGTCTCCGACACTGCTGTCCATGGTGCTGATGTCTTTGGCGTTGTGGTCACACTTGGTTCCAGGTTTGCAGTGCACTAAATATGCAATGAGCATAATGAGCGGGACCTGAAGCAAAAGACAGCAGCACTGAAGACAGCAACACTTGAGACAAGTGAGTATAGAAATTAATTTCATTAAAAAAAAAAAGTGTTTCCTCCGGTACGTGTCACATAGATCACACCACTGTATTGTCCGTGTGAGATCAGTGCTTCCGGAGGGGAACGGTCTTGTCTCCATGTGAAACACAGGGACATGCCACACGGACACATTGTCCATGAGAAATCCCTGATGTGTGAGCAGACCCATTGATTTGAATGGGTTTGCGTATGTCTGTGATTCCAGTAAGTATAAAAACGGCGTCATACGTACTGGAATCATTGACATGTGAAAGGAGCCCTAGGCAGCGTGCACACAATGAGTTTTTGATGCTGTGTATTTTTGCTGCATCAAAAATACAGTGTCTTATAGTTCTGGCAAAATGGATGGGATTTATACTGTAACTCTCCTTCCCACTGTGCTTCATTTTTACTCAGCGCAAACTGACCTGGGGTGCAGGTTTCAAATTCACAACATGTCAAATTCTCTTAAGGGTATGCTGAGTTTTATGTGCATATTTTCCTCGTGTAATTCCTTTAGATACAGAAAATCCACAGGTAAAAACGTGTATGCATTGTAAGGCAAGAGTCACACTTGCGTATGATTCGCACGAATGCAATGCAAGAAAATCTCGCATTGACCTCAAAGTAATGTTAATCAATGAGGCAGCTCTGATCTCCATTTTTTTTCTCAGCTTCAATTGGATTGAGGAAAAAAATCACAGCACGCTGCAATTGCAGGGGTATCTCACGAGAGAGTCGCAAATGCAAGTCTATGGGTGCTAGAAAAAAATGGATTGCAAATGGATCACTCATCATTAGAGATGAGCCACCCCCTAGACTTCGATTCGGTTTGGTTCATCGAACGGAGGCTCCGTTCGGCAAACGTTCGTTGAACGTTCGACAAACCAATTCGAACCCCATTGAAATCAATGGGAGGCAAACACAAACACATAAAAACACATTATACATATACACATACAGTTAATAAACATTGCCATTACACTTACAGGTCCCCACGATGTGTCCTGCACTCTATCTCCCGCCGCTTTACCTTCCGATAATCGCTACGTCCTCCCGGTAACCAGCACTGATGATAGGACCTTCCGTGATGTCTTCATAGCCATGTGACCAGTCACGTGTCTATTTTCTCATTGGCTACAGACCGGTCACATGGCTAGACGTCATGCTAGGTCCTGTCAGTGCATCTCTCCGGTACGCGGTGCTCCGTGTACCGGCGAGATGCTCTGGCACATGGTCGGCTTCCCCGTTCCTGCATGTGGGCGCTCTTCAGTCAGCCCACATGCAAGGACTGGCTGCCACAGCTGGTGAATTGCGGCACCGGGAATCACATGATCGGAGCACCGTTGCTTTAGTAACCCGCCTGTCAGCGGTGACGTCACCGCTTACAGCCCGCAGCCTCTGCTCACTCACTGAGTAATTAGACTGCATGGGGAGCAGCAGCATCTTCCTCCCATTCAGTGCTGTCTGATGTAGCAGAGCTGCATGGGTTGAAGGAGAGAGAAGACAGAAGACCAGGATCGTGGAGGGATGAGAGGGAGTAATAAACATGGAGTCTTTAAGTGTGTCTGTGTATTTATTTCTATTAAAGTATTTTTTCTCTGTGTGGTGTCTTTTTTTTAACCCTTTATTGGAGATTCTTAATGGCCGGGTCAAACTTGCCTGACATTAAGAATCTCTGGCTTAATACTAGCTAGTAAAACAAAGCTAGTATTAACTCATTATTACCCAGCAAGCCACCCAGCTTCAGGGCTGCTGGAAGAGTTGAATACAGCGCTAGATGATAGCGCTTCTATGAAAGTGCTATTTTCTGGGGCATCTGCGGACTGCAATTAGCAGCAGAGGGGCCCAGAAACCTCGGGCCAACCTCTGCTGCGGATTCCAATCCCCAGCTGCCTAGTTGTACCTGGCTGGACACAAAAATGGGGCAAAGCACATGTGTTTTTTTTTTTAATTATTTCATGAAATTCATGAAATAATTAAAAAAAAAAGGTTTCCTTATATTTTAAGTTCCCAGCCGGGTACAAATAGGCAGGAGGGGGCTGGGGGCAGCCGTACCTGCCTGCTGTATCTGGCTAGCATACAAAAATATGGCAAAGCCCACCTCATTTTTTTGTTTAGTTTTTTGGCAAAAAAAATTAAAAATGCTTCCCTGGATTTTCCATTGCCAGTGAAGGTAACACCAAGCAGTGGGGGTTGGCAGCCAGTAGCTGTTTGGATTACCCTTAGCTAGCAATACAAAAAAATGCAGCGGGAGCCCACATATTTTTTTTTAATTATTTATTTAAATAACTAAAAAAAAATGGGCTTCCCTGTATTTTGATTGCCTGACATCACAGTACTGTAAAAATAAATCATTAAAAAAATGACGTAGCGCTCCGCGGTATTTTTTTATTCTCAGCGCAGATAAAGCAGACAGCTACGGGTTGCCACCCCCATCTGCCTGGCGTTACCTTGGCTGGCAATCAAAATACAGGGAAGCCCATTAATTTTTTTTTATTTAAAAAAATAGTTAAAAAAAAAAAAATTACGTCTGGTCCCCACATTTTTGATAGCAAGCTAGGGTAAAGCAGACGGCTGTAGCCTGAAAACCACAGCTGGCAGTTTTACCGTGGTTGGTGATCAAATGTGGAGGTCACCCCAGGCTCTTTTTTATAATTATTTTATAAATAATAATAATTACAAAAAAAGTAGGGTCCCCCCAAATTGGATCACCAGCCAAGGTGAAGCGGACAGCTGTGGTCTGGTATTCTCAGGGTGGGAAGGTCCATAGTTATTGGTCCTTCACAGCCTAAAAATAGCAGGCCGCAGGCGCCCCAGAAGTGGCGCATCCACTAGATGCACCAATTCTGGCGCTTCACTCCAGCTCATCCTGTGCCCTGGTGCAGTGGAAAGCAGGGTAAAAAATGGGGTTGATACTAGCTGTAAGGTCACCTGACATCAAGCCCAGCAGTTTGTGATGTCATGGCGTCTATCAGATACCTGACATCAGTACTAACAAAAAAAATAGACAACAAAAAAAAAAATATTTGAAAAAACACTCCCCAAAACATTCCCTCTTTCACCAATTTATTGTAAGGAAAAAAAAATAAGGGGGTCTCACGACGACTCTGCACCATCTAGAATATGGGGGGACACGCTCAGGGAACGTATCCCCCATTTTCTAGGAGTGCAGACCCTCCATGTGAGGAGTGTGGGTGCAATGAATCTGCACCCACTCTGCCCGGGTCCACAGCAGCAGAGTCCATGTCGTAAGTGTTGCTACCAAAGCTGCAATGCCCTGCTCATGAGGTAAGGGCATTCCTAATCAGGAGAACTATACTACATTTCCAAAAAAAAGGTATTTACTAATATTATTGCTATTACACCTACTATATATTGGGGATAGGATCTTAGAGATGGAATACCCCTTTAACTCCAGTTATCCTGTTGAATGAATACTAAACAGAGCTCGCTATTTAGACATGTTTTCTTGTGGCATATAACGGACTGTCATGTTTGGTAGTCGTTCAGCAGGGCAACTATAAAAGCAAATACCTCCATTTGGAAATGTAGTATAGCTCTCCTGATCAACTATGTTCCTTACCTCATGAGCAGGGCATTGCAGTAGCTTACAGATGCATGGTTACCGCCACTCACTGTGACTGAAGACAGGAAGCTGAGCTGACAGCGGCCCTGTGCATGCGGCAGCGTCTATTGTGAAGGAGGATCGATGCTGCACAGGTACCGTGGGACACCGGGGAACACCAGTGGGGTTATAGAGGGTTACCTGGCAGGGCCTGGGGAGGAGTTTTCTGTCGCATGTGTCATGGCACATGCGACAGAAATCAGAGGAGTAGGGTGAATGCGGCTGGCGCCCTGCTATGTACGCGGCCATCTTTGATTTCAGGGAGGGGGTTGGAGGGGGGCACTTTGGTGACACCGGGGGACTGGAGGGGACCGGGGAGGAGATTTAACTCCCATCTGACATGTTTGTTCATGCCAGATAGGAGATAAATAATTTTTTACCGGCGCTGTCATTTACTGTAACGTGATCATCGGTATACGGTGTATACCGGTGATAACGTGAGCGGGGACTGGGAAATCCGGCCTGAATCATGATCTGCAGGGTCTCAGCTACCCCCTGAAACCCCAGAGATTTTCTGACGCTGGGGGGCGCTATTCACTTATTTCTGCCTGCTGTTTATAAACCGCAGATCAGAATAAGGCTACATTCACACGACCGATCCGTTTTTGCGGTCCTTAAAAAACGGTCCGTTTTTTTCACGGATGCATCCGTGTGGCATCCGTTTCCGTTCCATTCCATATTCGGTCCGTATGTCATCCGTTTGTTATCCGTGTGCCTTCCATTTTTTTTGCATACCGCAAAAAAACTGAAGGAAGAAAAATACATAAATTTACCCAGGATCCATAGCTTCAACCTACATGAGGCGGTCACATGTTCACTCCAGTGCCATTTTCTACTGCTTTTCACAGCGCAGAGTGCTCTGGTGATTTTCCTGTGCTTGTACACTTCATATCAGTCTTTTCTGTCATTATAATGGCAGAAAGACACATAATGTCCCACTCTCCTGCATTTTGTAATTTTGCACCCTTTGGTGCCTTTCATGTGGCACTAAGGGGTGCTTAGCCTTATATTTAGCCCAAAAAATAAATACATTTGAAAAAGAAATGACGTGGGATTCCCCCCTATTTTTGATAGCCAGCTAGGGTAAAGCAGACGGCTGCAGCCTGCAGACTACAGCTGGCAGCTTCACCTTGGCTGGTAATCCAAAACAGGGGGCACCCCATGCTGTTATTTTAAATGAAATAAATAATTTAAAAAAAACAACACGTGGGGTCCCCCCAAAAATGGATCACCAGCCAAGGTAAAGCGGACAGCTAGGGTCTGATATTTTCAGACTAGGGAGGTCCATGGTTATTGGACCCTCCCCCGCCTAAAAATAGCAGGCCGCAGCCGCCCCAGAAGTGGCGCATCCATTAGATGCGCCAATCCTGGTGCTTCGCTCCAGCTCATCCCGTTGCCCTGGTGCTGTGGCAAATGGGGTAATATATGGGGTTAATACCAGATGTGTAATGTCACCTGGCATCAAGCCCTGGGGTTCGTGATGTCAGGCGTCTATCAGATACCCAACATCACCATCACCAACCCAGTCAGTAATAAAAAAAAATAGATGACAAACACATTTTTATTTGAAAAAACACTCCTCAACACATTCCCTCTTTCACCAATTTATTAGAAAGAAAAACAAATCCAGGTCTGGTGTAATCCAAGGGGTTCCCACGACGATCCATACCATAGTCATTGTCCCAGTCAATGAAAAACAGAATGTTCCATATTGGCTGGGAGAGCCGTGCAGTGACCTGAGCTAACATCAATAGGTCAGCCCAGGTCACTGCAGGGCATGACGAGCGCTGCTGTCAGGTTAGCGAGATACATTACCTGCGGTGATCGCTGCACTCCTGACAGCAGCGCTGTCACTGAGTTCAATGACCGCCACCTTCACAAACCAAGTATCGCGAGCGGCCCGTGACGTCACCGCTAGTCACAGTCTTGAGTCGGCAGCGAGAGGAGATGTGACAAGCGGCGGCCATGGAAGACAGTGACAGCGATGACGTCAGGAGGGCAGGACTTTATCACCGCAGGTAAGCAACTTTACCAACCTCCTGCTGACACTGCAGTGTGGGCAGCTGCAGACACTTTACAGTGCAGGCAGCTGTGGACACTGCTGAGTGGGCAGCCGCGGGGCTGGGGATGGGGCTGGAGCGGGACACGGACTGCAGCGGCATCCGACGGAAGTCACACGGAAGTGCTTCTGTGTGGCTTCCGGGGATTTTTGCACACGTAGCCAGGGTACACATCGGGTTACTAAGCAAAGCGCTTTCCTTGGATACCCGATATTTACCCTGCTTACCAGCTTACCGCAGGCTGCCAGCGATGGCTCCCTGCACACGCAGCTGTAAAAAGCTACAATTATGTTTTTGGTGATCGAACCGTTCTCGAACGTAACTCGAACTGCCGAACTCTAAGCAAATCGTTCGACTTCGTCGAACGACTCAAACACCCCCCAAAATCACTCGAACATGAAATTGGCGAACCGTTCGACTCGAACATCGCTTAACTCTACTCATCATATATCCGTATGCTGTGCGAAAAAAATGCAACCAAATTGCTGGAAAATCGCATCACATACGGATTACTTATGGATTGTTCATGGACCACATTTAAAAAAATAAAAAAAGACTCGCATTGCACTCGCATTGCACACGGATTACCACTTGGACAGCGCTTGTACGACTCTCCGGCATGAGAATCGGACTGCTTTCTCATACGCAAGTGTGACCCTGGCCTTAGCGCATTTTCACTGCGGAAACGCATCAAAGGCACATGTAATCCACACATTACTTCATCAATACAGTTTTGTCAAAGCCAAATACTAGACAGTAAGATGAAAAATGTGGTTTCAAAGATGCAATACAAATGCATGAAAAAAATGCAATGTATTAAAATGCATGTAACCTATTTTACATAATAGATGCAGCAATGGTTCAGAAATTCTGCAACATCAAAAACTCATAGAGGGAACAAGGCCTTGTAGAGATCTCATGCCCACTGTACTTTTTTCATACTGCATAATCTGACCTGCGTTTTTTAGATCCACGAAATGTCAATTTCTCCTGTGGCTATGCTGAAATTTATGTGTGGATTTTTCCCATAGAATTGCATTAGACCAAGTCCACACATTCAGTATTTGATGAGTTTTTTACCTCAGTATTTGTACAAACCTGGAGTGGGTGATAAATCCAGAAGTGGTTCCCGTGTTTCTATTATATATTTCCTCTGATTGTTCCACTCCTGGTTTTGGCTACAAATAGTGAGGTAAAAAACTCACCAAATACTCAATGTGTGCACATAGCCTTCCACAGGAAAAAAAATTGCATATGCTATTTTAGTGTGTTTCCACTAAGGAAATGCATTAAAAATGTACATGACTGTACCAATAAAGTACTGTTAAAGGCAAATGCCAAAAAGTATGAAAAATCTAACACCTTTATTGAAAACATGACATACCAAAAACAGACAAAAACTGAAGCGTCAAAGAACCCATATAAAAAAAATGTAATGAGAAAAAAATGCAAAAAATCTAATAGATGCAGAAATGCTGCAGAAAATCGGCAATAAAAACTCACCATATACTCATCATGGGAATGTAGCTTCATGGTCAGTGCCCGGAATGGACAGACTAGGCCGTACTCAGACCACGAAGGTCGGACATGTGAAACTCGCCTAAGGGCTCCGCTACACATCCGTGAAAACCACGTCCGTGTAAAACGGGCCGTTTTTCGGGTCCGTTTTCCGTTTTTTATGTCCGTTTTTATGGTATGTGTGGCCTGCGTGTGTATCCCGTATGCTAGCCGTATGTGCGTGTGGAATGTCCGTGTGTGCGTGAGTGAAATAACTGACATGTGTATGTGTTGTCCGTGTGAAATGTACGTGTGTGATGCAAAATGTCGTTACTACATGTCGGAAGACAGAGTAGCGGGATGAGAATGAACTCGGGTGAACTTCACCCGACTTCATTGTCATGCTGCGGCTCTGTCTGTGCCGTGTACTGATTAGCGGTCACCTGTGAAGTATTCACCGGTGACCACTAATCCCCCGAGTGACTGAAGTGTCCCCCCCTCTCTCATACTCACCGATCCCCGATCACCGGCGCTGCACGGCGTTCACACTGCTCCGGCGGCTTTTTCTAATTTGAAAAAGCCGGCCGCCCATTAATCAATCTCGTATTCCCTGCTTTACCCGCCCACCGGTGGCTGTGATTGGTTGCAGTGAGACACGCCCACCACGCTGAGTGACAGGTGTCACACTGCACCCAATCACAGCAGCCGGTGGGCGTGTCTATACTGTGCAGTAAAATAAATAAATAAATAATTAAAAAAACCGGCGTGCGGTCCCCCCCCATTTTAATACCAGCCAGATACAGCCATACGGCTGAAGGCTGGTATTCTCAGGATGGGGAGCTCCACGTTATGGGGGGCCCCCCACCCTAACAATATCAGTCAGCAGCCGCCCAGAATTGCCGCATACATTATATGCGACAGTTCTGGGGCTGTACCCGGCTCTTCCCGATTTACCCTGGTGTGTTGGCAAATCGGGGTAATAAGGAGTTATTGGCAGCCCATAGCTGCCAATAAGTCCTAGATTAATCATGTCAGGCGTCTATGAGACACCTTCCATGATTAATCTGTAAGTTACAGTAAAAAAACACACACACGCCCGAAAAAATCCTTTATTATAAATAAAAAATACAAACACATTCCCTCATTACCAATTTATTAACCCCGACAAACCCTCCATGTCCGGCGTACTCCACGGTCCTCCAGCGTCGCGTCCAGCTCTGCTGCATGCAGGTGACAGGAGCAGCAGAAGACACCGCCGCTCCGGTCACCTCCACGCAGCTAATGAGGTGAGTAGCGCGATCAGCAGCTGTCAGTCAGGTAACTCGCGGTCACCGCTGGATCCAGCGGTGGCCGCGGGTAACCTCAGTGACAGCAGCTGACAGACATAGAGACCGACCGACGGACTGAGGGAGAGAACGAAACATAAAAAGAAAAAAGACTGACATGACATGAAAAAAGCACAAAACATACAGGGAACAAACAGAGATGCGTCCGTGTCACTCGGACGTGCGCACAGACCCATTGACTTTCATTGGGTCCGTGCTGCGTGTTGCGTGAATAAAACGGACATGCTGGCGTGAGACACGGCCCACAAAACGCATCACGGAGACGGACTAACGGACATAACCAAAAACGCAAGTGTAACCGCTGAGATATAGTAACATTGGTGCACGTTTGGCCGTGTCTCCAGTATACACGGAAACGGACCAAACACGCACGTGTTTCACGGATGTGTGTTTCAAGCCTAAGGCTGTGTGCGCACTTTGCATTTTTTCATGCGTTTCCGCAGCGTTTTGTACTGCATCGTTTTAATGCAAAAATGCATGCGTTTTGATTTTCAAGCAAAGTCTATGGGAATTTGTGATTTCTTGTGTGCCCAATGCTGTTAAAAACGCAGCATTTTAGTTGCCGAAAATTTGTCAAAATCACTGCGTTTAAAGAACCAACAAGTCAATTGTTTTTGCCATTTTGGCAGCGTTTTGCTAACATTAGAGTCAATGAGAAGTTTCAAAACACATTTTACATCAAAATCCTAGCGATTTACATGCTTTTTTGCCAAAATAAACGCATGCGTTTTTGACATTATATTAAGGGCATGATATGTCCCTTTACACACACACATAGTCCAACAATTAAATTAATGAAAATCAATAATTTAACGTTATTTTATACATAAATATTAGAACATAGTTAACATTTTAATAAAATTAGCTATTTTGTGTATGATTTTAATCATGATATTTGTTATCTTTTTTTCCTTTTTTTCATAGTGTTTGAATGTTTAAACTTTATTTAGTAGTGTATTTGTATTCAAAATGCATCTGACTTTAAGCAATGAAAAAGCATGTAAAACGCGGTAAAAACGCAAGCGTATATTTAGTGTTTTTTTGGCCAAAACCAAATTTGACAAAGACAATTTCTCCCAGAGGATGCGTTTAGAACTGCAACTAACTCAACGCAAAGTGCGCACATAGTCTAAAAGATGGGTTTGTCCAGATGAGCAATTTAAATAAAGCTCATGAAATATGTAAATATGTTGAACATTTGCAATGTGACTGAAATAGAACTTCTTATTTTATGACTTAACTATACGGCACCCTTTAAACATCTAGATCCAAGATTACAATCCAAATTTAACAAGATTTATACAACTCATATGGACGAAAAAGCTGCAATCTGTAGCCTGGTTTTTATGTTTTTTGCACGTGATGTGACTCTGTATTACGTAACCTAATTTTTATTATTTGCAAATATATTCCAGAGAATAAAAAAATGTTATGAAATGACATAGAGATTAAACCATGACTAAAGTGATCAACGGGAGCAGAACAAAAGACCATTGAACGATGATGCCAAACTGAGTTCCCTAGATGTGCATAAATCAGTCAGTGCAGCCAACCTCTGAAAAACGGCCAATGCAGGATTTTTAAAGATCTGTGCACAGACATTACGAGGATGTTTTCCTAGGTTCAGTCACAAATAAATACCATATGACCCTTTTCATTATTTTGTTTTATAAGGCAAACTATATGTTCTCTCTATGTTTAGGTGGGTATCTTGGGTACTTCAGTTTCCTGCCACAAAAAAACAGATAAATCAATTAGTTGATTTCAGAGGGCGTTCCCCCTAATGTTTGTGTATATCTGACAGAAGATAAATTGTGCCCTCACTCTGAACACACTGATGTAAGTGATAACAATCTCTCTACTCCAATATACAATAAATTGTTTCTATACACTGTATTTTTCATTTTATAAGGCGCACTGGATTATAAGACACACCCCAAATTTGAAGGTGGAAAATAGGAAAAAAAATATGTTTTTACTGTTAAAATGACGGTCCATTTTATAATCCTAGTGCCTCTTATATTAACTCACCAGGGGGGAGTTGTGCTCATGGTGGAGTGACTCAGGAAGGTCTCAGGACGCAGGGTAGGCGATGCTGTGGGCTCAGAGGAGGGGGTGTCGTGGCTCAAGAGGTTCAGTGTACAGCGGAGGGTCGTGTATACTGCTGCGTGCTCATGGGGTGTCATGGCGGCAGGCACCATTGATCTGCCGGAAGAGAGGGGTGTCGTGGCTGAGTGTGTGGCAGTGGAGGGCCGGCAATACTGCAGGCTCATGAGTGTTGCATCAGCGAGGACCATTGATCTGCCGACAGGCTGCTTTGAATCTCCTGCTGTTGACAATATCGACTTCAAGAAAATGGCTGCAGAGTCCGATTTGTGAATGCACTGCCTCCATGGCCATTTTTTTAAGTCGATGTCATCAATTGCAGGAGATTCAAAGCAGCATGTAGTCCACTGGCAAATCAATGGTGCTCGCCGCAACACCCCATGAGCCCGCAGTATTGCCGACCCTGCACCCACTGCCATTTCAGTAAGTTATATGCGATTTGTAACACTGTAGAGATAAAAATATAGCGCATATGAGAAGCACCCGTGGAGTGATTTCTGTATATTTAGATTATAGAATTGCTCACCTGGTTAGGTTGTGCGCCCTCGCACAACCCCGGTGTTAGATGTATAATTCCTCTGGGGGATGAGGGACTGTCTCAGCTGGCGTTATCCGTTGTTTTGCTGGGTGGATCCAGGTTTGTTGCCGCTGCTGGCTTCAGATTGCAAGTGTATCTTGCTGAAACGCGTTGTGTTAATACAAGAGCTTTATGTTATTAATAATAAAGCCAAATTTCTTAAAAGATCAAAGACCAAAGATCTATTACTAGCGCTCACAAAGACCGGAATCTTTTTTCTATATGCGATTTGTAAGACACACCCCCATTTCCCCTTCAGTTTTTGGGGGAAAAAAGTGTGTCTTACTAATTGGAAAATAAGCCACCAAAAAATAAATTATTTCCACCCATGAAGCCCTAGCACAGTGTTTCCCAAACTCCAGTCCTCATGGCCCCCAACAAGTCATGTTTTCAAGATTTCCTTACTATTGAACAGGTGATGGAATCATTATCAAGGCATCACCTGTGCTATATTAAGGAAATCCTGAAAACATGACCTGTTGGGGGTCGTGAGGACTGGAGTTTGGGAACCACTGCCCTAGAGCTATGGTAGAGTCACTTTGAGGGTTCGATTCCACTTGCGTTTTGCACAGGTGAGTGCAATCCAGTAAAACATTGGATTGCTCACACTCTAGTGCAAATGTATGTGACAGTGTCCATCTGCGATTGATTTCTCATGCCCTAGCAGCATGCTGCGAATCATTCAGCATTCTGCGTTTTTCAGCGAGCCTCGGCTCACGCACCCCCCCCATAAGTCTATGGGAGCGTGTGAAATGTCGCACTGCAGTCGCATGTAATCCGAGTGCACTGCGATACACGAAGAGACAAGCAGCGGAGGAGATGGGGAGAAAGTGTTCCCTCTTTTCTGCACCTGTGATGTGATCACAAGATCGCATCACAGTCGCATGCACCTCAGCTGAAACCTGCAGCAGAGGGTCATTAGCATATTGCTTCTGATGCTCTCGCATCGGAGATATACGCTAGTAGAACCGTACTCTTATTTCAATACTTACCTTAAGCACTGTTAGAAATGTTCCATTACAAAATTCAACTACAAAATACATACAGCTGCACTCTAGAAAGAGATATTTAGCTTATGTATTGGCCAATGCATGTGAGTCGAGTAACCAACGACAAGGTAATCTCTAATATGCCAAGACCCAATCTTAAATGCTTCTATCTGGGTTAAAAACCTGTATCTCTTGGCAGAAAGTATCCAGCTATAAAGGAGGATGGACACAGTCTGGTTGGGTTGCTCAGTCAGAATAAATGCACTAAAAATATAAACAAAAAGACTGACCCACACATCCAACAGGTGTGAACAGGTGCTAGTTGAAAATACAATATAACTACAAAATACATACAGCTGCACTCTAGAATGCTAACAATGAATAAGGGCACTCTGGTATTGCACTACTGCTATAGGAATATTTAAAAAAGAGATACTTAGCCTATGTATTAGCCAATGCATGTGAGCCCTGTAACCAATGACAAGGTAATTGCTAATATACTGGGACCCTAACGTAAATGCTTCTATCTGGGTTAAAAACCTACATGTCTGGGCAGAAAGGATCCAGCTATAAAGGAGGATGGACACATTTTTCGTGCAAATATTTCTGACTGAGCATTCCATTCTTTTATAGCTGAACCCTTTCTGCCCAGACATGTAGATTTTTAACCCAGATAGAGGCTTTTAAGTTAGTTTCCTGGTATATTAGAGATCACCTTATTGTTGGTGACCAGGCTCACATGCATTGACCAATACATAAGATAAGTATCTTGTTTGTTTTAAAAAATTCCTATAGCAGTAATGCAATACCAGAGTTCCCTTATTCATTGTTAGCATTTTAGTGTGCAGCTGTATATGTTTTGTAGTTATAATATGTTTTCAGCTGGCACCTGTTCACACTTGTTGGATGTGTGGGTCAGTCTTTTTGATATACTATTACACAATTCAGCACAGACTTTCTTGGGTGGGCAAAGCTGTTGCCAACCATTGTATATGAATGCTGATCCTAGGCTCAAATCTGGCACCAGGGCAGAAGGACATTTTGGAAAGCTCTCCAGCAGCTTACAAAAGATTTGACACCTTCTGTTAGCCATGGATGTTTTTCATTTTTTGGGTAGCATCCTGAACTTTTCAGAAAAATTGTCCATTACGGTTAGAGGCCCCCCATAGATATGAGATAAAGGTCAACAAAACTTGATAATTTCATCATGACTAGCTAGACCACCTGATCTGTATGTGAACCTTTAAAACCTTTCCTCTAACACAGGGGTCTCAAACACACGGCCCCTCAGGGTAGTTTGTGCGGCCCCCAGACCCGTGCCCCTGGTCACTATCGCGGCAGGTGCAGGGGCCGCAGCCACTGTCTGCACTGTATGTCAGATGAATGTGTTGCTGGGGCTGCGCTCTCGCGCTGGCAATACAATGATCACATAAATCACTGACAATGACACTCACCTGCCGCGATAGTGACCGGGGGCACGGGCCTGGGGGCCGCACGAAGCAGAGATGAGGCAGCGGAGGGGGCGCAGGACAGGTGAGAAGAATGGTGTGTGTGTGTGTGTAAGAGTGTGTGTGTGTGTGTGTGTGTGTTGGACGTTAACCCCTTAGCAACCTATGACGTACTGGGTACGTTATGGCTCCCTGGTACTTAAGGACCCATGACATACCCAGTATGTCATGGTGAAATCGTGTCCCCGGTAGCTGCGATGGCTGCAAATACCTTAGATTCGGGGAGGAGGGGACCTCAGGAGGGGTGGTGTCTCCTCCCCGGATCTACGGAGGCTGTGATTGGCTGAGCGGCGTTTGTCAGCCAATCACAGCAACTAATGTTTCAGCCATTGAAAATCACTGAAACATTGAAATCCAGCCAAGATCAGGGCAGCTGTAGCCCTGATCATTGGCTGGAGCTGGGTGACCTGTGTTTCACCCGCCCCCAGCTCTGATTGGAGAGACCGGCCTTGTGACCGATCTCTCCAATCACTGTGGATCTGGGGCCGGAGACCGCCCCCTCAGCTTCACGCCGGAATCTGTGGAAGGCGAGTGGAGCTGCTGACCCATTACTACAGGATGGGGGACAAAGTGCGCACATTACTATGAGATGGGGATAAGGCTGGGGACATTACTATAGGATTGGGACATTACAAGGAAGGGCACAATACTATTGGATGGGGACATTATTACTATAGTATGGGGACATTAGGATAGGGACTAGGATGGGCACATTACTAAAGGATAGGGACTAGGATGGGCACATGACTATAGGATGGGGAAAAGGCTGGGGACATTACTATAGGATGGGGACAAGGTGGGCACAGTACTACAGGATGGGGACAAGGTGGGCACATTACTGTTGGATAGGGACATTACTACAAGGGGACAAGGATGGGAAACATTACTATAGAATATGGATAAAGAAGAAAAATCCAGCGCAGTCCTCAAGTGCAATTAAAAAAGTTTTCCATTTATTTAATGAATCCGTTAAAAATGAAAAGTGTACAGAGTGGTCAGCTGTATATGATATATTTTAATAGTATTCTTCAATCTCAAATTATTATTTCCTTATCTCATATATGCAGTTTTCATTCTTCCCTTCTCTGATCTTTCTTCTTTTCTCTCTTTTTCCCCCTCACTTTCTATCATTTTCTTTTTTTTTCACTCAACTTTTCTGAAAACCGCATTTCATGCACTTACTGATGTGACTGTCTGGTGTGATGGATTTCCAAACGTTAACATGTGCATGTAATTAAGGTGGGTGTGTGTTACACCTTATAGGAAACCGACATTCTTTCCTTTTCAGAACATGATTAAGACTATGTGTCGAAACGCGTAGTTCTGTGGGGTCCCTTCTCTGTGTCCCCTATACTTTCCCAGCTGACCGCTCTGTACACTTTTCATTTTTAACGGATTCATTAAATAAATGGAAAACTTTTTTAATTGCACTTGAGGACTGCGCTGGATTTTTCTTCTTTATCCATGTGACTGGCAGCCTAGCCTTCCGTGCGCGGATCCAGACATACAGCGGATCACAGCAACTCGGTGAGCTGAATTTTCATTTATATTACTATAGAATAGGGATAATGCTGGGGACATTACAAAAGGGTGGGGACAAGGTTGGCACATTACTAAAGGATGGGCACATTACTATAGAATGGGGACAGTACTATAGGATGGGGACATTGCTACAAGGGGACAAGCATGGGGAACATTACTATAAGATGGGGGACATTACTATAGGATGGGGACAAGGATGAACACATTACTATAGGATGGGGACAAGGATGAACACATTACTGCAAAATGGGGACAAGGATGGGGAACATTACTTTAGGATGGGGACAAGGATGAGCACATTACTGTGGAATGGGGCACAATACTACAAGGGGACAAGGATGGGCACGTTACAACAATATGGGGAACATTACTAAAAGATGTTGGTCAAAATTTCTATATAGTGCTAATTGTAAGACTATTAGTTACAAGAAAGGGATAAAATGTAAAAAAAAAAAAAAAAATTATATTTAAACAAAGAATGTGCACGTTTGCTATAATGAACAAATGAAAATGTTGAATATCAGTGATCCCAAGGTGTGTAAAAAAATAATATATATATATATATATGTATATATATATATATATATATACATATATATATATATATATTATATATGATATATGGTACCAATAAAAATGTCACTTTGTCCTGCAAAGAATGCAGCCCCCCAAATTATTTTTTTTCCTCTGTGCGGCCCATACACCAGGCCGAGTTTGAGACCCCTGCTCTAACAGATGCCATTCAGAGGAAATTATTCTTGTAATGTAATTGTAATTTAAATTTTACTGTTATCATTGCACATTATGTATTCTATCTAATACTGACTGTGGCAAAATAATAAAATCTGTTTTTGAGGCTAGTTATTGGTCTGTTATTGCACTCAAGTTTTAGTTTGGTTAATTGAGCTAAGGCAGAGGACCTATGAACCAGTGAGGCGATGAAGGAAGCAGACATGTTTTTTCTGCACTCCTTTAATTGCTTATTTTTTACTTATTCACCTTAATAAAATGTTGGAATACAAAGAGCAATTATCAAGATTATTTTTCCTGTCTCAATCAACTGCATATATCTAAGTACATTGAACTTATATAAATCAGTTTGCTAATTGGTATTGGTATGCTAATTAACAAGGACTAGTCCGGATGAGACGTTTACTCACTGAGACTAATCTAGGTTCAGTAGTTCCATAGATGTGATTGACAGTCTCTGCACTGTGCGGGTTTTCACAATTCAATCTCCTCCCACATTGAATAAGGGAACTCTGGTATTGCATTACTGCTATAGAAATATTTGAAAAAAAGATACTTAGCTTATGTATTGGCCAATGTATGTGAGCCCGATAACCACGACAAGGAGATATCTTATATATTGCGGCCCTGTCTTAAAATGACGCTATCTGGGTTAAAAGAGATCAACTTGTTATGGTTATTAGGCTCACATGCATTGGTCAATAGGTAAGCTAAGTATCTCTTTTTTTTTTTAAAGTATTCTTATAGCAGTAATGCTGGCAGAGCACCGGCATTGACAGGATATCAGCATTTCTGCTGTACAAAGGCATGCTGAAGTGTTGACACCCTGCATGGTTAGTATCTAGTAGCAACTCCCTTGGCAAATATCACAGCTTGTAAATACTTTTGGCAGCAGCCAAGTGTCTTTCATTTCTTGTTTCAGAGATTTTCAAGCATTCTTCTTTGGAAAAGTCTTGCAGTTCTGTGAGATTCCTGGCTCATCTTGCATGCACTGCTCTTTTGAGGTCTAGCCACAGATCCTCAATGATGTTCAGATCAGGGGACTGTGAGGATCATTGTAAAACCTTCAGCTTCCGCCTTTTGAGGTCGTCTATTGTGGATTTTGACTTGTGTTTAAGATCATTATCCATTTGTTTAAGCCATCCTCTTTTCAACTTCAGCTTTTTACAGATAATGTTATGTTTGCATGATAAATTTGTTTAAATTTAATTCAAACAATTCTTCACCTCTACCTAATGTTCTCTGTGCCATTGGCTGCAACACAACCTCAAAACATGATTAATCCACCCCCATGCTTAATGGTTGGCAATGTATTCTTTCCTGAAATTCTGTGCCCTTTTCTCTCCACATATCTTTCATTACTGTGGTAAAAGAGTTCTATTTTAATCACAGTACTTGTTTCCAAAATGCATCAGAAGCTTAGATGTTTTGTATTCTTCTGATGCTGAATTCTACGATGAGAAACTAGGACAGATTTTATTCTGATGACTCTTCCATGAAGGCCATATTTTGCAGGTGTCTCTAAACAGTAGAATGTACCACAACTCCAGAGCCTGCTACATTTTCCTGAAGGTCTTTTACAGTCAGGCAGGAGGTTCTGATTTTTCGCTGTAGCAATTTTTTTTGTTTGCCTAAAATACAAACATAATGTGTCACCTTTAGCTTTATACATTTTAGAGATCATTTAATCTTTAACTTGCTTAATTGTTCACAATAACAGTCATTTTGATCAGCTACACTCAAACTTTTACCTGCCACTGTATGTGCAGTGCCATAAAAAATAAAAAAATACCCCCTCCCCCCAAAAAAATAAAAATATCTTAAATGGTCATAGAGGCAGGTAATAGTTTTTCTTTATTAGTTGTTATATCTGAATATCTGAGCAAACTTGTTAATCCAAAACATAAGGAGTGCTTATACAAATGTCTGAACATTGTTTTACAAATCAAATCAGCAACTACCGTATTTTCTGTTGTATAAGACGACTTTTTAACCCCTGAAAATCTTCTCAAAAGTCGACAGTTGTCTTATATGCCGGTTGTCTACGGCTGTTATGGCTTTACTGCAGTACACACAATAAAAGATATTCTCACCTCTCCTCCGTGCCTGCGCTGCCTCCAGCTGCTTCTAGCAGTCCGCAGGCATACAGACTCTTCAATGATAGCGTCTTGTGCATGGAGCAGTCGCTGCAGGATGTTGTCATGGCTTTACTACAGTTGAATGCTTTATGGTGCCACAAAGCATTCAACTGTTGTAAAGCCATGATGACATCCTGCAGCGGCCACTCCGTTTATGCTATCATGGAGAAGTCTGTGTGCCTGCGGACTGCAGGAAGCTAGTGGAGGGCACAGAGGAGAGGTGAACATATCTTTTATTGTGTATAAACAACTGCATAATAAGGGAACCAGCAGGAGGGCATTATAAAACAATGGGAACATTACAGCAGGGGACATTACTAAAGGGAACCTGTCATGTCATTTATGTGTTCTTACCTACAAACAGTGTGATGTGTGCCCTAGTAATCCCTTCCTATCCATCCCTGTGTTGTAGTTATGTGTAATATGAATGTATAAAAATGTGTTGTATTACTTACGTGTACCCTATGTAAATGAGCAGGGACTCTGGCCCCATGGGCATCGCATCGCCCTGTGGGCATCGCATCACCCTGTGGGCATTTGCATATTTTCCGTGGATTTACATGAGCGACCCCATGATCGCCGCTGATCGCTGTCCTCCTTCCTTGATTGACAGGATTACGCCCTCCGTCATCATCCTCGTCGCATTTTCAAATCTCGTGCCTGTGCAGTTGGGTCTGCTTGCGCAGGCGCAGTTCGCTCTGCCATATCGCGGGCAGAGCAGAAAACAGCTGACCTCGCTCGCGCCGGTGAGCTAAATGCGTAGGTGCGAGATTATGGGCGGGTACAAGCATGGCGCTGGTGAGGTCATGCACAGCTCCGACCTCACCAGCGCCATGCTTGTACCCGCCCATAATCTCGCTCCTGCACATTTAGCTCACCAGCGCGAGCTAGGGCAGCTATGTTTTCTGCTCTGGCCGCGATATGGCAGAGCGAACTGCGCCTGTGCGAGCAGACCTAACTGCACAGGTGCAAGATTTGAAAATGCGACGAGGATGATGACGGAGGGTGTCATCCCGTCAATCAAGGAAGAAGGACGGTGATCAGCGGCAGGAGAAGGCTAAAGGAGCAGAAAATGAGCCCGCCCATCTGGCCAACCAAGGTAATTAGCATACCTAACGGCCAAGTTTTATAAAGTTATTTTTGGGATCTGGAAGGGGAGTCAGGGTCAAGGTGCACCTTCATAGAATGCAGCCCAGGAGCTGCAGAAGGTGATTCTTTTAGTTTGATAGGTAAAAATCTGATGACAGGTTCCCTTTAAACAAGGGGGGCATTACAGCAGGGGACATCACTAAACAATGGGGACATTACTCGGGTCAGCTTACACTCGAATATATACGATATATCCCAAACTCTATATTTTAATTGGAAAAGTTGGTGGTCGTCTTATACACCCTGTCGTCTTATATGCCGGAAAATACGGTACTATAATTCCCACTGATGAGTTGTAATCGCTAGGATAGCATTAGGAGAGGTAGGGTTATAATCCCCATTAAAAAATAGTCTTATTTGTTATCATCTTATTGTACAAAAAAAATTATTAATGGACAACTGCAACCAGATTTATTTATTTATTTATTTTTTAAAACTTATATTACAGAAGCAGCATAAAATGTGACAGGTGATAAATTTCCATATAATAAATGTTATAACCAAACAGTAGCTCAACTTCTACTGTAAAAGCACATTTCTCCTAAAATCTGCAAAGGACCATTAAATCATTTTAAGTACGAGCTTGACACTTGTAGCACTGCGATAATAATTAAGATACTAAAGTAAAGCACATTTAAAGCACATCATAAAAATATATGATTGAGTCCTTCACATTCTGCTCTCTGTTTGTGCTGAACATATTTATGATCATTTTTTATATTAGCAAAGCTGATGGCTCAGCAGATTCTGTACAGCACGACTCTTAGTAAGTGTATGTAGAAAGAAATAAAGAGAATCTTAGTAAGAGATTGATAGCTTTACTGTTCCTTTCCTTTAAGAAAAACTTTGCAATGTTTTATGCTAGCCAAAATCAGTTTAATATAGTCATACAAATTTGCAAAATGTGTACAATATCAAGCAGCTGTGTCGTAAAGGGTCTGTTTTATACCAAATTTAATAAATTCTGCTATTATTTACAACATTCAGGAAATAGCCCATTAAATATTGTTTTTTCTTTTGGTGGGGATTTGATAGTCTGTAATATCAACAGTCAGAGATATAAACCATATAAAAAATGACAATTCTGTAATTTGTAGAAAAAAAACATTTCACAATAAATCTTCAAATTAGCACATCACAAGATATTCTCATGAGTCAAAGGGGTATTTCACTAATAATGTGATCCTATTTAATTTGACCTAACTATTCCTAACTAACATTTTCCTAATAGAGTTCTGCTTCCTACCCTGCTCCTGTAAGCAGATCTCTTAGTGGCACATATATTCTTATGTTGATCAATCAAAAAAAGGCAGATCCCCAGCACAAAGAATGTCCATAGAAACTTAAAATGAAGTTAAAATTTAATTTTATTCCAATAATGGTTAAAAAAAGGGGAAGAAGGAATAAAACATAACTCCTCCGATCTACGCGTTTCAGACGCGATTGTCCTTAGTGAAGATCATGACTAAGGACGATCGCGTCTGAAACGTGTAGATCGGAGGAGTTATGTTTTTTCCTTCTTCCCCTTTTTTAACCATTATTGGAATAAAATAGAATTTTAACTTCATTTCAAGTTTCTATGGACGTTCTTTGTGCTGGGGATCCGCCTTTTTTTGATTGACTGCAGCCTTCTTGACCCACGAGCACCGTCCTGATTTTCCTTCCTGGGATGACTACACGGTGGTGAGCTGATTCACTCTTTTTTATTCCTATGTTGATGTTTTAGCTTTGATCCTTCCGGTCTGGAGACTGGAATTGGACAAACTTAGCAGGGCACGTCACTGGCGGGGGCAGGGAGGCATCTGTGTGAGTGACAGCAGTCTGGGCACGCATACTCAGATCACATTTCACTCTCCTCTCAGCCTGCTGTACAGTGCTGTGCTTTCATGTGACAAATGCTGAGATGTGCCAATCATCAGATAGCAAATCACATTGCACTGTAAAGAAGGCTGAGAAGAGCTTACAGGGAAGAAATGGAGCAGTTTCTAAATAGATATCTGGATAGAGTGGCAGCCAGAGTGTTGGAAATGGTTTTAGGGAGGGTTTCACAATTCCGTTTGTAGAAGTTGCATCTACATTATCCATAAAAAAAAATTGAGGTTAGCTCTAGTTTCCTGTAGTGGTTAAAAAAGCTAACAAAAGAGGTAGTTTTGGGGCAATTGGTGAGGTCTTTCTTAGTGTCTCTTCTGAATAACTTGAGGGTTTCCCTCTGAAGGGTCAATCTGCAAAGAATCCAAATACATTTTGGTTAATTCATCTTTTCTCAAGAGTTTTCCTGTTAATGATTGTATAGATCCTTGTGTTTGGTGGTTTATATCTCATTTTGATGTGGTGATTCTCTGAGTTTCGCAGCTGGCTAAAAAAAAGGATATTGAGACTGTATTTCAGCTATTACCAGGTTATCTAAATATCATTCATTTGTTGGGTTGTTTTTGTGAAAGAACATTTTGTTGATCAGTGTTTCTTATTGGGGTGCTCACTATCGTTTGTATATTTCAAATCATTCAGCGCCTTTTAGAATGGGTCGTGAAGGACGTTAACTCATTTATAAACTACTTGGACAATTTTTTTGTGCATCGGGTAAGTACAGTTGCTGGTACCAGTTTGCTTTTGTTACACAGAATGGAGGGGTTAGCATGTAAGTTTAGGATACCATTGGTGGGGTAAAAAAAAATACAGTAGGCCTAATCACAAACTCCAGTTTGTTGCACATCGTCATTGATTCATTGACAATAGAGTGCAGGTTGCCAAGGGAGAAGTTGAGGAAATTTAAAGGTGAAAATGGAGAAGATCTGCAAAGTATACCTAGTAACTTAGAGGGAGCAAGTCATTTCCGGACAAGCTTAATTTTGCATGCTGTATTATGCATGCTATTTTGTCGACAATTGGCCATGGCGACATCAGGTATGATGGTGCCCTACCATTTTATTAGATTAGGGAAAGAATTACAGAAGTAATTGTGTGTTTGTTTGGATTTTTTTGCACATATATAATAGAGAACCTTGTGGATAGACTCGGTGGTAAGTTTTAGAAATGTTTACAGATGCTGCAGATAGTGATGGTTTTGGCCAAGAACTGTTCCCTATTGCGATTTTGTCAACCCTTGGGGTGTTAACAGAAAAGTAGAAAAGTAACATTTTTCTGTGATAACATCGGGTTGACTTGGGTAATATTTTCTAGTATACTTTATGAATCATCTCCTCCAGTGGTAAAGGTGTTGCACCAGTTAGTTTTACTGGGTTTATCACTGAATGCTTGGGTGGTATTGGAGCATGTACTTGGGGTAAAAAAAACAAACATTGTTGACTCCATTTCTCATTCTCAGTGGGATCATTTTGGGGAACAGGTGCCCATAGCGGAGGAATCGTGTCTGGAGTGCAACGTCGCGTTGTGTGATGTCATTTGTGTAACCAGGGAGTTGATATTTTAGTCTTCGGCTAAGAAACTTTGTCTGCTTATAGTTGGACTTGAGATATATGGGAGAATTCAAAAGCGTCTTTGCGTGATATGACTGGGGAGGAGGGATTAGTGTTCTTGTTAGTGGGGCATTGTCAGGGGGTGAATTGGTCAATTTTTAATATAATTAGATTAATGCCATGGCTGGCCTTTGGGTATAAAGCACAGGGATCCAAGGATGTCACTAAATTGTTTCTATTGGCAGAAGTATGGAAGGGATAGTACAGGTTTTGGATGGGGGCGGACAAATGTTACTTTGTTTCTAATGACTTGTTTCAGCTCTTTGGAAAGCCATGTGGAAGTGCTGTGCAAAACTGTTTAAATTGACCCATTCCTTTGCATTTTTTAGGCTCCTTTAAGACAAGAGATATTGCTTTGTTCGGTTGGAGATTGGGAAATTGTGGTATGATATTGCAGCAAATACTTCTAGAACTCCATTGATTGCCAGGTTGGACTGTGCATGGATGTGTTGGTGCTTCATGTTGCTGGTAATCATTTAAGGAAAAGACATAAAGTTAAATTTGTTAAGGCTTTAGGCAATTCTGAAGATTCTTACAGCACAATCTGATATTATTCCAAGAAAAGTATAGCAAAGCACTCATTTGATTGTTTCAATTAACAGGCGAGGATACCAGAGAATGCTCATAGTGCATGTGATGTGGTGATTCACAAGTCTGCAGTCACATAGAGTGACTGCAGACTTGTCATTTTAGACAAGACCATCCCTTAACATTAAGGGTCAGCACACACAGCAACTAATATGGAGCGAGTGGAATGCGATAAAAAATCGCATTCAACTCAGACCAATATTACTCTATGGGGCAGCTGCCATGAGCGATTATTTTCTCAGGCCTAATCAGACCGAGAAGACAGTCGTAGCATGCTGCTGGTGCAAGGCGATCTTGTTTCACTCTCACCCATTCGAGTCTGTGGGGTGAGAGAAACATTGCATTGCTCTCGAACTACAGTGATGTAATGCGATTCTCGCATCAGCTGGCAACGGAGGAGATAGGGAGATAAATCCCTCCCTCTCCTCCACAGCACCGGCTCTCCCCTCCTCAGCACCAGCCCTCCCCTTTGCAACTGTAGTCTGATCACACGATCGTACCACAGTCGCATGACACACGCATGACACTTGGCTCCTGCTGCGCTGCGAGCATGAGCCGAGTGTCATGTGGGGACACGCAGTAATCCCCGTGTGGCCTCAGCCTAACTGTAGGATTGGCACCAGCAGAAGATTGTAACTAGAAAGACAGCATAGAGCCTGAGTTATCAAACTGCTTCCTGTAGCCCTGAGAAAGAAGTATACATGCTTACACTGGTTTCATACTATAGTTTGCACTATGTTTATTATATACATTCTTACAGCCTCTGTCATGCCAGTACACATTAGTATCCTAATAACTGTTGTACGAAGAAGAGTGGTCTGCTGTGATATTCCATACAGATGTATCCAGTACAAAATCCTATAACGTTCAGTGGTGCATGGCAGGTTTGCAATGTTTGGGTTGGGGGGGGTTGCACAAAATTGCAGCAAAAAAAAAAATGAAATTCAAAACATGTATGAACGTAGGCAATATTTTTTTGGTGGAACCAGTATGTAAAGTAATTACGGTAAATTGCTTCGACAATAAAGAATTTCCAGATTAAAGTGTAAAATCCTATTCTGTGTTAAAGGAGTTCTCCTAGAACTGTAATAAAATTAAAAAAAATTAAAAATTGAACATTTTCTAAATACCTTTATTTAGCAAAAAGTTGTGCTTTATCTAGTGCACTCTGTCAGGAATTTAAAGATGGCTGCCACCACCTTTTTCAGTGTGCACCCAGCCTAGATTACAGAAGACATTCATTAGGACTGGTTATGTAAACAACATGCTCAAAACAAACGTCACTTTGGATTAGCAACCCGTCAAGTATTATCAATATTGACGAGCAGGTTTGGCCAAACATTAGTAAAAAGTTCATTTTGGAACCTGGACTTGGCCCAAATTTGACACCGGACCCCAAAACTCATATAAGTCAATGGAGACCCGAACGTCTGTGCTCTAATACAGCTGTAAAATGGTCGTTATAAGGGGTAGGAGTCTGCAAAAAGGAAGTAAAATTGGGGTAATTAGCCTGCAAAAAAATGTGAATAGAGAATCAATAAATGAAAAAACAATGATGCAGGCTGCAACCTTCAGCTGATGGCTTTATCTTGGCTGGATATCAAAAATAGAGGGGATTCCACTCCGTTTTTTTAAATTAGTTAAATAAATAATTTAAAAAATGTTGTGGGCTCTGCCCTGTTTTTAATAACCAGTCGAGGTAAAGTGACAGCTGATAATATCAGCCTGAGAGGGCCCATGATTCTTTGATCCCTCCCAGCCTAAAAATTGCAGACTACAGCCATCCCTGAATGGCGCAGCCAATAGATGCGTCAATTCTGGTGCTGTGCCCTGCTCTTCCCGATTGCCCTAGTGCGGTGGCAATCTGGATAATATTTTTAGGTTCGATGTCAGCTGTGAATTCACAGCTGGCATGAAGCCTAGGGGTTAGTAATGCAGAGGCGTCTATCAGACACTCACATTATGAACTTGGTAAATAATAGTGTTAAAAAAATACACACAAGAGAAAATAGTTTATTTGAATAAACACTTCTCCACACTCATTTGTTCACCAATTTATTGAATCCTCGAAGTTCTAATGAAATCCAATTAGTGAATAAAGACTCCCCCACACTACCTCATTCACAAAGTTATTAATTAAAAAGAAATCCTGGAAGTTTCAAAATAATCCACTGACATAATGTTCCACACTGCCTATCGATCCTATCCTATGAAGCCTCGTTCTGACATTGTTCGTAGAATGAGGCTTCAAATGTCACTGCCAGATAGCGACAGACTGGAATTTCTCTAGCTCGTCAGAAATTCTGTACCTACCACTAACCAGGAGTGACCTATGGAACCTCATTCTGGGAACGTTCACAGAACTCCATAGGAATCAATAAGCATCTTGTGACATTACTTCATTAGATTTCTTTGGATCTTCCAGGATTTTTTACATTAATTAATTGGTGAATGAGGGAGTGGGGAGGAGTTTTTATTCGCCAACTGGATTACATTGGAACTTTGATGATTTTTTTATTCAATAAAATGGTGAATTGTCACGTCCCCATCGGAGTCCGCTCCTGCGACTTCTGCTCCGATCGCCAGACGACACCATGTTCCCACCATGGATAGTGCTGGTGATGGGAGAGGAGTCGGTGCCCGTGGTTCTGCGGAGCACAGTGTCACATCCCCACCGGAGTCCGCTCCTGCGACTTCTGCTCCGATCGCCAGACGACGCCATGTTCCCACCATGGATAGTGGTGGTGATGGGAGAGGAGTTGGTGCCTGTGGCTCTGCGGAGCACAGGCTCCGCTCATCCACTAGGCTGGGTTTCCCTGGAACCTGCAGTACCACTGGCTGACTGTAGGTGGCGTGTGTCTCCCGGCTGAAGTGGCCAACATTCACCTGCAGCCTATGGGAAGACACCACACCCTTCTTATTCCCTCTCCTGTCACATGATCACTGCCAGTGATAGTTCTGTTCTCCTGGCTCATGTGCTGTTTGTATTGTGATTCCTGTGCGCTGACCTTGCTTGTGTTTGACTACCCTCCTGCCTGTCGTTTTTGTACCTTGCTGCCAGTTCCGGATTTGACCCCTGCTTTGTCTCCTTACTACGCCCTTGCCTGCTGATTCTGTTCCTGTTTTGCGTCTCCTGGATTTTGACCCTGCCTGACGACCACGGACTACAGTCTACCACAGGTAGCGATCTCTGAGGCTCTGTGTAATTCCAAATCCCTGTACAGGGGATAAAGGGTTGCAGAATTCTTGGGGTCCTGCTTTGTGAGCGGCTTTTCACTAGATTCCCCTTACAGCCAGTCTGAGTCTGTGGCTCCTATCAGGCATTACATGAATGAGGCAGTGTAGGGGAGTGTTTATTCAAATAAACTATTTTTTCCCTGTTTGTGTGGGGGTTTTTTTAACCCTACATTGCTGTGTTAGTAATGTGGCTGTATGATAGATGCCTATTCATTACTAATCCTTAGGCTTGAAGCCAGCTGTCAATTCACAGCCAACATTAACCACAAAATATTACTCCGATTGCCATCGCATCAGGGTAATTGAGAACAGCTGGACAAAGCGCAAGAATTGGCTCATCTAATGGATTACTTACTTTTGGGGTGGCTGCAGGCTGCTATATTTTGGCTGGTAAGGGCCAAATAAGCATGGACCTTCGTAGTTTGATCATTTCAGGCCTCAGCGATTTGCTTTGCCTGGGCTGGTTATCAAAAATAGGGTGAGGTCCAAGTAATTTTTTCTTTCTTTATTGTTCACAGCAGCATACAGGCAACTTCCGCATGCAATAACATTTGTTGAATGGTTGTACTGCACTCTTTCAACTAACTTTGTTAGGATATGTACAGTATCCGAACTCTGAACTCAGACATTGTCTTTTTTTAATAGTCCTTGTTCAAGTCCAAGACCCCGACATCCAGTGTCCTGTATGAACCTCGAACTTTACAGTTGAGGTCTGCTCATCCCTAATCATGAGCTCACATTCCTCTGTTCAGTCAACCTGACAGCACAGTGAGTGGAGTGAAGGAAAAGAAAAACATATTTTACAAACTCAATAATAGTGTATACCCAGGGATATCATGTCTTAGGCCTCGTGCGCACGTTGCATAATATCATGCATTTACGCTGCGTTTAGTACTGCAGCATAAATGCATGCATCCTCCACCCCCAGCACAATCTATATACATTGTGCATAATCCGTGCGCACATCCACCCATGCATGATCCACCCATGATTAAGCCATCATAAATACTGTGAAACGTACGTCGGGTTCTACGGGAGATTCTCCTACCGGCTTGCTTCTTACAGTGCTGACACCCTGACTGGTAGTATTCCTCACCATTTTCCCCCTCTCCCGTTGAGACATACTGTATATCATAGCCATGGTTGCTTCTTTAAACTTTTGGGAAGCCTGAGTGTGAACGGGTAGGAGGCGGTGCACTTATAGCGCTGGTTTAAGCCCACCCACTGTACCTTTTGAAATTGTCCTCTATTTATACTTCAGGTATTATTGTGTTATGATGTATTTTGACTCTTAACTTTTTATATCAATGAAACATTTTCATATTTGTACCTAAAAAAAAATATTTTTCTTCTGTGTTCTAAATTGTAAATGGAGTGGGTTGTGAGCTCTAAGCTGTCACTTGATTGTATGGTTGTACCCACATGATACAAAAATGTGCCATAAGTAATTTGTTTTGCTAATCCGTGCGCACGTTGCTTTTTTGAACGCAGCGATTTGGATGCTAAAATTTTGACCCAAATCCATGCGTTCGAAAATGCAGCATGTCAATTATTTTGTGTGCTTTGGATGCAGCTCCCACTCTGTCTATGGGGGAGGTAGGATCCCGAGCGCATGAAATCGGCATGTAATCTGCTGTAACACTGCATCCATTACGTAGTGGTTCTGCAGCGATTTGAAGCACACATGTGCTGTCAAATCGCTGCAGTAATTTCAGCATTTATATGCGAACAAGCCCTTAAGGAGGCTGTGTTTAACCACACAAAGGAGCAGGACGTCCTCCTAGGTATACACTATAGATGATCTTTTACCTTGTTACTGCTATTTATATCATGATCATTTGACTATTTATATGATATTTAGCCATTTTTTATGTGCATTAAGAACGGCTGGCAAATGTTTGCTTTGATATCCCACTACTTCAGTGATGTTTGTGTAATATTTTTCTGGTCCCTGTAAAGATGCTGACTATTAATACATTTTAATATGCATAAAAGCAACAGAATTTTACAACGTTCAAACCAGAAAACTTAATTAGTAGAAGGCAAATAGGAAGCGCATCTGTTATGCCAAATACCAACAGGAGTAGACAGAGCTGCATGTATTGGATAATTATATTTCTTAGGCCTCCTTCACACGTCAGTGATTCTGGTACCTATGTTAGGCCAGAATCACACTTGCTAGTGCCTCGCGTGTTTCTCGCGCGAGTCTCTCATGGTAGAACCCGGCATGGCCGCATACTCCCCTGACAGGAGTGGGTCGGTTGCATGTATCTCTATGCAGCTCAGACACTCCTGTATGCATAGTGTGCGGCCATGCCAGGTTCTACCATGAGAGACTCGCGCGAGAAACACGCGAGGCACTAGCAAGTGTGATTCTGGCCTTACTGTTTTTATATGTACCATAATAACGTTCATACGCAGACCCATAAAAAACAATGGGTCTGCGCACACATCTGTGATTTCTCACTGACCGCATGGCATACATGTGTGTCCGTGTGCTCCACATGGAGACAAGTTCATTTTTCTCCAGCATCACTGATGTCACACAGACCACACAGTGGTGTGATCCATGTAACAGTTACCAGAAAAAACACGATACTGTCCCCGGCCGCTGCGTCTCCTGCTTCCAGGCTGGCTAATTATACTCATGCATATTTACTGTACTGCGACCAAGAAGTAAGAGCAGCGATGAGACAGCAGCGGCCAGAGACAGGAGAGCTGGAGACATCAACACCACGGACAGCAGGAGCATGGCCAGGTAAGTATAAGTGCCTGATCTCCGTGTATTATCACGGACAGCACACGGAGAACACGTGTGCCAAAATCACTGCACATGGATGACCATATGCATCTTAAACACGTCAGTGAAAGACGTGTGTTTTTCACTGTCGTGTGAAAGAAGCCTTACAGTGAAGATTGACTTTAACAGGGGTTATCTTTTAAAACAAACATTTTACAGCTGAGCCTAGTTTTAAGGCCCCTTTACACACTGAAACTTTCTAGCAATCCCACCAGCGATCCCAACCTGGCCGGGATCGCTACAAAGTCTCTGGTGAGCTGTCAAACAGGCAAACCTGGCCAACGACGCAACAGCGATCCGGACCTGCAGAACGACCTAACTAGTCATTGGGGACGTTGTAAAGCAGCTTTTTGAAAGGGAAGTCGCTAACGAAGTCGCTGTAAAGTCCCCTTTACACACTGAGACTTTGCTGCACAGCGGGAAACAAAGGACCAAAGAATGGTCCTGAACGATTTGTAGCGATCACAACTTCACAGCGGGGGCCAGGTCGCTGATGTGTTTCACACACTGCAATGTCGCTGGGGAGGTCGCTGTAACGTCACAAAACTGGTGACGTTGCAGCGATGTCATTTGCGATGTTGCAGTGTGTAAAGCCACCTTTAGAAATTGCAATGGCTATTGTGCAATTCATTATGGGCTCTGCCAGTATTTGTTAGTTGCTCTTTGATCTGACTCACAAAAAAGGTTCTTGAGCAAATGAGCTTTCACCAAAACTCCACCGGAATGTTTAGATCCTCTGTTCACATTTTCTTTTTGCCTTCTGTCAAAAATATGTCAAAGTGATATGGTGGCAAATATCGATTTTAAGTTCCCCATTGAAAAAAAAAAATAGACTGAATTGTGTGGGTTTTTATAATTTATGTCTCTGTGTAAAAAAAAACAAACCAGAAGACTGTATAGTGAAAAAAGATGTAACACACTAGTTCATCAGTTTCCAAAAAAAGAGTGTGGCACCCCTGGGCTTCAGGTGCCACAGGGTATAACTCCACTTTTTAGAAGTAATATCTATCCTGGGTCAGGAGTGGGTTAACCTGCCAGTGCCTTCACAAAACACACACAAATAACAGCAAGGTGCTTACTCATAGGGGGTTAGACTAGGGCAGACAGGGGAGCCAGCCATCCCGAAGCATGGGACTTCCCCAGTCACTAGGACAACCACCAGGGGCGGGCACCACATGGGGTAGAAGTAGGCGCAACCAAGAAACTTTAGACAGAACCTTCCTAGGCACATTTTGGGATAACACCTAGCACTGACAACTGGATTTAGTGTTCCTCTCTCTTCGTGGGCCCGTGGCTTGGAGCAGGAGGCTCGGCCCGGGTTCTGGATAGTAACCGAGGGACACTTTACTAACAGACTTTCACGGACACCGGCGGTGACCGCCGATGGATCCAGAATCGGCTGGAGCCCATCGTGGCAGAGAATGGTACTCTGGGGCAGCGCCTGAAAGACTTGTGAGTAAGAAAACCTGGAACCGCAGGTCCTCTCTCTGCCTCTCCTTTACTGGTGCCATCGCCCAGCGCTGTGGCACCAACGGGGACTACCACCACCCCTGCCATCCTTCCCGGGGTAATCCCACTCTGGGGACCGACACCATCTCAACTGCACCCGACATCTGCCCCGGTGAGAGACCCTGCAGCGGCAGCCCTCATCCCTGGCTGCGTACCACAGGTGGCGTCACGATCATCTAATAGACTTTACTAACCTCCAACTACTTCCTCCATCCTCCCAGCCACCCTCCAATCCTCCTTCCTCTACGCCTCAGGGTAAAGGAACCAGGCCAGGCCACCCCGAGACAACGCAGAGGATCTGCACCCCCGGCCTTGCAACGAGTCGGTTAAAACACCTGCCCCGTGGGTCACTACAAGAGCATATATGCTTATAATAGTACAAGAAAATAAATAGAAAATACGTGTACTTGTCCAAAAATAAGTGTGAAAGAAGACATATAGATTCAAGGGTCTAAACTATGTAAGACAAGAAACATTTTATTTGTTAAAGAAGTCAGAAGCTGGAGACTTTCAGTCGGCAGTGTTCCAGTACAGCACATGATGGCTTTATATTCTTCTGGCCATTAGTATAAAACATCTCAGAAGTATTATACAGAACTTTCTCATTATAACAAGATGTCACTGGTTTCAATTTGGTTATAAACATGGCAATAAAAAAAAGAATTCAGAAAAGTTTTATAACAGTTTATTTCACAATACAGTTATCTAAACATGTTTGTCAATCCTTGGATGATATTTAATAAATCACAGTCCTGTTAAAAAATAGAAAAGTTGATGACCTGGACAGCTAAGTGCACAGAGTGGACCCATTGTGTCCCATTGTGTTGACACAAGGTTTGGCTAAGACATAAACTGCTTGATTGGAATATAGAGTATTGTCCTTATTCCAAAAAAGTCTACTCTTGAAGGTATGGAAGTCCAAGATAAATCCCAAAATTAGTCACTAATAGCAAAAGCTGATTTTTAGTACCTTTGAATTTCTGAAGGAGGATGCCACAATTATTAGGCAGAAGAGTAGTAGAAGAACAGGGTGAAGGTTGGTAGATGCTCTGCAATAGAATTCATTACAGAACATCATACTATGCACATATGCAAGTAACCTGGTATCATAAAATTGAAAGAAAAATATAATTGGTTAACTTCTTTATTATTGCTTTTTTTCATCTGCTAGTCCAAGAAGTTCAGGTATCGATTAGTGATGAGCGAGTGTGCTTGACACGCTCGATACTCGATTGAGTATCCTTGAGTTCGGGCTCCATGCTTGAATCCCAACCTTGCATGTTTTGTGACTGTTTTTCAGCCACTAAACATACGGGGATAGCTTGCCAATCATAATAATGCAGCAGCCATCTTGGCTTACTGTGATTGGGTGGCCACATAACTTCATCGGGTCTATATAAGAGCCGGTCATGCCATGCTCCATGTACTATATCAGGAAATAGTGTATGGAGAGCTTCTGCTGGTAAAAAGAAAGCATGTTACAGCATTTTATAGCCCTATAGTCCTTGGTGGTACTATGTTAAACTAAAGCGGGCTTTACACGCTACGATATTGGTAATGAATTATCGTCGGGGTCACGGTGTTTGTGACGCACACAGTATCATAGTTTTTAAGGTTGAAGGGAGACTCTAAGTCCATCTAGTTCAACCCGTAGCCTAACATGTTGATCCAGAGGAAGGCAAAAAAAAACCCAATGTGGCAAACAAGCTCCAATAGGGAAAAAAATTCCTTCCTGACTCCACACACAGCAATCAGACTAGTTCCATGGATCAACACCCTGTCATAAAATCTAATATACATAACTGGTAGTATTACATTTTTTAAGAAAGGCGCCCAGGCTCTGCTTAAATGTTAGTAGGGAATCACTCATTACAACATCATGCGGCAGAGAGTTCCATAGTCTCACTGCTCGTACAGTAAAGAATCCTCGTCTGTGATTATGATTAAACCTTCTTTCCTCAAGACGTAGCGGATGCCCCCGTGTTCCAGTCGCAGGCCTAGGTGTAAAAAGTTCTTTGGAAAGGTCTCTGTACTGTCCCCTCATATATTTATACATTGTGATTAGATCCCCCCTAAGCCTTCGTTTTCTAAATTAAATAACCCCAAGTTTAATAACCCGTCTTGGTATTGCAGCCCACCCTTTCCTCTAATAATCTTGGTCGTTCTTCTCTGCACCCTCTCCAGTTCAGCTATGTCCTTCTTATATATCGGTGACCAGAATTGTACACAGTATTCTAAGTGCGGTCGCACTAGTGACTTGTACAGAGGTAGAACTATATTTTTTTCATGAACACTTATACCTCTTTTAATACATCCCATAATTTTATTAGCCCTGGCAGCAGTTGCCTGACACTGTCCACTAAAGTTAAGTTTACCATCCACCCATACACCCAAGTCTTTTTCTGTGTCTGTTTTACCCAGTGTTCTACAATTAAGTACATAATTATAAATTTTATTTACTCTACCCAAGTGCATGACCTTACATGTATCTACATTAAACTTCAATTGCCACTTCTCAGCCCAATCCTCCAATTTACATAAATCTCCCTGTAATATAAAATTATCCTCCTCTGTATTGATTACTCTGCAGAGTTTAGTATCATCTGCAAATATTGAAATTCTACTCCGCATGCCCCCAACAATGTCATTAATAAATATGTTGAAAAGAAGTGGGCCCAATACTGACTCCTGTGGTACCCCACTATGAACTGAGACCCAGTCCGAGTGCATACCATTAATAACCACCCTTTGTTTCCTATCACTGAGCCAGTTTTTAACCCAGTTACACATATTTTCCCCTATCCCCATTATTCTCATTTTATGTACCAACCTTTTGTGTGGCACCGTATCAAAAGCTTTTGAAAAGTCCATATACACAACATCCACTGCATTTCCCTGGTCCAGGCTTGAATTTACCTCTTCATAGAAGCTGATCAAATTAGTTTGACAGGATCGATCCCTCATAAACCCATGTTGATACTCTGTCATAAGGTCATTTTTGTTGAGATACGCCAGTATAGCCTCTCTCAAGAAACCCTCAAGGATTTTACCAACCGTACAGGTTAAACTTACCGGCCTATAATTTCCCGGCTCAGTTTTTGTCCCCTTTTTGAATATTGGCACCACATTTGCTATGTGCCAGTCCTGCGTACCAACCCTGTTATTAAGGAATCTGTGAAGATTAAAAATAATGGTCTATCTATCACAGAACTCAATTCCTGTAGTACTCTGGGGTGTATGCCATCCGGGCCTGGAGATTTGTCAACCTTAGTGATTTCGAGGCGGCGGCGTACTTCCTGCTGGGTTAAGCAGGTAATACTCAAGGGTGAATTTATGGTTTCACTGGTCATGTCATCTGCCATGGCATTTTGTTGTATAAAAACCGTAGAAAAAAAGTCATTCAGCAGGTTGGCTTTACCCTCATCCCTCTCCACCATTTCACCAAGACTATTTTTAAGGGGGCCAACACTATCGTTTTTCAGTTTTTTACTGTTTATGTAGTTAAAATATATTTTAGGATTATTTTTACTTTCTCTCGCAATGAGTCTCTCTGTCTCAAACTTAGCTAACTTAATTTGCTTTTTACATATTTTATTTAATTTTTTATAATTATATAATGCCTCATCACTATCTACCCTCTTTAATTCTTTTAAGGCTTTCTGTTTTTCTTTAATTGCTTCCCTTACAGCTCTATTTAGCCATAGGGGTTTCCTCCTAATTCTAGCATGTTTGTTCCCATAGGGTATATTTTCTGCACAAGCCCTATTCAGGATGCTCATAAAAGTCTCCCATTTGCTTTGTGTACTTTTATTACTTAGTACATCATCCCAGTTTATTGCACTAAGATCATCTCTCAACCGTTTAAAATTTGCTTCCTGAAGTTTAGTGTCCTTGTAGCCACTCTACTATACATCTTACTAAAGAATACATGAAAACTTGTTATTTTGTGATCACTATTCCCCAAGTAACCCCCAACTTGTATATTTGATATGCGGTCTGGCCTATTGGTTAGTACAAGGTCTAGTAGTGCTCCCCCTCTTGTGGGGTCCTGTACCATTTGTGAAAGGTAATTATCTTTCATTGTTATCAAAAATCTATTTCCTTTGCTGGAACTGCAAGTTTCTGTTCCCCAATTTATATCAGGATAGTTAAAGTCCCCCATAATAATTACCTCTCCGAGACTCGCTGCTTTATCAATTTGCTTCATGAGGAGATTCTCTACCTCTTCCATAATATTCGGCGTCTTATAACACACCCCTATCAGTATTTTATTATTCATTCTCCCCCCCCCTTATCTCCACCCATAGGGACTCTACATTCTCAGTACCCTCACATATGATGTCATGCAGGATGGGTTTTAAGGATGATTTTACATATAGACACACACCTCCCCCTCGCTTATTTGTACGGTCATTCCTGAATAGGCTATAACCCTGTAAATAAACAGCCCAGTCATAGCTTTCATCCAGCCATGTCTCTGATATCCCCACTATATCATAATTTTTTTCCAACAATATTAATTCTAATTCATCCACCTTATTTGTGAGGCTTCGGGCATTAGTGTACATGCACGTTACGTATGACTCTGTGCCTCTATTCCTGCTTACTGTATTAACTGTCCTAACCCTTCCCCCCCGTACCACCCCCAATTTCATTACTTGTGCCCTGGTCACTATCTGCACTACATTCCCCTTCTATAAAGTGAATACCCTCGCCCCCCATTCCTAGTTTAAACACTCCTCCAACCTTCTAGCCATCTTCTGCCCCAGCACAGCTGCACCCTCCCCATTAAGATGCAGCCCATCCCTAGCATAGAATCTGTAGCCAACTGAAAAGTCAGCCCAATTCTCCAGAAACCCAAAACCCTCTTTCCTACACCAATTCCTGAGCCACCTGTTAACCTCCCTGATCTCCCTTTGCCTCTTTGGTGTGGCTCGTGGCACAGGTAGTATTTCCAAAAATACCACCTTGGAGGTCCTTGCTTTAAGCTTACAACCTAATTCCCTGAAATCATCTTTAAGGACCTTCCACCTACCTCTAACTTTGTCATTTGTGCCAATGTGTACAATAACCGCTCCCAGCCGGTCCTCCCCAGCCCCTCCCAGTAATCTGTCAACCCAATCAGCGATGTGCCGAACTCGAGTGCCAGGAAGACAACACACTGTTCGGCGATCCCTGTCTTTGTGACAGATTGCCCTATCTGTCCCCCTAATAATTGAGTCCCCCACTACCAGTACCTGTCTTGCCTGCCCTGCACTCCTATTCCCCCCCTTACTGGAGCAAACACTCCTCTGGCGTTCAGAGGTCATGCCTTGCTGCAGCAATGCTACCCCTGTAATGACATCCCCCTCATCTGCCAAGTTTGCAAACCTATTGGGGTGTGTCAGTTCAGGACTAGCCTTCCTAGCACTTTTCCCTTTACCCCCTTTCTGTCACCCAGCTACCTACCTCACCATCCTGCCGCTCCCTACTACGATTCTCCCCCACATCTGACCCAGCAAGCTGCTGCTCAGTGAGCAGCAAACTCCTTTCCATATTGCTAATGCATCTCAGAGTTGCCAGCTGCTCATTTAGATCCAGTATCTGGGCTTCCAAATGGGCAACTTGTGCACATCTCGAACAACAGCATGCACCCTCAAACGGCTTTTCAAGGACTGCATACATGAGACAAGATGTACACTGGATCGCTTTAGCAATAGTGGAGCACATTTTCTAATGGAGATAGCACTAAACAAATGTTAAGTAATTAAACAACTAAATACAAACAATTCTACTCACACTTACTTTTGCTCACACTTTGTTCACTCACGCTCACAATGAAGAAGACGGGCCAAAAATCGGCGGCGGTTTTTAGAAGTCTTTCTTCCGGCTGTAATGGCCAAAACCTGGTTCTTCTTGAGCTCGCGGTGACTCTTCACTTATCCCAGAAGGCATTGGGAATATGCAAATTATCCTCGCAGGACTCCTCCCCTGGTTTTCAGAAGTCTTCCTTCCGGCTGTAATGGCCAAAACCCGTTTCTCCTTGAGCTCGCGGTGACTCTTCACTTATCCCAGAAGACACTGGGAATATGCAAATTATCCTCGCAGGACTCCTCCCCTGGTTTTCAGAAGTCTTCCTTCCGCCTGTAACGGCCAAAACCCAGTTCTCCTTGAGCTCGCGGTGACTCTTCACTTATCCCAGAAGGCATTGGGAATATGCAAATTATCCTCGCAGGACTCCTCCCCTGGTTTTCAGAAGTCTTCCTTCCGGCTGTAATGGCCAAAACCCGGTTCTCCTTGAGCTTGTGGTGACTCTTCACTTATCCCAGAAGGCACTGGGAATATGCAAATTATCCTCGCAGGACTCCTCCCCTGGTTTCATCCGGCGTGATTAACGATATTGTAGTGTGTGACACTTATGAGCGACCTTAAACGATCGCAAAAGCAGTCAAAATCGTTTGCCGCGGAGAGGTCATCCTGAATCAAAAAATCGTTTTCTGTTTATTAGCGATGTTGTTCCTCGTTCCTGCGGCACCACACATCGCTGTGTGTGACACCGCAGGAGCGACGAACATCTCCTTACCTGCCTCCACCAGCAATGTGGAAGGAAGGAGGTGGGCGGGATGTTACGTCCCGCTCATCTCCGCCCCTCCGCTTCTATCGGACGCCTGCCATGTGACATCGCTGTGACGCCGCACAAACCGCCCCCTTAGAAAGAAGGTGGGTCGGCGGCCAGAGCGACGTCGCAGAGCAGGTATGTGCGTGTGACGCTGCCGTAGCGATAATGCTCGCTACAGCAGCGATCACACAATATCACACATACAATGGGGGCGGGTGCTATCGCGCTCGACATCGCTAGCTGATGCTAGCGATATCGCAGCATGTAAAGCCCTCTTAACAGTCCTTTACAGGGCTAATTCAGACAGATTCTATTATCTAATAATTAGAGTTGAGCGCGGTTCGTGGTTCTCCATTTCGCGGTTCGAGTGATTTTGGGGGGTGTTCTAGATCGAACTAGAACTCGAGCTTTTTGCTAAAAGTTCGTTAGCTCGAGTTACGTTCGAGAACGATTCTATCAGCAAAAAGCCAAGCTAATTACTAGCTGGCTTTTCACTGTAATAGTGTAAGTCACTCTGTGACTCACACTGTTATGAAATTTCAGCGTATAGTGTGCAGGGACTGCGCGGTCAGATCACTGCTGCTGGGATAATGGCGATCGCCATTTTTTTTTCTTTTCTTCCTTCCCTAAGCGCGCGTGTAGTGGGGCGGGCCAGCATGTCAGCCAATCCCAGACACACACACAGCTAAGTGGACTTTTTTTCCAGACAAGCAAGGGCATGTATCATAGGCTGTCCATGTCACATGTCCTTGCATTATAAATACGGGCATTTTCCCGTCTGGACGCCATTATCTGCCTTCTGCGTCTGGGTGACAGTCACTGCTGACGCAGCTCCTGCCGCCGATCCTGCTGTGTATGCTATACACACAGCGCTCTGCAGATTGGGGATAGAAGTTTAATTCAGCCCTTTTCAGGGCTCTTTTCATCCGGCTCAGAGCCATAGGTGACAGTCAGGTTCGTGGAAACAGTTTTTAACAGCTACAGATAACAGCGTCTGTGTAGCTAAGCTCAGGAACTTCCTTGCTGCATTTCACCATTAGGAGGGATAGAAAGTAAGGCTTCCTTTCCTCTACACTGACCCACAACCCGGCCACTGTACCCTCCTGCCCTTTTTAGCAAATCCATTTTATTTGCAGAGTGCTGCCAGTTAGTGCCATCCAAAGAGTGGCTGCTGCCCTCCATTATTGTAGCACTTGTGCCAAGCAAGTCCCACCACCTCTGCATTCTCCCCTCCTGCACATTTTTGTAAAGCCATTTTAATTGAAAAGAGTGCTGCCAGTTAGTGGCATCCAAAAAGTGGCTCTTGGACTCCATTAGTGTCCCACTGGTGCCAAGCAATTTCCAGCACCTCTGTATTGCACTCTCAAGCTCATTTTTACTAAGCCATTATAATAGTAAACACTGAGGAAACTTAGTGGCATCCAAAAAGTGGCTGTTGGACTTCATTGGTGTCCCACTGGTGCCAAGCAATTTCCAGCACCTCTGCATTGCATCCTCAAGCTCATTTTTACTAAGCCATTATAATAGCAAACACTGAGGAAGCTTAGTGGCATCCAAAAAGTGGCTGTTGGACTTCATTAGTGGCCCATTGGTGCCAAGCAATTTCCAACACCTCTGCATTGCACCCTCAAACTCATTTTTACTAAGCCATTATAATAGCAAACACTGAGGAAACTTAGTGGCATCTAAAAAGTGGCTGTTGGACTTCATTAGTATCCCATTGGTGCCAAGCAATTTCCAGCACCTCTGCATTGCACCCTCAAGCTCATTTTTACTAAGCCATTATAATAGCAAACTGTGCTGCCAGTTTAAGGGCCATAGTTGCATTGTCAGGGATAGTCTGTGTTGTTTCCTCTGCTGTCAATAAAGCTAGACCACCTCTGCAATCTACACCACCTCTCAATTTTTACTACCACATTTTAAGTGCACAATCTTGTTGCAATCAAAATGACATGCTGGTGGAAAGGGGAACAGGCGTGTTGGAAAAGGAAAAAAAGTTTGTGTCCGTGGGGAAGGTGGCAAAGCTCCATTAACATCTGCTGAAAATAGGCCATCTTCCAGCAAAAGTAAGATGTCTACTACTTTCCGTAGAAAATCCGATGTGCTCCCTTTTTTACGGACACGAACAACTGGAACAAAGGTAGATGATGCCCAAAAAAAGAACATGCTTGAATGGATCTCAAGTGGTCCAACAAGTGCCCTCTCCTGCACCTCAACTACCGCATCCAAAAAAAACCAGTCTTCTGATTTGTCATCCCAATCACACTTGCTTTTTCCCAGCTCTCAATTCTCCATCCGCCCTACGCAGTATGGTGGAACAGAGATGGCTGAGTCTGCAGAGCTGTTCAGTCACACTATAGCCTGGTAATCAGAGGTCTCCCAAGCTACAGTGAGTACAGACCAGGAAATTGTCTGCAGTGATGCCCAGAACCTTTGTGACTCAGATTCAGGCCGTGATGACCAAGTTTCTGAACATAATGTTGACCCTTATTCACAAACTGTAACACCTGTTGTTATAGACAATAAGGAACATACTGATGACGATGAGACGCAGATACCAGATTGGGATGACAACTTAAATATTCGGTCAGGGCAGGAAGAGGCTCGGTCTGAGGGTGAGGGGAGTGCAAACACAACACTTGATGAGGAAGTTCTAGATCCCACCTACTGTCAACCCACAGTCAGGCACTCGAGGAGGTCAACAGAGGTGGTGGAGGAGGATGCAACTGACGACGAAGTTACCTTGCGCCTTCCTGGACAGAGGAGGAGTACTGGTAGCACGCCTCTGAGCACTAGTCGGGGTGGCTCAGCAGGTCGCATGTCCTCTAAGCCTTGCCTAGCCTGGTCCTTTTTTGACCTTGCAAAGGATCGCCCAAATCATGTGATCTGTAAAATTTGTCGGGAATCTGTTAGTAGAGGAAAAAACCTCAGCAGTTTGACAACTTCTTCCATGAATCGTCACATGAATAAATATCATATGTCCCAGTGGGAAGCTCACCGTGCTGCAATGCGGCCTAGCGGAGCAGACCATCCACCGCCTGCCCCTTCCAGTGCATCCGCGCGCTCTTCATCTTCTATGACTGTGGGGACAGCTGTCACACCTGGTTTTCCATGCACAACTTCTACCACTGTAACTGCAACATGCAGTTTGCTTGGTATGTCGTCAGTTGGTTTGGAAGGGGAAACAAGTGCGTGTGTACAGCTCTCTCAGACATCGATAGCACCAACGTTGGATGAAGGCAACATCATGTCTACGCCTGCACTTTCCTCACAAACCTGCATTTTTCCAGGGACACCCTACTCAACACCGTCTCCACACAGCAGCCAGATCTCTGTCCCTCAGATGTGGACAAATAAAAGGCCATTTCCTGCGACCCATGACAAAGCTAAGAGGTTGACTTTATCCCTCTGTAAGCTCTTGGCTACCGAAATGCTGCCTTTCCGCCTGGTGGACACACAGGATTTTCGAGACCTTATGTCTGTCGCTGTGCCCCAGTACCAGATGCCCAGTCGCCACTACTTCTCTAAGAAAGGTGTGCCTGCGCTACACCAGCATGTTGCACACAACATCACCGCTTCCTTGAGAAACTCTGTGTTTGAACGGGTGCATTTCACCACCGATACTTGGACCAGTAAGCATGGACAGGGACGTTACATGTCGCTGACTGGGCACTGGGTAACTATGGTGATAGATGGTGAGGGTCTGCTGCACAAGTCTTGCCATCCCCACGACTTGTGTGTCAATCTTCTGTCTGTCCAAGTTCCTCCACTGCTTCTGCCTCCTCAACCTCGTCTGGGTCCTCCACCTCCGCCCCAAGCCTGCCTGGTCAGGCCACCAGCATTGTAACTGCGCAGAAGGATTAACGCACCACTATGCTGGCAGCAGAGCGCAACGGCATCAGGCGGTCTTTATCTTGAAATGTCTTGGAAATAAGTCACACAGCGGCTGAGTTGTGGGCAGCTCTGGAGACTGAGTTTGGTAAATGGTTTTCTCCACTCAACCTGCAGCCTGGTAAGGCCGTGTGCGACAATGCTGCAAACCTGGGTGCGGCCCTTCGCCTGGGCAAGGTGACACACGTGCCTTGTATGGCTCACGTGTTGAACCTTGTTGTCCAGCAATTTTTAACACACTATCCCGGCCTAGATGGCCTTCTGAACAGGGCACGAAAACTGTCTGCTCACTTCCGCCGTTCAACCACCGCAGCTGAGCGACTTCCATCGCTCCAGAAGTCTTTCGGCCTGCCGGTTCATCGCCTGAAATGCGATGTGCCGACACGCTGGAATTCGACTCTCCACATGTTACAGCGACTGTGGCAGCACCGCCGAGCCCTGGTTCAATACGTCATGACGTATAGCCTGGGCAAACGAGATGCAGAGGTGGGGCAGATCACCCTGATGGAGTGGTCTCCGATCAAGGACCTATGCACCCTTCTGCACAGTTTCGACATGGCGACGAATATGTATAGCGCTGACAATGACATTATCAGCATGACAATTCCAGTCATTTACATGCTGGAGCACACGCTAAACACTATTCGGAGTCAGGGTGTGGGACAACAGGAAGGGGAGGAAGTACAGGAGGATTCATATGCGCAAGGGACAACAACATCAAGGTCCAGACGTTCATCATCACCAAGGCGGCAGGCATGGGACCATGGGGGACAGGGATCAACAAGGGTGCATGGTAGAAGGCGAAATGTTGAGGAAGGTGCAGGAAAACATGAAGAAATAGAGGACGAACTGTCCATGGACATGGAAGACTTAGCGGATGAGGGAGACCTTGGTCAAATTTCAGTTGAAAGAGGTTGGGGGGAGATGTCAGAGGAAGAAAGAACGGCTAGCACCTCTATGCCACAAACACAGCGTGGACTTGGTCCGCATGGCTGCGCAAGACACATGAGCGCCTTCTTGCGCACTACCTCCAACATGACTCTCGTATTGTCAAAATTAGAAGTGATGATGAGTACTGGCTTGCCACACTATTAGATCCCCGGTACAAGTCCAAATTTTGTGACATAATTCCAGCCATAGAAAGGGATGCACGTATGCAGGAGTATCAGCAAAAGCTGTTACTCGATCTTAGCTCGACTTTTCCACCAAATAACCGTGGTGCACGGAGTGAATCTCCCAGGAGTATCTCCAAATGAACATCGATGCCATGACTTTGCAAATGGAGCCTTTGGTCATTTTGGGCTTCAAATCTTGAAAAATGGCCAGAGCTCTCCACTTACGCCTTGGAGATCTTGTCGTGTCCAGCTGCCAGCGTTGTCTCTGAACGTGTCTTCAGTGCTGCTGGGTGTGTGCTGACAGATAAGCGCACGCGTCTGTCCAGTGGCAATGTGGACAGACTAACGTTCATCAAAATAAACAAGTCATGGATCCACAAGGAATTTACTACCCCTGTGTCATCCGGGGAGAGTATATGCTTGAGTATTTTGAATGTGCTTGATGCAAATCTACCTGTGAAGTGTACGACTGGGGCACAAGTGCTGCCACTGAAGGGGTGTCTGTGTGGCCCAATTTTTGGAAAAAAGGGAGACTCCGCTTGGAGTAACCCTTACTTGCAGTGTTTCTAAAAATGATCCAAGATGAACAGATCTGGGATCAGCAAAGACTTTGCTACCTACCCCGGTGTCATCCTGGGGACAGTTAAGGATGGCGTATTTTTGAATGTGCTTGATGCAAATCTACCTGGGAAGTGTACAACTGGGGCACAAGTGCTGCCACTGAAGGGGTGTCTGTGTGGCCCAATTTTTGGAAAAAAAGGGAGACTCCGCTTGGAATAACCCTTGCTTGCAGTGTTTCTAAAAATGATCCAAGATGAACAGATCGGGGATCAGCAAAGACTTTGCTACCTACCCCGGTGTCATCCTGGGGACGGTTAAGGATGGCATATTTTTGAATGTGCTTGATGCAAATTTACCTGTGAAGTGTACAACTGGGGCACAAGTGCTGCCATTGAAGGGGTGTCTGTGTGGCCCAATTTTTGGAAAAAAGGGAGACTCTGCTTTGAGTCACCTTGCGGTGTTTTACATCATTTTAGAAGGGCATGCCATGCCTATATCTGTGTCTCCTCCTCTTTTTCCTTGTCCAGCTATTCTGTTTTCACATGAGTATTTGTCCTTGTCACTTTCCCATGTTTTTGTGTTGTGTTGTGAGTTGTTTGTCACCTTTTGGACACCTTTGAGGTTGTTTTCTAGCTGTTTTTATGTGTTTGTGATTGCCTCCCATTGTTTTCTATGGGTTCGAGTGGTTCGCCGAACCGAACTCGAACTAGACCTCCGTTCGACGAACCAAACTCGAGCCGAACCGTGTCCAGTTTGCTCATCTCTACTAATAATACTGCTCCTATTCTGCACTTCGTGTATAGATAGCTTCTGGAGAACACATAGCATACTAGAGGCATCTAGTCAAGGAATATTGGCTTTCCCTACTTTGCTGCTGCCACGTACAACCAAATGTCATTGTAGGAACAATTTAAATAGATTATATTGTCTAGTAATATTGATCTTAGCTACAATTAGTGTAGGGCGAGCTGCTGGAGAAGGAACAGCATTTTAGAAGCACCTAGTTGGGGATTATTGCTTTATAGTTCTTGGTGTTACCATGTACAACCTAATGTCCTTTCAGGACCAATTTAAATAAATTCTATTCTCTAATAATACCACTCTAAAGGGCCCATTACACGCTACGATATATCTAACGATATGTCGTCGGGTGTCACGCCGTTAGTGATGCACATCCGGCATCGTTTGACATATCGTAGTGAGAGACAACTACGAGCGACTGTCAACGAACAAAAATACTCACCTTTTTGTTGCTCGTTGACACGTTGCTCATTTTCAAAAAATCGAACGTCCTTCTGCGCGTCGGTTGTTCATTGTTCCCAAGGCAGCAAACATCGCTCCGTGTGACACCCCGCGAACGATGAACTGTAGCTTACCTGTGTCCCGCCGGCAATGCGGAAGGAAGGAGGTACTCGGGATGTTACGTCCCGCTTATCTCTGCCCCTCCGCTTCTGTTGGGCGCCCGCTGAGTGACATCGCTGTGATGCCGAACATCCCTCCCCTTTCAGGAAGAATATGTTCGCTGCCCACAGCGACATCATTTGGAAGATAAGTACGTGCGAGTGGGGTTACCGACTTTGTGCAACACGGGCAACAAGTTACCCGTGCCGCACAAACGATGGGGGCGGGTGCGATCACACATGCGATCGCACGATAAATCGCCGCATGTAAAGCGGCTTTTAGCTGCATGCCTAAGTAAAAATTTGCAACGTGTGTGGTAAGGGACAGGGAAGTGGACATCCTGCTGCTGGTGGTGCATGCAGAGGCCATGGCCATGGTATAGGGCAAACCGGACCTTCAGCAGGAGCACACCAAACACAGTCATCATCTACAGTCCCTGACAGAAGCTCTGTTGCTTATCCATGTTATGCAAATAAAAGCTTATAACTTGACTTTAAATTCATACATTGGTTTCATAAATTACTCTTTTGAAAGTTGAAACCCTCCCCAATTTGGTTTAGGTTATGATGAAGATAAAGTTGCTGCAAAGCGTAAATGTTGATCATTAAATGAACACGGAAAGGTCAGATTTTGACAAGACAAAAGTTTTGTCGCCTTGTCATATAATGCACCCAATCCTAGTTTACATCCTCACCTGTGCTCACTAAATGATCGGTTAATTAGTGGGTGTGTATAAAAAGAAACCCAGCACCCCAGACCTTCAGTTGAACTGCAACTTGACCTCTGACAACTTGCCAAAAATCCACCCTGTGACCAAAGCGTTGATTATCAAGAGGCTGAAGACCAGATCTACTGCAGAGGTGGCTGGCTGGCTGGCACTTTTAATGTATCTCAGCGTCAAGTACAAAGAATTAAAAAAAGATTGGAAGAGACTGGAAATGTTTTTGACAAGCCCAGGTCTGGCAGAATGGCAGAACCTGCAAGACAACTGCTCAGAAGGAACGTTTGTTGGTTAGAAAATCCAAAGCCAGCCTCTCTTCCACTGCAGCAGAGCTCCAAGAGGCCTGGTCATCTCAAGTCCCTATGTCAACTAGAACAGTTTGTAGGATTCTGTGTCAAAATGGCCTCCATGGTCTACTCAGTGCCCAGAAGCCAGAACTAAACAAAAGGCAATTTAAAAGCCATGTGGCATTTGCCAAGTCCCACAGCTTGCTAAAGAGATGGATGCTGGAAAAGTGGCAGAAGGTGGATTTCTCTGATGAATCTTCAGTTGAATTACACCACAGCTGCCAGAAATACTGCAGGAGACCTACTGGAGCCCGTATAGATCCAGAAACCAATTAAGTTTGGTGGTGGAAAGATCATGGTGTGGGGTTACATTCAGTATGGGGGTGTGCGAAACATTTGCAAGGTAGAAGGCAATATCAATAGCCTAAAATATCAAGAAGTATTAGCTACCTCTTACATTCCCAATCATATTAGGGGTCAAATTCTTCAGCAGGATGGTGCTTCCATCTCATACATCCATCTCTACAATAAAGTTCCTCCTGGCAAAGAAGATCAAGGTGCTCAAAGACTGGCCAGCCCAGTCACCAGACATGAACATCATTGAGCATGTTTGGGGTAGAATGAAAAAGGAAGCTTGTAAGACAAAACCAAAGAATCTAGATGAATTCTGGGAGGCATGTAAGACTGCATTCTTTGCTATTCCTGATGACTTCATCAATAAATTGTATGAATCATTGTTGAACCGCATGGATGCAGTCCTGCAAGCTCATAGAAGTCACACAAAATATTAAATATGGCTCTAATAGCACCCCATTCACATTCACCAATGTTATGCAACATATCTTTATATTAGAAGTTAATTATTTGTTTGAATTTCACATTACTTTCTGTGGGCAACAAAACTTTTGTCTTGCCAAAATCTGACCTTTCTGTGTTCATTAAATGATCAATATTTCAGCTTTGCAGCAACTTTATTTTCATAAACTAAACCAAATTTGGGAGGGTTTCAGCTTTCAAAAGAGAAATTCATGAAACCAATGGATGAATTTAAAGTCAGATTATAAGCTTTTATTTACATAACATGGATAAGCGACAGAACTTCTGTCAGGCACTGTAGACCTAGCTTCCTGTCCAAATTTGCAGGGGGGCGTGGGACACCACTGTTGAAGCAAGAACAGTTTGACAGGTGGTGGGTTGGATGGCAGATAATGCCTCCAGTCTGTTTGCCAGAACCAACCTGTTTTCCATACCCGTCCAGTCTCACTGGTAAAGAGTATGGACCCCATAATCCTCACTCTGATCCTCCTTCCGCCCACCATGGCAAGTCACAGGAGACAAATTAAACCACATTCAGGCACTGTGAGGAGCTCTTTACCTTTTTTATTGCTTTTTCTGTCCTCTCAATGTGCAAGTTTCAAGATGGTGTGTGGTGATGCCCAGATATTTGAGCAGCCACAGCCAGAAGAAACTGACGTTGGGGAATGGCAATTAATATATCAAGAGGTGGCTGGTGACAAGACACAGTTGAGAACAAGTCATATTAAGTGAACAAGTCAAGATTAGGAAAAGAGGGAGGAAGTGGAAGATGAGGTGGATGATGAAGCCACCAACCCAACCTGGTAAGGTGGCATGCAAAGCATGGTCAGCAGAGCAGAAGGGGAGGGATTCGCAGCACCATAACAGACAGGAAGATGCAGTGGGGTAGCCAGAGGAAGAATATGGTCAAATGTTCCCCAGAGCACCCACGTGCGGTCAGATCTCAGATCAATGTTTAGATGTTCCGCAGTCTGGCTCTTGTTTACAGAAAAGACATGAAAATGGTGATTTACAATCTGTGCCCTACCGAGATCAGAAGGGGCTTGACCATTACCTGCCTGACCACCATCAGCATGCTCAGGCACATGTCATCCAAGTACCTGACTAAGAGGGCCAAATACCTGGGTCCACAATTAGTGTTTGCAGGTGACACCACAGCATCATCCTCTGTGCTAAGTGGCCAATCCCCTTTCCAGGATACAGGCAAAAATGCCTCCTGCCCTGCACCTGTTGTTGCACATTCATAAATAGAGATGATTGAACTTGTTCGATAAAGGTTCGCCAATTTCAAATTCGGTACAAGCCGTAGCCTGCTCAGCTTGGGCTCAGTAACATGATCACTTTCCCCAAAAGTCGTCAATGTTTGGTCTTGTACGATAACTGATTGTGTTTTCCAAAAATGCTTTTCTAATAACATTTTATGCTTTTGGATAAGATTGTGGTGCTGTATTATGAAGTTATGAAGGGGGGATTTGTTTAATGAGAGGAGGGTGTGAGGATTCAGGAAAAGCCAGAGGAGCGGCGCCTTTTTTTATTTTTTTTTGTGTTGTTAACTTTATATGTGGCTGTTCCTGCAGCCAATCACAGTGCAGAAAACATCTACAAGGTTCAGACACCAAGGCTTGTGTCATTGGCTGGCTAAGTCACATGTCCCTCTGAATATAAAATAAGGAGATGCGGCATTAGTGCCATTTTGGGAATGTTAAATATTATGGAAGGTCCTACTGCTGCAGCTGCTAGACAGTTACCTTAGCTGTGGATTTAATCATAGGTGAGATAGATAGGAGACCAATAGTGTAGAATAGGGACGTGCAGTATAGGGAAAGGTGTATGCACAAATCTGCATTTCATGATATAAATATGGATTGCTACTTGAGAATGCCTGCTAAAGAGTTGCCAGTGAATTATTTAAATAGGTATTGTTACCTATTACTGCCTGCTCAAAATTAGCCAGTGAATTCCATTTCTAGGTATTGTTACTTATTAGTACCTGTTCAAAATTTGCTAGTGAACTAGCTAAATAGGTCTTGGCACTTTTTAGTGCCTGCTCCAAATTACCCAGTGAACCACATTTCAAGGCATTGCTACTTCTTAGTGCCTGCTTCAAAATATCCAGTGAACCACATTTCTAGGTATCATTACTTTTTTGTGCCTGCTCAAAATTTGCCAATGAACTATCTAAGTAGGCCTTGGCACTTTTTAGTGCCTGCTTCAAATTACCCAGTGAACCACATTTCTAGATATTGCTTCTTATTAGTGTGCTGCTCCAAAATACCCAGTGAATCCCATTTCTAGGTATCGTTAAGTTTTTGTGCCTGCCCAAAATTTGACAGTGAACTAGCTAATTAAGTCTTGACACTTTTTAGTGCCTACTACAAATTACCATGTGCACCACATTTCTATCTATTGTTCTTTATTAGTGGCTGCTCAAAATTTGACAGTCAACTAGCTAAATAAGTTGTGGCACTTTTTAGTGCCTGCTCCAAATTACCCAGTGAACCACATTTCTAGGTATTGCTACTTTTTAGTGCCTACTCCAAATTACCCAGTGAACCACATTTCTAGGTATTGTTACTTATTATTGCCTGCTCAAATTTGCTAGTGAACTAGCTGAATAGGTCTTGGTACGTTTTAGTGCCTGCTCCAAAATACCCAATGAATCACATTTCTAAGCATTGGTACTTATTAGTGCCTGTTCAAAACTATCCAGAGAACCACATTTCTAGGTATTGAAACTTTTTAGTACCATCCCAAGATTGCCATCTCAGGCAAGAAATAAAGAATTTATCTTTTGTATCGGATGTCTGACAGGTGTGGGCGTAAACTTGCGAAACATCTGTTAAAAAGGGGAAGTGTAAACCAACCATGAGTCGTAAATCATACCGAGGTTGTCGTGGAAGGGTGAATAGGTGGGGTATTTAAGGTGTACATGTGGGACATTCTAATGTTAGTCAAAGCTCAACTGAGCAAACACCAGCTCATCCTATCCTAAGAGAAATGGGAACAACTTCAATTACCACTAGATTTCTTTGGCAGCAGCACATCACTTCAACATTAAAATGAGGGTCAGAAACAGCAGGTGTTGGAGTGCATGGCAAGCGCTGCATCAAGTGGCCTCTCCTACTCTTCCTGCAACTCAACATCGCAACCAGTTCATTCCTCAGAGGTGCAACCTCAATTACACTTGTTTTCCCCGTGTCACAAATCTCCAACCGCCAAACTGACTGTGAGGAACCACACGTGGGTGAGTTTGCAGAGCTGTTCACACATTCTATTTAATGGGCATCAGAGTTCTGCTCCAAAGATTCCCAGACTCAAGAGGAGGAAAGCATCTGGACCAATACCCAAAGTCTTTGTCAACTTTATCCAATATTACTTCGGATGAGGTAGAGTCCAAGCAGGATCCTGACCCTCATCAACTGAACTTTAACCCCCGGGGGAGGTGATGACGTTGAGACTCAAATACCTGAGGTGCACGCTTACTGTTCTGTGATGTCAGGTCAGGAAGAGGAGTGGGACAACTTCGGGAGAAGGTGTTGGTCAAAGAGGAAGAAGAGGAAGAAGAGGAGGAGCAGGAGAAAGGGACACCATTTCCTGTAAGGTCCAGACATTCGTCACACAGGTGGGTGTCATGGGAAAGTAGAGTCTATCAATTGAGGTGGGCTCATGGTAACAGACAAACTGCTAGTGCAGGTGCAGGAGCCGAGGAACAAATGGAGGAAGAACAGGCGATGGGTGCAGAAAACTCAGGAGATGAAGAAGATATTGATGCCATCTATGTTGTCCATGGTTGGTGGGAGAAAATGGAGGAGGCAAGCTTGAGTGTTACCCTGCCACCAATACAACATGGATTTGGTCCCCATGGAAGAGTTCGACACATGAGCGCTTTTTGCTGTACTATCTGCAACATGATATTTGTATTCTTAGGATTAGAAAAAGTGTTGAATACTCGGTTGTGACTCTATTAGATCCATGGTACAAGAGTAAATTTAGCAAGATGCTTCCCCCCTCGAAAGTGACGGATCCTGGAGTATCGAAACAATCTTGTAGACCATCTAACAGTAGTTTACCACAAGACAGCAGTGAGGCACACAATGTGCATCACAGTTCTAGAATTCTAATCACGGGAACATCGCGTGGTCAATGCAAAAACATTAGTAGCATCAGCAGTTCTAGTGGAGGAAACAATTTCTGTGAGGTTTAGCACACATTTTTTAGACCATCGCATGCAGTAGGAGAACAGAGTAGAAGTCTGACACATCGTGTCAGGACTCTAGTTTTTCTATTTATCCTTTTTGGGCTTTTTGCCCTTTCCAAAATGGTGCCCCTGCTTCATTCTTCTTCATGTATTTTGTGTCCTCTTGCCTTTTTAATCCCAGTCCAGCCTCCAGTCCTCTACTTGAGTATTCTGTCTGGTTACCTACTCCTAGTGGCATCTCAAGTTACTTCAGCAAATCCTGTGTGAAACTCCTGTTGCTGCTCTTCAGAGGTTATGCTCACCTGCTGCTGATGCCTAGCCCCTGCTGTGCTTCTGACCTGCCTTGCTGTCACGTAAGCTGGCTTAATTAACTGCTCTGCATTTGTTTCCTGACCATTGTATACTGCTTTGTTGCTTCCACCATTGAATTGATGCGTAGCAGAGCACGGGACTGTTCTGGACACTAGAAACTGCTCTGCATTTGCTTCCTGAACATTGTATACTGCTCTGCATCTCGCTTTGGACTTTCAGAGACTTCCTTACGGAGATTCAAAGACTGCATTGCTAAATCAAATTATCCTGTGAGGTTTTCAAGAGACTTTCCTTAAGGCTTCATTTGATATTTTCACTGTGTTTATGAACTTTATTGTTTTTTCTCTGCAGTTGTTTGCTAATCACTGTGTGTTACAATACAAACTTTATCATCTATAAACCGGGTTTAGTTGTGTCTTTGCTCAACGCAAATAGATTCCTGAATTATCCATTATAATTATTACACCTGTGCCAGTTATTGCCACTTTTCCTGTTGTCTGACCTTTATTTTTTGGAAATGTGGAGACAGGTTTCAGAGAGCTCCTTACTGTCCAAAAGTTTTAAGCAGGTGTCGAAAACACCAGCATGGTGGCTCAGTAGTTAGCATTGTAGTCTTGCAGCGCTAAGGTCCTGGATTTAAATCCCAAAAAGGATAACATCTGAAAGAAGTTTGTATGCTCTCCCCATGTTTGCAAGTGTTTTCTCCAGGTGATCCAGTCTCCTACAACATTCCAAAGACATACTAATAGGGAGTTTAGATTGTATGTAAAGTGCTGTAGAATTAATGGCGCTATATAAGTGAATCTATTATATATTTTCATTATATCTCCCAGGCTGACCACTTTAGCCTGGGACTTGCAGACATGGTTTTGTTTTCCAGGTTACAGCATGTTACACATCGTGACATCATAGGTGTGTGACACGCAATGACTGCTAAGGCTTGCCTGTGAGTTACCAGGTCGAAGTAATGATGGCAGAAAGGATAGGCCCTGAGGACCTGACGGTTTGTGGTAAGCAGCATTGCCCCATTTTTGCTTCTATTCATTTCACTGTCATATATTTGACCTATTCACTCTAGCTTGGGTCTTTCAGCCGCCACTAGGTCTTGGACATCGCTGTGTGTCCTTGGGCAGGGAATAAAGCTGGAGTGACACAGGCTTCAGATATACAATACCTCTGCAGCCTCATTTGTATATGAAACACTTATTTCTGAGTTTGGGAGGAATGGATTGGCCATGTAAAGGTATTGCTGAACTTGTCTCAGAAAGTACTACATGAATATATAAATAGTTTGAGGGATGAAATCCTGCTGACAGATTCCCTTTAAGTATAACTGCCGTAAGAAGCACATTTCAGTGGTAACTGATTCCTGTCTATAAAAGGCTTCTTGTTTCTTCCAGGGCAGACAGCTCCTACAGCCAGGTAGAGGATTGTCTCCAAACCACAAGCAGAATATGGTTCCACAGACATACTGTATATCAGCAGATTCAGTGTGAAGCTATTCATTCCGAGACTGAATCTTGTGGCTGAAATTCGCACCATGGACTAACCTGACTAATATGGATAATTTTCCTCTGACATAAACCTATTTTCTGTAAAAACCTTTCAATATTATATTCATATAGTTTCATGAAGAGTCCAGAACAGCTAAAGTTGCAGGATGACAACCATTAAAGAAAGCCAATACGGTGTGTACAGGGATTGTCACTATTTCCCAAAGTATAAACTACTCTTCATATAATGTTTCACTACCTACTCTTCACTTCAAGGATCAGTCCTTTTTAATATAACCTGTACCGCATGCCACATGAGAGACAGCAGGAGACAGACGTAATCACGTAGATTGTTGAATATGTTTTTTGACTGATTAAGCATAATATTAATTTCTGATTAATTTCCAAATATAACTGCACAAGAGGTGGTGTCTCTTTGTCACAAAGCTCTAAATAATTTCTACTCACACATCAGAGGGGCTCCTGGAAAATCAGGAGATCTTTCAGGCTTGGTGAATTTCATAGGTGTCAATGAAATCTTCTAGAAGCATTGTCCCTAAAGCCAATTATTCATTCATGGGCAACTACACATCCATTACCGTGGCGCTGACTGAGTATGGAGGTGTCATAGTTGAAAAAAGAGGGATGTGGCCATGAAGAAAGATTATCTTGAGCATTTAAAGAGAAGCAACCGCAAAGATTTTTGTTATATGAGGTAAAGGCAGTGCCATACAGGCAGTAAGATGCTGAATACAGGCAGTGCCATACTGGCAGTAAGATGCTGAATCCAGACATACCTGTTAAAGAAAGATCGGATGCTTGGTTGCAGAAATATCTTTAATCAAAGTTGCAGAAATGCACTTTGATTGACGGGTGCAACTGTGTCGCCCTGGGCAAGCCAGGGGACACAGATAACAACACCACTACACCCCACACTCCAGGTAGGCACACCTGCTAACCAGAAATCCTTGTTGCCTTCCTCCAAGAGTCTGTGATGCACACCAGGGGGTGGGCCAGGTGGTTGGCTCCGCCCACCAAGGAGCTCACAACTCTGGAGGCAGGAAGTAAACCAGGCAGATAGCTCAGGGGAGAGCTGGAGAGAGGAGTTCTGTCAGAGAGGAGGAAGTGGAAGGAGTGAGGAGTAGCCCAGGCAGGGGCTAGAGTAAACAGAGAAGTGAAAGTGGTGAAAGTAAAGAAGCAAGCAAAGTGACAGAAGGACAGAAAGCCTGAGAGCCCAGCTGTGTGTAGGGCTAGAACAGCAAGGTCAGCGACGGCGGTGACTGTCCGGAGTGGGACAGTTCGGAAGTTCCTGGTAGGACCCCGTTGGCTGTGTGCCCGGTGGTCTGGAGCAGTGTTCCGAAGGACAGTCAGCACCAGGGCAGGGGCCTCTCGGACCCCGGCAAGGCTAGGAGTCGCCCAATTTGCCGAATCCGTCAGTGACGGGGACGCAGATCCCCCAACAACAAAGTCCCGATTGACGGCAACAGCCCGACCATTAACGGGGAGACACCGCCACCGCCAAGGCACCAGTTTCCCCAGGGCCAGCGCCTGCGGGCAAAGTGTAGAGCTCCTCCGGCCCAGATTGCAGTCGGGGAGCGGGTAACCGGAGGGAATCCACCGATACCACCAGACCACACAGGTGCAAGGAAGAGAGAAGTCACCGCCACCTACCGGGAGTGCAGGTGCAGCCGTCTGTGGGACCGTCCTACCAGCCGTTGGTTTACCGTACAAACTGTGTCCGTGTCAGGCTGAGTGAGTACCATAGTGCCGCAAGGCACAGCGCTGCCCCCGCGTCCCTGCGCCCTCCAGGCCCTACACTTTACATCTCTTCACCGGGCCCCGGGATCACCAACCCCTACCCACGGAGGGGCAACACAACACCTGGCTGCTCCCATCACCATCCCCGGGACCCTCACACTGAGCAGCGGTGGTGCCATCACCACAACCGTGGGTGGCGTCACGAACTATAATCCCAACAAACAACCCCCTTTTCACTCACGGGCGAGGAGTGCCGCTCGAGACACCCCGGGATCCGGCCCGCAGCTCGAGCCACCAGGAGCAACTGCCGGACCCGAGCAGAAGGGGTGAGCGCGGTGTGCTGACACCCTCCTCCCCGCCCGCGACAACTTGGCGTCACGAACAGGATCTTACCGCTCTGCCGTCTGGTAGAGGTGCGCCTTGTTACCGCCGGAGGTATCCGGCAGAAAAATTTCAGAAGTCGCCATCTTTGGCGCGAAAAGTTCCCGCTCGAGCGTCTTCTCGAGCAGTAGAAGCGCGAAGGCCAAAACCCCGCCCCGAGAGAGGAGGGGCCGAAAAGAGCTAAGGGGGACGCGATGGCGGCTGGCGGCATGTAGTCGCCGCTATAAAAGCAAGGACGCCAGGACCTTGCCAGAATACCGTTCCTGGAACCAAACAGTGGAGATACCATGTGGATGCCGTCCCGAAACACCGTGGCCCCCGCACCGGGAACCGCAGCGTGGGTGGAAATCCGGACCGCGCAGCTCCACCTAAGGCTGCAGGTCAAGATGCAGCTCCTCATGGAGGAGTGGGAGACCGACATGGCGGACGTTGTGGCAGCCGTGCGGAGACGCGAGGAGGAAGCGGAGGAAGGGAGGGTGAGTGACCCACGCCCCTATGTCCCGGAGGGACCGGTCGCTGCGGCTGAGGGACCCGGTCCAAGCCCTCTCCCCCCGTTGCCTCCCTTGCCACCCATCTCGGAGGCCGTGACCCCGCCACTAGGCCCGCTACCACCGCAACCGGTAGCGATACCCAGCCCGTCCGCCCCAGCGGACCGACCTGTAGCCGGAGCCCGAAGCAAACCGGAGGCATTGCCATGGAAGGCCCCGAAGGTTGTGCCAGAGACAGTCCCCGAGCAGTTCCCCGAGCCGGAGCCGATGACCCGCTCCGAGCCGAAGGCCCAACTGCGGAAAGCCCCTGTGCCCATCCCCCACACCTCGGCTGAGGTGGCGCCGGGTTGTTGCTGCAAGGCAGCGCCCAAGGCCATGACACCGCGGGATACGCCGCCCACCTTTCTGACAGTGGGTAACGTACTGGATGTCCCGCGGGGCTCAACCCGTGCGCCGGAGCCATACTGGGACAGGGAGCCGACCAAGCTGGGCCTGGAAATCGTGGAGAGGGAGCGAAGAAAAGCCGAGCTGGTAGCCCGAGCCATCCGGGAAAAGGAGAACCTGCGGCAAGCGACCTTCCGTGTCCGGGGCCCGTTCTACGAGGGGCAGGTGCGGCGCTTCGATATCCGCCGGGGCTACGGGTTCATATACGAACCGGGCCTGGAGGCCGAGGTGTTTGTAGCCCGGCGGGATGTGCATGCCCATCTGCCCGAGGAGCATCCTGGCCGCCACCTAATACCAGGGGACATGGTGCGTTACACTCGGCACTGCGGAGAGAGGGGGTGGTTTGCCCTGGACGTAAAGCTGAAGGGCAGCCCGGAGAGCAAGGTGAGCTCTGCACCCCCTCCCTCGGAGGAAGCAGCAGCAGGACCGGAGTAGGGCAGCGGATGCCCGTCGCACCGTCCCCCGTTGGGACCACCACTGAGTTGTTTGTTGTTTGAAAGTTTTGAAAAATGAAAAATGATCCGAAGAAGTAACCTGATTTGTTGTTGATTTGCAACCGGCTGGAGCCGGCACCGTTGTCCCCGTGGGGACCGTTAAAAGTTTAAAAATGCATGGGAACTAGCCATGGACAAGCCCGTGAACTCTGCAGGGCAACCACAAACGTTAGTGGCTTGTAAATATGTTGGGTACCGTTACCGTTTCCGCAAGGCCGCCTCCGGAGAGGCAGGTTGGAGGGAGGGCCCTGAGCAGAGCAGGCCAGGGCCCAGCCACCAAAGGAACCGGTGGCTACCCTCTGGAGGGAAGGACAGATCCCGCTCGGGTGACTTGTGCTGGACTGTGGGTCAAGGGGTGCTGCCTGGGTTTTAGGGGCAGCATCAGGGCCAGGTTGCTTGGGTGGGAGAGAGCGGAAACCGTGACCGTACACCGTTGAAACGTTAAAAGTAAAATGTGCCTCCCGTCTTGGGAAGAGTTGATTGAAAATGCTTATGTTATGTTTAACCCTGTTATCCCCTTTTTACAGAAAAATAAAACCGGTGTAGGACGGCAGCCCGCGGACGGTCTGCATTTTGCTAAGGGGGAATGTGTCGCCCTGGGCAAGCCAGGGGACACAGATAACAACACCACTACACCCCACACTCCAGGTAGGCACACCTGCTAACCAGAAATCCTTGTTGCCTTCCTCCAAGAGTCTGTGATGCACACCAGGGGGTGGGCCAGGCGGTTGGCTCCGCCCACCAAGGAGCTCACAACTCTGGAGGCAGGAAGTAAACCAGGCAGATAGCTCAGGGGAGAGCTGGAGAGAGGAGTTCTGTCAGAGAGGAGGAAGTGGAAGGAGTGAGGAGTAGCCCAGGCAGGGGCTAGAGTAAACAGAGAAGTGAAAGTGGTGAAAGTAAAGAAGCAAGCAAAGTGACAGAAGGACAGAAAGCCTGAGAGCCCAGCTGTGTGTAGGGCTAGAACAGCAAGGTCAGCGACGGCGGTGACTGTCCGGAGTGGGACAGTTCGGAAGTTCCTGGAAGGACCCCGTTGGCTGTGTGCCCGGTGGTCTGGAGCAGTGTTCCGAAGGACAGTCAGCACCAGGGCAGGGGCCTCTCGGACCCCGGCAAGGCTAGGAGTCGCCCAATTTGCCGAATCCGTCAGTGACGGGGACGCAGATCCCCCAACAACAAAGTCCCGATTGACGGCAACAGCCCGACCATTAACGGGGAGACACCGCCACCGCCAAGGCACCAGTTTCCCCAGGGCCAGCGCCTGCGGGCAAAGTGTAGAGCTCCTCCGGCCCAGATTGCAGTCGGGGAGCGGGTAACCGGAGGGAATCCACCGATACCACCAGACCACACAGGTGCAAGGAAGAGAGAAGTCACCGCCACCTACCGGGAGTGCAGGTGCAGCCGTCTGTGGGACCGTCCTACCAGCCGTTGGTTTACCGTACAAACTGTGTCCGTGTCAGGCTGAGTGAGTACCATAGTGCCGCAAGGCACAGCGCTGCCCCCGCGTCCCTGCGCCCTCCAGGCCCTACACTTTACATCTCTTCACCGGGCCCCGGGATCACCAACCCCTACCCACGGAGGGGCAACACAACACCTGGCTGCTCCCATCACCATCCCCGGGACCCTCACACTGAGCAGCGGTGGTGCCATCACCACAACCGTGGGTGGCGTCACGAACTATAATCCCAACAAACAACCCCCTTTTCACTCACGGGCGAGGAGTGCCGCTCGAGACACCCCGGGATCCGGCCCGCAGCTCGAGCCACCAGGAGCAACTGCCGGACCCGAGCAGAAGGGGTGAGCGCGGTGTGCTGACACCCTCCTCCCCGCCCGCGACACAACGAGGCAGGTCTTTGTGGGTCGGATTCTCTGTGTTTATTCCTCCTCCAGGCATCCTCTTGGAAAACCCCCTTTTCTTTATTTGAATACCGCACCACCATTGCTGTTGATGGCGGCACGTGCGCACTGCCACAGTAATTGTCTTCATTAAAATGGCGCCGGAGTCTGCATATGCGCGTACTGTGATCTCCAGCACCATTTTATTGAAGACATTGAGGTGAAGATTGTGAGCAGCAAAGGTGCATGCGCAGATGTAAAAAAAAAAACTGCGCATGTGCTCTTGCCTCTCATGGTCTTCATCACAGTGTCTTCAATTAAATGGTGGCAGAGATTGCAATACATGAATTCCCAGACTCCGGCGCCATTTTAATGAAGACAGACTTATTGTGGCAACCGCCAACAACAGCAATGGTGGTGTGGCGCAATATTCAAATAAAGAAAAGGGGGCAAGCCAGGAGGACACTGAAGGAGGAATTAACGCCGAGGACCTGACTGACAAAGGCCGCCCCAGTGCACCCGTCTATCAAAATGCAGGGCATTTCTGCAACTTTGATTAAAGATATTTCATCAACCAAGCAGCAGATATTTCTATAACAAGTATGTCTGGATTCAGTATCTTACTGCCTGTATGGCATTCCCTTTACCTCATAGAGAAAAACCCTGGTGGTTACTCCTCTTTAATACTGCAATCCGCAATCTCATAGACATCGTTCCCTAACAGTTGGCAAATATGAGATGAATAATTGCATTTTAGTTTCCTGCAGATACCCCTAGGGGGTGTCTCGAAGCTGACTGCATACAATTCACATTGGACTAAATAATAAACCAGTTTGGAGTAAGTCCCTATGCTCCCTCTGATGGTGGCTGAAATAATTTTATAAAAAGGGAGTTAACAGACAAGCGGATCGATCCCTGGAAAAATGAGTTCAAGGGAAGTTTTCTGAGATTTGTGGTTACATGCAAAATCAAACACTTTGAAAGATGCAAAAAAAACCCCTTGCCTAGCGATATTTCCCATACTGGAGAATCATTAATGAGCAGGGTAGTGTTATTCATGAACGAGTGGACTTCCTCGTCATGCCCAATGTGACGGGTTCCTTTTCCCATATCACACAATCAGAAGAGCAAGAGATGGTTGTACAATCCAAAGAGCATTTATTCCAAGCAAATCCAATGGTCCATAATATAATCCACAAAACAGAGGGTAAAATTAGTCCAGTAACACAAATATAGTCCGGTTAGCAATAAATGTCCAGGTCTCTCTGAGAAGCCACAGATTCTCCCAGAGGATCAATCGTGGGGACAGAAGAAAGCCATTACAGAGCCTCCTCTGTTTTTTGAGAATGTGACATATTGAAGTATTTTTCTTTCACCCATTTATACTTCTACGGTACATTATCCCCCTATCATAGGGCAAATATAATCTGCGGCTGCTCATAGTTCTCTTGGCAATATTATCAAATAAGCAGCAGCCAGGCCAGCACATGTTATATGAAACTGCTTTCTTGAGCTAAGAGGTGATTTTCTAGGTTGAATAACTCCTTTCACTATATTACAGAGAAACAAATAGTCATAGACTCATGAACCACCAGTTTCAACTGAAATGGAGAAATACGTAAAGGAAGAAATACTGAATAAGCACAAGAACTCTTCCAAATGTCATATAAATCACGTAGTGAACTTAGTATAAAACTAATAATGATACCAGTCGTTGTATACAAAATAGCAAGACACAAAAAGGAAGAAACACGGCTAGGAAATTATTGTTGAAGTCATGCTTTATGTTACATAGAGAACAGGAAACCAGAATTATTATTGTTTTTAGGTCTGTAGCAGATTAGTAATATGGCTTTGAACCTTAAACTATAGGAAGGTCACAGACTCCAAGACCGAGTGGCAAATGCCCAAGAATAGCCCAAACTTTCTTCCCGAGTTTCACGCATCAGAGAAGTTATTATACTGTCTAGACAACAAATGCCTTACTATGTTTTTCTTCATAATCTGACTTTATATTTAACTATTGAACTGCTAACAGGATATGAGATGAGCATTTTCATTCATTTCCATACATGCCTTAAGGTCCAGTCACACTAAACAACTTACCAGCGATCCCAACAACGATACAACCTGATAGGGATCACTGGTAAGTTGCTAGGAGGTTGCTGGTGAGATGTCACACTGCGACGCTCCAGCGATCCCACCAGCAACCTGACCTGGCAGGGATCGCTGGAGCGTCACTACACGAGTTGCTGGTGAGCTCACCAGCAACCAGTGACCAACCCCCAGCGCCGCATGGAAGATGCTGCGCTTGGTAACTAAGGTAAATATCGGGTAACCAACCCGATATTTACCTTGGTTACCAGCGCACGCAGCTACATGTGCACAGAGCAGGGAGCAGCACACACTGCTTAGCGCTGGCTCCCTGCTCTCCTAGTTACAGCACACATGGGGTTAATTACCCGATGTGTGCTGTAGCTACATGTGCAGAGAGCAGGGAGCCGCGCACACTGCTTAGTGCTGGCTCCTTGCTCTCCTAGCTACAGTACACATCGGGTTAATTACCCGATGTGTGCTGCAGCTACATGTGCAAGGAGCAGGAGCCGGCACTGACAGCTGAGAGCGGCGGAGGCTGGTAATGAAGGTAAATATCGGGTAACCAAGGACAGGGCTTCTTGGTTACCCGATGTTTACTGTGGTTACCAGCCTCCGCAGAAGCCGGCTCCTGCTGCCTGCACATTTAGTTGTTGCTGTCTCGCTGTCACACACAGCGATCTGTGCTTCACAGCAGGACAGCAACAACTAAAAAATGGCCCAGGACATTCAGCAACAACCAATGACCTCACAGCAGGGGCCGGGTTGTTGCTGGATGTCACACACAGCAACATCGCTAGCAACATTGCTGCTACGTCACAAAAGTTGTTCCTTAGCAGCGATGTTGCTAGCGATGTTGCTAGCAATGTTGCTTAGTGTGACGGGGCCTTTAGAGACATTTTATTTAAAGTGAAGCTACATGTTAAAACTATGGGTTTGTAATGCAAATTGTGTACATTTTCCTACATTCAAGAATACCAAGGAGTATTAATGTATAAAATGATTAAATAAAAAAAAGAAAAGTTGAATGATTGTTTGAACCAAAAACAGGCTCTTGATGCAGTCCCAGTGTCGCCACGTAGCTTGGTGCATCTTCCAACCTACATCTTTTGCATCTCTTTCTACTCATTACTAGCTTCTGCAAAGCTAGAACAGTCAATCAAGGAAGATGAGGTTGGAGATACTCCTAAAGTGTCAGAATCAGAGATTAAATAACAACTGATGCCCGACTGACCAGAGCTACTTACAGAGTCTAAACAAGTAGTGATCCATAAACGTGGATCCGCACCGTGAATGACATATACATGGAGAACAAGTCGATGGGATGGTGCACTGAGTGCCTGTGCTGTGTTTGAACAGTTCTTTTGTGCTGACAGCCTATCTTTAAAGGGACTCTTTCTGCAGCATGATATAGGCAAGGAGATTCTGAATCCAATGATCTATTACTTAGATTACTGGTTGCAGCTATTCTGACACAATGCACATTTTTAGCTTTAGCTATGTAGCCGTGTCCACAGAGCTGTCCCACCCACACCAGGCTCTCTATACAGATTGTACATTCACTGTGAGGTGTCACGAGTGAGCTAGCCACAGCAATGATAAGGGTTCAGCGTCTAAAACAAACATAGCAAATTAAAAACAGATCGGACCGTGACAACACAGGCATGCCTGAACTTTCTGTGTTAACTCTTATAGCATGCTGGCTTCAGCTGACATAGCAAAAAAGTGCTGACCGATTCCATTTAAGGTTCTTTCTGTTGTCTTCATATCTGTCATGTTCATGCAGCATGTATACCTCAGACACAATACTCAGCAGTAAATTCTATATTGATTATATGCTTCTGTTATCCAAAGATTTGTGGTTTGCATAGTTTTGGAATAATTCATTTTACAGAATTGGAAAACTGAAACCAGAACAGCTCATATTCTTAACCTGTTTTTTGTTGGTAGATTCTTGTTAAAATCCATCCTCTAACTGGGTGACGAGCGAATCATAGATTTCAACATAAAAAGCTATGTGTATATGTGGCGCCCTGGACAAGCCAGGACGTCACAGGTACTACACCAACACACCCCACACCCTGGTCAGGCACACCTAAGTCAAACAAAAATCCTTGTTGCCTTCCTCCAGGGGCTGATGTTCACACCAGGGGGTGGGCCAGGCGGTTGGTCCCGCCCACCGAGGAGTTCACAGTCCTGGAGGCGGGAAAAGCAGAGCAGATTAGTTTGGAAGTGGAGAAGTGAGGTGGTAAAAGAGCAGTCTGAAGTTGGTCCGGGTATGTGGCCCGGACGGAACAGCAAGGTTGGCAGACGGTGGTGACCGTCTGCAGGAGAGGCCTATTGGAGCTAGCCGTAAGAACCGTGGACGGGCGGTGGCCCAGCGGTACCGGACCGGTACGCAAAGAGAAGCCAGCACCAACCGGCAGGGCTTACGGACCCCGACAAGGCTAGGAGTCGCTGCTGAAATTGTCAAATCCGTTAGCGAAGGGAACCTCCGGGGTTTCCCAGCAGCCAAGTCCCGATAGAAGGCAACAGTCCAACCGTTAGAGGGAAACACGGTCACCGCCAAGGCTACAGTTCCCAGGGCCAGAGCCTGCGGGCAAAAGGGGCTCCTTCAGCACATATACAAGCTGGGGAGCGGGTTACCGGTGGGAACCCATCGGAACCGTCTACACTACACAGGTGCAGGGAAAGGCAGTCGCCATCAACCTGCCGGGAGGAGAAACACCGCAGCCGTCTGTGGGACCCGTCCATCCAGCCGTTTGTTTTACCGGAGACTTTGTGTTCATGATTGGCTGATTGAGTACCACCGTGCTGTGCGGCACAGCGCTGCCCCCGCGACCCTGCACCTCACCAGGCCCCGTAACCCGCCTGCAATCCATCCCTACCCCATCACCGGGCCCCGGGACAACCAACCCCCTACCCACGGAGGGGAGAACCAACATCCAAGCTGCTCCCTGTCATTGCTCCCGGGATCCCCGTCCAGAGCAGCGGTGGTGTCACCAATCTCACCACAACCGTGGGTGGCGTCACGGACAATAAATCCTCAAAACCAAACCCCCTTTTCATTCACGGGCGAGGAGCGCCGCTCGAGTCCCCAGGATTCGACCCACCACTCGAGCCACCACCGAGCAGCAGCAGCAGCCGGACCCGAGCAATGGGTGAGCGCAGCATCCCCTCCTCCGCCCGCGACAACTTGGCGTCACAAACAGGATCTTACCGCTCTGCCGTCTGGTAGAGGAGCACCTTGTGACCGCCGGAGGTGCCCGGCCAAAAAATTTGAGAAGCCATCATCTTGTGCGTGAAAAGTCCCCGCTCGAGCGTCTTCTCGAGCAGTGGAGGTACGAAAATCAAAACCCCGCCCCTGTAGAGGAGGAGCCGGGAAAAGACTAAGGGGGACGGAAACAAGATGTCTGCGCCCGATGGAGCCGCTGGAGGAGTGGCGGACGTAGCCGCGGCGGCACCCGCAGATGGGAATGGGCCCGCCCAGGTCCCGGCTGCACTGGCGGGAGGTGCTGTGGCCCCAGCGCTCGCTCAGATGATGCTGTTCTCCTTGCCCTATGTGCCTGGAGCTACCTGGCTGCCACAGTACGATGGGAAACCTGATGCGTTGCAGGTCTTCCGGAAGAAGATTAGCCCGCTACTAGAGTTGTACCCCCTAACCGATAAGCAACGTGCAGCGGTAGTGCTGGGGCAGCTAACCGGCGCGGCTGAGACCTGGGCTGAGGGGGGACCGGTTCTCTGTAGCCACCATCTTTGAGAAGTTACAGGCTGCCTTTGAGACCCGTACCGAAGCTGAGCTGCGGATGCAGTTTTACCAATGCCGGCAATGGCCTGCGGATAGCATTCAGGACTATGCCTTACATCTACAAACCGCCCTCCGCACACTGAAGCGGGTAGACCCCATCAGCGATGCGGACAGCAACAAAATGCTGGTGGAACAGTTTGTACAAGGGATGAGGTCCTCGGAGGAGCGCAAGCAACTTCGGCTCTGGGCCTTAGAACACCCTGATGTTGGCTTTGCCGTGTTAAAGGAACGGGCCATTAAAGCCCTGCAGCCTCCAGCAGCGGAAGTCCCTGAGGCAGCCCCATGGCCAGCTGAGACGGCTCCCGTCGTGGTGGCCCCTGTCCTCCCAACACCTCCAGTACCTGCAACCCCAAGCGGCATGATGGAAGAGCTGGCTGCCCAAGTCCGCCGCATGGATGGGGACCTCGCCAAAATCCTTGCTGCACTCCAGCCTCCGACCAGGTCCCAGCCCCCGGAGAAGATGCAGCTCGCTGACAGCCCCGACGACGTCCCCTGGATGCAGCGGAGAAGAGCCAATGACCCACGGTATGGACCCCCTATTTGTTACAGGTGCAGCAAGCCCGGCCACTACTCTCGACTGTGTCCATTAAACGAGCAACCCCTGGGGCCACGGGCCAATCTTCAGGAGTAGAACCCCATGGCCCCCAGACTGGCGGGATCGGTACATTGGAGCACGACCCATCATCCCCGTGGCAGTGGACGGTATCCCGCTAATGGCTCTTCTGGACACTGGATCACAGGTAACCACCAAAGTACCGTTTTGAAAGTTTGTGAATGATAAGTGAAAATGATTAACCGAAGATGTTACCTGACTGACCAACCCTGATTTGAACCGGTCGTTGCCGGCAACTGTTGTCCCCGTGGGGACTGTTTACAACCCAATGCGTAGAAACTGCTACGGACAAGCCCGAGAACTGGCAGGGCAACCACGAACTTGTGGTGTGTAAATAGATATGTTTTTATGGCTTTACCGTTACCGCCTCCGGAGAGGCTGATTTGGAGGATGGGCCTGGAGGAAAGAGATGGCCCAGGCCCGCCACTGCCGCAACTGGTGGCGATCCTCCGGGGGTTTCAGGGGTTCCCCATGGACGTGGGTCCCCTGAAAAGGACAGAACCCGCTCGGGTAACTTGTGCTGGACTGGGGTCAAGGGGTGCTTCCCATTTGCTTAGGGGCAGCATCAGGGCCAGGTTGCTTAGGTGGGAGAGAGCGGAAGCCGTTACCACTAGCAACGTTTAAGAAATGTGCCTCCCGATGTGGGAAGAGTTAATACACTTGTACTATATGTTACCGTTTTATCTCTTCAGTTGTGAAAATAAAACTGGTGATGGACGGGCAGCCCGCGGACGGTCTGCATTTTACTAAGGGGGAATGTGGCGCCCTAAACAAGCCAGATCGTCACAGGTACTACACCAACACACCCCACACCTCGGTCAGGCACACCTAAGTCAAACAAAAATCCTTGTTGCCTTCCTCCAGGGGCTGATGTTCACACAAGGGGGTGGGCCAGGCGGTTGGTCCTGCCCACCAAAGAGTTCACAGTCCTGGAGGCGGGAAAAGCAGAGCAGATTAGTTTGGAAGTGAAGTGAGGTGGTAAAAGAGCAGTCTGAAGTTAGTCCGGGTATGTGGCCCGGACGGAACAGCAAGGTTGGCAGACGGTGGTGACCGTCTGCAGGAGAGGCCTATTGGAGATAGTCGTAAGGACCGTGGACGGGCGGTGGCCCGGCGGTACCGGACCGGTACGCAAAGAAAAGCCAGCACCAACCGGCAGGGCTTACGGACCCCGACAAGGCTAGGAGTCGCCGCTGAAATTGTCAAATCCGTTAGCGAAGGGAACCTCTGGGGCTTCTCAGCAGCCAAGTCCCGATAGAAGGCAACAGTCCAACCGTTAGAGGGAAACACGGTCACCGCCAAGGCTACAGTTCCCAGGGCCAGAGCCTGCGGGCAAAAGGGGCTCCTTCAGCACATATACAAGCTGGGGAGCGGGTTACCGGTGGGAACCCATCGGAACCGTCTACACTACACAGGTGCAGGGAAAGGCAGTCACCATCAACCTGCCATGCGGCACAGCGCTGCCCCCGCGACCCTGCATCTCACCAGGCCCTGTAACCCGCCTGCCATCCATCCCTACCCCATCACCGGGCCCCAGGACAACCAACCCCCTACCCACGGAGGGGAGAACCAACATCCAAGCTGCTCCCTGTCATCGCTCCCGGGATCCCCGTCCAGAGCAAAGGTGGTGTCACCAATCTCACCACAACCGTGGGTGGCGTCACGGACAATAAATCCCCAAAACCAAACCCCCTTTTCACTCACGGGCGAGGAGCGACACTCGAGTCCCCGGGATCCGACCCACCGCTCGAGCCACCACCGAGCAGCAGCAGCAGCCGGACCCGAGCAGTGGGTGAGCGCAGCGTCCGCTCGTCCGCCCGCGACATATACCTCTAGTTATTATTTGTTGCTCCAGCAGTTTTTGAATGGAAATAGATATTTAATTAAAACATATTAAAATTAGAAAACGAGTGCTATGCAGGTCTACGCATTTCAGAGATTTCAATCTCTTTCATCAGGACATCAAAGAGAAAATGAACAATCTCAGAGATTGTTCTTTTTCTCTTTGATGTCCTGATGAAGGAGATTGAAATCTCTGAAACGCGTAGACCTGCGTAGCACTCATTTTCTAATTTTATTATGTTTTAATTTGGATTAATAAAATTTCCTCTTACTTGTGTTGTCAATTTCTCATTAAGATAGGGCTTGGTTGATACTCTGAATAAACATGTTAGGCTTTAGGTTGAACTCGATGAACTTATGTCTTCCTTCAACATAAAAAACTATGAAGCTATAAGATCCCTGTTTTTTATCATTTAATTGTAACTTGCTAGATAAAAAAACAATTAGTTTGTGTCTTGATTAGTTATGAGTGGTCACTTTGGGGTCCTCTGTCCTCGTAATGAGCAGTTGAATACTCAGACGGGCTCAACTCGTGTACTGAGTATAATTGAATTAAATCGGGAACTCTAGCATTTTTCCGTAAGATCTCCTGGGAAAACGCTCAAGATTTTATTGACTTCCGTTATACCTGTAGACTGTGAACCTTTGTGGGCAGGGTCCTCTCTACTACTGTACTAGTCTGTGCCTTGTATTGTTCATTATTATTGTACTTGTTTTTATTAAGTAAAGTGCCATAGAATAAATGGCGCTATAATAATAGTTGGTACACGAGTCAAGCCCGCCCAAGCGTCTGACTGCTGGTTACGGGTACTGTGCACCCGAGTATGGTAGTGCACGCTCATCACTAGTTACGAGTACTGAGCACCCAACCATGGTAGTGATCGCTAATCACTAGTTATGAGTACCAAGCACCTGAGCATGGTAGTGCCCGGTCATCACCAGTTACAAGTACTGAGCACCCAACCATGGTAGTGCTCGCTCATCACTAGTTACAAGTATTGAGCACCCGAGCATGGTAGTGATCGCTAATCACTAGTTACAAGTACTGAGCACCCGACCATGGTAGTGCTTGCTCATCAATAGTTACAAGTACTGAGCACCCGAGCATGTTAGTGGCCGCTCATCACTAGTTTCAAGTACTGAGCACCCGAGCATGGTAGTGATCGCTAATCTCTAGTTACAAGTATCAAGCACCCGAGCATGGTAGTGCTCACTCATCACTAGTTATGAGTACTGAGCACTCGAGCATGGTAGTGCCCGTTCATCACTAGTTACAAGTATTGAGCACCCGAGCATGGTAGTGCTTGCTAATCACTAGTTACAAGTACTGAGCACCCGCGCATGGTAGTTTCCGGCTCAACACTAGTCTTGATCTGATATTGAAGGAATCAAAAGGAATGGGTTGATTATGAAAGGGGTAAATTGGACAATGGCAAGAAAGCAGTAGATGTAAAAATTACCAATAGTCTCATTACGTTTGCTCCTTATCTGTTGGATTCTTATAACTGTTCTGCATTGATGATATTACAACTACCCTTATGTGACCATTAAAGCAAATTGTAACCTCAACAATGATGGAAGCAATGATGGCAAACTTCTGCAGTTAGTGATTAGCCTCAAGTATGCGAGGGTAGTGGGAAGATCATAACTGCTAGCTACCAGCGGTGCTGGAGTATTAGGTGTTTGTTATCCTATTTTATTCTAGCTTAAAAGGAACCTGTTAGGTGCAATATGCACCCAGAACCAAGAAGTTCTGGGTGCATATTTCTAATCCCTACCCAGCTGTCCCAGCATCTAGTAGCATAGACAAAGAGATCTTTAGAAAAATTATTTCAAAAGATCCTTCATTATATGCTGATGAGGCCAGGGACTAATCGCAAGGGCGTTATTTCCCCTAGATAGTTGACCCCATTAGCATGTCAGCACACCCCTGTGAGCATGTTAACATAATAATAAATGCGCAGAGCCGGAGGCATGGTCACTCCTCACCTCTGCTGCCACCGCACCCAACGCTGGATTTCGGTTCAGTGTGCATGATCCCTGGACTTTCGGTCACTATGAAGCTGAGTCTATTCAACCCGGCTTCAAACTGGTGTAGTGCGCATGACTAGCAGTTTCGGGGACTTCTGATCATGCACACTGACCCTATGCCCAGCGTTCTGAGGCAGTGCAAAGGACACAGGTACGCGCGTCATTGCCAATGATGATGCTGGATAGTGAGCACTGAATAGCATGTTAGCACGCCCCTGTGAGCGTGCTACCATGCTAAGAGGACGAAATGAGAGCAGGAACTAACACCCTTGAGACTAGTCCCTGTGCTGATTAATACATCATAAAGGATCTTTAGAAATACTTTTTCTAAAGATCTCTAGTCTTTATCTATGCTACTAGATACTGGGACAGTTAAGCATGGATTAGCAATATACACCCAGAACTGCTCGTGGTTCTGGGTGCATATTGCACCTGACAGATTCTCTTTAACACCGCTCATTTAGATATATTGCTTTTTTGTTTAGTGTAAGTAGAATGCTGTAACTTGCATACACAACATGAAGTGAGATTTTATATATCCAGTGTGTTTTTGAAACTTTTTAAATTAAGTAAATTAATGCCTACTAAAAGACAAAATACAAAGATGCCAAACAATGAGAACTGTAAGTACAATGCTTTAGCTCATAGGATATTACTCAGAGGATGTCTCATACACCCAGACATACGACTGATTGAAGATGAAGAATAACATGTAGTGCATACGGAAGTAATGATGAGGTGTTCTCATGCAGAAGTCAAGTAAGGATAAGTCATAAAAAGTCTTATGTTTTTGGAAGGGGAAAACATATTTTGTTCAAACTTTGTGGTCAGCTCCTCCATATAAAATAATCCAAAACATTCAATTAAAATGAACTACATTCATTCAATGCTTTCTCAATTTTGTTAGTTTTTGCTGATGATACACTTTTTAATGCTCTAAAATGTGTTTAACTGGCAAAAGTACAATTTTCTCTTAAAATGTTCTTGTGGTATCAGCACATGCTAATATATTGGTAATATAGTTTAATTATTTATAATGAATTATGCAAACTCATTTGTGGACAATATTTCATTGAAGAATGCCCTTCAAACTTTAACTCAACTCTACTGAAGTCATCGCAAACATAAAATGTAATTGGCTTTACATAGGTTGGATGAATGTACTGTACAGTATCTATGTGCAATATGAAACCAATTTTAAATACCTATTAGGAAATGTTAGTTAAAGTAGAAGGGATTTCCCTAGAGTTTAGCAGATCTCGTTGTGGCGAATCGAGCGCAATTGGAATTTCCTGAAATTCCCGGGTTCATGCAAATGAGACCTCTTTGAAAATTGATTTGTGATTTGCAAAAAAAACTTCCCACATTGCTGAAGAGGGCTAATGTAATTTTGCATTGCTTCACTGGTTTCCCCATAATACCCTGCAGCTATTACATATTGCAGATTATGATTAGATATGAGCGATCTTGATCTGAAAAGATGGGAAAATTACAAAATCATACGCTCCTTGGTGAGATCAGGTGGGGATCAGAAAACTGGACATTTGACCAAAAATTCGGAAGTGTTCAGTTTTGATCGGTACATATTTGGTTTGTAGACCCCCATTACTATTCTGTAAGTGAAAAGAAATGAATACAAACACCAAAAAAATCTTTATTTAAAATTAAATATAAAAAATAAACCCTCTTTCACCAATTAACCAGGTCCGACATAATCCACAAGAGGTCCCATGACGATTCCTTCTCTGCTACATCTGAGCTCACTATGAGTTTCAAGTAGAGACTGAGCCATAGCAATAAGCGATGATGTCACTCAGGTTAGTTGCAGTTACAGATGGAGGTTCCCACGGCCCTCCACCTGGGAGGCTTGTTAAAGGGAACCCGTCAGGTAATTTATGTGTTCTAACCTAGTAGCAGTGTGATGTGTGTGCTAGTAACCCATCCCTGTGTTGTAATAATGTGTAATGTGAATGTATAAAAATGTGATTTATTACTTTTGTACCCTATATATATAGCAGGGGCTCTAGCCCCATGGGCATCGCATTGCCCTGTGGGCGTTCACATGTTTTGCACGGTATCACACCCCTGTGGGCATGATACCATGAATTTACATCAGCGACATGACTGTCGCTACTTGCACACTTACCATTCCCGCAGCCTTGTTATCTGGATATTTTCTTCTCGTCTTCAGATACGCTCTGCGCATGACCGGAACTGCAGGAGTCTTCTGAGCATGCGCAGAGCCCGTCTGAAGACAAGAAGCAAGAAAGGCTACAGGAATGGTAAGTGTGCATGCGCGGGATCTCAAGTAGCGACAATCACGTTGCTGATATAAATCCATGCTATCACGCCCACAGGGGCGTGATACCATGGAAAACATGCAAATGCCCATAGGGCAATGCGACGCCCATGGGGCTGGAGCCCCTGCTCATTTACATAGGGTACACATAAGTAATAAAACACATTTTCATACATTCACATTACACACTATTTCAACACAGGGATCGGTAGGTATTGGTTACAAGGCCATACATCACACTGCTACTAGGTTAGAACACATAAGTGACCTGACAGGTTCCATTTAAATATGTCCTGCTTTATTCCTTCCTTATTTCTTTCTTTTGCAGACCCCCTACACTATTTACAGATTCCCTACATGATTTTATAAAACATACATTTTGCCTCCCATTGAATCCAATGGGTTCGGCTTGGATCGTTGATTAGAATGGCAAAACTAGGTGGGTTTGGTTATCCCAATCCGATCCTCAGCAGGATCGCTCATCTCTAATTATGATGCCTTGTACAGTCGTGGTCAGTACTGGGACCATCACAGATCAGCATTTCCCAGTGGAGCCCAGTTTCTACAGCAGAGTAATTGCCATCCTCAGAGTTACTGCTTAAGTATTTCCCTTCTAAAGTGTGTAAGTTTTTATGGCCATCAAGGTTTTCTCTCTCCTGTGGAGTGTAACCTCTTATGTTCAAAAAAGTCCTCTCTGTTCTCTCCCTAACATGTATTGAGAAACATGCAATTTTTTTCTCTGAGACTCAATTTTTTGTGGAAAATTCATTGAAGCCGGCAAATTTGAATTTCAAACAATCCACACATCTCTAGATTCCCAATTTAGAATACTAATCCATTTGCCAAAATGAAGAGTGAATACAAAGAGTATCTCCGTCTTTTAAGGAACTGGCAAAGCCACCTATTTTTAGGCTATATCATTCTGCATTTCCATTGTGGTGGCACTGTAAGGACACCAGCTGTCGGGTTACCAAAGATTAATGTGAATTGATACAACTCCAAACAGTGAAACACTGTGATCTGCTTATTCTCAGAGAACATTTTGGCTGATATTTTATACAAAATGTTATTATATGTAGCTGGGATCAGTAGTAATCTAACTCATGGGATCTAAGCTGATCCAAAAGGTGAATGGTTTGAATTACCAAGTATCATCAATTCTTGCTGTATGCTGTAGATCATTCTATATATGACTTATTTCTGTTTATTCATTTTATTTCTTACAAAAAAAGAAGTAAAGAAGAGTAAAGGGGGCTTTAGACACTGCGACATTGCTAGCGTTTGTTAGCGATGTCGAGCGTGAAAGCACCCGCCCCCATCGTACGTGCGACATTTGGTGCTCGCTGCCGTAGCAAACATTATCGCTACGCAGCGTCACACGCACATACCTTGTCAGCGACATCGTTGTGACCGCCAAACAATCCCTCCCTCAAGGGGGAGGTGCGTTCGGCATCATAGCGACGTCCCTGCGGCATCACTAAGCGGCCGGCCAATAGAAGTGGAGGGGCGGAGATGAGCAGGACGTAACATCCCGCCCACCTCCTTCCTTCCTCATTGCCGGTGGATGCAGGTAAGGAGATGTACGTCGTTCCTGCGGTGTCACACATAGCGATGTATGGTGCCGCAGGAACGATGAACAACATCTTACCTGTGGTAGCAACGATATTAAGGAAATGAGCGACGTGTCAACGATCACCGTTTTTAAACGATTTTTCTATCGTTGATCGTCGCTCCTTGGTTCACACGCTGCGATGTCGCTACCAGCGCCGGATGTGCATCACTAACGACGTCACCCCGACGATATATCGGTAGCGATGTTGCAGCGTGTAAAGCCCTCTTAAGATGAGGGCTTGTAATGGAGATACATGGAAACAGACACATGTTGATAGAGATACTGTTTAATAGCAAAGAAAACAGTAGGGATGCACCAGTCAACTTAATCTATAGGTCTGTATATACACTACATGGACAATAGTATTTAAAGAGAAAAAGGGACCCAGATTCCGGAATATGGCAAAACAATTCTTTGAAATTTATTCCATTAAAACCATGTATTTTTCCAATACATAACACCATAATAGGTGGAGCCAGGGAGCCCAGGAATTGGCAACACGTTTCAAACGCTGACTGTGTTCTGTTTCAGCTTGCATTTGCACATAGTGAGGTCAATAAAGGCAAGTGTTGGGAGATACTGGTAAGGAAGAACTTAAAGAGGACCAAACACCAGAATTTCCCTATATAAACTAAAGCCAGTGCTATACTGGTGCTATCATGCTGATTCTATACATACCTTTAGTTGTGAGATTGGCTGTATACTTTCTGAAATATAGGCAAGTAAAGTTTGTGAAATGCACTGTTATTTGTTGAGATGTACAATGCAATATCCTAATAGGTAGGTCGGATTTTGCTAGTTATTGCCACCCTTCTCTACCTGCCTGTTCTTCCTCCCCCTGTTTCTGTTATTAAAGGGGGAGGAAGGACAGGCAGGCAGACAGGGGCAGGAATAACTAGCAAAAGCGGACCCACCTATTAGATATTCCATTGAACCTCTCATCAAATAACAGTGCATTTTACAAACTTTACTTGCTAATATTTTAGAAAGTATACATCCCGATCTCACAACTAAAGGTATATATAGAATCAGCATGATAGCACCAGTATAGCACTGTCTTTTAGTTTATATATGAAAATCCTGGTGGTTGGTCCTCTTTTACTGATGCACAGCAAGTCCTCAATCCAACACCTTTGGTATGAGCCAGAATGGAGATTGTGAACCTGGTCTTCTCATCCAACATCAGTCTATGACCTAAAAGCGTTTTCTGAAAAATGGAAGCTGTTATAGCTGCAAAAAGGGACCAACTCCAAATTAGAATCAGATCTAATAAAAGTCCATACATGTGCAATGTTTATACTATGTGTCCCCATAGTTTTGTCCATACAATGTATCTCAGTAGGGGAAAGCAGGTAAGACACAGGATACGAATTAAAACAATATCGGACCATGTACGATTCACTCTAGGAAGCATCTAACATGCTTTTCCAGTGAATTGAGATAAAACTTCCAATCTGTTTACCCAAAGCTATGCATAAACTTAACACTTTTGCAAATACCATCAAAACATTAAAATGTGTTGTGAGGCAAATCCCGGGATATGAAGATGAATTATGACTCCAGTCATAATCCCTCATCACTCCCTGGCAGTGCCCCCTCCCTTCTTGTTCTCAGTGTTCCACTTACACCTCCATGGCCATGTCCTGTGATATGGAAATTAGGTGGCTTGGGGACAATGGACACAGGATGACTCCCTGCCGTGACCCTGTAGTGGGGGCTGCTAGCTAGTTAGCAAGGCTATGGAAATAGCCAGACAGAACGACTCCAGTAAAAAATGGTTCATATCTCGCAAGCCATATTTCCGATAAATATGGCAACCATAAAAATGGTGTCTCCGCATGCGGACGATGCTGGCACACCCTTTTTATGGGAGCAGGACATTGGGAAATGCCCCAGGCGTGATATCAGCCAATGGGGAACTGGCAGACAGGTCATGAGTCCCCTCGTTCTGTAGCTAAATTCATAACTGTCACAATGAGAGCATTGGCGTCCGCCTACGACGCTCCCAGGCAAAGTTATGGCCCATATTCCATGTTGTGGATTGTCCATAACTCAAGCCAGGGGTGGAGCAGTGCTCCCTCTGAGGTCACTAAGGTAGGAGGGGACCTGGATTTGCCCAGGTTGATAACCCTACTTCGGCCATTTTCCAGTGTTCTTTTAGCTGGGGGCACGTGTAGGAAACATCTGTGGGAAGGATCCTAGAAACCTGGGTACAGCGCCCCCCTGTGGCCAGACGCAACAAGGTAACTGCTGGAACTGTGTATGCCTGTTTGTAACCCATGCTTTGATTGTAACTGTACTCTGACATATGTATATTCTGTAGATTCCCTATTGTATATATTGTAGTTTCTAGTGTGCTTTAGGCTGATTAAATTATATAATTAATCTTGGGCTGTTCTGCTATCTCGATCTTGAATCCCACGTCTGTGTGTTCGGCTAATAGTTACCGTGAAGCGGTTGGTGGCAGCGAGTTGTGCCAAGGATTATTGTGGGGAGGCCAGTGAGATTCGGGGAGATTTTATATATTCCGCCCGCGGAGGTCGGGGGAATATATACCCTACTCTCACCGGGGACCCTTCAATAATCGGCATAAGTAGTATAGCGGCCTCCTTGCTTATTGTCGGGCAATTCCATAATTGGCCTGACTATAAGAGGGGCGCTAGAGAGCGCGTCACGTGCTCTGTCTGTCGGTCGGGAGGTATAAAGGAGGGGTGACCCCCACTTGTTACCCCCCGATTGTGACGTACTGGTAGCCAGCGCGGGGGATTTCTGAGTGACCCCCCGGTGGTTTGTGACATATTGGTGGCATAGCGGTGGGATCGAGATAATAGTGTGTGTGAGTGTGAGACCCATACTCCCAGACACTAAAGACTGCCTGCAGCAGCTGTGGCTGCTGGGGTCTTCAGACTAGCTCAACACTAGAGTGTCAGAGTGCAGATACTGTAAGGTGTGTGGAGGCATCAGGTGTCAGTTCTGTGTCAGTGACCAAAAGTCTGCAAGAATGGCTGATGGCACCAGGAGCAGAGCTATGCAACTGGCCAATGCTAAGGCAGGAGCCGAAGAGAGGGAGGACGGTGCTGTGGACAGCAATGAGGAGGTTGCCCACGAGTCCTCCAGGAGCTCGACGCCAGAAAACCGTTCTGCCGAGGACATTGCGCAACCTGGCACTGCTGGACAAGATGAGGAGGAGCTCACCCAAGGTTCCTCAACGAGCCAGATGCCAGCCCTCCGCTCTGAAAGGGACAGTGAATCGCCTAGCTCTGCAGCGTGCCGCAGATCACCACGTGCCATTCCACCGAGCCTGGGAGGCTCGGATAGCCTTCTTCAAATGGCTATGGCCCTTCTCCAGGCTGGAGACCAGAAGGGCTACAAGGAACTCCTGGCAGAGCGCAGGGCAGAGCGGCAGGCAGCGCGTGACGCTGAGGCTGCGGAGCGGCACGCAGAGCGTGAGGCTGCGGAGCGAGAGCGGCAGGCAGCGCGTGAAGAGCGAGAGCGACAGGCAGACCGTGACTACCAGCTGCAGCTAGCTCAGCTCCGGCCCTCATCAGCCACATGTGACCTTCGAGACACCAAACTTCCAAAGGTCCGTGTTGAGGACTTCCCAGTGCTGGAGAAGGATGGAGACTTGGACTCTTTCTTGACTGCTTTTGAACGGACTTGCTTGCAGCACCATCTGGACAAGGACCAGTGGGCCAAATACCTGACCCCCCGTTTAAGGGGTAAGGCCCTGGATATCCTTGGGGACTTGCCTGCTGAGGCAGATCAGGGCTACGACACCATCAAGCGGGCCCTGATCCAACAGTACAACCTCACTCCAGAGTCCTACCGCAAGAAGTTCCGGAGCCTACAGAAGGGACCAAAGGACTCCTGGGCTGACCACCGGCGGGCACTTGCCCGAGCTGCCGACCACTGGACCCAAGGCCTGCAGCTTTCCACCGGACCGGAGATCCTGGACTTGTTCATCACGGAGCAACTCTTGTGGAACTGCCCTGAGGATCTCCGCCAGTTCATCCGAGACCAGAAGCCAAAGGGGTCCACGGCTACAGCTGCCCTTGCCGATGACTACACCAACAACCGGGCCCCTGAGGCCAGGAGAGCGGCCACCAGCAGCACCTGGAGAGGGGGTAAGATGAATTCGGCGACTGCCCCACCTGCCCCTAGACTGCAGGGGGTGTCCCCCTCAACTCCCCTCTCCAGGCCCGTGGCGGAACCAAGACGGTGCCACCAGTGCAACCTACCTGGACACTTCAAGGCCATGTGCCCTCAGCGTCCCAAGGCCCCGGCTCCGTCCCCGTCCCAAGGGCCGCCCAAGGTGTATTGTGTGGGTGGGGGTGGTGGTAGGTCCCTGGACAGCTTCCAACCTGTCACCGTCGGCCGGTCTGTGACCATAGGACTGCGAGACAGCGCCTCGGAGGTGACTCTGGTGCGGCCTGAGATGGTGTCCCCCCAAGACTTGATCCCTGGAAAAACCCTCGCTGTCTCCGGGATTGGAGGCACTGACCCGGCGCTGCCTGTTGCTGACATTTATGTGGACTGGGGCGCAGGGCGGGGGGTGAGGGAGGTGGGGGTAACTGATCGGATCCCTGCAAACGTGCTACTTGGGACAGATTTGGGGCAGATAACCTCCCAGTTTGGGCCCCCCCCAAGGGCTGAACCTTCAGCCCGTACTGACATGACTCCTAACAATGTTAATGTGTTATCTATGAATGATGTAAGGGAGGAGGGAGTGAACTCTGATATTTCTGCTTGCATAGACACCATAGACACACACTCAGCTGCAGCTGTGACAGGGGAGGGGGTCAGAGAAAGGTGTGACAATGCCTCTACAAGTAACCAGCCTGTGAGCTGGGATCTGTTGCCCTCTGCAGGGATAAGCAGAGAGCAGGGTGCTGCAGGGGGAGGACCAGTGTGTGGGGTGGGGGCTACCACGGCAAATGTGGGGTCCCCAGAGATTTCACAGCGGGGTTCTGTTGCTGCAGGAGGGGAACAGGCAGGTGAGATTGGGGCCGGTCCAGGAGCGGAAGTGCTCCCAGGTAAGATCTCGGTGCATGGTTCCCCCACAACCGGGGTGTCAGGAAGCCAGGTAGGTCTGCCTGAACCGGCGACTTGGTCAGGAACGGAGGAGGAGCAGGCACGACCCACGGTCGCAGCGGCTGTGGCCGCTGTCACCCGCAGTGGGAGTGCTGGAAGCCAAGGGGCCTCCCGGAGGTCCGATAGCTCTTCCCCTTCTGACCAAGTGGCAGCCGAGTCAGGTGGAGGCCAGGACACAGGTCCCGGGGTACTGACTGAAGATGTGACAGTCTCGTCGATTCTGGCCACATCTAGTCAGGGGTTTCAGGCAGCGTTAGAAGCTGACGACAGCCTGAAAGCTCTTAAGGAGCAGGCGGCACAGCCTCCCTCGGACTCGGACCCGGAGCGAGTGGTCTGGGACCAAGGACGGCTGTACCGGGCCACGGTCCAGCAGGGTTCACCGGAGGCGTGGCCCAGGGACCGACAGTTGGTGGTACCCTATCCGTTCCGGACGGAGTTGTTGCGGATCGCACATGAGATTCCGATGGCCGGACACCTAGGGATCGCTAAGACCAAGGCCAGGTTAAACCAGCATTTCTACTGGCCAAAAATGGGGGCCGATGTGGCTGCCTACTGCCGTTCGTGTGAAACCTGTCAGAGAGTGGGGAAGGCGGGGCCACGCCCCAAAGCCCCACTGGTATCTCTGCCAATCATCGATGAGCCTTTCAGGAGGGTGGCTGTGGATCTGGTCGGCCCGCTGGCCATCCCCAGCAGCTCCGGGAAACGCTTCATACTGACGGTAGTGGACTATGCCACCCGGTACCCAGAAGCAGTGGCCTTGTCGTCCATTCGGGCTGACAAGGTGGCCACCGCATTGCTGGAGATTTTCTCCCGAGTGGGTTTTCCCCAGGAAATGCTCACTGACCGGGGGACCCAATTCATGTCCCAGCTGATGGAGGCCCTCTGTAAGCAAGTCCAGGTGCGACATCTGGTGGCCAGCCCGTACCATCCACAGACTAATGGCCTGTGCGAGCGGTTCAATGGCACCTTAAAGCTGATGCTTAAGATGTTGGTCGACTCCCATGGGCGTGACTGGGAGCGGTATCTCCCACACCTGTTATTTGCTTACCGGGAGGTTCCACAGGCCTCAACAGGATTCTCACCGTTTGAGCTCCTGTACGGGCGACGTGTGCGGGGCCCCCTGGCTCTGGTGAAAGAGGCTTGGGAAGGGGATTTGGCCACCCCTGGAGTGTCGGTTATCGAGTATGTCATGCGCTTCCGGGACAAAATGCAGGCCTTGACGCAACTGGTACACGACAATATGGCTCAAGCCCAGGCCGATCAGAAGCGTTGGTACGACCAGAACGCTTGTGAGAGGACCTACCAAGTGGGTCAAAAGGTGTGGGTACTGGTCCCCGTACCACAGGACAAGCTTCAGGCAGCCTGGGAAGGCCCATACCTCGTGTACCAGCAGCTCAACCCTGTAACGTACCTGGTCACCCTGGACCCTGCCCGTGGAAGGCGGAAGCCCTTCCATGTGAACATGATGAAGGCACATCATGAGCGGGAGGCATGTGCGCTCCCCGTGTGCAACCTGCCCGAGGAGGGAGAAGCGGAAACCCTCTTGGATATGCTAGCCCAGGTTAGGGCAGGCGGATCCATTGAGGATGTGGAGGTTGGCCACCAGCTCTTGGAAGACCAACGGTCCCAGCTGTGGGCCACCCTCCTCCCCTTCCGGGGGTTGTTTACCAACCAGCCCGGAAGGACTGACTTGGCTGTCCATCACGTGGACACTGGGGATCCTCCCCCGATCCGGCGTTCAGCATATCGGGTCTCCCTGGAGGTGCAGCAACACATGCGCCAGGAGATTGACGAGATGCTGAAGCTGGGGGTGATCCAGGCATCCAACAGCGCTTGGGCCTCGCCTGTAGTCCTCGTCCCTAAGAAGGACCGAACCACTCGGTTCTGCGTGGACTACAGGGGGCTCAATGCGGTCACGGTCGCCGATGCGTACCCAATGCCACGCATCGATGACCTGCTCGATCAGTTGGCCGGGGCTCAGTACCTGACCATCATGGATCTGAGCCGGGGATATTGGCAGATCCCCCTGACTCGCAAGGCCAGGGAACGCTCTGCCTTTATTACCCCATTTGGACTGTACGAGTCCACGGTGATGCCATTCGGGATGAGGAATGCCCCTGCCACTTTCCAGCGGATGGTCAACACCCTGCTCAAGGGACTTGAAGGGTACGCGGCCGCGTACCTGGATGACATTGCCGTCTTCAGTCCCACCTGGGAGGACCACCTAGAGCATCTAGCACAGGTGCTCAGGCGGATCCACCGGGCAGGTTTGACCATCAAGCCGGGAAAGTGTCAGCTGGCCATGAGCGAGGTCCAGTACCTCGGTCACCGGGTAGGTGGGAGAACACTGAAGCCCGAGCCTGAGAAAGTGGAAGCCATCGCATCCTGGCCCACCCCCAGGACCAAGAAGCAGGTGATGTCCTTCTTGGGGACCGCTGGGTACTATAGGAGGTTTGTTCCATGCTATAGTAGCCTGGCAAAGCCCTTGACGGACCTCACCAAGAAGAAGCTGCCCTCTGCAGTCGATTGGACAATGGACTGCGAGACAGCCTTCCGGGCCCTAAAGGACGCCCTGTCCAGCCCGCCCGTGCTACAGGCAGCCGACTTCACGCGGCCGTTTGTAGTACAGACCGACGCCAGTGACTTCGGCCTCGGTGCGGTGCTCAGCCAGGTGGACTCTGCGAGCCAAGAGCACCCAGTCTTGTACCTGAGCAGGAAGCTGTTACCAAGGGAAGTTGCCTATTCCACGATGGAGAAGGAGTGCCTGGCCATAGTGTGGGCCCTGCAGCGTCTGCAACCCTATCTATACGGGCGCCACTTCATCGTGGAGACGGACCACAATCCCCTCAGCTGGTTGCACACCGTCTCTGGGACGAATGGGCGATTGTTGCGATGGAGCCTTGCGCTCCAGCAATACAACTTCACCATTCGCCACAAAAGGGGCCGTGACCACGGTAACGCAGACGGGCTGTCCCGACAAGGAGAGGTCGCGGACGGGCGCACGGGGGAACACCGGAGTGTGCTGCCCCCTAGCGCCCTCAAAAGGGGGGAGGTGTGAGGCAAATCCCGGGATATGAAGATGAATTATGACTCCAGTCATAATCCCTCATCACTCCCTGGCAGTGCCCCCTCCCTTCTTGTTCTCAGTGTTCCACTTACACCTCCATGGCCATGTCCTGTGATATGGAAATTAGGTGGCTTGGGGACAATGGACACAGGATGACTCCCTGCCGTGACCCTGTAGTGGGGGCTGCTAGCTAGTTAGCAAGGCTATGGAAATAGCCAGACAGAACGACTCCAGTAAAAAATGGTTCATATCTCGCAAGCCATATTTCCGATAAATATGGCAACCATAAAAATGGTGTCTCCGCATGCGGACGATGCTGGCACACCCTTTTTATGGGAGCAGGACATTGGGAAATGCCCCAGGCGTGATATCAGCCAATGGGGAACTGGCAGACAGGTCATGAGTCCCCTCGTTCTGTAGCTAAATTCATAACTGTCACAATGAGAGCATTGGCGTCCGCCTACGACGCTCCCAGGCAAAGTTATGGCCCATATTCCATGTTGTGGATTGTCCATAACTCAAGCCAGGGGTGGAGCAGTGCTCCCTCTGAGGTCACTAAGGTAGGAGGGGACCTGGATTTGCCCAGGTTGATAACCCTACTTCGGCCATTTTCCAGTGTTCTTTTCGCTGGGGGCACGTGTAGGAAACATCTGTGGGAAGGATCCTAGAAACCTGGGTACAGCGCCCCCCTGTGGCCAGACGCAACAAGGTAACTGCTGGAACTGTGTATGCCTGTTTGTAACCCATGCTTTGATTGTAACTGTACTCTGACATATGTATATTCTGTAGATTCCCTATTGTATATATTGTAGTTTCTAGTGTGCTTTAGGCTGATTAAATTATATAATTAATCTTGGGCTGTTCTGTTATCTCGATCTTGAATCCCACGTCTGTGTGTTCGGCTAATAGTTACCGTGAAGCGGTTGGTGGCAGCGAGTTGTGCCAAGGATTATTGTGGGGAGGCCAGTGAGATTCGGGGAGATTTTATATATTCCGCCCGCGGAGGTCGGGGGAATATATACCCTACTCTCACCGGGGACCCTTCAATAATCGGCATAAGTAGTATAGCGGCCTCCTTGCTTATTGTCGGGCAATTCCATAATTGGCCTGACTATAAGAGGGGCGCTAGAGAGCGCGTCACGTGCTCTGTCTGTCGGTCGGGAGGTATAAAGGAGGGGTGACCCCCACTTGTTACCCCCCGATTGTGACGTACTGGTAGCCAGCGCGGGGGATTTCTGAGTGACCCCCCCGGTGGTTTGTGACATGTGTGAATTACATTATCATCTTTGACGATGCATTTCCTTAGCATGGATGAAACATCTTGGAAAAAAATTAAAATGGCTGTAAAAACTAAAGAATTTAAGCTGTGTAATTCACATGAATCTGTAGACTTTTGGAAATAGGAAACTTTTACAAGACACTGACATTTGTTAATGTGTCACTTACCTCTTCTATAGCTCCTGAATTTATCCTTTAAACAGATCCAGTGACAGCAAATTAAGAAAGCTTTTAATCAATTTTCTGCAAAGACCATTGAATGCATCCTACACTACAAAATATCAATCTTTCTAAAAAAAAGATGCTAAAAATCTGTTTTACTTTAAGAAGCATTTTAAGCCAATAACCCGTAATATGATACACGTTTAAACAATTAATTGCAAACAGAAATCAGTATATGCAAAGTTTCCATTCTGAGTATTAATGGGTACAATATAAATACATTGCAACATAGCTGGAAAATTAGACTTGAACCACACCTCCAAAAATCATCAATTGATCTAATGCCGCTAGGCAAACATTTATGTACCTGAACATGAGGTTCTTGGTTTGACATTTTGATGAGACTGTATGAAGCCCACTGCCAAGTCACAGTGAACCTCTGTGTAGGTCCCTACCTTGTTTGAAGCCTTAAAGGTGCGGCTCTGAGTGCCAACCACCGCCGCAGTGACAGTGCACCAGCAGGGCAGGTAACCTAGTGTCTCACAACAGCCATGCAGCAAGGCTGAGCCACCATGACTCCAGGCTACACTGACCCACCGACACAAAATCACCACAACAATGGCCGCCACAGAGCACAAACACAATGTGAAAGTAGCTGGACAACTCACCTTCCACAATTTCCAAGTCTTTTAACTGAGAGGAAAAAAGGCAGAATGCCTCTTGTAGTCTCCTGCTAATTAAAAATGCCTGTGCCAAACGGAAGGCATGCTGGTTCAAGCAAAAAAACAGAGGGGGACAAACCATGCAATGCAACATAGTTGGAGAATTAGATATGAACCGCACATCCAAAAATGATCAGTTGATGGAAACCACGACATATGGCATTTGTTGTTTCAATGTTATGGAGGGAGCCAAGAGACCATTCTACCGATTGCAATTTCTGTATGACAAAGATTGCTGGAATAACAAGTAAAATAAGAAATTCTGTGAAATATTCAAATATTCCTTCAGCAATTAGGCCGGTCTTGACTTGCCCAGAGTTACCAGTTCCAATTCCACCAACATCTTGAACCTTGGATCTAGAAGACTTGACGCTTATGTGGTTGAAGAAGAAGCTGATAAAGAAGATCCTAATTTTCAAGGCAATGAGTCTGGGGAGCCTCACATACTAAACCAGGTTGATCTACTAAATTATTTATTTTGTGATCTGAATCAAAAAGTCGGGTGGAGATTGTAACTTCCAGGACCAAAAGTCTGGCCCTTGCTGGAACAGGGCAACAAACTATGTTTATTCCGCCATAGGCAGAAGGAGCTTGAACACTTATTTTTAATGGAAGGGAACCAAGTTTACTGCAACAATGCAAACTCTCTGCTAAATGTATAACCAAAGGAGGATCCGTGATAAGCCCAAGAATAAAAGACTAAGGGGGCACTGAAAAAAAGGAATCAAAACAATGATGGTGAAATACAAAATACTTTTATTGAAATTAATAAAAAATAGTGAACAGAGGACAGACGGTGGAGGCAGAAGATGGAATTTTGCCAATACAGAAAGAGCACACACACCAACTAATAGGACTGCTAATGAAGGTACAAGATGTAAAGTACCCGAATGGCCAAGGGGGGAAAGAAAGGGTATAACACATCAATGATTAAATATCAATCCAAGTAACACTGTTCCCATGGACATCTATAAAGATCAATTAAGTAGTCATACCTTGAGACATAATGGGAATAATACTGTAGCAGTCAGGTCAAAGGTGAGGGCGGGGCCTCGATGTGCGTTTCACCGTGCGTGATGGCTTTGTCAGGAGGCATGGCCAGTGGGCTGAATACAGGGTTTATATACACGTCCAAGGGTCCACAAACAAATCGGTGCTCTCAGCGTCATGATGCCCCGCCTCCCGCGGCGGCCTGCAGACCACCCCGAATTCAAACACGAGGGGGACAAACATTCCCCATGTTTGCCCCGCAAGCGCTCCCAGGCAAACACCTCTCTGCTAAATGTAATGGGACAAGAGCACATACCTCAAGAATGAAGGCTTTCTAGACCCTTCAGTTTAAATCAGTACTTCTGTATAGTGGCAATGAAACTCCATCTGTTCCTCTTGCTTATGCAGCAAGTGTAAAAGAAATATATGAAAATATGCACTTTTTTGTGTCAAAATCTGTTGTGAAAACTACAAGTGGTGAGCTGAAGATTTTAGCCTTGGTGCTTGGGTTGCAGCTCAGCTATACAAAGTTTTGTTGTTTTCCCTGTGAATGGGACAGCAGAGACCGCAAAAAATATTTCACAAAAAAACTGTGGCCACCAAGAAACAGTTTGACTGCTGGAAGAAGAAAAATGCCCTGCACCAGCTTCTGGAAGCTCCAGAAAATGTTTTTCTTCTGCCACTCCATATGGGCTGATGAACAAATTTATCAAGGAGATAGATCATGATGGCGAGGAATTTGCTTACCTCAGATACAAGTTTCCACAAATCATCGAGGCCAAGGTCAAGGAAGGAATTGTTGTGGAGTCAAAAATAAGGAAATTTATGAAAGACACTGATTTTGACACAAAACTGAGACTGAAGAGTTGTTCAAAAATGTAATGTTGAACTTTCTTGGCAATTATCTACTCTTCGCCTTGATGATAGAAGTGTGGAGATAACCCTCTTCCAAGTCTAATATGTCCATGGAGTCTTGATATTTTTATTATTGTTATGACAAGCTTGCTGGAATACATTTTAACTTCCTCTTCTCTAATTTTTTAAACACAAGCTAGATTTATGAAGTAATCTGCATAGGTTCAGAATCAGCAATTGCTTGGTCTTGTGCTTTTAACATATATATATATATATATATATATATATATATATATATATATAATTTGTTAATGGAACATGTTTGGACAAATGTTTGGTATACAATGTACTTTAATGTGCTCACTGTCAAAATTTAAAAGAAAAATGAAGAGTCAGAAAAGGCATTGCACATAAAATCTACAGTTATTTTCAAAGTATATGTATGACTATGTTTTTAATAGTTTCTCTTGGCACAGACTTAGTCTTAACTAAACTGAGCCAAATTTTTAATGTCCTTACTACAGGAAAAGAAGCCAGGAAATCTTTGCTCACTTTGCCTTAAGACACATAACTTTTCTATAACAAGGAGTCATCTTTGAGGTCTTCTATAGCTGAAAATGACTTATCAGAAAATATTGGTTTCATCGAGAGCTAAGCAACTGGTAGATGCACTTTGGGAGGAGAATTTCATTTAGCAACTTCATCAGGATCTAACCTGTAAATAGTCTTGAAGTTAGCCCCTGTTTTCAATTTATTATCTGGAGAATTAGAGACAAGGCAACATGTGACGCTTCGGCCAGGTGGCCTTCATCAGACAACTTGTTATAAAGACTGTCAGGGTAGTGGTAAAGACAGTGGTATCCACCACTATGCTTCAAGTTGTCTGATGAAGGCCACCTGGCCGAAACATCACATGTTGCTTTAAGACTTATGGAATAAATTCTTCATTTGTATCACCATTTGAGAGTGCCTTGTCTCTAATTCTCTGGACATATGGTGTGGAAACCTACAAGTGCACCTCAACATCTCTGACATTGTGGCTGTGCCTTATCCTGCTATAAGTATTCAATTTATTATCTGACTTAATGAGTAACTATGTCAAGTAACGTTTCAGAATTGGCTCTGTAGGTAAGGAATAACAATATTTCTGGCCATTTCACAACTTGTCTATTGCATTATCACCAGTTTTCCTCTTTGTAAGCTACAGTGGAGAAAATAAGTATTTCATACATTGCCAATTTTGCAACTTTATCAGCTTACAAAAAATGAGAAAGGTCTGTAATTTTTATCATAAGTACAATTCAACTGTGACAGACGGAATCCCCTCCAAAGCCCAGCTCATCAGTTTCACTGGTGAGCTAATCCATTTGCATTTTATAGAATCATAGAATGGTAGAGTTTGAAGGAACCTCAAGGGCTATCGGATTCAACCCAATGCAAGTGCAGGCTTTCCTAAATCATCCCAGCTATATGTTTATCCAGTTTCCGCTTGAAGATTTCAATTGATGGAGAGCTCACTACCTCCCTTGGTAGCCTGTTCCACTCCCTGAATGCCCTCACTGTCAGAAAGTTTTTCCTAATGTCTAATCTAACTCTCCTTCCTTTAAGTTTCATCCCATTGCTTCTTTTACTTCCTTGTGCTAATGAGAATAGGGTAGTTCCCTCTGCACTGTGACTAGATTTCAGATATTTATAGACAACTATTAAGTCTCCTCTCAGCCTTCTCTTTTTCAAACTAAACATCTCTAATTCTTTTAGCCTTTCTTCATATGACATGGTTTGCAGACCTTCTACCATCTTGGTTGCCCTTCTCTGGACTTGATCCAATATATTGATGTTTTTCTTGAATTTCTATGAAGTCTTTTCTTAGTGTGTTTGCTACTACAGTCATACTGTTGTAAAGTTAGACTCCACCACAGTAGTTTTCCTTTGTCACTGTTCACCTGAGGCAACAAGCTAAGATTGCTAACTACTGTAAAATTATACCCATGGAAGTTGAAACCTTTTTGGGAACCACAAAAAGGTTAGACACTCCTACATTTTGGCATTGGCCAACTCCTTGGGCAAAAGGTTTATATTCAAATACGTAACAAGGTGCTGTTCCCCCTCTGGAATGTGACTGAATGAGACTTGCCCACTTGTACAGCCATAAGCATTTAGCTGTACCACAACTCTTCAGCTGAAATTGTGAGCTTGCAAAACAGAATAAGTGCAACTAAAGGATTTCAGTGTGGGTAAAGAGTGGTTACAGTCTTACCCGACTCACACAATGTCCTAGCTGCACCACTGTCATGCTTATCTAAGATGGCCCACATACTCTGATTACACCCAGATTTAACATCGCATCTATCTCCCACTTAATATCATATTGCACCTCTAAGCATATGCACCAGGCAGACTACTTAACAGGAGTAAGTTCTGGGGTTCACTAGATGAAAAGCTGTCTGGGTCCTCATTTGCTTCTTGGTGAAAATAGCTAGGAAGAAGTGGAGTATCTTATACAGTTGGGCTTTCTACTCAGCAGATAGCTGTGTGTAAAACTGGGCATCCTCAAAGGACACAACCTCTCAGGTGGAAACCACAAGATATACAAGGACATACGGTATACACTGACGAGCAAAAGGTTAACAATATTTTGAACTTTTGAGTTTCAGGCTCCATATCTCATACATAAATTATACTTGCAATTATTTCAACAAGTTGCATTTTTTTCTCACATTTTTTTATGCAATTGTGAGTGCAGATTTGTCACAAAACTTGAAGGTAATCCTTCAATAAGAATCCCAAAGTGGCATACACATGTTGCTTATTTGTAACTTACAGATTTATATCAGAAAATAAACTGCAGTATGTCAATTGTTTCAGTGTTACTGAAGAGTTTTTTCACCCATTGACCTCAATAAAGACAATAAAAAACATTATAAAAAAGTAGGTAAAAAAATTATTGCCGATATGCTGCATTTCTGTAGCATCTTTGCAGCATTTTTGCTTGCTTTTTTGCATGCAATTTTAGACAGCAGTGAATGCTTTAGATATAGATAATAAAAACCTTTTTAGCCTCAGATATAATATGAGTGTGAAATACCCTCTGGTAGATATCGGTGAAGCCACAAATGTTGGGGTTCAGCAGTTCCGGCTGGACTTAAAAAAAAAAAAAGTGTAGTTCGGGACCGGACTTGACCCTGGACCCCATATAATTCTATGGGGACCTGAACATTAGTACTATAAAATGGTGTTAGTAAGAGATAGAGGGCTGCAAAGCAGGACTAGTATACTTATCGAGTTTTTGTGTGCATAGCTGTCACACTGCATCTGGGTCCGCTCACTGAATTGTAGGAATATTCACTGCTTCCCCCGCCCATCCTCTGGGACAGCGATTGTGATTGATTGCAGTCATATTTCACCTCCACTCTCTGCGTCGACATCTGTGACTGGTTGCCCTCACACTAGCTGTCTGGGTCACTGAAGTGGAATGTAAAAATAAAGCAAATTGCTGGAGGCTGCAGCCCCCAGCTGTGTGCTTAATCTTGACTGTGTATCAAAATACAAGGAACCCTACACAACTTTTTTTAATTATTTAAATTAAATAATTCCCGCAGTACACCAGCTGTGACCTCAGGTGAACATGCATAGGGTGAACTCATTGAATTCAATGTCGGATTACCAGATAAATCTATGTGTGCATGTTGAGTATTTGGTTGCACCAAATCTGCATCTCCTGGCAGAAAAATGCACCAAAAATGCATCCAATTTTGGTGCATTTTTCTGCCACGAGATGCAAATATGGTGTAGAAAAGTCTGCAACCAAATACGTAATGTGCGCACATAGCCTAATCCAGTAATCTGACATTCAGTTCAATGAGTTCACCTGAGGTGATTTCACTGAGTTTAATGAGTTCACCTGAGGTCACAGCTGGGGTACCATGGGAATCCCAACTGTGACCTCAGATGAACTCCTTGAACTTAATGTTGGGTTGCCAGATTAGGACCAATCTAGGGATGTTAGTGAGTGCAGTGCAGTGATCAGCCTCATGTGAACGTTAGATGGTTACCCCGCTCCCCTCTCCCCAGCACCAGGGCTTTCCATTGCAATTTTACCTGGGTGTTCCTTCTGTGTTACACTGCTAAGCAAGTGCAGGTGCTGTCACATCGTGACACTCGGGTCTTGCAATGTGCAACGTGAGCTGGGAGTGGCTGCTGCTCAAAGTCTATGGAGCCTCTTTCTGATGGTCCATTGCCTTTGATCCAGGTAATTATCGACTGTCTTGGGAACTGCTGGTCTACGTCAGAGCTGGGAATTTGCATTTCTAATAAACTGGTGAATTAGGGATAGTGTCTAGTTTTTGTTTCTCTCTTTTTATATCTTTAAGGCTTCCATTTGTGGATCACATGATCTACAGTGGAATCCTTGGAGTACAGTGGAGGTGCATGTTTTTTTTTTATAAAATGGTGAACCAGGGAAAGTGTGAGGGATTGTTTTTTCAAATAAACTATTTCTGTGCGCTTGTTTTTCTTTTCACTTACTGGATTAGTAATGGGGGTTGCCTGTTGACACTAAAAAGCTGAAATCAACCCCAACTACCATTACCCCAATTGCCACCGCACCAGGGTAATCGGGAAGAGCCAATGTGAAGGAAATAGAATGTGATATGCCACTTCTGGGGAGGCTGCGGGCTGGTATTTTTAGGCTAGGAAGAGCTCAATAACCATGGACCTTCCCAGCCTTATAATATCAGCCCACAGCTGTCTGCTTTACTTTCGCTGGATATCAAAAATAAGGATGATCCTACATAGTTTTTTCATTTATTTATTTAAACATAAAAAGCTGTGCAATAGGCTCCTTAGGGTGCAATTTTATTATATATTGGGGGGGGGTGCAATTATATGTCTGTCTGTCTATTTGTTTTTTTTTGTATGTCTATATATATCTCTGTCTCTATCTATCTATATAATATGTATTTCTATCTATTATCTATTTCTGTAGTATTTATTGGTGTCCAAAAATGCTAGAAAAACCAAAGTACAAAACACATGTAAAGACATAAAAAAAAAATAGAAAAAAAACGCATGTTTTTCTGCTGCGTTTTTCCTGCTGCGTTTTTCCTGCCAAGAGATGCAGAAAATATTTATAAATTGTTGCATCCAAATACTCAATGTGTGCCCTTTAGCTTACGGTTAGTTATGCAGAACCTTCTATTGTTACTGTTTTGCTCCAGTGGTGGAAAAAACATTTTCTTCCTGTATACTACAATTATAACCTGTTCTTATATTCCCTAATAGCTCAGTATGTTTTTAGGTCGATTAACAAGTGAAAGGTCACTCGTTCGAATTGAGGAGAAGCCATGAAGAAGATTTCTCAAGAAAGGGGAAACAGCATCATGCAGCTCATTGATAGCAGTCTTCTGGCCAAGAAAGTTGCAAAACTGCATTATGCAAGTGCCGTGACAGTTGGAAGAATACAAAATTAAGTCAGTTTATCCATTCAAAAGCCAAGATGGGGACATCTACGCGAAATATCAGATTTAACAAGTCAGCTCATCACAAGGTCTATCAGTTCTGGCACGACAAACACGGCAGTGGAGGTGGCTCTTCATGCTTCATAATAGTGAGATTCCAGAAGTCCATTCAAGTACCTTACAATACACATTTCACAAGTATGGAATGGTGGCTTGAAAAAAGGTGCAGAAGCCTTAACTTCAATACTGTCATAAAAAGTGTTGAATCGAGTTTGTCAAAAAGTACAGTATAAGATTGGAAAAGGGTGAATTAGAGCGATGAAACTTAATACACTAAACTTTTATTGGTGTAAATGGGTCTAGAAGCAAAGTAACAGTGGCTAACAGATCAAGAAATTGAAGGAGCTGTCAAGTTCGGAGGAGAAAGTCTAGTGGTATGGGATTGTTTCACAGCCAAAGACGTTGGACACTTGGCCAGGTTCAATGGTGTCTCAGTACTGAGCTATATTGTGAGTATCCAGCATGATGAGTTACTTTCTTCACTCAAGTACTATGGGTATGATAAGGATGACGTAGTGTTCCTGCAGAGCAACATCCCTAAGCATATGTCGAGATTAGCATAGTAATGGTTCAATTACAATGAAGTAGAGATGCTGCATTGGCCCTGTTATGGCAATCAATCAATTAATACAGCACGACCAGAGAAATACATTGATGCAACATCGATGGAGGGAATAAAGAAAGATGATGTAAGCACGATTCCCCAACAGGGTAGTGCCAAGGGCTTATATTGAAAAGCTTCAACATACAAGTTAATACATTCCAACATTATTGACTACATTTCAGAACTTACTCAGTCATTGGTTCATAAAGCTTAAATGAGTGTGTTTGATTGGATCATTGGTGTGGTGACGCGAATGGCAAGGTGTGTAGCCTCCTTTTGTCTTATTGTTCTCTGCTCGGAGCCCAGGGAAGGACTCTGATTCAGTGGGCCAACCAGCTGCCGCCAGATAGACGTGTTTCTTCGATTACATGCACAGTCCATTTTACCCCAAGGTGAGTGCATTACCATTCAAGCACTCCTTCTGATCACTAAATACTGCATGCAGGAAAGTGTCACCTGTCTCTCTTACTTTCTAGGAATTTTTTCCCACTCTGCCCATCCCCTCCATTGCTATTTATACTGTCTCCTCACATATTCCCCCTTTGATCTCCAAATCGTCTACTCATACATCCCTCCCATATTGTTTCCACACTTATTCCCTCCTAGCTCCTCATACTGTTTCCTCACTCACACATCCTTTCCTTATTCTATATACTGTGTCCACACCCATCCCCATTCACTCTCCAAACTGTCTCCTCACACGTTCTTCCCTATCTCACCATACTGTCTCCTCATACACCCTACCTCTCCATATTGTTTATGCACCTATACCCCCTTCTGACCTGATCATGCTGCTCTTGTTGCCCTGACCTCGACATGGCTTCAATTGTACTTGTGGCTGAAAGACATGAGTATAGCTGATAGCTAGGAGCAGGTGTGTTTTATACCTAGAGATGAGTGAACCGGTCCCGATTCGGCTCGAGGTCGGTTCGCCGAACGGAGGTCCCGTTCGAGTTCGGTTCGTCGAACCGAACTCGAACCGCATAGGAAACAATGGCAGGCATTCACAAACACATAAAAACACCTAGAAAACACCCTCAAAGGTGTCCAAAAGGTGACAAACAACTCACAACACAACACAAACACATGGGAAAGTGACAAGGACATATACTCATGCGAAAACAAAAGAGCAGAACAAGGAAAAAGAGGAGGACACACAGATATATGAGTATATGCAAGGAAACGTCAATGCCATTACTGTGCAACTTGAGCCCTGCTCATTTTAGGCTTCCAATCTGGATAAATTGCCTGAGTTTGCCACGTACGCCTTGGGGATCTTGTCGTGTCCTGCAGCCTGCGTTCTCTCGGAACCTGTCTTCAGTGCTGCTGGGGGTCTGCTGGCAGATTACCACACGTGTCTGTCCACTGACAATGTGGACATGGCTCTCAGAGGACTTTTCTTCCCCTGGGTCAGCCAGGGGAGGCGAAAGGCACGCGTATTTTTGAGAGTGCTTCATGCAAAGCATCTTTTTCTTTTTCAAAAGGGGGGTCAACTGATGCCAGTCAAGTGGGGTGTGTATGGCCCAATTAGTGGAAACGAGGGAGACTGTGGTTGGAGTCCCCTCGCTGTGTTTCTAAAAGAACCAAGATGAACAAGTCATGGCTCTCAGAGGACTTTTCTTCCCCTGGGTCATCCAGGGGAGGTGAAAGGCACACGTATTTTTGAGAGTGCTTCATGCAAAGCATCTTTGTAAGCTTGAAAATGGGGGTCAACTGATGCCAGTCAAGTGGGGTGTGTGTGGCCCAGTTAGTGGAAATGAGGGAGACTGTGGTTGGAGTCCCCTCGCTTTTGAAAAAAGAACCAAGATGAACAAGTCATGGCTCTCAGAGGACTTTTCTTCCCCTGGGTCATCCAGGGGAGGCGAAAGGCACGCGTATTTTTGAGAGTGCTTCATGCAAAGCATCTTTGTAAGCTTGAAAATGGGGGTCAACTGATGCCAGTCAAGTGGGGTGTGTGTGGCCCAGTTAGTGGAAACGAGGGAGACTGTGGTTGGAGTCCCCTCGCTGTGTTTTACATGCTTTTAGAAGGGCATGACATGGCTTGGAGGTTGACTTTCAGCATCTGCAAACTGTTGGCTACCAAAATGCTGCCTTTCCAACCTTTTTAACCGAGGATTTTCGAGGCCTTATGCCCATCGCAGTGCCCCAAGAGCCGATGCCCAGGCGCCACTCCTTCTCCAACAAAGGCGTGCACGCGCTACACCAGCATGTCGCACTAAACATCACTGATTCCTTGAGAAACTCTGTGTGACAGGGTGCATTTCACCACAGATAATTGGCCCAGTAAGCATGGACAGGGGCGTTACATGTCGCTGACTGGGCAATGGGTTACTGTGGGGAGAGATGGAGAAGGGTCTGCTGTACAAGTCTTGCCGTCCCCACAAGTTATGTCAATCCTTCTTCTGTATGTAGAAGTTAATACACTGCTTCTGCCTCTTCAACCTCGTGTGGGTCCTCCACCTTGGCCCAAACCCTGTGTGGTCAGGCCACCCTTCCTTGTAACTGCGCACAAGGAATACCACACACCTCCTTACTATGCTGGCAGCAGAGCTCAATGCCATCAGGCGGTCAAAGGTTTACTTTGAAATGTATGGGAAATGTGAGTCACACCGCTGAGAAGTTGTGGACGGTTAGCTCTGGAGACCGAGTTTCATCAATGGTTGTCTCCACTCAACCAGCAGCCAGGGAAGGCCGGGTGCGACAATGATGCAAACTTCGCTGTGACAATGTGACACACGTGCCTTGTGTGGCTCACATCTTGAACCTGGTTGTCCAGCAATTTTTAAAGCACTATCCTGGCCCACATGGCCTTCTGCAGAGAGCACGGTGTAACGCCTTCCTTGATCCACACACTCAGATGGGCTGTAAATGATAGGCTAGAGGGAAGCCACTCACCAAGCAGGACCCCTAGAACCCTGAAACCCTTTAACCCCTATACAGGGATTAGGAATTACACAGGGCCCAAGGTGATCAATACCTGTGGAAGGCTGCAGTTCCAGAGAATAGTAGTCAGGCAGGGTCAAAACATTAATTGAGGAACATGAACAGAATGGGACGGCCAGGACTTAATCAGAAAACAAGCAGAGGTGAAATGCGGATCGGCCAACAAGGTACATAAACAGCAAGCAGGAAAAGTAGTCAGGTAACAAGTACACAAAATCATAAAACTGAACTGGGGGTAACAGTAACAAGAGGTTCATAGCTATGTCTGGCAGTGGTCTGCAGACAGGAGGGGCCTAAAAAACGGTGTGGTGTCTTCCCATTGGTTGTAGCTGAATGATGGTACTTCATCTGTGAGATACCCACCAGCTACATTCAGCCAGAGATTCTGCATCTGTCAAGGTAATGCAGCCCAGTGGGTGAGCATAACCTGCGTCCACCTGCGCCGCTGGCATCGACTCCTCTCCCATCATCAGCACTATGCATGAAAGGAACACGTTGTCACCTGGCGACCGGAGTACAAATTGACGGAGAGGACTCCGTTGGTGACTTAACAGCCGTGTGCGGCAATGATGCAAACCTGGCTGCGGGCCATCGTCAGGGCAATGTGACACATGTGCCTTGTATGGCTCCCGTGTTGAACCTAATTCTCCAGCAATTTTTAAAACACCATCCCGGCCTACATGGCCTTGTGCAGTGGGCACGCTCGCTATGTGCTCAGTTCCATCGTGCTCACACAGCAGCTCAACAACTTTCGTCGCTACAGAATTCTTTAGGTCTGGTGGTTAAACGCCTGAAATGCGATGTGCCGACACGCAGGAATTTGAATCTGCACATGTTGCAGCGTTTGTGGCAGCACCGCCGAACCCTGCTGCAATACGTTATGACATTTAGCCTGGGATAACTTGATCCAGAGGTGGTGCAGATCACGCTGCTGGAGTGGTGTCAGATCAAGGACCTATGCACCCTTCTACACAGTTTACAAATGTCGACGAAGATTTTTAGCACTGGCAATGCCATTCTCAGCGTGACAATTCTGGTCATCTACATGATGGAACACACTGTAATTATTATTCGGAGTCAGGTGTTGGGACAAGAGGAAGGGGGGGAAGTACAGGAGGAGTCATATGCGGAAGGGATAACAAGATCTACGAGGTCCAGATGGTCAGCGGCAGTCATGGTGAGGAAGAGGGATTAACAAGGGCGCATAGTATCAGCAAAAAGTGTTGAGGAAGGTGCAGGAGCCCATGAAGAAATGGAGGACGAACTGGCGATGGGCATGGAAGACTTAGCAGATGAGTGAGAGCTTGCTCACATTTCGGTTGTGCGAGGTTGTGGGGAGAGGGCAGAGGAAGGAGGCACGATTCTCACCTCTCTGCCACCAACACACCAAGGACTTAGTCCTCCTGGATGCACAAGACACATGAGCGCCTTCTTGCTGCACTACCTACAACATGACCCTCGGATTGTATGAATTCAAAGTAATCCTGACTACTGGGTTGCCACACTGTTAGATCCCTGGTACAAGACAAAATTTGGCAAAATAATTCCTGCCATAGAAATGGACGCACGTATACAGGAGTATCTGCAGACGGTGGTACGCAATCTTAGATCTGCTTTTCCACTAAACACCAGTGCTGCACAGAGTGAATCTCAACGCTTTGTCATGGATAGGAGGAAATGGTCTTTTACTTGTCCACATCTGAGGGACCGAGGGCTGGCTGCTGTGCTGAGATGGCGTTGAGTATGGTGTCCCTGCAGAGTTGCACTTTTGGTCATATACCAAAATGAGTTGAAAAAGGACAGATGCTGGTGGAAAGGGGAACAGGTGTGTTGGAAAGGGGAAAAAAGTTTTTGTCCGTGGATTTTGTGGTTAAGCAACAGTAACATTTGCTGAAGAAACACCATCTGTTACAGTGGGACTGGCAGATTTGTATAAGGTGGTATATACTATGTTACCGCTATATACCAAAAATTATTAAGAAAAGAAAGAGAAAGGTATATATCCCCATCAGCAGTCAGTGTCCACCGTGCTCCCAGATGGAAAAGGAGAGGTTGGCAACTGGAAGGTTTGGTGGAGGATACAGAGCTGTCTGGCTATGAAACTAATAGTAGCCTGAACCGAGTTAGACGCCATTCGGATCTGGAGACTGGGAGCCCTGTTAGCGTCACAGGGTCCACATGCCCACCCAGCCCAGGAACTCCCTGTTAACAACACAGGGGCCATTGAGTATGCTGACCGTGTGCGTAGGGGCCACACCTGTGGACAGCAGGTGCATCAGCAGCAGCAGGCCTGTTAATGCCACTGGGCTGCACAAGCAGGACTGGTAGGACAGGAGCTGGTCTTAACCATTCTGCGTTACAAACTGTGGTGGTGGCCTGCATCGACACCCTATCCCTGCTTACCTCTGGCCTAAAGCCGCAATGGGTTCAACACATGGAGGTGTGCTCTTTCGGAGCATAAAAGAAGACTGCACACCTCCTTGTTGGCTCCAGCCCCTTTTATAACCTGGGTCCGCCCCAAACCAGGGTGAACCACAATGCACCTCCTGGAGACAAAAGCAGAGTGACACGTAATGAGTGGCATAACTAGCGTCCTATTTGGAACCGCAACTTCAATGATGACCTCATGGCTGCCATGACCAAAACACCTCACCAGTCATCGTCTGACCATCAATAATGCGGTGACAAGTCATAGGGGCGGGCCTCTGCAAGCCATTTGGGAGTGGCCTGGCCACATCGTCAGGACACCTGATGCCCTGTGGTCTATATGGGACCCCCACATCAGGGGCAGGGCCAAAGAGTTCATTACCGGACCTAGTCTCTGATGCAGTAAGTGCATGAGCATGCTCAGTAGCATGAAATACAGTGTCTGAAAAAAGACTATCAGCTTTATGGTGTCTACGCACAACACAGGACCTAGACCCGGCACGGAGTGCAAGTACCTGTGCAAAGAGGCTTTTCGCACTAAGTGTGGGAGCATGCGCTGTATCCCGAAATGAAGACTTAGCCTCAGCAATGGCACAGTCAGGCTGAACATACTCACTAGGCGAAACACTGTAGTTAGGCTGCGGCTGGGGTAAATCGGCACACGCATGCTCACTAGCTGCCTCTCCACACTTAGACGTGGAGGAGAAAGCAGCCAGCTGGACAACCTAAGGCACAGCCCTAAATGGCAGCTGACGCCTGGGCGCAAATGAAACCGCAGCAGGCTTCAGGTTACAGGTTTTGTAACAACAAATACCATCCAAAAGAACAGGTGTACTTCTTCCCATGGATAATCTGATATGATCCTTTTTTTCACAGACACAACCATCGCTAACAAATGTAGATGAGGCCAAAACAGCAGCTGCTTCAATGGATCTGAAGTGCTCCATAAAGTGGCCTCTCCTCCACCCCAATTTCAAGATCCCAAATACTCCATTCCTCTGTGGTGTCAATCCAATCGCACTTGCTTCCTAACAGCTCTCAAGTTTCCACCAGCCCTACTGAGTATGGGGAAACAGAGATGGTTGAGTTTGCATAGCTGTTCAGTCGCACTATAGCCTGGGAATCAGAGGTCTGCTCCAAAGCTGCAATGAGTACAGACAAGGAAGTTATTATTATTTTTATTATTATTGATTTATAGAGCACCATTGATTCCATGGTGCTGTACATGAGAAGGGGGTTACATACAGAATACATATACAAGTAACTATAGACAGACTGGTACAGAGGGAAGAGGGCCCTGCCCTTGCGGGATTACATTCTAAAGGATTTTTGGGAGGAGACAGTAGGAGTGGTGTAGGTTGAGCGTCAAGTACGTATGGTGGTGGTGTCATTGAAGGTTATAGTCATTTCTGAACAGATGAGTTTTCAGATTCAGTTTGAAGCTTGCGGGTGTAGCAGATAATCTGACGTGTTGAGGTAGTGAGTTCCATGAGACAGGGGAAATGATCTGCGCAGATGGCCAGAAGCTTTGTGAGTGGGATCCAGGCCCCGATGAAGAAGGTGCTGAGCCTAATCTACACCCTCATTTCCAAAAAGTAAATCCTCCTGGTGGAGACAATGGGGAACATGATGAGGAGCACAGATACCTGATTGGAATGACAACTTTACTATTCGGTCAGGGCAGGAAGAGGTTGTCTCGGAGGACTCAGGACGAGGGGAATGAAAACACACAGGGTTATTGATGAGGATGGAGACCACACTTACTGTCAAACCAAAGTCAGCCAGTCGATGAGGTCAGCAGAGGAGGTGGAGGAGGATGCTACTGACGACGAGGTTACGTTGCGTCTTCCTGGCCAGAGACAAAGTACTGGAAGCACGTCAACAACTGAATCCTGGACCACAACTTTGACTCTGAGCAGAAGTCGTGTTGGCTATGCAGGTCGCATGGGCTGTAAGCCTTGCCTAGCCTGTGAATTTTTGGACATCGCAAAGGATCACCCAAGTCATGGAATCTGTAAGATTTGTCAACAATCTGTAGGTAGAAGGCAAAAACTCACACCTTTGAGTAGTTCGTCCATGAAGTGTCACATGGATATGAATTGATAGCGTGAAGGTGTATTGCTCAGCTTTAGCCACTATCAATGCAACATGCTTATTTGCCATTGCATGCATTGTTGCAGACTACACACAAGGGGCTGCTGTTTTTTTGGATCTGCCTTGGTTTGGTCACTATAGCAATTTCAAATTGCTCTTCGGATGTGGACTTGGAGATGCTGTCTATGAACAGAAGGAAAAGCTAAAGGTGTGTGTTACAGCAAGGAGCCACCGCGGAAACACTTCGTTCAATTGTGAGGGGAATCATGTTGTACTTTGATGATGAGCCCCGTAATGCCAGTGAGCAGCATCCTGTGCCACAGACCAACATTCTTACAGTGCTGTCTATACTGTTTACCGTGAGAGGAGCGTAAAGTCTGTATTTCTGGAAACTAGACATCAGAGTACCCGGGTACGGTAGGCTGTGCCCAGACAATAATGCGGGCACGCAACACTTTGTTTTATTAGCAAAACACATATCTGTTCTGGGTAGGCCGACTATATAGACAATAAGACTTGCTGCCTCTGCACTGTCAAATTGTCACGTACAGTTTAAATCATAGAGGGACAGCAACACATGTTTGCATTGACTGTTGCTTTTCAAGATTTCCATGACTGTGTTGCAGAGCTGTGTGGTTTGCATTCACACTGTTATCATCTGCATTATCTGTGAGGCTTCAGCTAACAAGGGTATTCAGGGGGGGTAATGTGTTTTGTCTATGTTTAGGTAGATAACTTGGAAGCTCTTGTGATGCGCCACTGGTAAGTCGTGTTCAAACACACACACACACACACACACACACACACACACACACACACGCACAAACAAACAATTACTGCTACACAGAGGGATTAGCAGGTAGTAGGCAACAGAATAGATTGTTCAATTATTTAAATTGTATGCATGGTTCTTATTGTTTGTTTTGGTAAAGTTAAACAATCATTTAGCAACCCAACTGCCTAGAGTCCTTTTCCTGTTGCCTGGTTTTGCTGCATACTGGGTAGCCCACCCTGTACACAACTTAAAATGAAGCATAAGTCGCAGTGTGAATTTCACTGTGCTACAATGCGGCCTAGCGTGCCTGTGCAACCACCGCCTGCCCCATCAAGTGCATCAAGTGCTCTTCATCCTCTGTGACTGTGGGGACAGCAGTCACACATGGTTTTTCACACTGAACTTCCACTCCTTTACCCGCAACAGGGAGTGTGATTGGCAGGTAATCACTTGTTTTGGAAGTGGAAACAGAAGGTATTGTTGAGCTGTCAGACATCGAGAGAACCATCATTGGATGCAGGCTACAATATATCCACGCCTGCACCTTCATCACAGATTGGCTGGACTACCTGCAGTTAATAATTGCATTCCAGAAATGGAAAGGAGTGGAGAATGCACATGTGTTGTACCTTGCTTGGCAGCAAAGGAACACTAACTTAGTATTCCAGACAATTTTAGGATGGCAGAAAAAGAGTCAGCTCTTTGGGCAAATTAAATAGCGTGGCAAAAGTGGACAGATGGGTACAGTGGCCGTGTTCTGTGGGTACCAGGACAGTAAAAGAAGCCTCACTTTCTATCCCTCCTAATGATCAAATGCAGCAAGGAATTCCCTGAGTTTGCTATAAAATTAGCATAGCTAAATGTGCATGAGGGTAGAATGCAGAGGTGTTTGAGATTGCTTGGCACAAGTGGCACAATAAAGGAGTCCAACAGCCACTTTTTGTATGCCACTAAATGGCAGTATTTTTTGCTATCATTATAGCTTATTAAAAACAGAGCAGGAGGGTGTCCTGCACAGGTGCTAGAAATAGCTTGGCACCAGTGGGGCACTAATGGAATACAACAGCCAGTTCTATGATGCCACTAAATGGCAGTATTTTTTGCTATCATTATAGCTTATTAAAAACAGAGCAGGAGGGTGTCCTGCACAGGTGCTAGAAATAGCTTGGCACCAGTGGGGCACTAATGGAATACAACAGCCAGTTCTATGATGCCACTAAATGGCAGTATTTTTTGCTATCATTATAGCTTATTAAAAACAGAGCAGGAGGGTGTCCTGCACAGGTGCTAGAAATAGCTTGGCACCAGTGGGGCACTAATGGAATACAACAGCCAGTTCTATGATGCCACTAAATGGCAGTATTTTTTGCTATCATTATAGCTTATTAGAAACAGAGCAAGAGGGTGTCCTGCACAGGTGCTAGAAATAGCTTGGCACCAGTGGGGCACTAATGGAATACAACAGCCAGTTCTATGATGCCACTAAATGGCAGTATTTTTTGCTATCATTATAGCTTATTAAAAACAGAGCAGGAGGGTGTCCTGCACAGGTGCTAGAAATAGCTTGGCACCAGTGGGGCACTAATGGAGTACAACAGCCACTTCTTGTATGCCACTAAGTTTACTCAATTTTTGGTATTATAACGTCTTAGTAAGTAACAATCAGTTTGAGTGTGCAATGCAGGCAGAGGTGCAGCAAATATCTTTGCACTAGTTGGACTATACAGAAGTCCAATAGCCACGTTTAGGATGCCACTAGGTTCAATCAGTGTTTGCTAGTATAATGGCTTAGTAACAATGAGTTGGAGTGTGCAATGCAGGCAGAGGTGCTGCAAATATCTTTGCACTAGTGGGACTATACAAAAGTCCAATAGCCACGTTTAGGATGCCACTAGGTTCACTCAGTGTTTGCTAGTATAATGGCTTAGCTACAATGAGTTGGAGTGTGCAATGCAGGCAGAGGTGCTGCAAATATCTTAGCACTAGTGGGACTATACACAAGTCCAATAGCCACGTTTAGGATGCCACTAGGTTCAATCAGTGTTTGCTAGTATAATGGCTTAGTTACAATGAGTTTGAGTGTGCAATGCAGGCAGAGGTGCTGCAAATATCTTTGCACTAGTGGGACTATACAGAAGTCCAATAGCCACGTTTAGGATGCCACTAGGTTCACTCAGTATTTGCTAGTATAATGGCTTAGTAACAATGAGTTTGAGTGTGCAAAAGGCAGGAGGGTACAGTGCCAGGGTTGTGGGTCTCTGGGTAGAGGAAAGGAAGCCTGCCTTTCTATCCCTCCTAATGGGGAAATGCAGTGAGGAAATCCCTGACCTTAGCTACACAGACGCTGTCATCTTGTGTAGCTGTTAAACTCTGTTTTCAGGACCTGTCACCTATGGCTCTGACCCTGCCGGTATGAGCCCTTAAAAGGACTGATAGAAAGTGCTATCCCTAAGCTGTACAGCGCTGTGTATGGAGCGTATACAGCAGTATCGGCGATAGAAGCTGTGCCAGTGATGTCTGACACCAAGGACGCAGAAGGCAGATAATGGCGTGCTGGAGGAAAATGTCCGTTTTTATAATGCAGGGACATGTGACATGGACATCCTATCACACATGCCGTTGCTTCTCTGGCTAAAAGTCCACTTAGCTGTGTGTGTGTCTGGGATTGGCTGACATGCTGGCCCTCCCCACTACACGCGCGCGCTTAGGGAAGGAAGACAAGGAAAAAAAAATAAATGGCGATCGCCATTATCCAAACAGCAGTGATCTGAATGCGCTGTTCTCGCACACTATACACTGAAATGTCATAATAGTGTGAGTCACAGAGTGACTTACACTATTACAGCGGAAAGCCAGCTAGGAATTAGCTGTTTTTTTTTGCTGCTAGAACCGTTCTCGAACGTATCTAGAACTATCGAGCTTTTGCAAAAAGCTCGAGTTCTAGTTCGATCTAGAACAGCCCCCAAAATCACTCGAACCTCGAACTGGAGAACCGCGAACCGCGCTCAACTATTTATACCTACTCTGAGCTGATTGTCAGCTTGACAGCCAACTTAAATCCCACTCTGGAGGGGTGGCAAATTACAGGTACAAGCACAAAACCTTGGACCACTGCATTAGGTGGCCCAATGGTGCACCACTGTCAGCTGAATCCAGGGCAAATGCCCCATGTGCCCACCTGTAGATAAGTTAATTGGGATACAGTACCTTCTAGGTGCTCCTCTACACAGAGCTGCAGAATATGTTGGTACCATATAAGTAACATAAATTAGTACATTTTTTATTTTTGTATAAAAGTTGAATTATTCTTATTAATATGAATCTGTGGGAAGAATTGCAGTTGACTCCCATAGCATAAAAAGCCCAACTCACCTTCTAGTAATGCAGGATCCACAGAAAGCATTCCAAAACTAACATCTTGTACAGTACACCAAGTGAATGGGAATAAGAGATGTTCAGGTAGAGGGGGAAGTTTCAGTTTTGCTCACGGTCTGGAAAATTGGCAGCGGTAATGTTGTCTTTTTAACTCACGACCCTGGAGTTTCCTGGCAAACAATAAAAGAAGGAAAATGTAAGGCAATATTTTCCAGTAGAGCAGGGAAGTCCCAAAACCCTACAGCAAAATCTGCTAAGAAAATTATGTAAAGGAGAAATATGCTGATTCTGCCAAGAAAATCCCTATACAGGTCTATACATACAGTATAGTGTAAAGAAGGGCTGCAGTTCCCTTATAGTAATATTCAGCATATTCCCAAGAAAAAGTCTCGGGACGCTGAACTCGGGTCATAACACTAAGCACATTTACAGTAATTTCACCGAGTACAGCCGCCTGCCAAGTTTCTTTAGACTCTCAATCCTAGAGAGTGACATATTAAATGACACTATGCTGTAAATTGCAGTTTAAAAAATGGACATAGCTCATATTCCATTAACACGTTGTAGGATATTGCAGACAGGCAAAGGATTTCATTCCAGGTTTGTGGTTGACCCATGGAACATGCACAACATTTATCTAAGCGCTGTGCACATTACCTGGAAGTTAGAGAAAAGAGCTTTTTAGTTTTCTCCATTTGTATTTTGACTACAGAAAAAAATATCTGTTGACATGTAACTAGGATGGAAAGCTACATTAAAGAGGCTGTTCCTCTTCCAGAAAAGTTTTTCCTATAAGCTCCATTAGTAGAAAAAAAATGTTCTGTCGGCCACTCGTGCCGTCTACGTCGCCAGACACCGGGAGCAGCAGCAGAGGCACAGCGCTGGACATGGGGAGGGAAACTAAAGCACTAAAGCACAGTTTTTTGGTTCTTCACTACTAATGGAGCTTACAGAAAAAAACCTTTCCAAATGGGAACAATTCTTTAAAATGAGTTTGCCAGTACAAAATGTGTGCTCAAACCAAGCACAGCACATTGCAAGTGATATACACACGTGGTCACTATTGTTGGTTCTCCTCATTTAATGAAAGAAAAACCCACAATGGTCACAGAAATAACTTTAATCTGACAAAAAATCTATGAAAATGAACAAATGAAATGAAACAGGCCTGGACAGAAATGATGGTACTTCTGAAAATAATGTGACAAAAGGGACATGTTAAATCAAGTTGTGTCCACTAACTAGCATCACAGGTGTCTACAATCTTTTAATCAGTCAGTGGACCTGTATATAGGGCTAAAGATACTCACTGTGCTGTTTGGTGACATGGTGTGTACCACACTCAACTTGGACCAGAGGAAGCAAAGTAAAGAGTTGTCTCAGGAGATTAGAAAGAAAATTTATAGACAAGCATGTTAAAAGGTAAAGGTTATAAGTGCATCTCCAAGCAGCTTGATGTTCCTGTGACTACCGTTGCACATATTATTCAGAAATTTAAGATCCATGGGACTGTAGCCAACCTTCCTGGACATGGCTGCAGGAGGAAAATTGATGACAAATCAAAGAGACAGATAATACGAATGGTAACAAAAGAGCCCAGAAAAACCTCTAAAGAGATTAAAAGGGAACTTCAAGCTCAAGGAACATCAGTGCCAGATTGCACCATCCGTCGTTGTTTGAGCCAAAGAGGACTTCATGGGAGATGACCAAGTAGGACACCATCGTTGAGAAAAAAAAATCATAAAAAAGCCAGACTGCAATTTGCCAAACTACATATTGACAAGCCACAAAGCATCTGGGAGAATGTCCTATGGATAGATAAGACAAAAATGGAACTTTTTGACAAGGCACATCTGCTCTATGTTGACAGACCGAAAAATGAAGCATATCAAGAAAAGAACACTGTCCCTACTGTGAAACATGCAGGAGGCTCTGTTATGTTCCGGGGCTGCGTTGCTGCATCTGGCACAGGGTGTCTTGAATCTGTGCAGGATACAATGAAATCTCAAGACTATCAAGTGATTCTAGAGAGAAATGTGCTGCCCAGTTATAAGAAACCGTCATAGGTCATGGATCTTTCAACAGGAAAATGACCCAAAACACAGCTAAAAAACCCCTAGAATGGCCAAGAGGAAAACATTGGACTATTTCTAAGTGGCCTTCTATGAGCCCTGACCTAAATCCAATTGAGCAACTTTGGAAAAAGCTGAATCATGCTGTCTGGAAAAAGCAACCTTGAAACATGAGACAACTGGAGCAGTTTGCTCTTGAGGAGTGGGGCAAAATACCTGTCGAGGGGTGCAGAAGTCTCATTGACAGTTACAGGAATCATTTGATTGTAGTGATTGCATCAAAAGGTTGTGCAGCTAAGGAGGGAGAAGGAGGAGGGCGCCATAATTTCTGTCCAGGCCTATTTAATGAGGTTTATTTTTTAAAAAATTCTGTGGAATCATGGCTGAAAAGCAATTGTGCCACCCCCACGTCAGCAGCTGGGCTGCTCAGATCCAGATCCGCAGTGGCTTGAGGGGTCTCTGGACCCAGGGGTCGAGCGGACACTCAAATAAAAAAGGGGCATAATATGTACAGGGGATTGTTGTAGATACTTCGTGATGCCACCCACGGTGTGTGTTAAGATGGAGTACCACCGCTGCTGTTGGGGAGCACCCGGGGGCAATGGAATGGCAGGTGGATGTTAACCCCTCCGTGGGTAGGGGTGGATGCCCCGGGGCTCAGTGTCCAGAATATGGGAGGTGATGCACCGGGCCGGACCGGAGGGTGTTGGTGTACTCACGATTGAATAAATGCACACGAGTCTGCTGGTAAACCAAAGTGTCAGTGGATGGCTGCCGCTTCTGGGTGTATACGGTTCCCACACCCGGCTGGTGTACCAATGTCCCTACCTCTGGCACTCTGTATTTTCCTTCTATTTTAGACGACCTCGTATGGAACAGGGAAGTCCACTCCCGGTTTGGTTTTGGTTGGGGGATGTGCCCACGAAAACTGACCTTTGGGATCTCAGTGGATTGTTGTGGATACCCTATTCCCCGCGGTGGGCTGCCGTTTCGCTCTATCTGGGCTAACACTCAGGAACAACGTCTGGAACCTTGCTCCTGGCCTGGTTCATTAGAGAAGGGGCTTGCAACCGTCTTCTAACTAGGGTCCAGGTACCCCGCCTGTGCACGGTGTCCGGACTGGATCTCCGCTGTCGGTACCGGCGGGCTCCAACCCTGTCCCGGTCCACTCTGGATTTCCCGCGACCGGACTCCCGTCGCCTTTGGACATGGTCCACTGCTTGCCACCTAGCCAGTAGACCAGGACAACTACCCTGGCTACCCTTCACTAGGCTCAGTCTAGAACTTGCACTGTCACTTCAACTAGATCTTAACTCAGACTCCAACTGACTGGTTCACTCCCTCGGATCCTCAAGACCCCTAGGTGGGCACACTCAATCCGTGTGGTCCCGCCCACTGGTGTGTCCTTCCTACCCTGAGGGGGGTGGCTAGGATTTTGTGGCTGATGGAACCTGGTGTGGGATGGTGTTGTGTAGAGTGTGTGTTTTTCTGTGACCACCTGGCGGCGCCAGGGCGTCACACAATGTTTGACTTTCATTTGTTCATTTTCTTAGATTTTTTTATTATTACTTTTGTCAGATTCAAGTTATTTCTGTAACCATTGTGTTTTTTTCTTTCATTAAATGAGGGGTACCAACAATTTTTATCACGTGTGTAGCCATCATAAATATTCATGCCTTTATGCCCCATTTATCAAAACAAAAATGCCAGAATTCTGGAGTAAATTATTTTGAGAAGTCAAAACATTTTTGGACACCACAAAATGTATAAAAATTGTGTGACTTTTAGAATTTTTACACCGGTTTACCCAGCTCTGCCAAAGTAGGCAGAGTAGGGGTGGGATGAGAGTGTGACACCACCGCTTGTCTAATTTATGACAAGCAATGGTGTACCTTACTCGTGAAATGTTACTGCAGTTCTCAACCCTCAATCATGTTAGTGTGATGCCCCTGCGGTAACCAGGTGTCACAAAAATAAGGTAACAATTAAGGTAACAGGTGCAACAAAACTGTGCCAGCCACTACACCCACACTAGCACACCAGGAAATTTACACTCACTGTACCCGGCTAGGAGACTCGCCTAGCCAAATGACAGGCACTGTGAGATAACAGGCAGACAACTGGGAGGAAGAGACCAGACCTGGGTGAGGAGAGAGTGACCTGGGAAGTATTAGTGAGCAGTCAGTCTGCAGTAGGAAGTGAAAGAGGAAGGGTGTCAAGGCAGACCAGAGACTCTTGAGACACATAGAAAGAAGTTAAGGCACTGCAAATACCTGAGTTGTAAGATCAGCCACTCAGTGGAGGAAAGTAGCTGTGGAGTGAGAGAGCAAATCCCAAGGACAGAGAGATCCTTTGGGGTGGACATCCAGGGCTCACAGTACTTTGCACGCATGGGGTGCAGATCCCCAGAACAAACGCGGACTTCAAGCCCTCTGTTAACTCTGCTAGGTGGGTGGGTTTCCAGTACTCATCTGCCACCCTTTAACGTCCAAGGCATCAGCAGCAAAGTAGGGACTAGGTCATATTCCCTTAAATAGTCCAAGCTGCCTGTGGCAGGACCCAGACACCAGGAGGACCCCCAAGTGCTCCACGCCAGGTAGGACCCAAATAAACAGGAGTGCACAGGTGGAGAGTGGCACCAGGTTGGCAGGCACAGCCATCAGGACAAGGGCGCACCTGGAATCCAGTACGTCTCATGGCGTCGAACCAGTGAGTAAACACAATCAAACTGCTCTCCTTGTTTGGACTGCTTCATTTCCACGCGCCTCCACATTACCCCTTCACCTAGCCCTGGGGAAAAGCCCTGATCGCGGAGGACTCCACCATCCATGCTGCCCCCATCCATCATCCCCAGCGTGAACTCGCAGCGGCGACCCTATCATCCCTGGCCGCAAACCGCGAGTGGCGTAGTCAAACTTTTATTTTACTTTTATTTTCATTTAAAACTGTTCGATGGCGCCCACAGGTCTGGGACCCCTTGAGCCATGGACCGCCTGGATCAGAGCAGCTCGGCTGCCCCGGGGCGCGACATTAGTGAGTATGGAAAGCTGCAATCCTAAATCTTTGTGGGTTGACAGGTGTACGGTATTTTTACCATTCAGCAAAGGGATAATTATTCAACTTAATATTTCTGGTGGACATCCATACACAATCATTCACACACAGGTTTGGATCTAACAAACGTCTTTTATCATCCATGCATTTGTATCTGTCTCCCATAACCTAGGGTGTTAAAAAGTCCACAAGAGAGATCAGACCGCACTCTCTGGTATAAAGCAGATATTTTTCTTTATTCAAAAATGGTGCATGATAAAAGGGCAGAAGAGGAGCTAGGTGCAAGCCCTCTCTTCTGGGCTGAGACAACGGAGTACCTGAGCTGATTTTCTACCCCATGTGACACCCTTCACAGGTAATGCTTGGTGGTGCAGGACTTTTCCTTCTATGATTTTTGTTTAGGCTGTTCTGTACCCCTTGCCATACAGAAGATAGCAACAAGAAAATCATTCTTACCCAGAAACCCCTGAACAACCATCTTTACTAAAAGAACAGAACCGAGTGTGAAAGCCATATGCACCAAAAAAAAAGTGAACTACAAGTGGATTCATTGTGATGATTATTTACAGCAAACTCAGCCAAGGGTAAGTAAGATGCCCAATCTTCATGAGTATCAGAAACACACACCTAAGGTACATCACTAGAATTTGATTCAGACATTCCGTCTGAGCATGGAACACTGAATAAAAGGAAGGATGTATACCTAGACAAGAACAAAATGCTTTCCAAAGTTTAGATACAAACTGGAAGCCCCAATCTAACACCACATCAGAGGCAATCCCGTGAAGCTTCACGATCTCAGTGATAAACACTTAAGTTAAAGTTTTAGTGTTATGGATAGTGGGGAAGGCAATGAAGTGCGTAATTTTACTAAACTACTAAACTTAACAACCACTACTAAAATCCATGGATGAATGTATCCATGGTCTATCAGGTACAGCCAACGGTAGGAGAGATCTGGATGGACCAGTATGTGGGGTGTTACAACTCGCATTACAGGAAGACACAAAATCAACCACATATTGATACAACTTTGGTCACCAAAAATGATGAGAAAAGAGGTCCAATGTCACTTTACTACCTGGGTGACCATCAAGTGCCAAGTTATGATGCTCCCCTAAAATTTTGAGGCGTAGAAGTAGAGGCACAAATAATTTCCCTGAATGACAAGCAGCGGCGAAGAATAGAGGCTCCTTCAAAATGGACAGTATAAAATGAACTATCACCATCATAGGGAGGAGTGAGGAGTGGATATTTATAACAGAAGGGAGTGGCTGCAGTTGAGGTTACAACTACCAGTTAGATCAAAGCAGGATAGAAAGGAAACTTAACCCGTTCAGCACTGGATAAAATTAAATAAGCTCCAACTCAGGGTAAACGATGAGCAGGCACAAAACAGATCTGCGATCGACAATACGCTGTGACCTTCTAATTTCAGATTTCCCCTAGCTCACATAAGGCCATAACACACTTGTGACACTGAGGTATTGCTTCCACCTGTCCCTCCTAGATGCTGCAAATGATAGCTTGGCAGCTGATATAGCAGTCTCATACACTGCCGAGGTATGATTGATAACATCCAAGCGGCAAGATGATAACTCTTACTGGAAATAAAGATGCGCAATAGGGTTGTGACGCCCCTGAACTAGTCAGGGTGTCACAGGGTACTGCACCCTCTTTATCTTGTGGTGCAGAACTCAAACCCTCTTGGTCCTGGGTTCACAACCTATGGTACTGCCTTCATCCACATCCAAATCCCAGCCACACCCCTCACCACACCCTGTCAGACACACCAGTGGGCTGCCTAGCTGGAATAGGGCCGCCCACCTAGGAGTCAGGTAGGCTGGTGGGAGGGAAGTGAGCAGAACGGTGTTAGCCCTCAAGAAGTGAGGGGCTGAGGGAGTAGTGGCTTCCTGTATGTTGTCGGTTGGGTTGCAGATGGTAGTCTGGGCCCGGAGGAGTCAGAGACCCGGTCGCAGGGTATTGAGGCTGGGTGCCTAGACCCAGTTTTAGAGGACGGACAGCATTTCAAGCCTAATAACCGGTCCGGGACCGAAAACAAGGTGGGGTACAGGACCCTAGGTTGGGGGGTAGCTTCAGGCAACCCGGCAATTAGCCTGTGGAGGATAGTGTCTTCACAAACTGTCACCAAGAAGCTCAGAGATCGAGGGCCCTAGTGCAACAAAGGGGATAGGGCTTTCCAATCCATGCAGCCTGCAAAACTCCCAAGTGTGAGCCCTTGAGAGCGCAGATCCACTACCAGCAAGTAGGGAGCGGGACCCGGACAGCTTTAAGCCAACGGGCCACCAGAACATTCCTAAAATTGTGCACGGAGGCAGGCTCCGGATCATCCGGCAGTACCAGAAGAAACAGAAACTCGGATGAGCTCCCCCAAGAGGGCAGAGGCACCCAGAGACTTGGTTTACCTTTGTGTCAGAGTATGCTACCCGGCTGTATCACCACCAACACTGCCTGAGTGAGTACGCTGTCCTCCCCTGCTTGCAATCTGCACCACGGGGCCTCCCCTACCCTTGGAGGGAACGTCATCTGGCTGCCCCACTCCATCTCCCCCGGGAACGTCCATTGGCAGCAGCAGTACTCCCCTTACCGCGAACCATGGGTGGCATCACAAACTCTTATCCCCTGTAAATACCCCCTTTCCATTTGAAGTGGCCATGATCCCCGGGTCCGGAGACCCTCGAGCCACAGCAGCAACCCCCGGATCTGAGCGGTTCGACCGCTATAAGGGTAGCACAGGGTCTTATCTAAATATTAAGCAGGTGCAAAAAATACTAGTCACCTTTTCAGGTTGTATAACCTACAACCAGTATTAAATGCATAAAAAGCTGCTGCACGGTCTACAAGACATAAGGCTAAAGGCAATAAACTGGAACCAGGAAAAAAAACTGTGTATAAATCTGTGCTGCTGTAGATTAAAGGATCAAAGTAATAGATTGTTAAAAGGTAGTTTAGTTATATGCATTTTGAACATTTATTCACATTTTTCCTAGTTCCAATTAATAACTCCTTACCAACCCATGACATGCTCTGTATGTAATGGGTCATCTCCCTGCCTTTGATGCAGGCTTGCATACTAAGCCTGCATCATTCCCTGCAAATATTGGCTGATTTAATCAGCCAACATGTGCCTCTAACAGTCGCGGGTGGAGCAGCACTACACCTGCCACTGTTAAAGGGAATGTCAGGTGCAATCCCAAAACCACGAGCAGTTCTGGGTGCATATTGCTAATCCCTGCCTAACTGTCCCTGTATCTAGTAGCATAGATAAAGGGATCTTTAGAAAAAGTATTTCTAAAGCTCTTTTATCGTATGCTAATGAGCGTGGGGACTAGTCCCCTAGGCATTAGTTCCCCTGGGTAGTTGGCTCCATTAGCATGTTAGTACACCCTTGTGGGCGTGCTAACATGCAAATTAATGTGCAGTGTAAGAGGATGATCTCACTCACCTCTCTACTGCCATCACTTCTCTAACGGGATTTCAGTTCAGTGTGCCTGATACCGGACTTCCGGTCATGCGCACACCTTTAGTTTGAAGCCAGGACGCGTACACCTGGCTTCATAGTGCGCATGACCGAAATTCTGGGGTCATGCGCACTGATCCGAAATCCAGCATCGGGCGGCAATGGCAGCGGATAGGTGAGTTAGTGCAGTTTATATGCACAGGGACAGTTGACTTAGGTAGCCAATGACACAATCCCTTGTGTCTGAACCTTGGGGATGTTTTCTGCACCGTGATTGGCTGCAGGAACATCCATAAATAAAGTTAAGAAAAAAACTGTGTAGCTCCATCAGCCTCTCCCCACCCCCTCCCATCATTAAACACATCCCCCCGTTTATCATACAGCACCACAGGTCTATCCAAAAGCATCTTATGTTATTAGAAAAGTATTTTGGAAAACAGAGCGTATTATTACTGGGCATCATCCGTAAGGGTTAGAATGTTGGTCTGTGAAGTATTTGAATGAACTCTATACCAAAAGAGACTCATAATAATTATTATGTTCAAGTAAAATATCAGTGTTGGCTCCAATATTGGGTCTTTTGGTTCAATCATAAGCATTTTCTGAAAAGAATAGAGATTTCCAAACATAAATAATGGAATGAGAGGTGCCGATGTGGATAAAATGATATAATCACAAAACATTTATTATTATTATTATTATTATTATTATTATTATTATTAATAATATTAATAATAATAATAATAATAAACTGTTCATATTATCACTGTTCAGATGTTTCATTGAGTTCCTCAGGAGTTATAGTTTTCAATTTTTATATTGAAAACAGGTAATATTTTTCAGGACATCATTACACGATGGAGAAGTGAACCCTCATTTTGACAAGTCTGTATTATATATGTTAACATTCTGTCCTTGGTTGTGTCCTTCTTCCACTGATCCTTCTAAATAACTTTCTTGCCAAGTAGCTCTACCGGCCTGCAACTACTGCATGAACGTAACCCAGTGACCTTTACAGTATAGGGGAGATCCCTTTATAAGAGTGAAAGGGATTCCACTGAAGGATTCCATGGGATCTACAAAGTGAAATGATTGGAGCCAAAGTGGTCTGTTTAAACCTTTTTAACAGTTGACATAGCTCCATAATCAGTTTTCCAATTCCTCTTGCTAATGGTGCTTTTAATATGTACTACAGTAGATGATCAAATCATTGATGTTACACTGAGTGACTTTTTACTACACGACTGGACAACGCTTTTAGTATGTTAATATTACATATGCAGTATACATACCGTAATTATATACTTTGAAGTCTATCTTGTCAAGACCAAACAAACTATGATACATATACTTCAACACTTCACCAATAGTGGAATGAGCTCTTGCTAGAAGCGACTTCTTACAGCCCCCAAAAATGCCAAATATTTAAATAGTCTGGTAAATTTTGTGATCATCGAATACAAAGTCATTTAGTAAATTTACTCTGGTAATGAGTCAGGATTTAATTTAATAGTTTTGAGGCTCTTTTTCTATGAATAAGTCAGACCAAGCTCTTCTGGTGCCTAAGGCTGCGATTTTAGAATTTGCCCCACCCTATGGCTGTCAACCAGACAATGGGTTAGATGATAGGTATTCACTCTTATTCACCCAGAAACATGTATGTTGTATGTTTTTAAGTTACATACACATGTCATTTAAGAATTTTTTGTAATTATTTATCAGCCACAACTCAACATCTAGTTTTCAATAGAGACCAACAAAGCAGAGAATTGTTTAATTTTTTTGCTTCCTGAATCCATAAATGTTCCCAATCCCAGAATGGTACCCTAAGCTGCCACCCACACCACCTAGGCTTGATTCGACCCACTCTGACTAGTCTCCATTGAATTCACTCCACCTAGGCTACATTCCACTCACTACACCTAGTCTCCATTCCAGCCACCCAACTGGGTTTAATTCCCCCCATTTCGCCTAGGCTTCATTCCACCCACTACGCTAGGCTTCGTTCCACCCACTCCACCTAGTCTCCATTTCAGCCGCCCACCTGGGCTTCATTACACCAATTCAGCCTAGGCATCATTCCACCCACTCTGCTTAGGCTTCATTCCACCCATTCTGTCTAGGCTTCATTTCACCCATGCTACCTAAGCTTCATTCCACCCATGCTGCCTAGGCTTCATTCCACCCACTTCACCTAGGCTTCATTCCACCCACTTCACCTAGGTTTCATTCCACCCACTCCGCCTAGGCTTCATTCCACCCACACTGCCTAGGCTCCATTCCAGCCACTCACCTGGACTTCATTCCAGCCATAGAATAAAAATTTATTTTTAGGTTCTTCCAGCGTTCCACAGTAAACACTGAGGAGAATTCATTACGTCCAATAATGTAACAATAATTGCAAGTAATGGCAGCAATTTCATCAAAAATTAATTAGTTGGTAATGCTATAAAACAATTCTACTCTATTATGTTGGTTCATGTAATTGGAGTACAGTGCCTTGCGAAAGTATTCAGCCCCCTTGAATTTTTCAACCCTTTCCCACATTTCAGGCTTCAAACATAAAAATAAAAATTTTAAATTTATGGTGAAAAATCAATAACAAGTGGGACACAATTGTGAAGGTTAACGATATTTATTGCTTATTTTAAATTTTTGTAAAAAATAAAAAGGGGGAGTGTGACGCCCTGTACAAGCCAGGTAGTCACAGATAGAGCCCCACACTACAAGGTGTCAGCAGCCAAACACTTAAAACCCTAGTCACCTCCCTCAGTGCTAGATGGACACACCAGGGGGCGGAGCCAGGCAGTTGGACACGCCCACTGAGGAGTTCGGATGGCCTGGGCCAGGAAAAGTAGTCAGATCAGTTTAGGAGGGGAAGTAAGGTGGAGGTAGGCCTGGGTGTCAGGTCTGCAACTAACTGACAGGTGCCAGGGTAGGAGCCTGGGCACCTTTGGCTAGGAGGCATATGGAGGCCTCTGCCTGCAGGAGCTGGGAAGATTGCTCGGTGGAACTGTAGTGGACCGGGAAAGGGTAGTGGTCCGCTGGTACCAACCCGGGGAACCGACTGGAAACCGGAGCACAAAGGGGGGTACTCAGACCCTGAAGCTAGGTCCAGAAGATACTGGGGGCTAGCTAATTAACTGATTGCGGCCAGGACTATAGGTCCTGTCCCACCCAAAGTCTCGACTGAAGACAACAGCCCAACGAGGGGGATAGAAAGCCACCACCACGGCAGAGAGATCCCACGGGCCAGCGTCTGCAGGCAAAGGGCTCTTTCGACATCCACAAGTCGGGGAGCGGACTCCTGACATTGCAGGCGCAGGTAGTCCACCATCACACAAAAGGTGCAGGAGAAAGGCAGAGACCACCAACCGGGTGGGGGGACCAGACTGCAGCCAGCTGCGGGCACCGACCACCATCACCTTGGTTTACCAGAGACTTGTGTGTGTTACTAATCATGAGTACACCAGTGCCCTCCGGCCGCCCATCTCCCTGCACCGCCCAACTACTCCCCCAATGGGTCCCGGGGCCACCATCTCTACCCACAGAGTGGTTAACAACTTGCTGCGCAACATCTCCCCCGGGTGCCCCGTAAACCACAGCGGTGGTGTCCACCTTTGCCACAACCCGTGGGTGGCGTCACGAACTCAAACACTGCTCTGGCCATACACTTACTTCCCCCCTAAACCGCCAGCCCCTTTCAGATCGGAGTGACCACAGGGCCCCCGGGTCCGTAGACGCTCGAGCCACCCACCAGCGAGCCTGGATCTGAGCGGCTCGGCTGCAGCTGAGCACGGGGCGGCACACATCGGCTCTTCTGGCCTCACAAACAGGATACTTACCCATTCACTTACCTAGTGAAGTGCGCCTTGAAGTGAAGTCAGCGGTGATCCGTTGCAAAGTTTTCAAGATCCGCCATCTTGCCACCATCTTTTGGCGCAAAGATTCCCGCCAGAGTCTTCTTCCCCACGAAAAGGGCGCGAAAGCTGAAGCCCCGCTCCCTGGGAACACGGCCGTGCCGCAAAGCTGGAAGTCGCAACACGAAACTTACGAGCCGAAAAAGGGAGTGCCGCGAAAAGACCAAGGGGGGGAGGCGGGAAGATGTCCGCACCTAACCCAGATGGTGGAGTGGCGCCGGCCACTGGAGCGGTGGCGCCGGCATCTGGAGCGGTGGCGCCCGCAGGTGCACCCGACGACGGGAATGTGGCAGAGCTCGCTACAGTCGCAGAAGCGGGGAAGGCCGCGGCTCCGACGGTCACCCAGGTAATGCCAATCTTCTTGCCCTACGTGCCCGCTGCTGCCTGGCTACCCCAGTACGATGGGAAGCCTGGTGCAGAGAGTGTGGTCCCTGTACGTTGAGAAGACGGTGATATAGAAGGGTTAATAGTTTCTCTTTTTCTTTATTAAAGATTTATTGTTATTAGTAAGTATATCTGATGGTAGTTCATAGTCATTATGGAGCCTACGGAATAAGAGACAGACTCAAGGATTATTATGGTTTCTAAATGTTCTTCTTATCTCATATGCATGACTCTACATTTTTGTTTTGCTAAAACTTAAAGGTCATATGAACAATTAGTAAAGTTCAGCTCGAAGTTTTTTTCTTTTTCTTTTGCAATATCACATTGATCTGTAAATGGTATAAATAAACTGTACTTTGATGAAATAAACAGAAGAAATTGATCATGCCCACATGGATGCTGGTCTTTTCTCTCCGAGCGCTCGATCTTGATTAGGTCTGAAGAGGCCTAACTCAAGAGGACCTCACTGGTGATCCCATAAGCTGACTTGTGACAAAACAGAACAGCTACAACAGTTTGGTGCCCAACGTGGAGCCGTGGCCAACCAGCCTATTCGGAAGAAGTTTTGGGGACTCTTGAGACAGTGAAATTTCAGCTGCAGCAAGGTGAGAAGCTTTATTCTTACACTTCATTTCACTCTCTCTGATTTCCCGAATATTCTGGGTAAGGCTGTACACACGGTTCAAGAACTCTGGCATCACCAGTGAGTTTTGTTTTTTTCATGCATGTCTGAATGAGAGTTGAAATATAGAGTAATAAGATAATCTGTTGTCCGTCCATTAACTGATTGCATAGAGTGCATAGCACGGAATTTGGGATAGTCTCTGTATAATTGCATTTGCTGTGTTGCTGTGTTTTGTGTTTTTGTGGCAATACTCTGGTCTAGGGATATGTGTTCATAAGTGGTTTCATATTAATGCCTAGATAAAGTAGGGAGGCAATAGGTTGTTGTATATTGATGAGAAGCCTCTGAATAACAAAGTGACAAGTAATTGTGATAAGAGACTTGGTGAAATAATATGTATGTATAAGTCTAATGGTTATATGTCATACTGTGGACTGTGAAAAGATGTTCCGGTTGTGAAATGTCACAGGGCATAGCCATATAGAGTATTTGAGTGGATACCTGACATATGTATTTTTTCCCATCAGTATCAAGAGCGGTTTAGATAATTTTATTTGCATGTGAGGTTAACTGATCCTTGGAAGGTGTATTGTTACCTATGCTTCTGGAATCAATGAATGAGTAAGACAAGTGGTCCTGGGATCTGTCCTTATAGTGAGATATTGTGTGTTTCTTCCCCTCAAAATGGGGATGAAGGTTTTATAGTAAAGTAGAATATTAGTGCTGTGAAGGTATATAAGTGGTCTCAATTTTCTGCAGGGATTGTGTATTATACCAGTGGGTATTAGGATTGTGTTATGGAAAGCTGAATCTGAACGAGATAAGACTCTTGCTAAACAAACTGTGCGCTGCTGACATTCTTTTGGGAGGGGTCAAGTGAACAGCTGCGCGATTTTCTGCCCTCTGTGAGAAGTCAGCTCTGTTAATTGTTTTGGTTTAACTCTTACGTTTGTTGCTGAAATACTTTGTAAAGGACCAGCATGGAGTAGCCAAACTGCACACATCAGGTCAAGTGGGTTAGAGAGCCGTGTGGCCTTCCCACTTACATGGAGGTGGTCTAGCAGGTGAGAGGACTATCACACCTGGTCCTTCCTGCTTTAGTCATCTGGTCTATTGGGTGAGAGGTGTTTTTAACCCTTCCCAATACGCCCTACAAGTGTAGCAGGTGAGAGTGAATGCTGATTGAGCCTTCTTGCTACCACTTGAGAGCCCATTCTGACTTGCCAGGAGACGTGTGGCCTGTTAACAAGGTTCAGGGACACTGAGAGGGCATTTGCAGAAAGGTGGGCTGTGTGGGAATAAGTTGAAGCCATGGGCAACTTGTTCAGTGTGCAGCGTGGGGCTCCAGCAGGATCCAAAACAGCCAAACAGATAGTGCAAGAAAGAGAAGGCAAAGAAGCAGTGAAAAATGTCAGACCGATACTCAAAAAGGCAGACATGCCAGAGTACGGATGTTTGGATGTTGAGAAATGGCACAGATTCAGGGAAGAAAAGAGAGGTTGGATAAAAGACAAGAGGGTAGAGCAACAAGTAAATAAATGGTGTCGTGTGGCTGAAGAGGTGCAGCATTGTGGATATAAAGAGACCACAGCGGGAGATAAGGTGTATTATGAATGTTTTAATGCACCAAAAGCAGGAATTGTGACTGCTACCGCCCCCCCTTCTCATAAGCAGAAACCCAGACCAGATGAATGGACTTGTAAACATTGTAGTCAGAAAAACCCAGACTGGAGAGGTACTTGTGCTACATGTAATGTTACTCGCCCTAAGCGGATTGCACTAAATCCTGTTCGAACCAGATCACATGTGATGACAGAGGACGCTGACACTGAGACAGAGGTAGTGAAGGAATTGAGTTTTGCGGAGGAAGCTGACGGTGAGGAAAGGAAAGAACGCGCTGGGACCAGTACAAAAAAATCCGATACATCCCGACCGAGGAAGGTCACAAGAATCAGACAGACACAGGAATATTACCCCTGGAGCCCCTCTGACCAGCTAGCTATGTTGAAACAGTTACCTGACCCTGAAAACCAACCTTTCCCATTTTACAGGCAAATACAGACAATACAGGTGACTTATAAATGCACTTGGGTAGACCTCGAGAGTTTGGTGACTGCAAAAGCAGGTGACGTGCTGGGACACATAATTAAGACGCATACTGATATGATGAAGGAGCAATCATGGGTCATGGACGTTGAGTCTGAGAGGTCTGGAATGACGTACTGTGAGGCATTGAAAGGATGGGCTACAAAGAAACAAACAGAGCAGTCTGTACTGATGACTGACGTGACACAGCAAAAAGGGGAGAGTATAGAGACGTACTTTGGGAGGTTACAGCTGAAGTGGACAGACATGGGGTACAGTGCAAGAAACGACCTTGATATCAAAATATTGGTGAATGCATTCATTGACGGTATGAATAAGTTTTTACGAGAAGCAGTACAGACAGCCAGACCTGAGTGGAGAAACATGGACCCAACAGACCTTCTGCAAGTAGCTAAGGGGGTTGAACTGACAAAATGCAAGCGACCAGTTATGTATGCTAGAGCACAAGGAAGACAGTGGAAACAGAGGGGGGGGGGCACCAGGTGACCGAGCGACCGTACAGTGCTGGAATTGTGGACAGAATGGACATTATGCCAGACAGTGCAAAAACTCCAAAAAGGAGAGTGAGCAGACTGATTTCCCTCCTCCCTTGCCTCTGACCTAGGAAACTGGCAACCCAGTGACAAATGTGTACCCTGTTTTCGTTCCCTCAGGACCTGGTCCCACCTTACTTACGACCATAACCATGCCAGGGGGGAAAGAGGCAGAATTTTTAATTGACACTGGGGCAGCCGGCACTGTGGTACATAAAGACCTGATAAAGCCAGATATGATCACTGACGAGACTGTGGAGTGTGTTGGGGTGGAGGGATTGGTGTCTGAAACTCCCTTGACAAAACAGATGAAGCTGAGATTACAAGATAGCCAGGAAATTCTCACAAAGCTTATTGTTAGTGAAAACACTCCTATGAATTTGCTGGGGGCTGATGTGTTAAGTGCTATCCAGGCTACCATACAATACACCCCAGAAGGTATTACAGTCACAAGTCCCCTCTCTGACAAACACTTGTGCAAGATTGCAGCAATGGTGTACATGTCCAAATCTGCGAGAGTGTCCGATACCAGAACTAGTGAAGACATAGCAATGCAACAAGTTCCAGACATTGTATGGGCAAAGGGAAAAACTGATGTTGGTCGGCTTCCTATTCCCCCAGTCATGATAAAATTAAAAGAGGGCTCCACTCCTCCTTGTTTAAAACAGTATCCCTTAAGTCCAGCCAAATCAATGGCCCTGACCAGAGATATAAGAGAATATGTGGAAGCAGGGGCTCTAGTACAAAGGTCCTCCCCCTGTAACACTCCCTTGTATCCAATCAAGAAAAAAGGGCCCAAAGGTTCCCCTGACACATACAGAATGGTGCATGATTTGAGAGCTGTCAATGCTGTCACTGAGAGTGTAACACCAATTGTTCCAAACCCACATACCTTACTGTCACAAATCCCAGGGACCTCCAAATGTTTTACAGTAATTGATTTGGCAAATGCCTTTTTCTCAGTGCCTCTACACCCTGACTGTCAGTATCTTTTTGCCTTCACACATGAGGGGAAACAGTACATGTGGACAGTCCTCCCGCAAGGAGGAATGAATTCACCTACCATTTATTCTACAGCTATGGCAGGAATTCTGGAGCAGTGGCAACCGCCTCATCCACAGGTTACGCTATTGCAGTACGTGGATGACCTTTTGCTCTGCTGTCCAGACCAGACGTCCTGCAAGGAAGCCACAATTTCTTTGTTGTGTTTTCTGGCAGAGAATGGTTGCAAAGTTTCACGTGAAAAATTACAGTACTGTAAGCAAAAAGTAACATTTTTGGGTCACTGTATCTCTGAAGGTACGAGACACCTGACTGAGGAGAGAAAACAAGCAGTCCAAAATCTCTCCTTACCCAGGTCCCACCGGCAACTGCGCACCTTTTTGGGCTTAGTGTCATACTGCAGGCCTTGGATAAGGTCTGCCTCGCAAATGATGCAACCCCTCTATGATTGTCTGTCATCTGACCCCTTTGACCTCACTCAGGAAGCTATTGATTCCTTTCATTCCCTTAAACTACTCATTGTATCTGCCCCAGCCCTGGGTATTCCAAATTACGATCAACCATTTTTCTTGTTTTGCACAGAACAGGGAGGGCATGCGACAGCCGTCCTCACACAGCAACATGGTGACAAACAAAGACCAATAGCTTACTACTCAGCGCGATTGGACCCAGTTGTCAGAGGGTCACCCACGTGTGTCCGTGCTGTAGCGGCTGCTGCAGTACTGCTAGGGAAAGCTTGCGAGATCACATTGACATTTCCCTTAACAATTTACTCCCCGCATGACATTCATGCTATACTTGTGCAAGTCCAACCAAAACACCTGTCTATGGCCAGACAGCTCAGACTTGAATGTGCCCTTCTGATTCCTGAGTATGTCACCCTCAAGAGGTGTAATGTTCTGAATCCAGCCACCCTTTTGCCAGTAGATTCAGAAAAGGGGGAATTGGTGACAATGGTAGCAAGTGAGGATGAATACTTTGACATGACGCACGAGCATGACTGCATAGAGCTGATGAGTCAGGAGACAGCAGGTTTTCCACATGTCTATGATACACCTATTACTAATGCAGATTTTGAGTTTTTTGTAGATGGCTCCAGATACCACCTGGATGGGAGATTCTACACTGGATATGCAGTAGTATCCTCGCATGAGGTAATCCGAGCTGAACCACTCCCGCCGCACATGTCCGCGCAGGAGGCGGAGCTAACAGCGCTCATTGAGGCGTGTAGAGCGGGGTCAGGTAGGAAAATTAATGTTTATTCAGACTCAAAGTATGGATTTGGGATCTGTCATGATTTTGGCCCTATCTGGAGAAGTAGAGCTTTTCTTACGTCAGCTGGTAAGCCTATTAAAAATGCAGAATTGGTAAAACAGTTAATGGAGGCACTAATGTTACCAGTCCAGGTTGGCATCATTAAGGTGAAAGCACACACAAAAGGTGACTCACTGGAGGTAGCGGGCAATAGAAGGGCGGATGCGGCTGCGAAAGCAGCGGCAAAGAGGCCTAGGGATCAGAGGATAGTGGCAGGGAGCCAGCAAGTCCCAGCCACAGTGAGTCTGGATGTCCTGAAATCCCTCCAGCATCAGGCTGCCCAAACAGAGAAGGAACACTGGGGGAAAATGGGAGCTGGGCTGAACTCGAATGGAGTATGGGAAAGTAAGGACAGGTTGTGTTTACCAAGGTCCCTGTTCCCTATGATGGCACAAGCAACACATGGCCCCACTCACGCCTCAAAAAGTCACATGTGTAACCAGGTGAATGCCTTCTGGATCGCTCCTGGCTTCAGTTACGTAGCCTCCAAACACGTACAATCCTGCATTATCTGCGCACAACACAACCCAGGTAAAACAGTAAAAGTCCCTAAGAAAGCAACACCCAAACCGCTCTATCCGTTTCAACGACTGCAAATAGACTACATACAACTACCCAAGGTAGGAGTGTATGAATACGTCCTGGTATGTGTAGATCTCTTCTCAGGATGGGTTGAGGCCTATCCAGTAAAATGTGCAAATGCTAAAACAACTGCAGAAAAACTGATGAAGGAACTAGTCTGTCGGTATGGCATCCCAGAAGCCATAGAAAGTGACAGGGGTACACACTTCACTGGAGAAATAATGAGGGACATTATGCAGGCCCTGGGAATAGAGCAGGCATTCCATACCCCTTATCATCCACAGAGCAGTGGAAAAGTAGAGAGATTAAACGGGACACTTAAACTAAAAATTCAAAAGGCCATGGCAGAGACAGGAAAGAATTGGGTAGAGTGCTTATCCCTGGCACTCTTTTCAGTCAGACACACTCCAAATAGGAAGACAGGCTTGTCTCCTTTTGAAGTCCTTTTTGGTAGTGCCCCAAAAACAGGTCTCTACTTTCCACAAGTGTTACAGATGCAACACGGCACTATGACAGCCTACGTCCAGGCCTTACAGGAAAGACTTAATGTGGTGCATAAACATGTCTTTTCATCCATTCCAGATCCCAATGCAAGTGCAGATGTGCATCAGCTGAATCCAGGTGATTGGGTGGTCGTGCGCAGACACGTGAGAAGGAGCCTAGATCCACGCTTTGATGGCCCATTCCAAGTCCAGCTGACCACATCCACCTCAGTGAAACTTGAGGGAAAACCCACCTGGATCCACGCCAGTCACTGTAAAAAGGTCACTCCACCGGCAGAATGACAGTCTTGCTAATTATCCTGCTAGGTGTAGCAGGGTTGCTGCAACAAACAAAGACACTGAGCGAACTTTTTAATACGGACTGGGATAATAAACTCATTCGCCACCATATTTCTCTTACTGAGGACATGGAGGGAGAAAAGCCAAAAGACTGTTGGATCTGCACACACAGTCCTATTTCTTCAAAGACTATGCCTTATTTAGCCTTACCTCTGGAACCACAGGAGGTATTGGTACCAGACTGTATACACAATGAAACCTGGACTCAATCTAGATTTTTGGGAGAAGATGTACCTCGTGATGTATCTGCTACATTGACTATAGTTGGATGGGTCACTAAACCCTGGTTCCAGCTAAATATCACTCGACCCGATGGATACTCGTGGTGGATGGAATACGATTCAGACATGGGCATAATTGCCAAAATAAAGACTAAGATTCCTCATTCGGGCCCCATTCCCCATGATGGATTATGGTTCAGTCTTCAATACAATGGTGTTGGAAATTGTGGAGAAGACAATAACTGTTTCTATATACATACACATGACTCAACCAAGGACAATGAGACAGTATATCAGAAGGGTATTGAGGGCTGTACATCATCATTTATTAGACGGACTTTTAGGAGGGAGCGGGGTAGCTGTATCTCGGGTATGACCGGAAAACAAATGAACAATACGTGGTGTGCTCATAAAGTCATGAAGGGGCTTCTGAATCTGCTTTATTGTGTACAAAGTCAAACTCACTTTTGTATTTTCCCAGAGGGAGTGTTTTTGGTTTGTGGGAATCGTGCTCACAAGTGGGTGAGCCCTGACATGAGAGGGGTTTGCACACTTGCCAGACTTACACCAGCCACTTTCATAGTTCCTCATAGTGAAGTAGATGTAGCAGCTGTCCCAATTCATACCTTGTATAAACGAGCAGCAGATAATAAACCCCGGCCAAATGGTAGGCCTCATGTAGTAGAATTGGGAAAAGCAAATAAGGTATTTAGTGCTATTTTCATACACCCTTTCTTAATGCAAATGTGGGACAAGCTAGTAGAGTCCACTGACTACCTGGATGATCAAATTTTTCGGGTTCTTGAGATTCTAAATGCTACCAATGCTATACAAAAACAATTAATTGTAGTCACTAACCAGCATACTATAGTGCTAGACTTTGTGACAGCAAAAGACGGCGGAATGTGTCAAATAATTGGTCCTGCCTGTTGCCATTACATTGACCCTGCAGGCAACCTCCAGGTTAGAGCAGATATACAGAAAACAAGTGAACTTAGGGATAAATGGTTAAAAGAGCACGATGCCAACAAGGACTCCTGGTGGGGAAATACATTTTCTTTTATGAATCCAGCCAATTGGTTTAAAGGCATAGCAGGTTGGGTTTCTGGCATTATACAAACCTGTATGCAAATATTGTTGTTCTGTCTACTGCTTTATATAGCTGTAAAAACATTGATATATGCATTACCTAAACTATTGAATAATGTATGTTCTAAGAGTCCCAGCATTGAACCCTCTGTAGTTTACTACGGACCCCAAATGGCCTCTGCTGACCGGGAGTAGGTGTCCACACTGAGGGTGGATGGGTGAAGTGGTAGGAAGACCCCTCATGGGTACTAGGCCCATGAGCCAGCAGCTCCTGTTTGGACGCCTACTGACCCTGTAGTGAAGGTTAAACCATTTACAAAAGGGGGAAATTGATATAGAAGGGTTAATAGTTTCTCTTTTTCTTTATTAAAGATTTATTGTTATTAGTAAGTATATCTGATGGTAGTTCATAGTCATTATGGAGCCTACGGAATAAGAGACAGACTCAAGGATTATTATGGTTTCTAAATGTTCTTCTTATCTCATATGCATGACTCTACATTTTTGTTTTGCTAAAACTTAAAGGTCATATGAACAATTAGTAAAGTTCAGCTCGAAGTTTTTTTCTTTTTCTTTTGCAATATCACATTGATCTGTAAATGGTATAAATAAACTGTACTTTGATGAAATAAACAGAAGAAATTGATCATGCCCACATGGATGCTGGTCTTTTCTCTCCGAGCGCTCGATCTTGATTAGGTCTGAAGAGGCCTAACTCAAGAGGACCTCACTGGTGATCCCATAAGCTGACTTGTGACAAAACAGAACAGCTACAACAACGGGACGAAACCAGTCAGAATGCCCCGCTGCAGCCGATTGTCACCCAACAGCCACTGGAGTTGGTCGCTCTGGACCATGTCAAGCTCACGCCCAGTCAGAGCGGGTACACCTACGCCCTGGCCAATATAGACCACTACTCAAGATTCATGGTGGTTGTCCCCGTTAAAGATTTGACAGGCCGCGCTGCAGCCAGAGCCTTCCAGGCCTACTTTTGCCAGCCGCATGGCTACCCGGAGAAGGTGCTCACGGATCAGGGCCCGGCCTTTGAAACTGAGGTGTTTCAGGAGTTCTGCCACTTGTACGGGTGCAAGAAGATCTGGACCACGCCCTATCATGCCCAAACTAATGGGATGTGCGAGAAAATGAACCATCTGGTCCTTAATCTCCTCAAGACACTACTCCTGGAAGAGCGGAATCTGTGTCCTGAGAAGCTGCCCGACTTGGTGTACTTGATGTACAATAACATCCCCTGCAGCTCCACCAAGTGCACACCTGCGTACCTGATGAGGGCTCAGCCGGCGCAGCTGCCAGTGGACCTAGAAATGGACATAGAGGTACCCTAAACTCTTCCCCCCACTGCCAATAGGGATGCCAAACGACAGAAGCAGTACCGGCAGATCCAGGAGTATGTGGAAAGGAATCTGCGTCAAAGCCGGGAGAGGCAGGAACAGCGCTTCAACAAGCGGGCTCAGGCTGCCACGGTTCCACCGACCAGTCTTCCCGGATCCTGCAGGCAGAGGCCTCGGTATGCCTCCTAGCCAAAGGTGCCCGGGCTCCTACCCTGGCACCTGTCAGTTAGTTGCAGACCTGACACCCAGGCCTACCTCCACCTTACTTCCCCTCCTAAACTGATCTGACTACTTTTCCCGCCCCAGGCCATCCAAACTCTTCGGTGGGCGTGTCCAACCACCTGGCTCAGCCCCCTGGTGTGTCCATCCAGCACTGAGGGAGGTGACTAGGGTTTTAAGTGTTTGGCAGCTGTCACCTTGTTAGGGGACTGGTGTAGTGCGGGGCTCTATCTGTGACTACCTGGCTTGTACAGGGCGTCACACTCCCCATGGTTAACCACAGACCATCCGCGGGCTGACCGACCACCACCGTTTATTTTTCCCGGGGCCACCATCCCTACCCACGGAGGGGTTAGCAACTTGCTGCGCAACATCTCCCCCGGGTGCCCCGTAAACCGCAGCGGTGGTGTCCACCTTTGCCACAACCCGTGGGGGTCGTCACAAACTCAAACACGGCTCCGGCCGTACACCTATGTCCCCCCTAAACTGCCAGAACTTTTCAGATCGGAGTGACCACAGGGCACCCGGGTCCGGAGGCGCTCGAGCCACCCACCAGCGAGCCCGGATCCGAGCAGCTCGGCTGCAGCCGAGCACAGGGCGGTACAATTACGTATTGGCTCCTCTGCAACCTTTTAACAAATGTTATTCAGATGACAAACCCAAACATGAACTGGAATTACAGGTAAAAGTCTGTGTTTGGGTCCCAGACCCAGGTACAAACCCCAAACTTTACAGTTCAGGCTCGCTCATCCCTAATTATGGGTTATAAATAATCTAGCGATAGGTTGAACTTGATGGATTTGGGGTTTTTTTCAACCTATGAAAAAAACAAAAAATGAGGGAAAGCATGAGTTGGTATGTTCACACTGGCCATAAGTTAAAGAAATCCAAAATGAAATTAATATAGACATACACATTGCTATAAATAAATAAAAGCATTGTGCATATAAATAAACATAAGATACTTAATAAACAATATTTTTGATAAAAAAAAGCATAATCATCCATGTAACTATGTATCTGTAAAATTAGGAAATAGGGAAATATTTTTTCTGTGTACTCTGCCTGACCTTTCCCAGCAATCCATGATGTACTGTAAATAACCATCTATCTCTTGAAATCCTTAACTGGAACATGTATGTTTTTTATGTTATTCCTTCCTCCGTAAACTATGTCTTTGACAGTGGTTGGTACGGAATAAACAGTTTTAAAGCCATGTTGCTATGTGTTACCTCATAAGAACTTTATATGACCTCTAAGTCCTGTACATATCCACGGGCTATGAAGTTTAGGGCATGGTGATTCTGTGTCTCTTTCAACAGTTTGAGCGTCATACAAGCTTGAGATGTCAGATATTGTATCACTGGTTTCTTTAGATATCAGTCTTTGGAACATGGAATGTATCTGTTTTTATTCTAAAGCTTAAGTGATTGCGAATCCAGTTTACAAATCAGATCGCTTATTCAGCAAACACGTCTTTATATCATCATAATAAACCATATATTTTTATTAATACATACTTCCATACCTCTTCTTTCCAAGGGATTGCTTCAGCTTTAGAGACCAGTCCAAAATTCCTCTGTTCACATGGCAATTTTTTAAAGGGAACCTGTCAGGTGTAATAAGTCTTCTCAGACCCAAAGTGAACCTCATCTCATGAGCCTCTGGGGCAGCTGCTGGACGTAACGTCATGGGAATTACAATCTGCTATCGGTACTGCAACTCCGACTGTAGGTAAATCTAATGATACAGGAGGCCTTATATTACACTCAGTTTATTCAAATGGTGCAGCAACTTTTCTCCCTCTGAGAACAAACCTTCTGCCAAAACTTGGCCTGGACTCAGTGTTTCACGCCACACATCTTCATTTTCGTTCTGAGCTCACTCCCAGTCTGCATGAGTTTTACTGAGCACTATGGGCATCTCAGAGGCCAACCCACTTGAGTGTACCATGGCCTTGAAGATGATGTTGGGAGTCTCAATATACTCTAGTTTATTGTCGATACTTCTGACAGGCGGCCCCATTGGAGCTCGGGACAATTTGTCTACATTATCACTTCTATTTCTTGATTGGACCTTGATAAGATAGTTAAGTTTAGACAGTGGAGCTGTCCATCTCTGTTCGAGCATCCCCAGTTTAGCATTGTCCAGGTGCGGGAGTGGTTTATTGTTGGTAATTGCCATCACTTCAGCTTCTGTCAGATATTCTGCAAATTGTTCGGTCAGGGTCCAGACCAGAGCTAGAAGTTCTAACCTTAAACTGTAGTTGTCAGGGTTAGGGAATGAGTTGCATATGTTATTGTTGACCAGGACCACTGTGCTAAACAACTCAGTAGACCCAGGTGTAGTCACTACATTACTATATTTGCCTAATAGTACACCTGCCTAGTGTCGTAGCCAAGAACATTAGCTTATATAAAGAAGTAATCAAAGGGATATTAAGGAAGACCTATTGCTAGTGCAGTCCAGCAGTTCACAAACTTATCAAAAACTCAATCTCCCTTTTCTCTCACCCTGTACGTAATTCACCTAAGAAATGCTCAATATGGCATTGTGTTCACTTTTCTACAGCTGTAGCCTCTTTCAAACATGGTTCGCTCAGTGTCTGTTGGGTACTAATACAATCTGGTGCCTATTTTTGCTTGACTAAGTTTGGAGCCAATCTAACTATGTTTGCGTGCACACTCCCTCTGTGATCACTGTGGTGGTGCCTGAGCTAAGGACTTACCGACCTGGGTGTGTTCACTGTAATGATGTGAAATTATGTCTGTCCGCCCGACAGCTGCCTGGTCAAGAGGAAAGTAGTGATTCACTAACTGATGTGTGGTACCACCACTGACTTGCAGGAGGTAACCCGGCTCCCAGGGCTTTCCTCTCAGCTCCCCTGCCAGAGTAACTGAATCGGGATGATGTCCTGTGTTCAAGTGGAGTGCTTTTCTTCTCACCAGGTCACATGGCCTCCACGGATAGTACTGGATGAAGATTCACAAGTCCCCTTCTTGCACCTCTCTCTCCTCTCCCAAGTTCACTGTCCACACACTTCCTATCAGGTAAATCCTCCTAGGTGCCGGTACATCCCCTTGCACAGGCTCCATCTAATGGTCTAAAAATGCAATCTAAATTAGCAGAACAGGGTCCATTTAGCATAACACAAGTTTCTGTGAACATAAATTTCATTTCTGTCTCTCATATCCATAACTTCCAAACAAGAGGCTATATAAAGGTAAAGAAAAAGACAGTGACCTCTTGGGACCGGTAGTTAGTATTGCAGGCCACAATTTTCTCAATGTCCAAGCAGTACACTGCCATGTACATTGGTATAAAAACATAGTAGCTGTATGAATAATGTTAACAAAAATGGTGCGGCATATTTCCATTCATCTCACATGCATATACTTAAGTGAATAGAACACTTAATATTAAAGTGAAATATACTTATAATTTACATATGATGACCCCAATTCATTATGACCGGTGGGTAGGAGTGAGACGCATCAGATTTATTAAGTGGGACATGACCAGTGTGCATGGAGGCACACACCCCGTCACACTGGTGTAAAAATGACATTTTCTGACTTTTCAAAGCAAATGATGATAGAATTCAATTGAAATTGCTTTGATGAATTGGAGCTTTTAGGTCACATTTAGCAAAACTGGACCAAAAGAAAAGTGGAGCCATAGCCAATAGCAGCCAATCAGGTTATTTCTATCTTTTCCTAAGGCCCTTTGGGAAAACTGAGAGGCGAATTCTGATTGATTGCTAGGAATCTACTCCATTTTTTCTTGCTTTTTGATAAATCTTTGTTTTTAGCATTAGACTTCTTAAAATGAATATATTTCTATGTTATATTGAAAGATGTTGACATTATAGTAAATCACTAGGGCTTAAAATTACACCAATTTTCCCCCATCCATAACATTACTGACCAGACAAATGTTTTTAACCTCTTGTAGGGTGCAGTGAGTTAAATGCTTTTATTGGTTTGGCATGCTGCTTAGTCATGATATATAGTTTGTGCTATTTAACATGCCTTGCTCTGCTATAGGTGAAGCGTCTGCAGCTGTTATTATAGTTTAGTAACACTATACAGCTGTTGCTTAACAAGCTTGAGAAATACATGACAAACGAGGGCTGCCGGGCTGCAAGGGGCTTGATGGAAGGCAAGTCAAACATTGTAAACCATGCAGCAAATATTCAGAGAGGGTATATTCTTATCAAATATTGTATTTCTGCAGCATTAAAAAGCAGGAATTATAAAATCACCTGTCCTAGTACTATGTGATATTTATCTTATTCTATCTATCTACAAAATAAATATGTTCACAGACCTTACTCAACAATAATAAAGCGATGACTGAGGGACCACCACGATGCAGAGTACGTTACGGTACCAGACAAGTCTGCAGATGAACAAGTTTCCTTTTATTAACAAGGAAAGACAATTAAGGGCTGCAGGGGACAGGAAAATGAATCAAAGGTAGTTTTGAAATAAGCAAAAATATACAAATTAAGCGGCTTAGCTGGGGCGAACTACAACTGCCACCCCAACTATCACAATGGAAGTCAATACACTGCAGAAAATATGTCATACTAGCTGTAGTACCCGGGCGTTGCCCAGGATACTAAATATCTCTCTTCGAGTTTCTGTCTGTCTCTGTCTGTTTGTCTCTGTGTGTCTGTCTCTGTCTGTATCAGTTTCTCTGTTTGTCTCTGTATCAGTCTCTCTGTCTGTCTCTCTCTATCTCTATGTCTCTATCTCTGTGTCTCTCTCTTTCTTTCTCTGTGTCTGTCTGTGTGTCTGTCTCTCTCTCTATCTGTCTCTCTCTCGTTCCCCGTCCGTCTCTTTCCCCGTCCGTCTCTTTCCCCGTCCGTCTCTTTGCCCATCCGTCTCTTTGCCCGTCCGTCTCTTTGCCCGTCCGTCTCTTTGCCCGTCCGTCTCTTTGCCCGTCCGTCTCTTTGCCCGTCCGTCTCTTTGCCCGTCCGTCTCTTTGCCTGTCCGTCTCTTTGCCCGGTTGTCTCATTGCCCGGCTGTCTCTTTCCAGGGCTGTCTCTTTGCCAGTCTGTCTCTTTGCCCGTCTGTCTCTTTGCCCGGCTGTCTCTTTGCCCGGCTGTCTCTTTGCCTGGCTGTCTCTTTCCAGGGCTGTCTCTTTCCAGGGCTGTCTCTTTCACCATCTGTCTCTTTCCAGGGGTGTCTCTTTCCCCGTCTGTCTCTTTCCAGGTCTGTCTCTTTGCCTGTCTGTCTCATTGCCCATCTGTCTCTTTCCAGGGCTGTCTCTTTCCAGGGCTGTCACTTTCCAGGGCTGTCTCTTTGCCCGGCTGTCTCTTTCCAGGGCTCTCTCTTTCCAGGGTTCTCTCTTTCCAGGGCTCTCTTCTTGCCCGTCTGTCTCCTTCCAAGGCTGTCTCTTTGCCCGTCTGTCTCCTTCCAAGGTTTTCTCTTTACCTGGCTGTCTCTTTACCCGGCTGTCTCTTTTCAGGTCTTTCTCTTTGCCCGTCCGTCTCTTTGCCTGTCCGTCTCTTTGCCCGTTCGTCTAATTGCCCGGCTGTCTCTTTCCAGGGCTGTCTCTTTGCCAGTCTGTCTCTTTGCCCGTCTGTCTCTTTGCCCGTCTGTCTCTTTGCCCGTCTGTCTCTTTGCCCGGCTGTCTCTTTGCCCGTCTGTCTCTTTGCCCGGCTGTCTCTTTGCCCGGCTGTCTCTTTGCCCAGCTGTCTCTTTGCCTGGCTGTCTCTTTCCAGGACTGTCTCTTTCCAGGGCTGTCTCTTTCACCATCTGTCTCTTTCCAGGGGTGTCTCTTTCCCTGTCTGTCTCTTTCCAGGTCTGTCTCTTTGCCTGTCTGTCTCATTGCCCATCTGTCTCTTTCCAGGGCTGTCTCTGTCCTGTCTCTGTCCAGGGCTGTCACTTTGCCCGGCTGTCTCTTTGCCCGGCTGTCTCTTTGGCCGGCTGTCTCTTTGCCCGGCTGTCTCTTTCCAGGGCTCTCTCTTTCCAGGGCTCTCTCTTTCCAGGGCTCTCTTCTTGCCCGTCTGTCTCCTTCCAAGGCTGTCTCTTTGCCCGTCTGTCTCTTTCCAAGGTTTTCTCTTTACCTGGCTGTCTCTTTACCCGGCTGTCTCTTTCCAGGTCTGTCTCTTTGCCCGTCTGTCTCTTTGCCTGGCTGTCTCTTTGCCCGGCTGTCTCTATCTCTCTGTATCTTTCCCCATCTGTCTCTGTCTGTCTGTCTTTTCTGTCTCTCTCTATCCGTCTCCCCACCAACCGACATCTTTTTACCTCACACATAAGCTTCTTATACTAACAGTTTTTTTTGTTCCTATAGTAACCACTGACAGTTGCTATTAATAGCCCGTATTTCCCACCTCCATTCAGATTAATGGAAGCAGGATTTTGGAGACTAATTGTAAAGCGCGGGGTTAAATTTTCCTGTCCAAATATAGTCTATGACGTTTCCTGAGTCACATGGAGTGTCTGTACAAAATTTTGTGATTGTAAATGCGATGGTGCAGATTCCTTTAGCGGACATACACACACACACACACACACACACACACACATACTCAGCTTTATATATTAGATTACTTTACTATACCACCCTGCACTCTAACCTAGCTGGCCTCCACTAGCTGGAACGTGCGGATACTGCACTTTGACTATGGAGGCCTACACTAGACGGTAACCAGTGTGCACAAGTCTTAACTCACAGTACTGTCTGGGGGACCATTCCTCTCTCTGGATACCAAGTTCATCTGTGCGCACTTCTCTGGGAGCGAACGAAAACAGCCTTTCTTCCCTCAGGGCAGCTGGGCTCATCCAGGTAACGTCTTCTCTTTAGTTGGGTACCGACTGAGCAAACCTCCAGGTCCTCTCCTCAAGTAATGTCCTGGCTTTCATCTCCACACCTGTGGCACAACCACTGCTTGAATCTCCTTCAGACACTCTGTCCTCAAAGGCACTTTTTTGCACTTTTCTATCTGGGTTAAACCATACACAGTCTCAAGGAGGGGAGGCGTTAACCAATCCATCTCACACCTAGAACAGGGGGCATTGTTACCTTAGTTACCAAAAGTATCTATTTGGGTGCATGCCGGCTCCTGCATATTACTCTTCCTGCACAAACAAACCTTTATCTGTTTCATTACATACACTATAATACATGCATGGCAAGCATAGCTCACACTTTAAAGTGGTCCCACAACAGACATTATGCAATACACTTTAATACTACACTTAGGGGGTGTCTTTTCCATCTTCTGCAATGATGTACAATGGACAAACAATGCTGCAACCCTAGGATGTGTGCACACAATGCTTCAATTCTGACAGCAGAGCCAAGGTTCTCCTAGATTTTTATTTTCAAAGCCGAAGGTCTTTTTCCTGAAGTGGTTTCACCTGTAGTTTCATCCCTACTCTGTATGGTCAACTGCTGTATAAAGAGTAGGTGGCTTCCGAACTTAGGCTATGTGCGCATGTTGCGTATTTGCATGTAGTTACGCTGCGATCTGCGTAACTGCATGCATCCTGCGTCCCCAGCATAATCTATGAAGATTATGCAGGAGACGTGCGCACATGGCGTATTAGAGCGCAGCGCTTCGGCTGATGCCCAAAGCGCGCGTTCTAAGAAGTGACATGTCACTTCTTTCCTGCGCACTGCATGCAGCTCCTGCTCTGTGTATGGGAGGGGCTGCACTCAGAGCGCATGGAATCGGCTTTTTTTTTTTCATTACGGACTCTTTCTGCAGTGATTTGAAGCGCACGTGTGCTGTTCAAATCGCTGCAGAAATTTCTGCAGGGACAGTACGCAACGTGCGCACATAGCCTAAGCCACCTATAAAAATCATGTTACTTCTTTTAACTGCTTTAACAAAACTGAAATACAGCAATAATACCTAAAATATAACTTTTATTAATTCCTCTAAAAATAGGGAAAGATCACCTTGCCTATGCATAAAATTAAAATAGATGCAGGGAATGAACCACCTGCTGGAATTCTCCCAACTTCAAGGGGAAACCAGCAGACCCTGTAAGGTAGCAGACACACCTTAAATACAGTTGGTGTTATAGCAATATGAACTAATCAACCGGATGTGTAGTTTATATAACACAGCTGCTTATTCACACTCTGTTGATATTATTAACAGCAGCGTCATCCATCAGATTATTAACCACCAGTAAAATAATAGCAAGAAGTCCTAATTAGACCCCAGCTACCAGTGTGATTAGTGATTATTTCACAACCGGTTGATACTGGAAAACAATAACCAGGGATACAATCACCATAGGTTAACCTGATACTCTCTATCAGGGAACAATCTCACCCAAATCCTGGTGTCTTGTTTCCCAGAGTGTCAGTGTGTCATCATATTCGGCGTAATCCAAAAAGACCTTCATCAAAACGGTCTAGGACCCCTTATGAATAGACCCACTTCTCCTCTCCCAGACTCTCCTCCTCCCGACGCGTTTCCTGTGTATCATTCATCAGGGGAGCTTAAAGGAGTAGACCTAAACTGGGTTATCTATAACGAAATAAGAGGGTTTTAGTTGCAGCCCTCCAAACATAATCCTCCCTCCATATGCAAGGAACCATAGAAGAAAAGGCAGAGTGACTCACCAGGCGGTCACGGCGTTAGTCCTGTATGCCGTGCACCGCCGTTTAGAAGCACAATATTTTTAAATGATCACTCTGCCGCCCGGCGTCTGACATCACTTCCGTTGCCGCGCCCACCACTTCCGCCCGGTGGAACGCATCCGTGGAACGCTATTGCGTCTCACAGGAAGTGGTCATCAGAACCTTCCGGCGCGCTCCCCGTGTCAGTATGATGACACGGGGATGGGTGTGCAAGACGCCCAGCGGTCTGCCCCCTTCTTTTCTTAGGTAGCGATAGCGCAATGTGCAACGCACCAGTGCGCATGCGCTAGGTCCGTGATCGGACTGACCCTGACATATAAAGATATGGGTGATGGGCATTAGCCGTACATCACCCAAAGGGGATAATCAGAAAAATCAACGATTTTAATGACGGGCGGAACCGCCTAGTGTACCAGATGGCATAGTCCTGTTTTCGAAATTATGCAAATCAAAAAATTAGTATAGATACCGGTGCAGAGATAAAAAGGAAGCTCTAATAAAAAACAACAACAGGTAGTGGCGGATAATAAACCAAACAATTCTAAACATCAGAAATGGATCATTATAATGGTCCTGAGAGAGGCATTTGGGGATTGACACTGGATACCTGAACATGGGGCTAAGGTGTGAATGGAGCCATCAAAAAAAATGACCCATAGGAGGGGCCTGGCATTAAATGCATAAATAAATATAACAGATGGAAAGACAGTACAAGAAACTAACAACTCCATCACCCGCTATGCTAGTCTAATGATTCTAGCCCTGCCTGGCTGCGGAGGTCGGCACCCTATTAGGATGGTGAATGGCGCCCCCGCTCGTTTGGTGGCTATCCCTCCTATCTATCATTAAGAGACTAGTCTCACAAAAAGGGTGCATAGGAAATACATTCGTTGAGACCATGGGGATGGACCGTTTTGAGTCGAAAAATCCATCTACATTCTTTTTGGAGGATTTTTTTATCCCAGTTCCCTTTCGCTTCAATGGGGACACAACGTCAATCCCTTGAAAAGTAATTTGATTGACGTCACCCCCATGATAAACATTCAGATGTTTTGCCAAGGGGGTGTCATTTCCAACCCTTATGTCTCTCAGGTGTTCTCCCACCCTTCTTCTGAATTCTCTCCTAGTCTTCCCTATGTACTCCAGACCGCACGAGCAGGTGACCTTATAAATGACTCCCTTAGTGCGGCAATTTACAAAGCAACGAATATCATATTCTTTCCCTGTGTTGGTACTCCAGAATTTCTTGCCCGTTTTGACCACACTACAAGCCACACACCCACCACAACGATAGCAACCTTTTAGACTATTTCTAAGCCAATCACATCCAGTATTCTTATTATCCACAAAATGACTATGGGTCAATCTATCCTGTAGTGATCTGGCTCGTCTAAAAGTGATCTGTGGTCTTTCTGGTACCAGATTACCAATGTCAAGGTCCATCTTCAAGATGGACCAATGTCTCTCCAATACCTCTCTCATGGCCCTTGATCCATTATTGAATGTTGTGATAAACCGAACTAAGTCGGTAACGTCATCCTGTTTAGGTGGTGGATATAACAGAGCTGGCCTACTGATCTTATCAACCTCTTCACGTGCCTTTTTTATGACAGCGGTTGGATAACCCCTCTCGCGAAATCGATCCTCAAGGTCATTAAACTGTAGCACACATTTCTCTTTATTGGAACAGTTTCTTTTTATCCTAGAAAATTGCTCCTTGGGGATGCCCCTCTTTTGGGACAGCGGATGACTGCTCTCCCACCGTAGCAACGAATTTGTCGCCGTCTCTTTACGGTGGGTACTTGTGGTAATACATCCGTCATCAGTCCTTTCAATGAGGACATCCAGAAAGGGCAATCTGGACTCGCTAGCCTCAAATGTGAAAAACAAGCCTAGGTTATTGCTATTCAACTCATTCACAAAACAAGACAGTTCATTTTTAGTGCCCTTCCACAAGACAAGAATGTCGTCAATGAACCTGCACCATAGCAGGATTTTGTCTGTGGGTAAGTTGGAATCGCCTCCAAAAACAATAGTCTCCTCCCACCAGCCCAGGGTTAAGTTAGCATATGATGGTGCACAGGGACTGCCCATTGCAGTCCCCCTGAGCTGGTGGTAGAGTTGACTGCCAAAAGTAAAAAAATTCTGTGTCAGGCAAAATTCCAAAATCTCCAATAAAAAGGCATTGTGTTCCTTAAACTGTCTCCCGCGACTTTTTAGAAAGTGTGCTGCAGCTTTTAGACCCACTTCATGTTTAATTGAGGAATATAAAGATTCCACGTCAATGGCCACCAAGATGACGTTGTCATCCAGTGTAATACCTTCAAGCTTTTTCAAGAGGTCGGTCGTATCCTTCAAATAGGAGTTGAGGGAAGAGACAAAAGGCTTAAGGAGTTCATCTACATAAATTCCCAAATTCTGAGTAAGACTACCCACCCCTGATACTATCGGTCTTCCTTTCAATGGGTTCAACCCCTTATGTATCTTCGGGAGGCAATAAAAAGTTGCAGTCACTGGAAACTTAGGGAGTAGAAAATCGAACTCATTTTTATTTATCAAGCCTTTGTCTCTTGCTTTCAAAAGAATCTCCCTCAACTCATCTGAGAAAGTTCTCATGGGGTTATCGGTAAGTTTACCGTATCCCCCCGTGTCATTCAAGATATCCAGACACATGTCTCTATAGTTATCTACATTCAGCAAAACAACATTACCACCTTTATCAGATTTTTTTATAACCAACTCAGGTGACTGCTCCAGGGATAGTAAGCCCCCCATTTCCACTTTGGAGAGATTAAAATCCCGAGAGCGTCCCAACTTCAGCTCCTCAATATCACGGGTGACTAAATGACAAAAGATATCAATGGATCCCACATCACTTGTTGGTGGTGGCATTTTTTCGCTTTTTTGTTTTAGTTCTGTAAAAGGGCCCAAACCATTTAGATTAGGATCACTTTCTCCAATGCTGTATAGCAGCCTGACGTCTTCTAAGATGTCCTCCGAGATACCTAATTCAGCGCTTTGCTTTTTTCTCTCTCTTATAAAGTGCTTTTTCCACTTCAATTTTCGGATGAACAAGTTTAGATCCTTGACCCCCTCAAATTTATCAAAATCTGATGTAGGAACAAACCCAAGACCTTTATTCAAGACTGCCCTTTCGGCATCAGTTAGCATATGTCCTGATAGATTAATTATCTGGGCTGTCCCAGTGCTGCAGGAGGGTTGTTGTTCTGTCGCTGTTTGTTCCTTAGTGGATAATTTGTTGGCTCTAAAAAACGATATCCACCATGACCTTTCCCCTTATTCTTACCCCTACCACAAGAGGCTATTGCCCTACCATCCACATCTGACGTTTCCGTATCTGTGGAGGTGCTCTCTGGCTCACTTTGCCTGACCGGTCTACTAGAGAAGAAATTGTAAGCCTTATTATCTCTGAATTCTTGCAAGTCTCTCACATAAAACCTCTCACATAAAACACATAAATGTTTTTTTTCTTTAAGGTAATATTGAAATTTTTCGATGGTGTTTTGGAGTGTTACCTCCTTAGTTACAAATTCACCATCCCCTGAGAACTTTTTTGTTATATCTATTTGTTCTCTTAAGGCTGCTTCTAGAGACGCTAAATTTCTCTGTTCTTCCTCCAGTAGATATGTCTTCAATTTTAGTGAGCACTCTGTCACCTCCTTCTCCCACTTCAAGGCTAGTTCAGGACTCTTGTACCTGAAGCCAGGTGTTAAGGAAATCCTAAGATACCTAGGGACAATTTTGGCCTTCAAATAGTTTTCCAATGACTGCACCTCCCACCAAGAGGTGGTGCGCTCTTTATAGATTCTGGTTAAATCATTAAAGGCTCCATTGAGTGTAGGGGTATATTTTTTTTGGACAAAGTTCCTTTCAGAAAAAACCTCTTTTGCTTCCGAAATCCAACCATTAGTGTCAATGCCAGCTGTCAGAAAACCGGCCATGTCACATAGACAATATATAATACAGCCACTGGTATGGTATATCAATATGAAAATCCTGAAATACAGCAATAATACCTAAAATATAACTTTTATTAATTCCTCTAAAAATAGGGAAGGATCACCTTGCCTATGCATTGATGGCTCCATTCACACCTTAGCCCCATGTTCAGGTATCCAGTGTCAATCCCCAAATGCCTCTCTCAGGACCATTATAATGATCCATTGCTGATGTTTAGAATTGTTTGGTTTATTATCCGCCACTACCTGTTGTTGTTTTTTATTAGAGCTTCCTTTTTATCTCTGCACCGGTATCCATACTAATTTTTTGATTTGCATAATTTCGAAAACAGGACTATGTCATCTGGTACACTAGGCGGTTCCGCCCGTCATTAAAATCGTTGATTTTTCTGATTATCCCCTTTGGGTGATGTACGGCTAATGCCCATCACCCATATCTTTATATGTCAGGGTCAGTCCGATCACGGACCTAGCGCATGCGCCTGGTGCGTTGCACATTGCGCTATCGCTACCTAAGAAAAGAAGGGGGCAGACCGCTGGGCGTCTTGCACACCCATCCTCGTGTCATCATACTGACACGGGGAGCGCGCCGGAAGGTTCTGATGACCACTTCCTGTGAGACGCAATAGCGTTCCACGGATGCGTTCCACCGGGCGGAAGTGGTGGGCGCGGCAACGGAAGTGATGTCAGATGCCGGGCGGCAGAGTGATCATTTAAAAATATTGTGCTTCTAAACGGCGGTGCACGGCATACAGGACTAACGCCGTGACCGCCTGGTGAGTCACTCTGCCTTTTCTTCTATGGTTCCTTGCATATGGAGGGAGGATTATGTTTGGAGGGCTGCAACTAAAACCCTCTTATTTCGTTATAGATAACCCAGTTTAGGTCTACTCCTTTAAGCTCCCCTGATGAATGATACACAGGAAACGCGTCGGGAGGAGGAGAGTCTGGGAGAGGAGAAGTGGGTCTATTCATAAGGGGTCCTAGACCGTTTTGATGAAGGTCTTTTTGGATTACGCCGAATATGATGACACACTGACACTCTGGGAAACAAGACACCAGGATTTGGGTGAGATTGTTCCCTGATAGAGAGTATCAGGTTAACCTATGGTGATTGTATCCCTGGTTATTGTTTTCCAGTATCAACCGGTTGTGAAATAATCACTAATCACACTGGTAGCTGGGGTCTAATTAGGACTTCTTGCTATTATTTTACTGGTGGTTAATAATCTGATGGATGACGCTGCTGTTAATAATATCAACAGAGTGTGAATAAGCAGCTGTGTTATATAAACTACACATCCGGTTGATTAGTTCATATTGCTATAACACCAACTGTATTTAAGGTGTGTCTGCTACCTTACAGGGTCTGCTGGTTTCCCCTTGAAGTTGGGAGAATTCCAGCAGGTGGTTCATTCCCTGCATCTATTTTAATTTTATGCATAGGCAAGGTGATCCTTCCCTATTTTTAGAGGAATTAATAAAAGTTATATTTTAGGTATTATTGCTGTATTTCAGGATTTTCATATTGATATACCATACCAGTGGCTGTATTATATATGCTTTAACAAAACTGCTAATAACAAAAGACTGAACATGTGCACAGCAATGTCCTTTTTACATTGCAGTGTATTACATTTATTTTTATAGGCAGTTTGGCAGTGCTTTTCAGATTTTGTGTGCACAGACCTTTACATTGTATTCAGTAGGATCTGCAATTCATTTAGTATGGCTAACCATCACTATCATAAAAAAACAGTCACAATGACAGAGCTTGTTACTTTTCTCCAATTATATTACAAGTGTGTGTCGCCCCTGAGGCTTCAGTCACCACAGAGTATTGCACCGAATAATTCTAAGCCCGGTTCCTAAGGAGATCAGTCCCGGTTTCACCATGGAATATGATCTGTAAAAGGATTCAGGTTTGACGGAGCCCATCACAGCCAGTGACCGGTATTACCTGAATGAGCAGCACAGCACCAAAAGTGAGTAAACAACCTGGAACCGCAGCTATAGACTCTGACTCTTGATTACCGGCGCCCGCCATTACTACTACCCCTGCTACTACCATCCGCCCCGGAGGACAGTGACAGCAGCGGCAGCCAATTCCCTGGCCGCATATATGCCGCCCCCACATCAGCAGCTGGGCTGCTCGGATCTGGATCCACGATGGCCCGAGGAGCGTCCAGACCCGGGGGTCGTGCGGCCACTCAAATAAAGGGGGTATTTTCAGGGGATGGTGTATAAAGTTCGAGACGCCACCCGTGGTGTGTGGTAAGGTGGAGTACCACCACTGCAGCTGGGAGTACTCAGTGGCGATGGAGTGGGCAGCCAGGTGTTTAACCCCTCCACGGGTAGGGGGGCAATGCCCCGGGACTCGGTGATAGTGACGTTGACGTGCCATTGGCGAGGTAAGGGTCACTTGTGTACTTACTCAGTTCATAAAGCTGGCACTGACAACTTAGTAAACCAAAGTTCTGGACACCGCTGCCGCTGAGGGGGGGCACATTTGGGTCCCGTTCCTGCTGGTGTTGCGTGATGATCTGTGACCTTTCCCTTGGCACCTTGTTCTCTTCTTAGTTGGCCCCTATAGCTTGAAACTAGTTGGGTCCCGCTCCCTACTGTGGCTAACTGAGGGAGCTTGCTCTCACGGTTCACGCTTGCCATTTCCTGGACTGCTTTAGTGGAAAGTCCTATCCCCCTCGTTGCGCTAATACCCTGATTTTGGAGCGGGTGGAGAGCGGATTTTGAAGGCTTCGTTCTCGTCGGGTGAATTGTCAGGTTGCCTGAAGCTACTCCCTGACCTAGGGTACACGTACCCCGTTGTGCCCTGGTCCCAGTCCGGTGGTACAAGGCCGCCAGCTGTCCTCCACGACAATACCGTGCCCCTTTTCACAATCCTCTGCAACCGGTCCAGCTCCTACTAGGCCCAGACTACCGTCTGCTACCCAGGACTTCCAAGGAGCTCAGCTCCTGACCTCCTCTCTCCTTCACTTCCAACACTACACTGGTCTACTCCTGACACTCCTGACCTCCCCTTACCAACCCCCCAAGTGGGCTACCCTATTCCACTCAGGCCGTCCACTGGTGTGTCTGGTGGGTGTGGTGCAGAGTGTTCCTAGGATTTTGATAAGCTGGTTTTAGCAACACCATTAATTAGGGACCCGTAACCAAGGAAGAGGTGGATATTGAACAGAAGGGCAGATTGCACAATACCCTGTGATGACCTGATAGGCCAGGGCATCACATTCCCCCTTGGTTAAATGTAACTCATCCCCGAGCTACAGGACATCAGAGGTTTATTCTTTTTTTTCAAATTGTGAAGTAGAAAAATTACCATTTTTATTTACAAATACGTCCCTAATTAGGGAGGCTGGTTACTTAAATGTTACTAAACTTTGAAAGTTCATCTCCAACGGGGGAACGCTACCGGTTTCAGTAGTAGCGGAGACTCAACCTGCTCCATTGCAGTCTCTTCCTGCAACAGTCCAGTCCCAATGTCCCGGATCCCATTAACTCGTTACCCAAACAACCTGACCCCCTGCAAACCTGGTCCCGGGCGTTGTGATAGACGACTCTGGTGGGCACAGGAGGTGCAACTATTTACAAAAACACAAGTTCGTGTTGGTCACAACCAGACCTGTGACCGTGATCCATTTTTACTATATATAATTAACAAAGTCCATGTACCGGTTGTACACATTATAGCCAATCTTCTCGCAAATCAGGTAACTTTCACTCTTTTCATTTAGACCCTGTTGATTAGACACTCATTTTCTAACAATCTCTACATGAAAAATAACAAACTTAGGAAAATAACAAACGAAACACCGATACCTAGCAATTTCTGAAACAACATTAAACATTACTGGTACTGCTCACTGGGAGGCTGGTAATTGACAATGGCGGCTGGCAAAACCTGCTCGTTAATCATAGTGAGCCGCTTCACATCAAGGGCGTACCAGCCCTGTTCACTCCAATGCCGAGTGTATCTAACCACCTCTCCCGGCTTCAGATTACGGCCTGGGGTGTCTCTCGGGAGATGTTGCTCTATATCTCTCTGAGCAACGAACAACCTCCTCAGAGAGATCCGCTTCCCATTGGAAACCCCACCCTTTCTCGGGGTTGAACCGCCTTACGAGGTACCTGCACCACGGCCTTCTGACACGAAAGGTGGCCTTCCTCATGTGTTCCTTCTCCCTCTGTGCACGGACAACTACTTCCCGGTGCCTGTGATCTGTATTCGTCATCTTTGGTTTCAACCTTGGGTGTTGTCATTTCCAGTAGGGGGCGTCAGCATCCAGCCTCGGCTCCCCAGCTGGATCTGGCTTTAGGTGCACTCTTGTGGCCCCAACAGCCGTTGGGGTGCCGCACGGTGGTGGAATTGGCAGCTCTCCAGGCTCCACTTCCGCCTTGGTAAACAAAAGAACCAACTGCTCCGCAGCCAGGGTTGCGGGGTCTGGGTGCTCCACCTCTGAGGCCCGGTTATGCAGCCGGGTCTCGTCTGGCCGGTGTCGGAGTGACCGCTGTCATGACCAGGTCGAGGGACAGAACCGGGGTTCCCCCAGCTGGAGCTTCATATATAGGAGCTGAAGGTTCCGCTGCCGGGGTGGAAGTAAGTAGCTCGGCGTCCGCCGAGAACGGGGTTGGTGGCGGTAGAGTGCTCACCGGGAGCGGGAGTGGTCCGGATCCCACAGCCAAGGAGGAGGTGGATATTGCACAGAAGGGCAGATTGCACAATACCCTGTGACGACCTGATAGGTCAGGGCGTCACACATACCACAGGTGGCGTCATGACATTCACCTCACTACTACCCCCATCATCCTTCCCCAGCCATCTTCTGTACGCGTTGGGACAACGGAGCCGAGCTAGACCGCCCGTGATAACGACAGTCAACGGCCCGGCAATGAATAGGTTAATAGCCTGCCCCGTGGGGCGCTACAAGTTCATCTCCATAAATTAGAATATCCTCAAAAGCTTAATTTATTTTAGTAATTCAATACAATAAGGGAAACACATATATTATATAGAGTCATTACACACTGAGTGATCTATTTCTATATATTATATAGTCATTACAAACAGAGTGATCTATTTCAAGTGTTTATTTTTATTAATGTTCATGATTATGGTTTACAGACAATGAAAACCCAAAAGTCATTATCTCAGAAAATTAGAATATTATATAAGACCAACTGAAAAAATGATTTTAAACTCAGAAATGTTGGCGCCTACTGAAAAGCTTGTACAGTAAATGCCTCAATACTTGGTCGGTGCTCCTTTTGCATGATTTACTGCATCAATACGGTGTGGCGTGGAGGCCCAGGTTGCTTTGATAGCAGATTTCAGCTCATCTGCATTGTTGAGTCGGGTGTCTCTCATATCTTCCTCTTGACAATACCCCATAGATTCTCTATGGGGTTTAGGTCAGGCAAGTTTGCGCTGACTTTGGTCTTGATATAACACAGTGGACCTACACCAGCAGATGACATGGCTCCCCAAACCATCACTGATTGTGGAAACTTCACACTAGACCTCAAGCAGCTTGGACTGTGGCCTCTCCACTCTCTCTCCAGACTTTGGGACCTTGATTTCCAAATGAAATGCAAAATTTACTTTCTTCTGAAAACAACACCTTGGACCACTGTGCAACAATCCAGTTCTTTTTCTCCTTGGCTTGACAAAAGGAATGCAACAGTTGCAGCCCATGTCCTGGATATATTTGTGTGTGGTGGCTCTTGAAGAACTGACTCCAGCAGCAGTCCACTCCTTGTGAATCTTCCCCAAATTTTTGAATTGCTTTTTCTTAACAATCCTATCAAGGCTGCAGTTATGCTTGTGCATCTTTTTATACCACATTTTTTCCTTCCAACCAACTTTCCATTAATATGAATGAATACAGCACTGTGTGAACAGCCAGCTTCTTTAGCAATGACCTTAGCAATAGAAGCAGATGTTTCATTCCCTCCTTGTGGAGTGTGTCAGTGACTGACTTCTGAACATCTGTCAATTCAGCAGTTTTCCCCACAATTGTGTAACCTACTGACAAGACTAAGGGACCATTTTAAATGCTCAGGAAGCCTTTGCAGGTGTTTTGTGGTAATTATTCTAATTTTCGGAGATAATGGCTTTTGGGTTTTCATTGGCTGTAAGCCATAATCATCAACATTAACAGAAATAAACACTTGCAATAGATCACTCTGTTTGTAATGACTCTATATCATATATGTGTGTGTTTATATATATTATATATATATATATATATATGTGTGAAGTACAATTCTGAGGAGGACCATAAAATGTCAATAAATGGAGTTAACCGTTGAGGTGTTTATCACCTCAACAATTCACTCCATACCGGCTTCTGTTTTTCTAAACCATTTCTAACATTTGGAAAAAAAACCCCATCCAATAATTTTAACCGCAAGTGATTAATGCTTATTTGTCGTTATTTTGTGTCGCTGGTTTCTAGCAGCAATAAACTTAGGAAGGAGTGGACTGACCATTTGGGCAATAGAACAATTTCCTTTGAGCCAAATGGAACCCATTGCCAATGAGTCTCACGGCCACATGAAGTGAGATAAATGCTGCTAATTTTTTTGATATTTGAACTTCATGAGGTTCTCCTAGCATATCTGTCGCGGGCGGGCAGGAGGGTGTCAGCACACTACGCTCGCCCCCTTCTGCTCGGGTCCGGCGGCCGCTGCTCAGTGGTGGCTCGAGCCGTAGGCCGGATCCTGGGGGTTTCTCGAGCGGCACTCCTCGCCCGTGAGTGAAAGGGGTTTGTTGGGTGTGGGGATGATTATTGTCCGTGACGCCACCCACGGTTGTGGTGATTTCACCACCGCTGCTCAGTACGGGGATCCCGGGGATGGTGATGCGGAGCAGCCAGGTGTTGCGTTGCCCCTCCGTGGGCAGGGGTTGGTGGTCCCGGGGCCCGGTGAAGGTTTGTGAGGTGCGGGGCCTGGTGGGCGCAGGGACGCGGGGGCAGCGCTGTGCCTTGCGGCACTGTGGTACTCACTCAGCCTGAGACATGGACACAGTTTGTACGGTAAACCAAACGGCTGGTAGGACGGTCCCACAGACGGCTGCACCTGCACTCCCGGCAGGTGACGGTGATGTCCCTCTTCCTTGCACCTATGGTTGACTTGTGGTAGCGGTGGATTCCCTCCGGTTACCCGCTCCCCGACTACAATCTGGGCCGGAGGAGCTCTACACTTTGCCCGCAGGCGCTGGCCCTGAGAAACTAGTGCCGTGGCGGTGGCGGTGTCTCTCTGCTCCAGGTTGGGCTGTTGCCTTCAATCGGGACTTGGTTGTTGGGGGATCTACGTCCCCTTCACTGACGGATTCAGCAAATTTGGCGACTCCTAGCCTTGCCGGGGTCCGAGAGGCCCCTGCCCTGGTGCTGACTGTCCTTCGGAACACTGCTCCAGACCACCGGGCACACAGCCAACGGGGTCCTTCCAGGAACTTCCAAACGGTCCCCCTCCAGACAGTCACCGCCGTCGCTGACCTTGCTGATCTGGCCCTACACAAAGCTGGACCTTCCAGGCTTTCCTTCTTTACTGTCACTTCACTTGCTTTCCTCCTTTTCCACTTTTCTACTTTCACTGCTTGTTGACTCTCACTTTAGCTCCTCACTCCTGCTCCTCCCTGAGCTGTCTCTCCTTACTCTTGCCCTCCCTGGGCTCAACTGCTGGTTTCTTCCGCCTCCAGAGCTGTGACCTCCTAGGTGGGCGGAGCCAACTGCCTGGCCCACCCCCTGGTGTGAATCATCAGCCTCTGGAGGAAGGCAACAAGGATTTGTAGTTTAGCTGTGATGTGCCTACCTGGAGTGTGGGGTGTGGTGGTGTTGTGACCTGAGACCCCTGGCTTGCCCAGGGCGTCACATATGTATTGGCAACTTATGCTCAGGAAATGTTGTCAATATTAGATCGATAATGGACCACTACCCAGCACTGATACTGATCAGTTGTTATTAGCTCTGGCAGAAGCCAGATGTAGACATGAAACAAAGCTGTACTGAATTGTCACTTTCAATACATAGTGGCCTCTCCTGGCAGATTCTCTTGAAAAAACGTTTATATGCAGTATTCAGCTTTGGCCATTATACATTGAAAGGAGCTGTGCTCTGCTGTTTACTTCAACTCTTACATCTGGCCTTCAAAGCAGTTATTAACAGCTTATTGTTGTTGGACCCCCAAATATTCAACATTGATAACCTATCCTAAGCATATGCTTAAGAATAACCCCTTTAAGTATCTTATAATTTTTTTGTCTAATACACGGAATGATAACTATTATTGCCCTTGTGTTATAGACCACTTTTAATCCACCCCTGAAACAAGGAGTCCTCTAAAGCACCACTGCAGTACTTTTCAGAGCTTGCATGGTGCTTTAAACCTAACACCCCTGCCCCCAGTCTTATTCTCACCCTCTGGCGTCTTCACCTTTTCCAGCATTGCTCCATCCTGCATTGCCATCTTGTGCCCGTAACTTCTGACTGTCTGCAAGTAGAAGTCAGAAGTTATGTACAGTGCCTACAAGTAGTCTTCAACCCCCTGCAGATTTAGCAGGTTTGATAAGATGCAAATAAGTTAGAGCCTGCAAACTTCAAACAAGAGCAGGATTTATGAACAGATGCATAAATCTTACAAACCAACAAGTTATGTTACTCAGTTAAATTTTAATACATTTTCAACATAAAAGTGTGGGTCAATTATTATTCAACCCCTAGGTTTAATATTTTGTGGAATAACCCTTGTTTGCAATTACAGCTAATAATCGTCTTTTACAAGACCTAATCAGGCTGGCACAGGTCTCTGGAGTTATCTTGGCCCACTCCTCCATGCAGATCTTCTCCAAGTTATCTAGGTTCTTTGGGTGTCTCATGTGGACTTTAATCTTGAGCTCCTTCCACAAGTTTTCAATTGGGATAAGGTCAGGAGACTGACTAGGCCACTGCAACACCTTGATTTTTTCCCTCTTGAACCAGGCCTTGGTTTTCTTGGCTGTGTGCTTTGGGTCATTGTCTTGTTGGAAGATGAAATGACGACCCATCTTAAGATCCTTGATGGAGGAGCGGAGGTTCTTGGACAAAATCTCCAGGTAGGCCGTGCTATCCATCTTCCCATGGATGCGGACCAGATGGCCAGGCCCCTTGGCTGAGAAACAGCCCCACAGCATGATGCTGCCACCACCATGCTTGACTGTAGGGATGGTATTCTTGGGGTCGTATGCAGTGCCATCCAGTCTCCAAACGTCACGTGTGTGGTTGGCACCAAAGATCTCGATCTTGGTCTCATCAGACCAGAGAACCTTGAACCAATCTGTCTCAGAGTCCTCCAAGTGATCATGAGCAAACTGTAGACGAGCCTTGACATGACGCTTTGAAAGTAAATGTACCTTACGGGCTCGTCTGGAACGGAGACCATTGCGGTGGAGTACGTTACTTATGGTATTGACTGAACCAATGTCCCCACTGCGATGAGATCTTCCCGGAGCTCCTTCCTTGTTGTCCTTGGGTTAGCCTTGACTCTTCGAACAAGCCTGGCCTCGGCACGGGTGGAAACTTTCAAAGGCTGTCCAGGCCGTGGAAGGCTAACAGTAGTTCCATAAGCCTTCCATTTCCGGATGATGCTCCCAACAGTGGAGACAGGTAGGCCCAACTCCTTGGAAAGGGTTTTGTACCCCTTGCCAGCCTTGTGACCCTCCACGATCTTGTCTCTGATGGCCTTGGAATGCTCCTTTGTCTTTCCCATGTTGACCAAGTATGAGTGCTGTTCAAAAGTTTGGGGAGGGTCTTAATTAGTCAGAAAAGGCTGGAAAAAGAGATGATTAATCCAAACATGTGAAGCTCATTGTTCTTTGTGCCTGAAATACTTCTTAATACTTTAGGGGAACCAAACAGAATTCTGGTGGTTTGACGGGTTGAATAATAAATGACCCTCTGAATAAACTTTTCACAATTTAAAAAAAAAAAAAAAAAAAGAAATAACATTCTTTTTTGCTGCAGTGCATTTCACACTTCCAGGCTGATCTACAGTCCAAATGTCACAATGCCAAGTTAATTCCGAATGTGTAAATCTGCTAAATCTGCAGGGGGTTGTAGGCACTGTAACAAGCTCTCAATACAAGTCTTTAAGAGACAAAACCAGATCAGAACGTGGCCCTCATAGACTTATAGTATTAAGTTGTGACCTCTGGCATGCTCCATGAAACACTAAAGCAGCTGGCAGGTCACAAGCTGCCTGACACTGACCAAAGCGGTGTTGAATTCAGATGAAAATGCAGGGCATGGAACTTAGATTTAAAGTGAACCTGTCAGGTGCACTATGTACCCAGAACAACAAGCAGTTCTGGGTGTATATTGCTATTCCCTGCCTAACTGTTCCTGTATCTAGTAGCATAGATAAAGTGATCTTTAGAAAAAGTATTTTTAAAGATCTTTTATTATATGCTAATTAGACTGGGGACTAGTCGCAAGAGCGTTAGTTCCTGTCACTACGGATGACGCTGCATTGAATAGCTTGTTAGAATGCCCCTGTGGGAGTTTTGCCATGCTGAGAGGGCGGAATGAGCACAGGAACTCACGCCCCTGCAACTAGTTCCTGCACTTATTAGCATATCATAAAAGATCTTTGGAAATACTTTTTCTAAAGATCTCTTTATCTATGCTACTAAATGTAGGGATTAGAAATATGCACCTAGAACTGCTTGTGGTTCTGTTTGCACATAGACTGAACTGAGCCCACAGCGGAGCCATGGGCAAAGTGACCCATGACTCACTTTGGAGGGCAACGAGGGGTTAAGCATGGGGAGGAAAGGAAAGCGAGGGCTCTGGGTGGGTCAAAAGTTTAGGAGGATTGGTATTGCAGCGGGGGGTGGTTTAAGTTTGAAGTGACGTATATAGGGACAAGAAGGGGGGTGGAGTCTACTATAGTGGTGCATGTGGCCACCAGAAAAGGTTCCACCCTCCCGGCCTTGTGAGTGGGAGTTGGTTGTTAGGGAACAAAAGTTTCATTTACTTAACTGTTATTGTCATTTCAGCTGGTAGCAGTGAGGTGGGTTCTTGGAGTTGGTGGTAAAAAGGTGGGGGGTTATACATTAGGTGGATGGTAACCACCTCTTTTTTCCTTTTGGAATGGTAATTATCTGGCAGACTTTGGGGCTCTCCAGGATGGGGTCCCATGGGAGTCAGTGTTAGGGAAATGGTTTTCCGGTAAATAGTAAAATGGTTTGCCCGAGCTGATGGTCACGGCTGGGGGCAACGCCGGATGGTATATCAATATTATGGGAATGTTTGCCAGATTGCTTAGAGCTCCAAGAACCCTCCTCACTTAAAGAAAGTTATTTACTGTTATGTTTGTGCAATAAAGGCCAATTTGGCCAATTTATCCAAGGGGTGGGGTTGGGTTAAGACGAGAAGAAAGCATCTACAATAGTGCAGTCATGCACCTGACAGGCTCCCGTTCCAGCAGTGAAATAAAGAAGAATGCTGGCATGGTGCTTTAAGTAGTAAAGATTTTACATGCTAATATTCATTCTTAAGGTTTGAACATTGCTATTTCAGATATCTATATCATTTCCAGAAATTTTTAGGGACCCATAGGCTGCAACACTAGGACATTCCGATTTGTCGAAAAGAGTCTATTTACTGAGTCTGTAGGACAGCAAGGGTATAAAATATATATAATGTTACATGAAGAAATAACATCTTTTATTTTCCAGAAGAGGAAGAGCTACCATAATCCTATACCACATACTATATATCCAGTGCATTAATTTCTCTGTCAGCTTTGTTTATGTACTGAATATTATTTCACATTGCATGATGTCTTTGAAGTGTTAATTTATGGAACAGCTATGCTTCCCTAAGTTTCCCATAGAGCTTTTTGTAACAGTAATAACGTAGTTTATTCCGCAATTCGGTAGAATATTGCAGACAAACAATAATATTACAGTATAACATTAGGCTATCAAAACGAGAGAAGCAATAGAAGCAGATGTTTCATTCCCATCGGTGACCACATGGTTCCATTTATGAATATGTAATAAAACTCATTTATCTTCAGGTTATGGATAATAACCGAACATTCCATAAGGTGAAATGGGAATGAACTACTGGCCATGAACAAAGCATTTTGCAAAATGACTATGAAAGTTATGCAATTACTGTATACAATACCGTACATGAATTTTCCAATACACTCACTTCTGGGAAAACAGAGTTTTGGGGAAAACAGTTTTCATTATTGTGAGTGCTCTCACAAGTCCAGCACAGTACTTCAAAGGGATAAAATTGGAAAAATGTAAGAAATAAACACACATGTAGTGTATGTATAGTACCATGGGTAAGACTGTGTAACTGCTTTGGGACCCTTGGATAGAGGGGACAAATGTTCTCTTTGCTGCGGGTGTCAAAAACTTGTGGACCAAAGATCAAACAAACAATGGGCTGGACTGTTTGTCCACCCAGGGACTAAAGGGAGTGCTTCATTACTTAGCAGGGTTACTAAGGCGTACACCCAGATTCAATGGCACACTCACATGGCCAAAATGAGCTGTGAGCATATTCTAGATTTCCAGGAGCTGTCAGTGCCTCCAGATCATGAACATCAGGTTACCACACCCACAAGGGTGTGATAACATGAAAAAAGGATCGACTAGTTTGGGGGAGCTAACACCTCTTTGAATAATCAAGGCTCTAATTAGCATAGGGAAAGCGAGGTTTATAAGTTGTTTTTTTAAACAATCATATTAGCGAATAGCGTTACGCAGGGATGTTAGGCATGAAATTTGAGCATACAGCTATGAATGCTGCTGAGTTTGGGGTCTTACGAGACCTGACAGTTTCCCTTTAAGGGGTTCAGATTGAGTTTTGAGGACTGCTACATCTCATAAGTGGCACTACTGTGCTTATGTGCTCCCACTCTAAAGAGACTATCTGCATATTTAAATGACCAAAGAAGTATTGAGAGTGGGATTTAACTAGTTAACAGGCATGGGTACAGCTCCCATCCACTTGCGTCTGTTAGAGGCATATTTCGGTTAATCAGATCAGCTGTCAAGTGCAAAAAAATATGCGGGTTCATCACATAAGCCCGCATCTAAGGAATAAACACGCCCTTGCACATACCGGTGCGTCCAAGGTCATGAAGGGGATAATAGATCAACAGAACCATGATTATTACATAAATATATCACCAAAACTACCATCAACACAAAAATACATAATCAGAACCACCGCCAGTACAGAAATACAGAAACATCATTAGTAAAGGAATACATCACCAGAAGCACCATCAGTACAGTACAGTATCACAACCATAATCAAGATATGAATTCATCGCCAAGCTTAGTACAGCAATCAATTGCAATGTCAAGTCAGTCACATAAACAGTTGTATGACATAAACGAACAACATTGTGTCTGTAAACAATGATAAGGTGGTAATGGGAATTTTGTTATCAACCATCATCAGACTGCAGACCAGGCAGGAATCACAGTCCTGATGACACCTGGTCAGAATCACAAATAAAAATGTTACATCCTGTTACATTATAGATTACATGTTCTCTGTTTGGAGTTGTTCTCTTTCTTTTCTTCACCATTTTATTCTGACAACATTATTATTTTTCACATCCATAGCTCATCTCTACCGATATCCATTTTCTCCTATCTTCTGAGGCACACTCCAACACAGTGCCCTTAAAAATAACAGTATGATTGCAATGCTCCTGTATAAAAAAAATGTGTTCTATGTTGTGCCCCTGATTAATTGCCCCTTACTTTGCGCTCTGAAAAAAATATGACTCCACATTATCCCTCATGTGGTGCATTCCCTCCATACTGCTCTTATTATATACCACCACACTGTCCATGTGTTAAATTCCCTTCTTCACACTGTGCTCTCACACTATTCCCCCTATATTGCCCAGTCTCCTTACTGTTCCCAATCTTCACACTTCCCCCATTGCAAACTTTCCCCTACTTGCTGTGCCCTCACACTGTGTTCCCATACTATCCTGTCTTCATACTGCTGCCCACACCTTACCCAGTTTCTATACTGTGACCTGTCACACCTTTCTCACTACACTGTCTTGTCACACTTTTGCCCTGATGTTTTCCTCTCACAATCCCCCCATACTATTCCTTCAAACATCCTCCACATTGTCAGCTCACATTTCTCCCCCCATACATCTTACACAGTTCAATCTACGCTGTCCTTTCACAACTTTCTCCTGCAATAATGTACCCTCACACTAAGCCCCTGCACACTGACTCCTCACACTTTGTCCTCACACATTCCTAACCTCATTAGGTCCCCTCACACCTTTATCCCACGTAAATGCCCCTCACGTTTTTTTCTCATACTGTCATCTCACATTTTTCTCCCACCACACTTTTCTCCCACTATGCTATTCCTTCACACTGATTTCCCTCATACTGTCCAAGGCACTTTCCCCCATACTTTCCAACCCACTTTCCTACATATTGTCTCCTCAAACTTTACTCCCCCCTCATATTGTCCCCTCGCTATTCTCCTTTATACTGTTCCCCAATTCCCTATCTTAGACCTTTCAGGAGGTCTGGGAGGGCAGTAAGATTGCTGAAATCAATGATAAAAGCACTCAAATGGAATGCGAACAGCATGAGGAAATTGCCTGGATACTTCTCAGACTCCCAGGTATTTCTCCCCTTTTATGGAGTCACAATAAATCATGAAAATCTAAAGATAAAATCAATTTTACAGGAAAAAAGGATAAGAAACATTTTTTTCTGTATAATGACATTTATATAAGGTAAACTAAAAAAGAGAAAAAAAAACGCTTCATCCTCCATCCCTAATGTTCACATGAGCATTTTTGTCCTTTCTCATTTCTACATCATCACGTAGAGGAAGTCGTCAGAATACAGTTTTTTACAATTTTAAAAGGAGCTGGGCTCCTTCACTGCTGAAGACTATGGTAGCACGTTGGTAGCATGTTAGCCATTTCCAGGTTCAACTTGGGCCTGGCCTTCACAAGGTTCGCTAGTGTGCTGTCAGGGAAATATAACATCCCTGGTCACAAGCACTTGTCCATGTCTCAGATCTTCCTAGTAACTTCATTAGTCAGGGCATGAGTCATGTTAAGAGACACTTGCTTGTATAAGGCGGAAACGTTACATCAGGAGAAATAGTGGTAGCAGGGGCCGAGTCCCGAGCAATTGCAAAAGCCTAAATGGCAACATTTCCAGGGCAAGCAGTCTGGAAATGTGCCTGTTTAGTATTTGGGCCTGTGGGGGCATAGCTGGGTATTTCCTTTTATGTTCCAAGGCGTGGGGTGGAACAGCTGAATGTTGGGCTAGGACAAGGAAGTGGACATGGTTGCTGATGGTGGTTGCAAATGTGCAACAACAGGTGCAGGGCAGGAGGCATCGGTACCTGCATATGGGACAGGAGATTGGCAAGGATGTAACACAGGGAAGAGGCAGTGGTGTCTTTTGCAGACAATGATTGTGGAACCAGGTATTCGACCCTAGTTGGATGCTTTGATGATATGTGATTGAGCATGTTGGTGGTGGTCAGGCTGCTAATGGTCATGCCCCTGCTCATCTTGGTATGGCACAGGTTGCAGATGCCTTTTTTATTGTCTGCACTTTCTTTAAAAAAGCACCAGACTATGGAACACCTAACTATTGGCTTTGGAACTTGCCGCTTGTCTTTGCTATGAGGAACAGCATAATGCTTAATCCCTCTGGAACCCCACTGCCTCTATCTGCCTGTTACAGTGCTGCGGATCCTGCCCCCTCTGCACTGCTGTTCTAGCTCTGCATGTCACTATCCCAGGTTGGGTAAGTTACTTCATCGGCCACCACCTCGTCTTCCACTTACGCACTCTAGTCCTCTTCCTGACTTATTGACTTAACAACATACCTGGTTGGCAACTGGTTCTTGTCATCATCCACCTCTTGAAACAGTAATTGTCATTCCCCACCATTGTCTTCTTCTGACTGTGGCTGCTCAAATATTTGGGCATCACATCACATGATCTCCTCATGTCCTTCTTGAAATTTGAAAGGTGAGAGGCCAGAATCAATACATGTGTGCCGCACCTGTGCCAGCAGCCGGCGCTGCTGGGATCCGGATCTACGGTGCGGCTTGAGGGATTCTGCTGGACCCAGGGGTCGCGCGGACACTCTGACTAAAAGGGGACGTATTTATACGGGGATGGTAGTAAACTGTCTGTGATGCCACCCACGGTATGTGGTGAGATGTGGCACCACCGCTGCTGTTGTGGGACACCCGGGGCGATGGGAAGGCAGCTTATTGTTAAAACCTCCGTGTACGGATGGTGGCCCCGGGACCCGGTCACTTGGTGCAGGAGACAGTGATGGCAGGTACCGGTGCGCCTGGTCAGAGCAGGGAGTCTCAGCTTACTCACGATAAAAGAAGTCAGACAAGTCCATTGGTTAACCAAGGTGATGGAGGCCGGCCGCTGCGGCCGGCTGTATTCTGGACCCCCACCCGGGCTGGTGGTCCGTCTCTCTTCCCTCTGCACTATGCTGTAGTGGGAAAATAGAACGAAGGAAGGAGGGATCCAGCACAAATCCTCGTGGTTAAAAGTAAAAAAACATCCTTTATTTCAAAAATTTAAAAGATCATCAGAGACCCGAAGTAGGGAACATATTTACAGTGGGCGCATAGGCAAACTTTACGCGTTTCGGACTGGGGGGGTAAAAACAACAGAGTCCTTAATCATAAGTGACCTATGCTTAGCTGGAAGCAACTCATATAGGGGAGGAAATGAAATACACACCAGGAAAAAGGGGGCGGAAGTGAAAAAAGTCCATAGGTGGAAGGAACAAACCAAACCACCTGTACCCACTTCAATTAAGAGACAAAAGGACACTCAACATACATGAGATAGATATATAAATATACAACCATATTGTCATATACAAATAGACATCCAAATGTAGAAAAATCTTAGCCAAAAAAATCACATGGGAATAAATGGGTTATAAACAGAAAAGCAAGCCTTCCCTAACCACAGCAAATAAACGAAAATCAATATAAGCTGATAAAAAAATGAACACCATACAACATGATTGTAAGATAAAATCCGACAAAAGGCAAGGTAATTAGTAAGTAGAAAAATATATATATACATATATGCGTATAAATAAATATGAATTATATAAGATGTTGATGATAAAGATGTCAATTTAAATGTCAATCTGAACAAAGGCAAGACCTTACGCATAAAAAATACGGGCATAATAATCCATACTAATATCCCTATGTGGTGATGTAATGCAAATCTAGGAGGGGGGGGGGGGGAGAAACAAAACAAAAGAAAAAAAAAAAAAAAAAAAAGGGGAGAAGGTAAAATGTATATAAGTGAAATACATATAATGTCAATGGCAAAAAAGCCAATCTGAAAGATGACAATATCTCACAAATAAATATGCGGGCTAGATGATTTATGCAGAAATCCTGATGTGATAATGTGCTGTACAGGGTAGGAAGGGGGGGGGGGAGAGAGAGGGGGGAGAGGGAGGGGGTATGATGGAGGGAATGGACAGAATAAATAATCAGAAAATATATCTCAAATCGGAACGATAATTCAGACCATGCGGATGTCTGGTATTTAATTTAAGTATCCATTTCGCCTCTGTGTGCAAAAGTGCCTGAAACCAGTCCCCTCCTCGAAATGGCTTGGGAACAAACTCAACGCCAGTAACTGTGAGCGACGAAAAATCCGCTGAATGGTGTTCCATGAAGTGTCGGGTAAGGCCCGACAGGGAACGTTTTTGTGACGGAAGACTATTAGAATTAGTCGGTTCAAAGCAAGATGTTATCCTAGTGTGTTCAGATATCCTGGTTCTCAAAGGTCTGGATGTACAACCGATGTAACTCATGCTACAGATAGAACATGTGGCTTTATACACGACATGAGTAGTGGCACAATTAATAAATGAATTGATCCTATAGTCTGTATTATCAACATTAGTGATGATCTTGGTGTTATTCATAAATTTACATAAACCGCAGCGATTGGAATTACATTTATAAGAACCTGAGACACTAAGCCATGTTTTCTTAGGGTTACGAACTGTGTAAGCGGTCGGTGCTATCATGTTACCGACTGTGCAAGCCCTCTTCGCCACAATATTAACTCCCTTAGAAAGAACAGACCTCAATGTAACATCCTGCTCGAGAAGGGGAAGAAACCGCAAAACCGCATCTCTAATGTGGAAAAAATCCACACTATATGGAGTGGAAAAAGTGATCTTCTCTTTATATGTGGTGGGTTTGATGCGATCTAGTAACAAACTGGAACGGGTCCGATTGTCCACAATGGACGATGCTCTATTGATTGTTTGGTTAGAATAGCCTCTGGTTCTCAATCTGTGTTTAATGTGGGAAGCTTCTTTAGAATAAGCTTGATCGGAGGAACAGAGTCTCTTTGCCCGAAAAAATTCTCCCACAGGAAGGTTGAGTAAAGTGTGGGGGATGTGGCAACTATCCGCATGAAGGGATGTGTTGCCACTAATGGGTTTCCTATAGAGAGTGGAACCGATGGTACCAGTAATGGAGTCGCCAAATAGGCAGATGTCTAAAAAAGGTGCTTGCTGTAAATGAACATTTATAGTAAATTTCAAATTTAGACTATTGTTGTTAAAATACAGACTGAGGGCTTCTGCAAACTCATGAGGTGTGCCTTGGTCACGGGTATTACATATCAATAACTGGTCATCGATATACCTGGCATACCAGGAGACCTGATGTAAGAAAGGGTTGGTATCAATGTGAACATAGTGCTCCTCCCAGTATGCCATATAAATATTGGCCAGGGCACAAGAAAAGCTGGCACCCATTGGGCACCCTGAAATCTGGAGATAATAAGAACCATTGAATTGGAAGTGGTTGTGTCTCAAAAGGAACCCAGTGACCATAAGAATGTATTCCTTAAAATGGTCATCTAAAGAACTGTATTTCTCCAAATGGAAGAAAAGGGCCTGTAAGGCTTTATCATGTGGAATACAGGGGTATAATGAGATCACATCACTAGTAATCCAAAATGAATTTGTGGTCCAATTTATTCTATCCAGATTTTGTAGCAAGCTTTTGGTGTCCCTAATATAGCCAGTTGCACGCTTCATAAGGGGTTGGAGGATGTTGTCCACCCAGTCACTGAGATTGCTGGTTAGGGAACCCGTACTGGCCACAATTGGTCTCAAAGGAGGTGGAAAGATGCCCTTATGTATTTTGGGAAGCCCCTGAAACACCGGGCATATAGGTTTGTCAATGAGGAGATAATCATAGGTTTTTTTATTTATGATGCCCCGGTCAAAACCATGTGTCAATATGTTCTGTAACTTGCCCAGGAAAGCAGTCGAGGGATCACTAGATAAACGCCTGTAAGTAGTGGCATCGTCTAATATGGAGTTTATCTCCCTTTCATAAAGTGAACTGTCCAGTATAACTACTGATCCCCCTTTATCCGCTTTCCGGATCACAATGTACTCATTATTTTTCAGGGACTTAAGAGCCTTTCTCTCTGATATGGATAGATTATCTTGAAATCCAGAGGTAGAAGTTAGGATACGTCTAATCTCCATCTCCATAAAATCCTGAAAAGTGTCCATTGCTGGCACTCTGGAGGCCACCGGGTAAAAATGTGGATTACTAGTAGAAAAGGGAGGAGGCTCAGTTAGTACGGGAGATGGATCACCCAAACCCTGAAGATTTGAAATAGCAATCTGTTCTTTAAGATCCAAATGGAGTGGAATGTGAGTGATGGTATCTACTGTCGTCGTTGGGACAAAATCCTCATCCTGAGTCTCTTTATCAGTATTGAAAAAATGTCTCTTAACGGTCAGATTTCTGATAAATTTATTCACATCCTTGATAGTTTGAAAAAGGTTGGCCCGATTTGTAGGAGCGAAATTGAGACCTTTCTGTAAGATTTTAATTTGAGAGGAGTCCAGGGAACAAGCAGAAAGGTTAATGACGGCAATATCAGGGGATACAGGTTTATTTAATTCCTCCAAAATCGGCGCCTCCTGGAGCGTAGGGGATACCTCTCTTCTGTAATGTCTGTGCTTCCTCCCCCCTCTCCGCGGTTTACGTTCCTTATGGGCAACAAGTTTTTTGTATGCCGTGAGATATAAGTGTCTCTGGCAGATTCATGCGAGCCCACACTGCCATCAGTGGAATCCAAATCTGTTGAGGAAAAATTGACCGATCTATCGCTATGGAGGTTCTGCTGGCGTTTTTTCAAGATTGACTTATTCTTTCTGGCATTTTGCCATGTATATACTTGTTTTGACTCATAGTCTCTGATATCCCTATGATACTTGCCCTGCTTCAGTTCCATAATCTCTGATTCAATCTTATCAATTGTACTCTTGAAACGGGAATTTAGCTTATCAAAATCAGACTTATAATTTTTCACCAGATGATCATGTACACCTTTTATCTTACTGTCCAGATCAGAGATACGTGATAATTCTTCTTTCACAATTAAGTCCATTAATTTTAATGAGCAGGATGTAAGGATGGCATTCCACTCCTCTATAAATTTGTCCGAGAAAGTAAAGGTGGGAAATTTTTTAATCCTTAGTCCTCTGGGAACCATCTCTTTCTCAATATATTTTTTCAGGGTCATCGAATCCCACCATGTTTTTAACCTTTGTATAGACAATTTTTCTAAGTCCCAGAATGTGTATAAATTATCTCCATGTGGATCATTATTCAACATAGGACGTGAATCAATTGGTTCTGAGAAGACCGTATCCACCCTTCTGCGGCGTTCCTCATTATCCAAAAAGGAGGAGGTGTCCATATTAGAAAAAAGAAAAAAGTTTATTTATAAATATAAATATATATGGTGTGAGAAAAAAAAAAAAAAAAAAGGGTGTGAGTTGCAGTTTAATCACCGAAAAAAATTCCCAGCAAACAAATCTTCTTGTTTAAATAGGTACTACTCCGGTCTCTGAAACGATGATATGAATACGAATCCAGTCACCGGCACATAATATCCACACTGGTATATAATAGTTCAATAAGCCTGTGACTGAAAAGAGGATGAGGGCAGTCCACCGGGGGTGGCAGGGAGCACGAAAAAGGGACCATGAACTAGACGTGAAATAAAGGTATTTCAGCTCACCTGCCGACTCCACTGCTGTGATCTCCTGGGTGCACGGATCCGCTGGAAGGTCCAGGCCAGCCAAGGTAATGGGAAAATAGAACGAAGGAAGGAGGGATCCAGCACAAATCCTCGTGGTTAAAAGTAAAAAAACATCCTTTATTTCAAAAATTTAAAAGATCATCAGAGACCCGAAGTAGGGAACATATTTACAGTGGGCGCATAGGCAAACTTTACGCGTTTCGGACTGGGGGGGTAAAAACAACAGAGTCCTTAATCATAAGTGACCTATGCTTAGCTGGAAGCAACTCATATAGGGGAAGTATCCTAACTTCTACCTCTGGATTTCAAGATAATCTATCCATATCAGAGAGAAAGGCTCTTAAGTCCCTGAAAAATAATGAGTACATTGTGATCCGGAAAGCGGATAAAGGGGGATCAGTAGTTATACTGGACAGTTCACTTTATGAGAGGGAGATAAACTCCATATTAGACGATGCCACTACTTACAGGCGTTTATCTAGTAATCCCTCGACTGCTTTCCTGGGCAAGTTACAGAACATATTGACACATGGTTTTGACCGGGGCATCATAAATAAAAAAACCTATGATTATCTCCTCATTGACAAACCTATATGCCCGGTGTTCCAGGGGCTTCCCAAAATACATAAGGGCATCTTTCCACCTCCTTTGAGACCAATTGTGGCCAGTACGGGTTCCCTAACCAGCAATCTCAGTGACTGGGTGGACAACATCCTCCAACCCCTTATGAAGCGTGCAACTGGCTATATTAGGGACACCAAAAGCTTGCTACAAAATCTGGATAGAATAAATTGGACCACAAATTCATTTTGGATTACTAGTGATGTGATCTCATTATACCCCTGTATTCCACATGATAAAGCCTTACAGGCCCTTTTCTTCCATTTGGAGAAATACAGTTCTTTAGATGACCATTTTAAGGAATACATTCTTATGGTCACTGGGTTCCTTTTGAGACACAACCACTTCCAATTCAATGGTTCTTATTATCTCCAGATTTCAGGGTGCCCAATGGGTGCCAGCTTTTCTTGTGCCCTGGCCAATATTTATATGGCATACTGGGAGGAGCACTATGTTCACATTGATACCAACCCTTTCTTACATCAGGTCTCCTGGTATGCCAGGTATATCGATGACCAGTTATTGATATGTAATACCTGTGACCAAGGCACACCTCATGAGTTTGCAGAAGCCCTCAGTCTGTATTTTAACAACAATAGTCTAAATTTGAAATTTACTATAAATGTTCATTTACAGCAAGCACCTTTTTTAGACATCTGCCTATTTGGCGACTCCATTACTGGTACCATCGGTTCCACTCTCTATAGGAAACCCATTAGTGGCAACACATCCCTTCATGCGGATAGTTGCCACATCCCCCACACTTTACTCAACCTTCCTGTGGGAGAATTTTTTCGGGCAAAGAGACTCTGTTCCTCCGATCAAGCTTATTCTAAAGAAGCTTCCCACATTAAACACAGATTGAGAACCAGAGGCTATTCTAACCAAACAATCAATAGAGCATCGTCCATTGTGGACAATCGGACCCGTTCCAGTTTGTTACTAGATCGCATCAAACCCACCACATATAAAGAGAAGATCACTTTTTCCACTCCATATAGTGTGGATTTTTTCCACATTAGAGATGCGGTTTTGCGGTTTCTTCCCCTTCTCGAGCAGGATGTTACATTGAGGTCTGTTCTTTCTAAGGGAGTTAATATTGTGGCGAAGAGGGCTTGCACAGTCGGTAACATGATAGCACCGACCGCTTACACAGTTCGTAACCCTAAGAAAACATGGCTTAGTGTCTCAGGTTCTTATAAATGTAATTCCAATCGCTGCGGTTTATGTAAATTTATGAATAACACCAAGATCATCACTAATGTTGATAATACAGACTATAGGATCAATTCATTTATTAATTGTGCCACTACTCATGTCGTGTATAAAGCCACATGTTCTATCTGTAGCATGAGTTACATCGGTTGTACATCCAGACCTTTGAGAACCAGGATATCTGAACACACTAGGATAACATCTTGCTTTGAACCGACTAATTCTAATAGTCTTCCGTCACAAAAACGTTCCCTGTCGGGCCTTACCCGACACTTCATGGAACACCATTCAGCGGATTTTTCGTCGCTCACAGTTACTGGCGTTGAGTTTGTTCCCAAGCCATTTCGAGGAGGGGACTGGTTTCAGGCACTTTTGCACACAGAGGCGAAATGGATACTTAAATTAAATACCAGACATCCGCATGGTCTGAATTATCGTTCCGATTTGAGATATATTTTCTGATTATTTATTCTGTCCATTCCCTCCATCATACCCCCTCCCTCTCCCCCCTCTTCTCTCCCCCCCCCCCCCTCCCTACCCTGTACAGCACATTATCACATCAGGAATTTCTGCATAAATCATCTAGCCCGCATATTTATTTGTGAGATATTGTCATCTTTCAGATTGGCTTTTTTGCCATTGACATTATATGTATTTCACTTATATACATTTTACCTTCTCCCTTTTTTTTTTTTTTTTTTTTTTTTTTTTCTTTTGTTTTGTTTCTCCCCCCCCCCCCCTCCTAGATTTGCATTACATCACCACATAGGGATATTAGTATGGATTATTATGCCCGTATTTTTTATGCATAAGGTCTTGCCTTTGTTCAGATTGACATTTAAATTGACATCTTTATCATCAACATCTTATATAATTCATATTTATTTATACGCATATATGTATATATATATTTTTCTACTTACTAATTACCTTGCCTTTTGTCGGATTTTATCTTACAATCATGTTGTATGGTGTTCATTTTTTTATCAGCTTATATTGATTTTCGTTTATTTGCTGTGGTTAGGGAAGGCTTGCTTTTCTGTTTATAACCCATTTATTCCCATGTGATTTTTTTGGCTAAGATTTTTCTACATTTGGATGTCTATTTGTATATGACAATATGGTTGTATATTTATATATCTATCTCATGTATGTTGAGTGTCCTTTTGTCTCTTAATTGAAGTGGGTACAGGTGGTTTGGTTTGTTCCTTCCACCTATGGACTTTTTTCACTTCCCGCCCCCCTTTTTCCTGGTGTGTATTTCATTTTCCTCCCCTATATGAGTTGCTTCCCAGCTAAGCAATAGGTCACTTATGATTAAGGACTCTGTTGTTTTTACCCCCCCCAGTCCGAAACGCGTAAAGTTTTGCCTATGCGCCCACTGTAAATATGTTCCCTACTTCGGGTCTCTGATGATCTTTTAAATTTTTGAAATAAAGGATGTTTTTTTACTTTTAACCACGAGGATTTGTGCTGGATCCCTCCTTCCTTCGTTCTATTTTCCCATTACCTTGGCTGGCCTGGACCTTCCAGCGGATCCGTGCACCCAGGAGATCACAGCAGTGGAGTCGGCAGGTGAGCTGAAATACCTTTATTTCACTATGCTGTAGTGTTATGGACTTCCCGGTCTGTAACTCGGGAGTCCGCTCCCGGTAATACTGTTGGGAGCCGTGCCTGCTGACGCTGACCCATGGGATCTACACGCTCTGACGGATGCCCTATCCCTCTCTGTTGGTGGTTGTCTCTTATCGGGACTTAGGTTGGGACAGGACCTATAATCCTGCCCTCAATTGGTTAATTAGCTAGGCCATTGGTTCCGGTCCTGGCTTCAGGGTCCGAGTACCCCCCTCTGTGCACGGTTTCCGGTCGGGTCTCCGGTGTCGTTACCGGCGGGCTCCAAACCTGTCCCGGTCCACCTTGGATCTGCTGAGCTGTCTTCCAGTCTCCTACTAGCTACGGGCCCGCCATCTGCCACCTAGCCAATGTGTCCAGGCTCCGACCCTGACACTTGTCAGTTCCGCCTCAGGCCTATAGCAGAGGCCTGGACTCCACTCCACCTCACTCCAACTCTCAACTCTCACTCCTCACTTCTCACATTCCACTCTCCACTGCTTTCTCCTGCCCCCGGGTTCTCCAGACCCCTAGGTGGGCGTTTCCTTCTGTCTCGTCCTGCCCACTGGTGTGCCTGTCTTTCCCTGGGGAAGATGACTATGGTTTTCTGATTGGCTGTGTGTAACCTAGGTGAGGGAAGGTGTTATGCAGGGGCCTATGTGTGACTACCTGCAGTGTCAGGGCATCACACATGTATATGTAAAGAGCTCTTTGGAGTGTCCCAGTGTGGGATCACTTGTCTCCTGTGACTCGCCATGGTGGGAGGAAGATTGATCAGGGTGAGGATTACATGGTCCTGACTCTTGGCTAGTGAGATTGGACCATGCGGAAGACAGGATTGTGCTGGGAAACAGACTGGATCTGCCATCCAACCAACCACCTTTTCACATTGCCTGGCTTTAACAGTGGTGTCCCAAGCTCCCTGCAAAGTGGAACAGGAAGATAGATCTTGTAGATGAGTTATGTTTGTTGTGCTTCTGCAGCAGGAATGGTTTTACCTGGCCTATGGTCTCAGCCTCTGTGTGCACCATGAGCAACACATCTACTTTCCCATCCCTTACCACATGCCTTGCTCATAATACATTAGGTATGCAGCTAACAGCAGCATTAATGGGGACTAGAATATAATAGATGTAGGACTGAAAAGGACTTTTGGTTTTACGTTGCAGCAGCAAGATATATAAGGTAATAATCCCTGCCTATATGCCTTTAATACCAAACTGCAGTAATACAAAATCCCTTCTCCAGCAACTTTCCCTGCAACAAAACGCTGACAGGGAACCACCAACGCCAACCTCCTGCTGGCTTTGCTGGCTCATTAGTTAGACAGCAAGGATCAGAACTAGTTCAGGGGCAAGGTCCCAGGAAACTCCGTTTCATACTTGGGCACTACAAATGAGTCTCCTTTGTTGTTACATTTGTGCATCATCCATGATTGATAAGAGGCCTGGTTTCACTATTTAAAAAAAATGTTTGCTTTTCCTGTTTACAAACAGCACCGGTCATGTGGCAATACAGGAATCTCTCTGTCAAACTCAAGAAGGAAGTGGAAATGAGATGATACAGAATCTTCTCAGATATCTTCGGTAAGATATCTTTAGTAAATACAATTATAATAGTGAGTTGTCAGTATTTGAATTTCCAACACACACAATGATAATTTTTTAAATTCTTTAGTCCCTTCCCATAACTTGATGTTACTGTACAACTGGATTGCAAGTAGCTTACATCAGTCATACAGTTACAGTATGTCCCAGGGATATGATGGTCACAGGAGTTGCCAGCGCTGAGCTAGCTTCTGTCTTAAGGGCACTTTACACACAGCAACATCGCTAGCGATGTCGCTGGTGAAAGCACCCGCCCTCGTCGGTTGTGCGTCATGGTCAAATCGCTGCCCGTGGCACACAACATCGCTAAGAACGGTTACACGTACTTACCTGCCTAGCGACGTAACTGTGGCATCACTAAGCGGCCGCCCAATAGAAGCGGAGGGGCGGAGATGAGCGGACGGAACATCCCACCCACCTCCTTCCTTCCTCATTGCCGGCGGCCGCAGGTAAGGTGCTGTTTCTCGTTCCTGGGGTGTCACACATAGCGATGTGTGCTGCTGCATGAACGACGAACAACCTGCGTCCTGCAACAGCAACGATAATTGGGAATAGAACGACGCATCAACGATCAACGATAAGGTAAGTAATTTTGATCGTTAACGGTCATTCGTGCGTTTCACACGCAACGACGTTGCTATCAAGGCCGGATCTGTGTCAGGAATTCAGTGACCCCAACGACATCTTGTTAGCGATGTCGTTGCGTGTAAAGCGGCCTTTAGCACTTTAAGCTAATGCCGCTGTTAATAGTGCCAATGGCATGTGAGGAGTTTTGACAGAGGAAGAATGCTTCCTCTGTCATCTGAACAGCATCTCTGCAGGGTAGTTTATGCCCAAAGAGTTCATAAAGTATGTTAACAAGTTATACATAAACCAGAATAGTGATATCGTCAAATACAGCTAATCTGCACAAAAAAGTCCTCATGTCGCCAAAAGTATAAAAAAAGTAATGGTCTTTGCAACTCAACAATAAAAAAAAAAACATTATTATATAGGCAGAAACTGGCTGTTACAGCAAAGGGTTAAGGATTAAAGTAAATTCATAATTTCATAATACAGTGGAACCTTGGTTAACGAGAACAATCCGTTCTGGGAGTGTGCTTGTTAACCAAGTTACTTGTTCAGCAAAGCAAGGTTTCCCATAGGAAATCATTGCAATGCAGACAATTCGTTCCACAGCTTGTTAAATGTCCCATCCTGGTCCCCTATTGTGCCATTCCACACATGCACAAACACACACAAACTCACACAAACACACAAACACACACAAACACACACAAACTCACACAAACTCACACGCACGCACACATATTATGCTCACCTTACCTTCCGTTCCATCGCCAGCCTGCTGGGTCTTGCTGTTCGCTAGCACGGGCTGTGTATCGGGTAACCATGATGACGAGGGAGGAACTTCCACTGCCAGAGCGCTGACGTCAAAGGCAGGAGCTGATTGCCTCTGATTGGTCAGCGCGCTGTCTTTGAGTAGCGTCTGACAGTGGAAGTTCCTGCCTCATCGCCGATGGTTACCGATACACAGCCTGGAGTGGCGAACTACAGGACCCAGGAGGCCGGCGATGGAACAGAAGGTACACATATTATGCTCGCCTTACCTTCCATTCCATCGCCGACCTCCTGGATCTTGTAGTTCGCCGCAAGGATTCATCTCTCGTCGCGATGCACCGGCAAACTACAAGAACCATGAGGCCGGCGATGGAAGGTAAGGTGAGCATAATACTGTATGTGCGTGCGTGCGTGTTTGTTTGTGTGTGTTTTGTGCGTGCATGTGTGGACTGCAAGAGCGGATCAGAGCATGGTGGATGTATGGAACCGGAAGTGTGTGCGGTGAGTATTTTGCTCGTACAGCAAAGCTTTCTCGGAAACTGTTACAATTTACAGAAAGCTTTGCTTGTTAAGCAAAATTCTCGTTAACTGGGTTACTTGATAAGCGAGGTTCCACTGTATAACATATCCAGGACATAAACTGTCTTAAGGGGGCTTTACACGCTGCGATATCGGTAACGATATATCGTCGGTGTCATGTCGGTAGTGACGCACATCCGGCGCCGTTACCGACATCGCAGCGTGTAACACAAATGAGTGACGATCAACGAGCACAAAAACGTGAAAAATCATTGCTCGTTGACATGTCGCTCATTTCCTTAATATCGTTGCTGCAGCAGGTACGATATTGTTCATCTCTCCTGCGGCGCCACACATCGCTGTGTGTGACACCGCAGGAACGACGAACATCTCCTTACCTGCGTCCACCGGCAATGCGGAAGGAAGGAGGTGGGCGGGATGTTACGTCCCGCTCATCTCCGCTCCTCCACTTCTAATGGCCGGCCGCTTAGTGACGTCGCGGTGACGTCACTGTGACGTCAAACGCACCTCCCCCTTGAGGGAGGGATCGTTTGGCCATCACAGCGACATCGCTGCACAGGTATGTGCGTGTGACGCTGCCGTAGCGATAATGATCACTACGGCAGCGATCACCACATATCGTGCCGCCGACGGGGGCGGGTGCTATCGCACACAACATCGCTAGCAATCGCTAGTGAAGTTGCAACGTGTAAAGCACCCTTTATACTAAGAATGTCCTTCGTTGCCTTCATCAACCAATCAGATCTCCTATCCATGACCTGTAGCAACATAGAAGCAGAGCTGTGATTGGTTGCTGTAGGCCACCTGATAATTATCCAGACTAACTGTCAGAACAGCCAATATATTACATCACATATCCAAACAGTAAGTAAGCGGGGGTTTTGTTGGCAAATAATTGTAAAGAGCTCGAGGTGAAAATCTCCCCTCAAAACATAAGGGTGCTTTACAAGCTGCAACATCGCTAGCGATAGCTAGCGATTTCGTGCGCGATAGAACCCGCCCCCATCATTCCTGCGACATTTGGTGATCGCTGCGGTAGCGAATATTATCGCTACGGCAGCGTCACACATACATACCTTTTCAGCGACGTCGCTGTGACCGCCGAACAATCACTACTTCAAGGGGGAGGTGCGTTCGGCGTAATAGCAACGTCACTGCGGCGTCACTAATAGAGTTGAGCAATGTTCGAGTCAAACGGTTTGCCAATTTCATGTTCGAGTGATTTTGGGGGGTGTTTGAGTCGTTCGACGAACTCGAACGATTTTCTAAAAGTTCGGCAGTTCGAGTTATGTTCGAGAACGGTTAGATCACCATACAGTAAGTATGTGCGCACGTTGCGTATCTGCATGCGTCCTGCATCCCCAGCACAATCCCTCTCTCTTTCCTACTCACTGATCACGGGCGCCTCGCTGCATGGCTGTCACAAATCTCCGGCAGCTTTTCCTCTTTTTAAAATGGCTGCCGCTTCATTATTCAGTCAGGTATTCCATGCCTTCCCCGCCCACTGGAGCCCATTATTGGTTGCAGTCAGACACGCCCCCACTATGAGTGACAGCTGTCTCACTGCAACCAATCACAGCCGCTGGTGGGCGGGTCTAAATCGTGCAGTAAAATAAATAAATAAGTAATTTAAAAAAAAAATGCGGTTCCCCCCAATTTTGATACCAGCCAGGATAAAGCCACACAGCTGGAGGCTGGTATTGTCAGGATGGGGAGCGCCACGTTATAGGAAGCCCACCACCCTAACAATATCACCCAGAGGCCGCCCGAAATAGCCGCATCCATTAGATGCGACAGTCCCGGGACACTACCCAGCTCATCCCGAATTGCCCTGGTGCGGAGGCAATCAAGGTAATAATGGGGTTAATCATGACAAGCGTCTCCCCGAGACACCTTCCATGATTAACCTGTAAGTGAAAGTAAAGAAACACACACAACGAAAAATCCTTTATTTGGAATAAAAGACAAAAAAAACCCTCATTTACCTCTTTATTAATCCCTAAACAACAATCGAGGTCCGAAGTAATCCACACGACACTGTCAGCTTTGCTACGTGAAGATGACAGGGAGCCCCGTAAAACACGAGCGCTCTGTGTCCTTCTCCACGCAGCACCTGAAGTGAGCAGCACTGCCACTGGAGACTTCACTCTGCAATGCAGAGGTCAAGATAACCAAATCTTCCTATGTTTCTCATTAGAGCAAGTGGCTCAATGTTTATAGCTGCTGCCTAAGGCCGGCTTCTCACTTTCGAGTTTTTCGCAGTAGTGCAATGCGAGAAAATCTCGCATTGCACTCGGACACATGTTAGTGAATGATTCAGCTCTCATCTGCGATTTTTTTCTCAGTCCAAATCGGACTGAGAAAAAAATCTCAGCAGGCTGCTTTTTGGCGAGTTTCTCCTGCGAGACTCTCCAATGCAAGTCTATGGGAGCGTGTAAATAATCGGATGTCACTGGACGGGCACTCACAACATCCTAGTGACATCCGATTTTCTAAATACATTTCTCGCATGTTTCCTAAAACACTGTAAACGAGTGAGGTCTCACAATGTCTGTCAATCTCTATTCTCTGTCAGTCGGTCTCTCCCTCTCGGCCTCTATTCTCTCTCTGTCGATTGGTCTGTTGGTCGGTCACTATCTCTGTCCCTCTCTCTCTGTCCATGTCGGTCTATCCCTCTCTCCCCCTCTCTCATACGCACCAATCTCCAATCACCAGCACGGTGCTGCACGGCGTTCACACTGCTCCGGCGGCTTCTCCTCTTTTCAAAAAGCCGTCCGCTCATTATTCAATCTCGTATTCCCTGATTTCCCCGCCCACTGGCGCCTATGATTGCAGCTGTCTCACTGCAACCAATCACAGCAGCCGGTGGGCGTGTCTATGCTGTGCAGTAAAATAAATAAATAAATTAAAAAAACAGCGTGCGGTCGCCCCCAATTTTAACACCAGCCAGATAAAGCCAAACGGGTGAAGGCTGGTATTCTCAGGATGGGGAGCTCCACGTTATGGGGAGCCCCCCAGCCTAACAATATCAGCCAGCAGCCGCCCAGAATGGCCGCATCTATTAGATGCTACTGTTCTGGGACTGTACCCGGCTCTTCCCGATTTGCCCTGGTGCGTTGGTAATCGGGGTAATAAGGAGTTAATGGCAGCCCATAGCTGCCACTAAATCCTAGATTAATCATTGCAGGCGTCTATGAGACACCCCCGATGATTAACCTGTAAATTAAAGTTAATAAACACACACAGTAAAAAAATCCTTTATTTGAAATAATAAACAATAACAAAGACCCTCGTTCACCACTTTATTAATTACCCAAAAAAAACATTCATGTCCGACGTAATCCACGGAGGTCCCGCGTCGCTTCCAGCTCTGCTACATGAAGGTGACAGGAGCTGCAGAAGACACCGCCGCTCCTGTCAGCTCCACGCAGCAACTGAGGTGAGTATCGCGATCAGCTGATGATGTCAGTCATGTTACTCGCAGACACCGCTGGATCCTCCAACAGTGACAGCAAGTCACCCGAGTGACAGCAATGAAGTCACAGGTGAGTTGCGGTCACGGGGGGAGAATACAGCTGGCCGCGGATAACCTGAGTGACAGCAGCACTAATCGCGCTGCTCAATTCAGTCACTCAGGAGATTAGCGGTCACCGGTGAGTCCTTCACTGGTAACCGCTAATCAGGACGCGACACAGACAGAGCCGCGGCATGACAATGAAGTCGGGTGAAGTTCACCCGAGTTCATTCTGATCGTGCGGCTCTCTCTGTGTCTGCTGTCATCTGCCATTCAGCTCTGCTACATGGCTGTCTGTGTCTGCTGTCAGCGGCCATGTAGCAGAGCTGAATGGCAGATGACATAGTAAAAACGGATCCCATACGCATCAAACATGCATTACACACGCTCTACTATCCTTCAAATAATTAAAAAAAAGGAACGCACTTGCATTGCACACTGACCTAACATGAACTAAATTCAGCCGAGTTTTTTTTCAGCCAACTCGGACCGATTTTACTCGCATAGATGTGTTTCCAGCCTTAGAAGCATTAGTTCACGAGTTCAAGTCCCAGCTGCCCCGGTAAAGATTTTAATTTTTTTTTTTATTTAATTATGCCCTGAGGGGAAGAGCCAGACATCAGCTGTGAGCCACGGGCCACACCTCTAAAATCGGAGCAGTTCACGGAATGAGGCTGCATTGCTCTCTCCTCTCTCCTCTCTCTCTTTCTCTCTCTTGTTCTCTCTCTCTCTTGTTCTCTCTCTCTCTCTCTCTCTTTTTCTCTCTCCTCTCTCACTCCTCCCTCTCTTCTCTCTCTTCTCTCTCTTTCTCTCTCTTTCTCTCTCTTGTTCTCTCTCTTGTTCTCTCTCTCGCTCTCTTTCTCTTTCTCTCTCCTTTCTCTCTCCTTTCTCTCTCTCTCTTTCTCTCTCTCCTCTTTCTCCCTCTCTCTCCCTCTCTCCTCTCTCTTTTCTTCTCTCTCTCTCTCCTCTTCTCTCTCTTTTCTCTCTCTTCTCTTTTCTCTCTCTTTTCTCTCTCCCTCTCTCTCTTCTCTTTTTTCTCTCGTTCTCTCTCTTTCTCTCTCTCTTTCTCTTTCTCTCCTCTCTCTCTTTCTCTTTCTCTCTTGTTCTCTCTCCTGTTCTCTTTCTCTTGTTCTCTCTCGTTCTCTCTCTCTTTCTCTCTCTCTTTCTCTCTCTCTCTTTCTCCCTCTCTCTCTCCCTCTCTCCTCTTCTCTCCTCTTCTCTCCTCTTCTCTCCTCTTCTCTCTCTTCTCTCTCTCTCTCCTCTCTCCCTCTCTCCCTCTCTCCCTCTCTCCTCTCTTTTCGCTCTCTTTTCTCTCTCTTTTCTCTCTTCTCTTGTTCTCTCTCGTTCTCTCTCTCTTGTTCTCTCTCTCTTGTTCTCTCTCTTGTTCTCTCTCTCTCTTTCCTCTCTCTCTCCTCTCTCTCTCCTCTTTCTCTCCTCTCTCTCTCCTCTCTCTCTCCTCTCTCACTCCTCTCTCACTCCTCTCTCACTCCTCTCTCTCTCTTCTTTCTCTCTTCTCTCTCTTTCTCTCTCTTGTTCTCTCTCCTGTTCTTTCGTTCTCTCTCTCTTTTTCTCTCTCTTTCTCTCCTCTCTCTTCTCTCCTCTTCTCTCCTCATCTCTCTTCTCCTCTTGTCTCTCTCCTCTCTCTCCCCCTCTTTCTTCTCTTTTCTCTCTCTTGTTCTTTCTCTCTCTCTCCTCTCTCTTCTCTCTTTCTTCTCTCTCTCTCTCCCTCTCTTCTCTCTCTTTCATCCCTCTTTTCTTTCTCTTCTCTTTCTCTTTTCTCTCTCTCAGACCTGGCAATGATCAGCTGATGCGGTCACCTGATGGAATCAGCTGACACTAAAGTCGAGCGGTGAGGCCGGCTTTTTAGCGCCCGGCTGGCTAAACTATCACCTGATGCTGTCGGAAAGGAGTCTGCACTGAAGTGTTTAGTTTTTGTTTTTTTTGCACTGATGCATCAGCTGATTGTATAAAAGCCATTTATACAATCAGCTGCTGTGTCATGTGATTCAGGCCCTTGAACCTGACACATCATCTGATCGCTTTGCCTTCCAGCAAACCGATCAGATGATATTGGATCTGGATTGGACGGCGGGGACCCTTGACCCAGGATTACTGTGGAGGGGGGTTCTTTATTTCAATAAAGATGGAGTCACTAATTTTGTTGTTTCATTTCTAATAAAAATATTTTTTTGTGTGTTGTGTTTTTTTTTATCTGTACTAGAAATTCATGGTGGCCATGTCTAATATTGGCGTGACACCATGAATTTCGGGCTTAGAGTCAGTTGAAGAACTACAAGGCTCAGCATACTCCATCCAGGACTGTATGCAGAAGTTTTTTGCCCACCAAAAAAATGACATGGGCTTCGCCATATTTTTGTATGCTAGCCAGGTACAGCAGGCAGCTACGGGCTACCCCCAACCCCCAGCTGCCTATTTGTACCCGGCTGGGAACCAAAAATGTAGGGAAGCCCTTTTTTTATTAAATATTTCATGAATTTCATGAAATAATTCAAAAACAAATGATGTGGGCTTTGCCATATTTTTGTATGCTAGCCAGGTACAGCAGGCACCTACGGGCTGCCCCCAACCCCCAGCTACCTATTTGTACCCAGCTGGGAACCCAAAATATAGGGAACCCCTTTTTTTATTATTTCATTAAATAATTAAAAAACAAATGACGTGGGCTTCACCATATTTTTGTGTCCATCCAGGTACAACTAAGCAGCTGGGGATTGGAATCCACAGCACAGGTTGGCCTGAGCTTTCTGGGCCCCTCTGCTGCGAATTGCAATCCGCAGCCGCCCCAGAAAATGGCGCATTCATAGAAGCGCCATCATCTGGCGCTGTATCCAACTCTTCCAGCTGCCCTGGTGACGGGTGGCCTGCTGGGTAATAAGGATAAATACTGGCTTTGTTTTACTAGCTAGTATTAAGCCAGAGATTCTTAATGTCAGGCAAGTTTGACCCAGCCATTAAGAATCTCCAATAAAGGGTTAAAAAAAAAGACACCACACAGAGAAAAATTTGAAATTATGAATAAAAAAAGAAAAATCTTTACCGGGACTAGAACGCCCGACGTTATGCTTCTTAGGCGGGCGCTTTATCCACTAGTCTATTGCATCTTACAAAAGAGATAGGCAGATTTTCTAATCTTGAAGCCTGCTGTGCTGACTGAAGTCTGCTTCATTGCTACGGAGCCACTACATCCCGAGAGAGCAGAGCTGACCTTGTCGTGTGGATTACTTCGGACCTGGAGGGGTATTTTTGGGATTAATAAAGGGGTGAACCAGGGTTGTTTTTTTGTTTTTTATTCCAAATAAAGGATTTTTCGCGGTGTGTGTGTTTCTTTACTCTCGGTTTAATCATGGAAGGTATCTCGGGGAGACGCCTGCCATGATTAAACTCATTATTACCCCAATTGCCACCGCACCAGGGCAATTCGGGATGAGCTGGGTAGAGTCCCAGGGCTGTCACACCTAATGGATGCGGCAATTCTGGGCGGCTGCAGGGTGATATTGTTAGAGTGGTGGGCCCCCCATACCGTGGTGCTCTCCATCCTGACAATACCAGCCTCCAGCCGTGCGGCTTTACCCTAGCTGGTATCAAATATGGGGGAAACCGCATTTTTTTTTTAAATTTATTTATTTATTTATTTTAATATACGATATAGACCCGCCCACCGGCGGCTGTGATTCGTTGCAGTGAGACAGCTGTCACTCAGCTTGGGGACGTGTCTGACTGCAACCAATCATAAGCGCCGGTGGGCAGGGAAAGCACAAAATAACTTATTAACTAATGAAGCAGCAGCCATTTTCTAAAGAGGAAAAGACACCGCAGATTTGTCACAGCCGGGGAGCGAGATGCCCGTGATCGGTGAGTAGGAAAGGGACAGGGATTGTGCTGGGGTCTCAGGACACATGCAGATAGCAACATGTGCACATAGCCTTACTGTAAAAAGCCACATTTATAGTGATAGAACCGTTCTCGAACGTAACTCGAGCTACTGAACTTTTAGCAAAAAGCTCGAGTTCGAGTTCTAACTAGTACACACCCTAAAATCACTCGAACCGCGAACTGGAGAACCACGAACCGCGCTCAACTCTAATCATAACCATTATTGTTATGGTTATGATTAAGGAAGTCTAACTTCTGAAACGCGTCCACCGCATGTTTATAACTTGCTGCACTATGTTTTTTTAATTAGTTTTCAATAAAATGGAATTTTAAGAAAAATATTTTCCCTATGAAGATGTTGCTGCTGGATATTTTTTTCTTTTTGCTGCAGTCCTGGATGGAGTGTGCTGAGCCATGTAGTTCTGCAGCTGCTGTCTGCTGTCTGTCTGTATGGAGGACAGCAGTCAGCAGCTGCAGAACTACAAGTCTTAGCATGCTCCATTCACTAGTGTATGCAGGAGAGCAGACAGCAGCTGCAGAACTACAAGGCTCTGCATACTCCATCCAGGCCTGTATGCAGGAGTTTTTTGCCCCCCCCCCAAAAAAATGATGTGTGCTTCACCAGATTTTTGTATGCTAGCCAGGTACAGCAGGCAGGTACGGCTGCCCCCAACCCCCAGCTGCCTATTTGTACCCGTCTGGGAACTAAAAAAATAGGGAAGCACTTTTTTTAATTATTTCATGAATTTCATGAAATAATTAAAAAAAAAATAGACATGGGCTTCTCCCCATTTTTGTGTCCAGCCAGGTACAACTAGGCAGCTGGGGATGGGAATCCTCAGCACAGGTTGGCCCGAGCTTTCTGGGCCCCTCTGCTGCGAATTGCAGTCCACAGCCGCCCCAGAAAATGGTGCTTTCATAGAAGCGCCATCATCTGGTGCTGTATCCAAAATTTCCAGCAGCCCTGAAGCCGGGTGGCTTGCTGGGTAATAATGGGTTTTAATGTCAGGCAAGTTTGACCCGGCCATTAAGAATCTCCAATAAAGGGTTAAAAAAAGAGACACCAAACAGAGAAAAAAATACTTTAATAGAAATAAATACACAGACACACTTAGAGACTCCATGTTTATTACTCTCTGTCACCCTTCCACGATCCTGGTCTTCTGTCTTCTTTCTCCTTCAACCCATGCAGCTCTGCTACATTAGACAGCACTGCATGGGAGGAAGATGCTGCTGCTCCCTGTGCAGTCTAATTACTCAGTGAGTGTGAGCAGAGGCTGCGGGCTGTAAGCGGTGACATCACTGCTTCCACTGTTGCTAAAGTAATCTAACAGACGGTTACTATAGCAACGGTGCTCCGATCACGTGATTCCCGGTGCCACAATTCACCAGCTGTGGCAGCCAGTCCTTGCATGTGGGCTGACTGTAAAGAGCGCCCACATGCAGGAATGGGGAAGCTGACCATGTGCCAGAGCATCTCGCTGGTACACAGAGATGCACAAATGAGCACCGCGTACCGGAGAGATGCACTGACAGGACCTAGCATGACGTCTAGCCATGTGACCAGTCTGTAGCCAATGAGATAATGGACACGTGACTGGTTACATGCTATTTTGACATCACGGAAGGTCCTATCATCAGTGCTGGTTACCGGGAGGATGCAGAGATTATCGGAAGGAAAACGGCGGGCGACAGAGTGCAGGAAGCGCCGCGGGGACCTGTAAGTGTAATGGCAATGTTTATTAACTGTATGTGTACATGTATAATGTGTTTTTATGTGTTTGTGTATGCCTGCCATTGTTTTCAATGGGGTTCGAATTGGTTCGTCGAACGTTCGACGAACTTGTCCTCCGTTCGATGAACCGAACTCGAACTCTAGGGGGGTGGCTCATCTCTAGTCACTAAGCGGCCGCCCAATGGCAGAGGAGGGACGGAGATGAGTGGCCGGAACATGCCGCCCACCTCCTTCCTTCCTCATTGCCGGTGGGTGCAGGTAAGGAGATGTTCGTCGTTCCTGCTGCGTCACACATAGCGATGTGTGACGCCACAGGAACGACAAACAACCAGCACCACCAACGATATCATGAAAAGGAGCGACGTCTCAATGATCAACGATTTTTGACGTTTTTGCGATCATTGATCGTCACTCCTTGGTGTCACACGCTGCGATTTCGCTAACAGCGCCAAATGTGCGTCACTAACGGCGTGACCCCGACGATATATCGTTAGCGATGTCGCAGCGTGTAAAGCACCCTATAGTCTATGACATTACCTGAGTCAAATGAGGTGGTGTGCAAAATTTTGTGATTGTAAATGCAACAATGCGGATTCATTTAGCGGATACATACATACTCTTAGCTTTATATATTACATCAGAAATTTTGATTGGAAAGTAGTCTTGGTGCCGAGACTCCCAGCAATCACGATGTCAGGCTACCACCAGGTGGAGCTGGAGCCCTGCAGGAAAAGACACTACACAGACCTGAATCAGCATGGAGGTGGACACACAGTGTGTGCTGGAGCACTGCCCTGCAGAGTCAGACAGAATACAGAGGCCACGGAGCGTGCGGGTGATGGTCAGGCAGGTCAGGTCATACACAGTACGGTGAGAAAGAAGACTGGAGGAACGAGCAAAAGCGGGGTCAAGGTAAGGCCGAGGTCAGTACCAGAGGAAGCAACCGAGTGGGGAGGAAGGAGAACGGGGAATGACTGGGGTTATTGTGGGAGGAAGGAGGTGGGATGGAACACAGAAAGAGCACAGGTAAAGGACGGATCAGGAAACACTTAGGGGCACTTTGCACACAATGACATCGCAAGCCAATGCTTGCGATGCTGAGCACGATAGTCCCCGCCCCGTCGCAGCAGCAATATCTTCTGATAGCAGCCGTAGCGAACATTATCGCTACAGCAGCTTCACATGGACTCACCTGCCTTGCGACGTCGATCTGGCCAGCGACCTGCCTCCTTATTAAGGGGGCGAGTCGTGCGGCGTCATAGCGATGTCACACGGCAGGCGGCTAATAGAAGCGGAGGGGCGGAGATGAGCGGGACGTAAACATCCCGCCCACCTCTGTCATTCCGCATAGCCGGCGTGAGCTGCAGGATGCAGGTAAGAGATGTTCCTCGCTCATGCGGCTTCACACACAGCGATGTGTGCTGCCGCAGGAACGAGGAACAACATCGTCCCTGTCGCAGTCGCGTAATTATGGAATTCCCAGACACTACACTGATGATACGATTACGACGATTTTGCGCTCGTTAATCGTATCATCTAGGATTTACACACCACGATGTCGAGTGCGATGCCGGAAGTGTGTCACTTTCGACATGACCCCTCCGACATCGCACCTGCGATGTCGAAGTGTGTAAAGTGCCCCTTACAGGGACCAGCAATCACAGGCAAAGCAGTGCTAAGCTTATAGCCGGCACTGGTTCACCAGAGATGTCAGACATTAAAGCATCCAAGCTCCGGAAGTGTAGCCCGAGAGAAGGGTCCGCCCCCTAGCCATGTGAACGAGGAGGTGGAACCATGACACACGATGGGTGTTCAAAGATGGACCTAAGTATTCCAGCACCTGGGACAGGAATTCAATTTCCCTTCCCCTATGCATTTTGAGTAGTCATCATTGGACCGCTCATTCATATGTGATTTGCACACACAAAGTCACAGGCCGACGAGATGCTCTTCCTAATTCTGTCAATGTATTAAAATTACATATGAGTGGAGTTGTTATGTGATGACTGTTTGAACCAGCAAGGAACTTAATTCTGACAGTGAGTATATTACATTTTGTTAGAATTAGGCATGCTACACTGCTTAATTTTAGGGCTTGTCCAGGTTTGTGATGAAAGTCTTCATTCACTCTAGGTGACTGCAGAATCTTTAATGCTCACACTTTTCGGATTGGCCCATGCTGGTGGCAAAATGGATGGTCATGTGAGCACAAGTGTATGTGATTTGCATACTTCTGACCACATTCCAAATAGATGTGTCCAGTAGAGTTGAGCGCGGTTCGCGGTTCGAGGTTCTCCAGTTCTAAGCTCGAGTGATTTTTGGGGCTGTTCGAGATCGAACTAGAACTCGAGCTTTTTGCAAAAGCTCGATAGTTCTAGATACGTTCGAGAACGGTTCTAGCAGCAAAAAGCAGGGCTTTTTACAGCTACAGTGAGCAGGAGCCATCACTGGCAGCCTGCCACAAGCTGGTAACCAAGATAAACATCGGGTATCCAAGCAAAGCGCTTTGGTTAGTAACCCGATGTTTATCTTAGTTACGTGCAGGAAGCCCACACTTTCCCGCTCAGCTCGCTCCGCCCCCTCCTGCCCGCGGCATGTACATATATATATACACACACACACAAACCCCCCCCCCCCCCCCCGCTCGGCTTACCTGCGGTGATGAAGTCCCGCCATCCCGACCTCAGCGCTGTCACTTTCCTCCATGGCCGCCGCCCGCTTGTCACATCACCTCTCGCTTCCGACCCGAGACTGACTGGCGGTGACGTCACGGACCTCTCGCGATACTTGAGGGGAAGGCGCCGGTCATTGAACTCAGTGACAGGGGCTGTCGGCAGTAGAGATGAGCGAACCGGTCCCGGTTCGGCTCGAGGTTGGTTCGCCGAACGGAGCTCCCGTTCGAGTTCGGCTCGTTGAACGTTCGACGAACCGAACTCGAACTGCATAGGAAACAATGGCAGGCAATCACAAACACAGAAAAACACCTAGAAAACACCCTCAAAGGTGTCCAAAAGGTGACAAATGACTCACAACACAACACAAACACATAGGAAAGTGACAAGGACATATACTCATGCGAAAACAAAACCGCTGGACAAGGAAAAAGAGGAGGACACACAGATATAGGCATGGCACGCCCTTCTAAAATCATGTAAAACAACGCAAGGTGACTCCAAGCGTAGTCTCCCTTTTTTTCCAAAAATTGGGCCCACACACACCCACCCATTCAGTGGCAGCAGTTGTGCCCCAGTTGTACAATTCACAGCTAGATTTGCATCAAGCACATTCAAAAATACGCCATTCTTATCCGTCCCCAGGATGACATCGGGGTAGGTAGCAAAGTCTTTCCTGATCCCAGCTCTGTTCATCTTGGCTTCTTTTAAAAACACAGCAAGCAAGGGTTACTCCAAGCGGAGTCTCCCTTTTTTCCAAAAATTGGGCCACACACACACCCACCCATTCAGTGGCAGCACTTGTGCCCTAGTTGTACACTTCACAGCTAGATTTGCATCAAGCACATTCCAAAATACGCCATAATTAACCGTCCCCAGGATGACACCGGGGTAGGTAGCAAAGTCTTTCCTGATCCCAGCTCTGTTAATCTTGGCTTCTTTTAAAAACAATGTAAGCAAGGGTTACTCCAAGCGGAGTCTCCCTTTTTTCCAAAAATTGGGCCACACAGACACCCACCCCATCAGTGGCAGCACTTGGGCCCTAGTTGCAAACAGGATGTTTTGATTTGCATCAAGCACATTCAAAAATACGCCATTCTTATCCGTCCCCAGGATGACACCGGGGTAGGTAGCAAAGTCTTTCCTGATCCCAGCTCTGTTCATCTTGGCTTCTTTTAAAAACACAGCAAGCAAGGGTTACTCCAAGCGGAGTCTCCCTTTTTTCCAAAAATTGTGCCCCACACACACCCACCCATTCAGTGACAGCACTTGTGCCCTAGTTGTACACTTCACAGCTAGATTTGCATCAAGCACATTCCAAAATACGCCATAATTAACCATCCCCAGGATGACACCGGGGTAGGTAGCAAAGTCTTTCCTGATCCCAGCTCTGTTCATCTTGGCTTCTTTTAAAAACAATGTAAGCAAGGGTTACTCCAAGCGGAGTCTCCCTTTTTTCCAAAAATTGGGCCACACAGACACCCACCCCATCAGTGGCAGCACTTGGGCCCTAGTTGCAAACAGGATGTTTTGATTTGCATCAAGCACATTCAAAAATACGCCATTCTTATCCGTCCCCAGGATGACACCGGGGTAGGTAGCAAAGTCTTTCCTGATCCCAGCTCTGTTCATCTTGGCTTCTTTTAAAAACACAGCAAGCAAGGGTTACTCCAAGCGGAGCCTCCCTTTTTTCCAAAAATTGTGCCCCACACACACCCACCCATTCAGTGGCAGCACTTGTGCCCTAGTTGTACACTTCACAGCTAGATTTGCATCAAGCACATTCCAAAATACGCCATAATTAACCGTCCCCAGGATGACACCAGGGTAGGTAGCAAAGTCTTTCCCGATCCCAGCTCTGTTCATCTTGGCTTCTTTTAAAAACAATGTAAGCAAGGGTTACTCCAAGCGGAGTCTCCCTTTTTTTCCAAAAATTGTGCCCCACACACACCCACCCATTCAGTGGCAGCACTTGTGCCCTAGTTGTACACTTCACAGCTAGATTTGCATCAAGCACATTCAAAAATACGCCATAATTAACCATCCCCAGGATGACACCAGGGTAGGTAGCAAAGTCTATCCTGATCCCAGCTCTGTTCATCTTGGCTTCTTTTAAAAACACAGCAAGCAAGGGTTACTCCAAGCGGAGTCTCCCTTTTTTCCAAAAATTGTGCCCCACACACACCCACCCATTCAGTGGCAGCAGTTGGGCCCTAGTTGTACACTTCACAGCTAGATTTGCATCAAGCACATTCCAAAATACGCCATAATTAACCGTCCCCAGGATGACACCGGGGTAGGTAGCAAAGTCTTTCCTGATCCCAGCTCTGTTCATCTTGGCTTCTTTTAAAAACAATGTAAGCAAGGGTTACTCCAAGCGGAGTCTCCCTTTTTTTCCAAAAATTGTGCCCCACACACACCCACCCATTCAGTGGCAGCACTTGTGCCCTAGTTGTACACTTCACAGCTAGATTTGCATCAAGCACATTCAAAAATACGCCATAATTAACCGTCCCCAGGATGACACCAGGGTAGGTAGCAAAGTCTTTCCTGATCCCAGCTCTGTTCATCTTGGCTTCTTTTAAAAACAATGTAAGCAAGGGTTACTCCAAGCGGAGTCTCCCTTTTTTTCCAAAAATTGTGCCCCACACACACCCACCCATTCAGTGGCAGCACTTGTGCCCTAGTTGTACACTTCACAGCTAGATTTGCATCAAGCACATTCCAAATCCACAAGCATTTACTCTCCCCAGGATGACACAGGGGTTGTAAATTCCTTCTGGATCCATGACTTGTTCATTTTGATGAACGTCAGTCTGTCCACATTGTCACTGGACAGACGCGTGCGCTTATCTGTCAGCACACACCCAGCAGCACTGAAGACACGTTCAGAGACAACGCTGGCAGCTGGACACGACAAAATCTCCAAGGCGTAAGTTGAGAGCTCTGGCCATTTTTCTAGGTTTGAAGCCCAAAAGGAGCAAGGCTTCAGTTGCACAGTCATGGCATCGATGTTCATTTGGAGATACTCCTGTATCATCCTCTCCAGCCGTTGACTATGTGTCAGACATGTTGTCTATGGTGGCCTTGCAAAGGAGGGTCTAAAAAAATTATGAAAAGATTCCATAAAATTGCTGTTACCAGCACCAGATACGGTCCTACTGGTACGTGTAGACTGTTGAAGATGACGAGACCGTCCCATGTTTGTCAAGTTACAACTGGGAGATTCACTCCCTGCACGGTTGTTTGGTGGAAAAGCGGATCTAAGATCGAGTAACAGCTTCTGCTGATACTCCTGCATACGTGCGTCCCTTTCTATGGCTCGAATTATGTCACAAAATTTGGACTTGTACCGGGGATCTAATAGTGTGGCAAGCCAGAAGTCATCATCACTTCTAATTTTGACAATACGAGGGTCATGTTGGAGGTAGTGCAACAAGAAGGCACTCATGTGTCTTGCGCAGCCATGCGGACCAAGTCCACACTGTGTTTGTGGCATAGAGGTGCTACCCGTTCTTTCTTCCTCTGACATCTCCCCCCAACCTCTTTCAACTGAAATTTGACCAAGGTCTCCCTCATCTGCTGAGTCTTCCATGTCCATGGACAGTTCGTCCTCCATTTCTTCATGTCCTCCTGCACCTTCCTCAACATCTCGCCTGCTACCATGCGCCCTTGTTGATCCCTGTCCCCCATGCTCCCATGCCTGGCGCCTTGGTGATGATGAACGTCTGGACCTTGGTGATGTTGTTGTGTCTTGCGCATATGAATCCTCCTGTAGTTCATCCCCTTCCTGTTGTCCCACCCCCTGACTACGAATAGTGTTTAGCGTGTGTTCCAGCATGTAAATGACTGGATTCGTCATGCTGATAATGGCATTGTCAGCGCTAAACATATTCGTCGCCATGTCGAAACTGTGCAGACGGGTGCATAGGTCCTTGATCTGAGACCACTCCATCAGGGTGATCTGCCCCACCTCTGCATCTCGTTGGCCCAGGCTATACGTCATGACGTATTGCACCAGGGCACGGCGGTGCTGCCACAGTCGCTGTAACATGTGGAGAGTTGAATTCCAGCGTGTCGCCACATCGCATTTCAGGCGATGAACCGGCAGGCCGAAAGACTTCTGGAGCGATGCAAGTCGCTCAGCTGCGGCGCTTGAACGGCGGAAGTGAGCAGACAGTTTTCGTGCCCTGTTCAGAAGGCCATCTAGGCCGGGATACTGTGTTAAAAATTGCTGCACGACAAGGTTCAACACGTGAGCCATACAAGGTACGTGTGTCACCTTGCCCAGGCGAAGGGCCGCACCCAGGTTTGCAGCATTGTCGCACACGGCCTTACCAGGCTGCAGGTTGAGTGGAGACAACCATTTATTAAACTTGGACCGCAGAGCTGACCACAACTCCTCAGCTGTGTGACTCTTATTCCCAAGACATGTCAAGCTAAAGACCGCCTGATGCCGTTGCGCTCTGCTGCCAGCATAGTAATGAGGGGTGCGTGATTCCTTCTGCGCAGTGAGAACGCTGGTGGCCTGACCAGGCAGGCTTGGGGCGGAGGTGGAGGACCCAGATGAGGTGGAGGATGCAGAAGCAGTGGCGGAACTTGGACAGACAGAGGATTGACACACAAGTCGTGGGGACGGCAAGACTTGTGCAGCAGACCCTTCACCATCTATCACCGTAGTTACCCAGTGCCCAGTCAGCGACATGTAACGTCCCTGTCCATGCTTACTGGTCCAAGTATCGGTGGTGAAATGCACCCGTTCACACACAGAGTTTCTCAAGGAAGCGGTGATGTTGTGTGCGACATGCTGGTGTAGCGCGGGCACACCTTTCTTAGAGAAGTAGTGGCGACTAGGCATCTGGTACTGGGGTACAGCGACAGACATAAGGTCTCTAAATTCCTGTGTGTCCACTAGGCGGAAAGGCAGCATTTCTGTAGCCAACAGCTTACAGAGGGATAGAGTCAACCTCTTAGCTTTGTCATGGGTCGCAGGAAATGGCCTTTTATTTGTCCACATCTGAGGGACAGAGATCTGGCTGCTGTGTGTAGACGGTGTTGAGTAGGGTGTCCCTGGAAAAATGCAGGTTTGTGAGGAAAGTGCAGGCGGAGACATGATGTTGCCTTCATCCAAAGTTGGTGCTATCGATGTCTGAGAAAGCTGTACACACTCACTTGTTTCCCCTTCCAAAACAACTGACGACCTACCAAGCAAACTGCCTGTTGCGGTTACAGTGGTGGAAGTTGTGGGTGGAAAAACAGGTGTGACAGCTGTCCCCACAGTCCTAGAAGATGACGAGCGCGCGGATGCACTGGAAGGGGCAGGCGGTGGATGGTTCGCTCCACTAGGCCGCATTGCAGCACGGTGAGCTTCCCACCGGGCCATATGATATTTATTCATGTGACGATTCATGGAAGAAGTTGTCAAACTGCTGAGGTTTTGACCTCTACTAAGAGAACCATGACAAATTTTACAGATCACATAATTTGGGCGATCTTTTTCTATGTCAAAAAAGGACCAGGCTAGGCAAGGCTTAGAGGCCATGCGACCTGATGATCCACCCCGAATAATGCTCAGAGGCAGAGTGGTGGCTGAGGATGCAGTTGTAGACGTGCTACCAGTACTCCGACTCTGTCCAGGAAGGCGCAAGGTAACTTCGTCATCAGTTGCATCCTCCTCCACCACCTCTGTTGACCTCCTCGAGTGCCTGACTGTGGGTTGACAGTAGGTGGGATCTAGAACTTCATCATCAATTGTTGTGTTTGCACTCCCCTCCCCCTCTGACCGAGCCTCTTCTTGCCCTGACCGAATATTTAAGTTGTCATCCCAATCGGGTATCTGCGTCTCATCTTCATCAGTATGTTCCTAATTGTCTATAACCACAGGTGTTACAGTTTGTGACAAAGGGTCAACATTATGCTCCGAAACTTGTCCTCACGGCCTGAATCAGAGTCACAAAGGTTCTGGGCATCACTGCAGACCATTTCCTGTTCTGTACTCACTGTAGCTTGGGAGCAGACCTCTGATTCCCAGGCTATAGTGTGACTGAACAGCTCTGCAGACTCAGCCATCTCAGTTCCACCATACTGTGCAGGGCTGATGGAGACTTCAGAGCTGGGAGAAATCAAGTTTGATTGGGATGACAACTCAGAGGACTGGTGTTTTTTGGATGCGGTACTTGAAGTGGCTGAGAGGGCACTTGTTGGACCACTTGAGATCCATTCAAGCATTTTCCTTTTTTGCCCATCATCTACCTTTGTTCCTGTTGTTCGTGTCCGTAAAAAAGGGAGCACATCGGATTGTCCACGGTAAGTAGTAGACATCTTACTTTTGCTGGTAGATGGTCTATCTTCAGCAGATGATAATGGAGCTTTGCCACCTTCCCCACGGACAAAACCTTTTTTGCCTTTTCCACCACGCCTCTTCCCCTTTCCACCAGCATCTGTCATTTTGCCACTCATGTTGATTGCCACAAGATTGTGGACTGAAAATGTGGTAGTAAAAATTGAAAGGTGGTGTAGATTGCAGTGGTGGTCTAGCTTTATTAACAGCAGAATAATAAAGAATAAATATCCCTGACAATGCAACTACGGCCCTTAAACTGGCAGCAAAAATTGCTAGTATAATGGCTTAGTTATAATGAGTTGGAGTGTGCAATGCAGGCAGAGGTGCTCTGCAAATGTCTTTGCACTAGTGTGACTATAGCAAAGTCCAATAGCCACGTTTAGGATGCCACTAGGTACACTGAGTGTTTGCTAGTATAATGGCTTAGTTATAATGAGTTGGAGTGTGCAATGCAGGCAGACGTGCTCTGCAAATGTCTTTGCACTAGTGGGACTATAGCAAAGTCCAATAGCCACGTTTAGGATGCCACTAGGTACACTGAGTGTTTGCTAGTATAATGGCTTAGTTATAATGAGTTGGAGTGTGCAATGCAGGCAGACGTGCTCTGCAAATGTCTTTGCACTAGTGGGACTATAGCAAAGTCCAATAGCCACGTTTAGGATGCCACTAGGTACACTGAGTGTTTGCTAGTAATGCTATACAAAAACAATTAATTGTAGTCACCAACCAGCATACTATAGTGCTAGACTTTGTGACAGCAAAAGATGGCGGAATATGTCAAATAATTGGTCCTGCCTGTTGCCATTACATTGACCCTGCAGGCAATCTCCAGGTTAGAGCAGATATACAGAAAACAAGTGAACTTAGGGATAAATGGTTAAAAGAGCACGATGCCAACAAGGACTCCTGGTGGGGAAATACATTTTCTTTTATGAATCCAGCCAATTGGTTTAAGGGCATAGCAGGTTGGGTTTCTGGCATTATACAAACCTGTATGCAAATATTGTTGTTCTGTCTACTGCTTTATATAGCTGTAAAAACATTGATATATGCATTACCTAAACTAATGAATAATGTATGTTCTAAGAGTCCCAGCATTGAACCCTCTGTAGTTTACTACGGACCCCAAATGGCCTCTGCTGACCGGAAGTAGGTGTCCACACTGAGGGTGGATGGGTGAAGTCTTAGGAAGACCCCTCATGGGTACTAGGCCCATGAGCCAGCAGCTCCTGTTTGGACGCCTACTGACCCTGTAGTGAAGGTTATACCATTTACAAAAGGGGGAAATTGATATAGAAGGGTTAATAGTTTCTCTATTTCTTCATTAAAGATTTATTGTTATTAGTAAGTATATCTGATGATAGTTTATAGTCATGGAGCCTACGGAATAAGAGACAGTCTCAAGGATTATTATTGTCTCTAAATGTTCTTCTTGTCTTCTTCTTATCTCATATGCATGACTCTACATTTTTGTTTTGCTAAAACTTAAAGGTCATATGAGCAACTTGTAAAGTCCAGCTAAAAGCCTTATTTGCAAAATCACATTGATCTGTAAATGGTATAAATAAACTGTACTTTGGTTAAATAAACAGAAGAAATTGATCATGCCCACATGGATGCAGGTCTTTTCTCTCCGAGCGCTCGATCTTGATTAGGTCTGAAGAGGCCTAATTCAGAGGACCTCACTGGTGATCCCATAAGCTGACTTGTGACAAAACAGAACAGCTACAACACTAGTATAATGGCTTAGTTATAATGAGTTGGAGTGTGCAATGCAGGCAGAGGTGCTCTGCAAATGTCTTTGCACTAGTGTGACTAGACAACAGTCCAATAGCCACGTTTAGGATGCCACTAGGTACACTGAGTGTTTGCTAGTATAATGGCTTAGTTATAATGAGTTGGAGTGTGCAATGCAGGCAGACGTGCTCTGCAAATGTCTTTGCACTAGTGTGACTATAGCAAAGTCCAATAGCCACGTTTAGGATGCCACTAGGTACACTGAGTGTTTGCTAGTATAATGGCTTAGTTATAATGAGTTGGAGTGTGCAATGCAGGCAGAGGTGCTCTGCAAATGTCTTTGCACTAGTGTGACTAGACAACAGTCCAATAGCCACGTTTAGGATGCCACTAGGTACACTGAGTGTTTGCTAGTATAATGGCTTAGTTATAATGAGTTGGAGTGTGCAATGCAGGCAGACGTGCTCTGCAAATGTCTTTGCACTAGTGGGACTATAGCAAAGTCCAATAGCCATGTTTAGGATGCCACTAGGTACACTGAGTGTTTGCTAGTATAATGGCTTAGTTATAATGAGTTGGAGTGTGCAATGCAGGCAGAGGTGCTCTGCAAATGTCTTTGCACTAGTGTGACTAGACAACAGTCCAATAGCCACGTTTAGGATGCCACTAGGTACACTGAGTGTTTGCTAGTATAATGGCTTAGTTATAATGAGTTGGAGTGAACAATGCAGGCAGACGTGCTCTGCAAATGTCTTTGCACTAGTGGGACTATAGCAAAGTCCAATAGCCACGTTTAGGATGCCACTAGGTACACTGAGTGTTTGCTAGTATAATGGCTTAGTTATAATGAGTTGGAGTGTGCAGAGGACAGGAGGGTACAGTGCCAGGATTGTGGGGCTCTGGGTAGAGGAATGGAAGCCTGCCTTTCTATTCCCTCCTAATAGGGAAATGCAGGGAGGAAATCCCTGACCTTGGCTACACAGACGCTGTCGCTGTTTTCAGGACCTGTCACCTATGGCTCTGACCCTAACGGTTTGAGCCCTTAAAAGGACTGCTAGAAAGTGCTATCCCTAAGCTGTCCAGCGCTATGTATGGAGCGCATACAGCTGTATCGGCGATAGGACTCAAGAGGACGGAGCTGCGACAGTGATGTCTGACACCAAAGACGCAGAAGAGATAATGGCGTCCTGGAGGAAAATGTCCGGTTTTATAATGCAGGGACATGTGACATGGACATCCTATCACACATGCCGTTGCTTCTCTGGCTAAAAGTCCACTTAGCTGTGTGTGTGTCTGGGATTGGCTGACATGCTGGCCCGCCCCACTACACGCGCGAGCTTAGGGAAGGAAGACAAGGAAAAAAAAAAAAAATGGCGATCGCCATTATAGAAACAGCAGTGATCTGAAGGCGCTGTTCACGCACACTATACACTGAAATGTCATAATAGTGTGATTCACAGAGTGACTTACACTATTACAGCGGAAACCAAGCTAGGAATTAGCTGTTTTTTTGCTGCTAGAACCGTTCTCGAACGTTTCTAGAACTATCAAGCTTTTGCAAAAAAGCTCGAGTTCTAGTTCGATCTAGAACAGGCCCCAAAATCACTCGAGCCTAGAACTGGAGAACCTCGAACCACGAACCGCGCTCAACTCTAGTCGGCAGTGCTGGAGATCAGCGCAGGTAATGTACCTCGCTGACAGCAGCACTTGTCACCCCCCTGCAGTAACCTGGGCTGACCCATTGATGTTAGCTCAGGTCACTGCACTGCTCTCCCAGCCAATGGGGAACATCCTGCTCTTCATTGACTGGGACAGTGTGGATCGTCATGGCAACCCCTTGGATTACAGCAGACCTGGATTTGTTTTTCAATCTAATAAATTGGTTAAAGAGGGAATATTTTGGGGAGTGTTTTTTCAAATAAAAATGTGTTTGTCGTCTATTTTTTTTTATTACTGACTGGGTTGGTGATGTCGGGTATCTGATAGACGCCTGACCTCACCAACCCCAGGGCTTGATGCCAGGTGACATTACACATCTGGTATTAACCCCATATATTACCCCGTTTGCCACCGCACCAGGGCGCGGGATGAGCTGGGGCGAAGCACCAGGATTGGCGCATCTAATGGATGCGCCACTTCTGGGGCGGCTGCGGCCTGCTATTTTTAGGCTGGGGAGAGTCCAATAACCATGGACCTCCCTAGTCTGAGAATATCAGGCCCCAGCTGTCTGCTTTACCTTGGCTGGTGATCCAGTTTTGGGGGACCCCTACGTGTTTTTTTTTTTAATTATTTATTTAATTTAAAATAACAGCGTGGGGTGCCCTCAGTTTTGGATTACCAGCCAAGGTGAGGTTGCCAGCTGTGGTCTGCAGGCTGCAGCCGTCTGCTTTACCCTAGCTGGCTACAAAACTAGGGGGAACCCTACGTCATTTTTTTTTTCATTTTTTTGGCTAAATACAAAGCTAAGCAGCCCTTAGTGTCACATGAAAGGCACCAAAGGGTGCTCCACTTTTTCTCCACTTTTTCTCCACTTTTTCTCCACTTTTTCTCCACTTTTTCTCCACTTATTCTCCACTTTTTCTCCACTTTTTCTCTGTTCTTTTTCTATGGTCGGTCTACCCATTAGCTCTGCCATGCATACTGTAGCTCTACACCTACTGCACATGTTACTTTATGATTGACATCTCTTTCGTACCAGAGCTGTCTAAGTCTACTCTGACCCCATATTTGTCATTACTATATTGTCCTTGTACTGTATTATGACATTTGTATCATGTGTTTCATTTCTTGCTGTGTTGCAATTTTTTTGCTGCATCCCAATTGTACCTCTACATTGTTCTAGTTTATGTTATTGTTCTCTCACTCTTATGTGATACTGATTATTGTCATTTTTCATGATTACATGCAGATAAGTCCAATCTGACGAAGGCTCAGGCCGAAACGTCATTTGTAACTTGTTTTGGACAAAAACATATATGCTTATGAAAAAATGTTTTTTCTTAATACGGACCAATAAAGAGTGATTTTGCATTACTATCCATTGTGACTTACTGACTTAGTCTGGGAGATTTAGAGTGCCGAGGTTACTCACTAATTTTATCTATTATTACCTCTGAGCACCTATATACCAGTGAGCAGAGCTTCCTCTACAGTAGTTCTCCTGATTAGGCATGCCCTTACCTCATGAGCAGGGCATTGCAGCTTTGGTAGCAACCATTACGACATGGACTCTGCTGCTGTGGACCCGGGGAGAGTGAGTGCAGATTCATTGCACCCACACTCCTCACATGAAGGGTCCGCACTCCTAGAAAATGGGGGATACGTTCCCTGAGTGTCTCCCCCCCATATTCTAGACGGTCCAGAGTCATCGTGGGACCCCTTTATTTTTTTTCTTACAATAAATTGGTGAAAGAGGAAATGTTTTGGGGACTGTTTTTTCAAATAAATTTCTTTTGTCGATTTTTTGTTTTTGTTAGTACTGATAGTTTATGATGTTGGGTATCTAATAGACGCCATGACATCACAAACTGCTGGGCTTGATCTCAGGTGACTTTACAGCTAGTATCAACCCGATTTATTACCCCGTTTGCCACTGCACCAGGGCACGGGATGAGCTGGGGTGAAGCGCCAGGATTGGCGCATCTAGTGGATGCGCCACGTCTGGGGTGCCTGCGGCCTGCTATTTTTAGGCTGTGAAGGCCCAATAACTATGGACCTTTCCACCCTGAGAATACCAGACCACAGCTGTCCGCTTTACCTTGGCTGGTGATCCAATTTGGGGGGGACCCTACTTTTATTGTGTAATTATTAATATTTATAAAATAATTATAAAAAAGAGCCTGAGGGGACCTCCACATTGGATCCCCAACCACGGTAAAGCTGCCAGCTGTGGTTTTCAGGCTACAGCCGTCTGCTTTACCCTAGCTGGCTATCAAAAATGGGGGGACCCAACGTCATTTTTTTTTTTAACTATTTTTTAAATAGAAAAAATTAATGGGCTTCCCTGTATTTTGATTGCCAACCAAGGTAACGGCAGGCAGATGGGGGTGGCAACCCATAGCTGTCTGCTTTATCTGCGCTGAGAATCAAAAATACCGCGGAGCGCTACGTCATTTTTTTAAAGATTTATTTTTACAGCACTGTGATGTCCAGCAATCAAAATACAGGGAAGCCCATTTTATTTTTAGTTATTTAAATAAATAATTAAAAAAAATATATATGGGCTCCCGCTGCATTTTTTGTATTGCTAGCTAAGGGTAATCCAAGCAGCTACTGGCTGCTAACCCCCACTGCTTGGTGTTACCTTCACTGGCAATGGAAAATCCAGGGAAGCATTTTTTATTTTTTTTGCCAAAAAACTACAAAAAAAAGGACGTGAGCTTCGCCATATTTTTGTATGCTAGCCAGGTACAGCAGGCAGCCACGGGCTGCCTCCAACCCCCAGTTGCCTATTTGTACCCGGCTGGGAACCAAAAATATAGGGAAGCCCGTTTTTTTTTAATTATTTCACTTATTTCATGAAATAATTAAAAAACAAATGACGTGGGCTTCGCCCCATTTTTGTGTCCAGCCGGGTACAACTAGGCAGCTGGGGATTGGAATCCGCAGCACAGGTTATCCCGAGGTTTCTGGGCGCCTCTACTGCGGATTTCAGTCCGCAGCCGTCCCAGAAAATGGCGCTCTCATAGAAGCGCCATCATCTGGCGCTGTATCCAACTCTTCCAACAGCCCTGGAGCCGGGTGGCTTGTTGGGTAATCATGAGTTAATACTGGCTTTGTTTTACTAGCCAGTATTAAGCCAGAGATTCTTAATGTCAGGCACGTTTGACCCGGCCATTAAGAATCTCCAATAAAGGGTTAAAAAAAAACACCACACAGAGAAAAAATACTTTAATAGAAATAAATACACAGACACATTAGAGACTCCATCTTTATTACCCCCTGTCAGCCCTCCACGATCCTGCTCTTCTGTCTTCTTTCTTTCTAGTGTAGTAGTAGTGACGATTGTAGTGTGGATGAGATTCACCAGCTCATCACTTGGGGCTGGGGAACCTCCATCCTCACTACAATCCTCACTACAATCGGGAAGCAGCGTGCAGCCTTCACTCCGTGAGTGATCAGTGCTGGCGGTCAGCGATAACAGCGGTAACGCTGACAGACGCGTTACCATAGCAACGGTGCTCTCGGAGCCGCGGTTAGCGGTGACATCACCGCTAACTGCGTTGCTATGGCAACGGTGATCTCCGTTAATGACCGGCTGTGTCAGCCGGTCCCTAACGGAACGGGGAGTCGACCGTGTGCTAGAGCATGTCGCCGGTACACGGCGATACACATATGTGCACCGTGTACCGGAGAGATGCACTCGCAGGTCCTACATGACGTGTCATAGTCATGTGACCAGTCTGTAGCCAATGAGATAATAGCCACGTGACTGGTCACATGGCTATTTTGACGTCACGATAGGTCCTGCATCTCTGCTGGCAGTGCCATCACCGGGAGGATTCAGCGATCATCGGATGGAATAGCGGCAGGAGACAGAGTGCAGAAGGGATCGCGAGGACCGGTAAGTGTTATGGCAATGTTTATTAACTGTTTGTGTACATTTATCATGCATTTTTATGTGTTTGTGATTGCCTCCCATTCTAGCCTATACGTTCGAGTTCGATTCGTCGAACCGAAGTCGAACGGGAACCCCCGTTCGGCGAACCGACCTCGAGCCGAACCGGGACCGGTTCGCTCATCTCTAGTGTCCAGCCTTACTCAAATCACTTGTATTGAGCAAGGCCACACATGTCTACTTGGCATGTAACTGTGGCGTCCCTGAGGCTTCAGTCGCCACAGGGTACTGCACCTCACCAGAGGTGCAGTATTCATCTCGGGTAAGGAGGAGGTCATCACCAGTAAAACCACCACAATGCACTACAACACACAGTTAGTTGCCCTCTCACTGGGACTGGGCTAGGGTAGAGACTTGGAAGGTGGCCATCACTAATGTAGTGGACCTTCTTCTCACTAGTTCAGGAACCTGGGGGGGAGGGGCGAGCAGCACAGAGAGAGAGGGAAGTGGTGAGTCAGCAGGCTTTCAGAGCAGACAGTCTGAGGAGACAGAAGGAGGCAGTGTTGCAGGATAGAGGTCCTGGGGACGAGAGGTTGAAAGAATTTGTCTCAGGACCAGGAGAGAGTACAGACTTGGGGAGCAAGGTGACACACACTCATACAGTTGCAGTTAGTCAGCAACCAGGAAACAAGTGAGACGCAGGAGGACACGGTCACTGAGGGGAGAGCTGGTAGCTCCCTCAGGACTGGCACACACTTTAGGGTGCAGAGCCCTAGGCTGGTGGGCACTGCAAGTCCCACCAGCAGAATCCAACGGGCAGAGGATTTCAAGTCTTCTGAACCACACACAGCATCCGGGGCACAGCAGCATATAGAGCCAGAGGTCGTAACCATAGGGCGTCCCCATCTATGGACTGACACTGCCTGCTATACGGGACGGGGAAATAAACTATCCCCAGGACTCGAGTCCCAGCGTAGGCCGCTGTGACATCACCAAACCGGCCCGGTGATGGGTAACCCTCCCCCCATGACCCCGTGGGCGCGTCATAACCATCTGAATGTAAATTACATGTGGTTTTGTGACCTATACTATGCAACTAAACAAATAATTGCACCTCACTAGTCACACACAATTTCAACCCTGCCTGATACTGTCTCCTCTCACATTCCACCTGCAAACCATACTGTCTGCTCACATATTTACTTCCTCACTTTCCATACTGTCTCCTCACATATTTCCCCACTCCCCATACTGTGTACGCATACATCCCTCTCTTATACAGTTTCATCATACATCCCCCTACACTCACACCCATACTGTGCCAGCATACTACCCCCTCACTCCTTATACTCTTTCCTCATACATCCCCCTCACTCTACAACATAAATCAGCCTTGGTTAGAGAATAAATGGGTGGACAGCTGTAGCGTAGTTTCTCAATGTGAGGATATATACCACCACCACCCACCATTCATGCATATGTATGGATATACTGATCCAAATTTGACATAAAAACCAATTCACAAGAGAGATCAGACAGACATTATAAAATCAACAGTCTTTATTGTGACACATATTAAAAGAATGAGGTGTGATAACAGAGACGGTACACAAATGGCATACCAGAACAGCAGATACATATAAGTGCCAATTACTGATTATAGTGCCAATAATGAGAATCTAATCACAGGTTCTAGTATGCACATAGTGTGAATATACCTAGTAACCATTACACTTAGCAATCCCTGTGATAAAGAACAGAAAATTGTGGCATATAAGAGTTAAACAAACGACACTTACTTACTGCTGGAATGGTGCAAAGTCCCATTCAACGTACTTTTCAGAAATAGCCTTCGTCAGGGCTATGACGCCCCCTTGATGAAGGCTATTGCCGAAACGTACGTTGGTTGGGACTTGGTGCCATTCCAGCAGTAAGTAAGTGCTGTTTATTTAACTCTTATATGCCACATTTTTCTGTTCTTTATCACAGGGATTTCTAAGTGTAATCGTTACTAGGTATATTCAAACTATGTGAATACTAGAACCTGTGATTAGATTCTCATTGTTGGCACTATAATCAGTAATTGTCACTTATATGTATCTGCTGTTTTGGTATGCCATTTGTGTACCGTCTCTGTTATCACACCTCACTCTTATAATATGTGTCACAATAAAGACTATTGATTTTATAATGTCTCTCTGCTCTCTCTTGTGAATTGATCATTTTCCCACTCACTCTCCATATTGTGTCGGCACCCATTCCCCATCACTGCTCATACTGTGTCTGTACCCATCCTCCCTCACACCCAATAATTTGTACCCATACATTCCCCTTCTCTTACTGTTTCATCATACATTCACCCTCGCTCCTCACACTGTGTCCTCAAATTTCTCGTCCTCTTACTCACTATACGATGTTCACGCCCATCATCTTCCCCTCACTCCCTATACTTTGTCTGCATACACCCCCCTTGCTACTCATATTTTTTCCTTATGCATCCTCCTTGCTCCCCGTACTGCCTTCATTCCCCATACTGTGTCCGCACCCATTCCCCTCTCACTCTCCATACTGTCTGCATCCTCCCCTTCCTTGTTTCTCAAACTGTTTCCTTAAATTTCTTTCCCTCTCACAATCTATTCTGTGTCAGCACCCATCCTGCCCTTGCTAACCATACTCTCTGCACCAATCCCTCCCCTCACTCCCCAAACTGTGTCCTGAAATAACCACCCCACCTCATTTACAATAAATCTTCAGTGTCTTCAGCTGCACTGGAGCACTTACCACCAATATTTATAACCTGATCACGCTACTGACATTGCCCTGACCTGGAAGTCTCGGGGGTCAGGGATTCAATTATGCTCGTATCTGAAAAGGCGAGAGTACAAATGATCACTGGGAGCCGGCGCACTGAACTTTCTGTAAACTGGCTGTCTGCTTGACAGCTGGCTCAGAGAACAGCTGAATCCAAGTCCAGGGGGCAGCAAGATGCAGCCACCGAGGAGATACCTCAGACCTCCGGATCAGGTTGCCTGATGACGCCCCCCTACTGGCTAAACCCAGGGTAAATGCTCTGCTCGCTCCCCCGGATACACCTTTCTGGTGTTGTTATCAGCACTCAGATCGCAAAGGATCAAGAAAGATGTATAAAATGTTATTTTGATATGTCATTTTATGAAAGGGGCACTCTTTATATCCAGCTATCCTGGCAGTAGGTGTCCTGAATGGGGCTACTCTTATTTGTATTCCATAGTATGATACTTCAAAATTATTTTTTTAAATCTCACAGCCCTTTTAAACTTGCCTAGACTGTTCTATACTCCAGAATGCACAGCATAAGGTAAGATTAAGGTATAAACGAGGGTCTATATCATATTGATTTAAGGAAAATATGACAAAAGGAGGACTGCATTTTACGCGCTGTTATACCAATAAAACAGTTTTGTAGTTGACACATTATATTTATGGTGTACAGTACATATGATATGCTATATATTAAGAAGGAGCCCCCTGTAACTTACATTGCAAGCCGTGATCAAACACTGATGGTACCAAAAAAAGGAGATCTCAGACACATTGCGGGGGAATAATCTACGCTGTCTCAGTTGTTCTGAATGTCTTTGTGTCTGAATTTGTGATAAATTAATTTCAGACCAAAGTTAGAATATGTAGACGCAGTTAAAATGTATTTGCAGATTTATTTCTTTCCTGTCTATAAAACAAAGTGATCCTGTATGCCATGTGGTGAAAAGAATTACTGTAGCATTCAACCAAGCGACATGCAGTAAAATCGAGATCCATATTTTACATAAGACACATGGACAGTAGGAGTCTGCATTCCTGACTACTGTACATTTATTAATCACACTTGAAGGCTTTTATTTTTCCAGCATGTCCACAAAGGAGATAAAAGAGAATTTTAATATTTAAAACTGATGGAAAATGATGTGCAACTTGAATGAGAGAAAGGTATAGTAAGTACCATTTATGGAGCCGTGCTAATTCCAGTGTATAGTGAGTGGCGGCTGTAATGACGTCACCCGCGCTAATTCACAGTTGGCTCTTTATTGGGACTGATAAAACCCTTCAGTTCAAATCTTAACTAAGTAAAAAAAGTTAAAAAAAATATGTAAAATAGCAATTAAAAACAAACAAGAAATATAAGGGCATCTCAATAAATTAGAATATTATCAAAATGTTAATTTATTTCAGTAATTCAATACAAAAAAGGGAAACACATATATTATATAGAGTCATTACACACAGAGTGATCTATTCATATATATTATATAGAGCCATTACACACAGAGTGATCTATTTCAAGTGTTTATTACTGTTAATGTTGATGATTATGGCTTACAGCCAATGAAAACCCAAAAGTCATTATCTCAGAAAATTTGAATAATTACCACAATACACCTGCAAAGGCTTTCTCTACACACAGACGTATCCAGGACATGGGCTACAACTGTTGCATTCCTAGTGTCAAGTCACTCATGACCAATAGACAACACCAAAAGCGTCTTCCCAGGGCCTAAAAGAAAAAGAACTGGACTGTTACTCCGTGGTCCAAGGTGTTGTGTTCAGAAGAAAGTAAATTTTGCATTTCATTTGGAGAAATCAAGGTGAAGTTTCCTCAATCGGTGATGGTTTGGGGAGCCATGTCATCTGCTGGTGTAGGTCCACTGTGTTTTATCAAGATCAAAGTTAGTGCAGCCGTCTACCAGGAAATTTTAGAGTACTTCATGCTTCCCTCTGCCGAGAAGTTTTTTGGAGATGGAAATTTAATTTTCCAGTAGGACTTGACACCTGTCCAAAAGTACCAATATCTGGTTTAATAACCACAGTATCACTGTGATTGATTGGCCAGCAATCTCGCCTGACCTAAACCCCATAGAGAATCTATGCGGTATTGTCAAGAGAAAGATGAGAGACACCAGATCCAACAATACAGAGGAGCTGAAGGCTGCTATCAAAGCAACCTGGGCTTCCATAACACCTCAGCAGTGCCACAGGCTGATCGCCTCCATGTCACGCCGCATTGATGCAGTAATTCACACAAAAGGAGCCCCGATCAAGTATTGCGTGCATTTACTGTACAGACTTTTCAGTAGCTGCCAACATTTCTGAGCTTAAAACATTTTTTCAGTTGCTCTTATAAAATATTCTAATTTTCTAAGATAATGAATTTTGGGTTTTCATTTGCTGTAAGCTATAATCATCAACATTAACAGAAATAAACACGTGAAATAGATCCTTGTGTGTGTAATGACTATATAATATGTGTGTTTCCTTTTTGTATTGAATTACTGAAATAAATTCACTTTTTGATATTTTAATTTATTGAGATGCACTTGTAAATCTTGAAAACCTGTGTCGCCACTAAACACAGATTTGGTGTTCAAACAAAAATAAACAAGAAAAACAAACAGAATTGGTATCGCCACATCTGAAACAACCAAAAAAAACAACATATAACAGTCATGTTATTCATTCCATGTGACACACTTTAAATAAAACTAATAAAAAAAACACCAAAAATGTATTTTTTTTCATTGTACTGACACAAAAAATGAAAGAAAAGTGATTAATAAGTCATATTACAGATTAACTCCACATTTATACCTTGTGATATATTCTCAATTAACAAGTCATATGTAAAAAGAAATGGTATAAATGAAAAGTTGAGAAATCCCGTAAAAAACAAGCCCAAATAAGGCAAATATGTCAGCAAAAAAATGAAAAAACAAAAACAAGCAAAGCTACAGCTCTCAGAATATTGTGATGCAAAAAACAAATAGCTGTTTTAAAATATTATTTTTAGCATGCAAAAGTAACAAAGCGAAAAAAAAAGTATATATATCTGGTATTGCTATAACTGTGTTGACTTGAAGAATAAATCCGTCTTATCACTTTTACCTCAAGGTGAACCATGCAATAAAAATATGTGAAAACATTGACTGAAATGCTGATTTTTGCTCACTGTGAATCTGAAAAATTTGAAAAAAATAATCAAAAAATGTTATGTGCCCTAAAATGGTACAAAACAAAAACATCAAAATCTTTAACTAAAAAACTTACAGCTCTCAGAATGACAAAAAAACTATTTAAAAAATATTTTTGTGTGTGATTGCATCAAGACATAAAAAAAGCTATATAAATTTGGTATCGCTGTAATTGCAGTGACTTAAGTAATGAATGTCTTATCACTAATAACGCATGAAAAACTGCATGAAAATCAAAAATCAAAATATTCCTGTGCTGCTTTGTATTTGCTCATTCTACATCCCTAAAATCGCAATAAATTGGTTCACATTTATCCTGTGCTTTCTACTGAGCACTTCTGATGGTTCTCAGTACAAAGATTGCAATGTAATTTCTCAAAAATGTGATTCATGCAAAACTGCCGATGGAGTCATTCACTATTAACTGACAGATGGAGTCACATTGGACTTCATCTGCCTCTGATCTGGCTGTGTCCCATCATTATAGGCATTTCATAGATTAGGCTCCTTCTTCAGGATAAAATCACATTGATTTTTGTCTTGAAGAAGAAGACTACTCTCTGAAACACGTAGACAAATTTATCATTCTACTGTTTACTGAAAACTGACTGAGGCCTAAAAAAAAGAACAAAGTATCTACAGTCAAATATGGACAGGTTTAAAGCTGTTTTAGGGTTATGTTTCTGCCCCTGGCACTGTGTGCCTTGAATTTTTGCAAGACATTGTGAAATCTAGGATTTTGGGTGGCAATGTAGTACGCAAGTCTTAAAAAGCTGGGTTTGCGTCCAAGATCAAGGGTTTTCCATGACCACAAATATACGTCAAGCCCTCAGAAATGTATGGAAACAAGTATTTGAAAGTTCTGAGGTGGCCAGCCATGAGTATAAATCACCATGAAAAGTTGAAAAGTGTAAGAAGCTTGTTGATGGTTATAGGAAGTGATTGATTACAGTTATTTATCCCAAAGGGTATGCAACCAAATATTAAGTTGAGAGTATCAACAATTTTCGCTGTCCCATTTTTGAGGTTTTGTGCGAAATTTTGTCCAATTTGCCTTTTTCCTAATTTTTTTCTGTTGTTCCAATACACATGTCATGATTGACTCCTGGCTCAGCTGGAGCTGAGCCTTTTTTAGTTTCACTTCTGATGCAGGTCACGTTAGGGGTTAATCCTTTCTGCCTCGTTCTGGAGGTCAGGCTGCTTTATTAGGGCACTGTTTCTCGTGGACTTCGCCAGTGATACTTTCGGCTCTGCTGTGTTCTGCTCTTGAGTGACCTGGTGTCTGCCCTGCCCCCTCCTGACCTCCGTGTTCACCTGACCTGTTAACCTCCTCTGTTGTCTGTTTCCATCAGTGTCTCTCCCGCTGTCTCCCTGTTCGTTCCTTATCTGTTTACCTTAATTCTGTCTTGTCTTCCCACTCCCCCTCGCTTCTAGGCTCTGATTTCCCGGCTACTGACTATTTGCTTCCCTCTGACTACGTTTAGACTTTTCCCTTGTGTACTTACAAGACCTCATGTTGTGAGATAAAAAACTGTGGAGGAAAGAAGCGCAATAGGGTCTTACCCAAATAACATTGGGAGGAAAAGAAGGGGAGATATTACTCACCTATAGGGGTTGTGACAGTCACAACTCCTATATCAGCATGTGTGTAGATTAATCCAGAGTCACAGCAGCGGTCCCTCGGTTTGGCAGATAACAGAGAGCAATAGGATGAGGGTTTTCAAGCCGCGCCAAATGACAACCAACATTAAGCTGTTAGATCAATGTTGCCTTTTATTCCAATTACAGGTCTACGCGTTTCGGAAGGCACCCCTTCCTTCTTCAGGACCAGATGGCAAGAAAACATAAAATCACTTTTAAATCACTTGTTTTCTTGCCATCTGGTCCTGAAGAAGGAAGGGGTGCCTTCCGAAACGCGTAGACCTGTAATTGGAATAAAAGGCAACATTGATCTAACAGCTTAATGTTGGTTGTCATTTGGCGCGGCTTGAAAGACCTCATGTTGTGACACGGCTTTCTGACGATTCTACTGCCATCTGGTGGGCTTGACTTGTATTACCTCTGCTAGGGAATTCCCTGCTCATACGTTTCCTCCACTTTTACGCCCCCTAGTGGTTTACCAGCTAACTACCTTCTCAGATAGTTTCAGGAATCCTCTCAGTCCCACATTACTGCGCTGTACTGCTATTGTACATCTTAGAGTACAGCATGACAACACATAAATATACATGTGCATGACAAAACATGTCTAATTGCAATCATTTCTTGGGAGAAATACTTCATTTCCTGCAACAATTTCAAGAGAACTAAATTTTGGCTTTGACCATGAATGAATTCCTTAAGCAATGATATTTACAATATTTGGTCACTTGTGGGTGTTTCTGTTGATCTAGCACCTCAGTGGGTTGGATAACTAAGCCCACAATGTATTTGTGATGCCCTGACAAAATCAGGTTGTCACAGGAGACTGCCTCCATCTTCCAGATGCAGGACTCTCTCCTCTTTGTCCTACCAACACAACCCCACACACAGGTATATACACCAGCCACAAAAGCCTAGTCACCCCCCCAGGACAATAGGGACACACCAGTGGGCGGGACCAGACAGATAGTGACGCCCACCTAGGGGTTCTGAGGTGTCAATGAACACGACAGTTTAGTTTGGACAGTGGAAGTGAGAGGAGTGAAGTGGTAGTTGGGGGTTGTAGCTCCCGGACTACCAGACTACCTGAGCTGATTAGGTGGCAGATAGCAGAGCAGAGCCACAGGCGATGGAGATCCGGTCACGGGAGACCTTAAGTGGACCAGGGCAGGGTTGTAGCCTGCCGGTGGCAACAGCAAGAATCCGGTCCGGAGGCCGTGCACAGTTGGGGTACCTGGACCCTAGGGCGAGGACAGCTGCAAGCACCTTTCCAATAAACTAGCAGGGGACAAGATTGCAAGTCTTGTTCCACTAGCAGCCCAGATAGAGCGAGACGGAAGCCCAACGCGGGGGATAGGGCGTCTGCAAGTGCCTGCAAAAATCCCAAGGGTCAGATCTCGCGGGCGAAAGCTCCCACAGCAAAGACACCGGGAGTAGACTTTTCCCGTTCCACGCGGACTAGTCAACACATGAGACACCAAACTAGAGTGCAGGATAAAGGGCCCCTGTTCTGTTCACCAGTGTGTGGGACCCGAGCACACCCCTCCGGAGGCTACCGGTATCCGGCACTTGGTTTACTATCTGGACTCTGTGTGATTTATTCAAGAACAGTGAGTACACCGGTATCACCCGGTCCATCCCTGCAGACTGCGCCCCAGCATATCACTCCACCTACACCTGGGCCCCGGGACTACACCTCCACTACCTGTGGAGGGGATACCATCCTGCTGCCATACTCCATCAGCCCCGGGCATCCCATACAAAGGCAGCGGTGGTGTTACCAACAATCACTGCACCCCACGGGTGGCATCACTGATAAATAACCCATATATTGAGTTGTGGGCGACGGGCTGCTGCACGAGCCCTGGATCCGGCTACCACTCGAGGCACAGTCCCGAACTCGGATCCGAGCTTCTCGAGTAGCCCCCCTGCCATAGTCTGTGCCCCAGCCCGATACATATTCAAATTAAATCTGCATTATAAAGTCCAATTAGCACTCTTTCCCATCCAAGACCTGCCATGTGCCACGTTAGTTTTGACCATATACAGGGTATCACTGCATTTGAGAAAAATTGTGTAACCTAATATGGGGTCCATTTTCTCCTATTGCCCCTCGTGAATATGATAAATGTGATGCTAAAACAATATTTAAATAGAAAAAATGTCATTTTTGTTTTCACAAATAAATATTGTATCACTTAAGTGTTAAAAATTCTCAATGCACCCCTAGTTTAAATTCCTTGGGGGGTCGAGCTATCGGGGTTTTCGTTTTTTTTTGGTATGTCAGGGGCTCCTCAAATGTGACATGGCATTCACAATTTATTCCAGTCACATTTACACTGCGAAAATCTAATATCTATAATCTACAACTTTCCAAGCCCTACCCAAAAAGCAGTTTTTGACTACATATCCCTCAACAGCATAAGAAATTCTGGGGCTGTCGCTGACCGTGAGTGACCTATGGAGCCTCGTTCTCAGAACACGGCTCCATAGGATTCGATGGACGTCATAGGGCATTACATCATTGGATTGCGTCGGTACGTCAAGGATTTTTTTAAATTAATAAACTAATGAACAAGGAAGTGTGGAGGCGTCTATAGTCAAAAACATTTTTTCTAGTGTGTGCTTTTGTTTTAACTGTACACTTACCGTGTTAGTAATGAGGATATCTGATAGACATCTCTCCACTTTTAACCCCTGGACTTGATGCCAGCTGTCACTTCACAGCTGACAACAACCCCAAAAATATCGCCTGAATTGCCACCTCACCAGGGCAATTGGAATGGGATGGGCAAAGCACCAGAATTGGCGCATCTAATATGATGCGCCACTTCAGGGGCATCTGCTATATTTAAACTGAGAAGAGATAACTAACCATAGATCTTCCAAGCCTGCTACTACCAGCCCCCAGCAATCTGCTTTACCTTGGATCGTTATTAAAAATAGGGAAGACCCCATGTCATTTTTTTTTAAATTGTTTATTCCCTATGCACATATGTTTGAAGGGCAATGGTCCTGCTCTTAGCTGCATTTTTTTTTATTTTTTTCAGCCCCCTAGCTCTTATTACAACCATTTTAGAATCATTTTACAGTATCAACGTTCGGCTCCCCATAGACTTGTATAGGGTCCGGGTTTAAAGTTTGGGTACCGAGCCAAACGTTTAACTAAAGTTCGGCGGAACCTGCTGAACCTGAGCATCCAAGGGTCCACTCATCCCTAGTCATGATAAAACACTCTGAGTCACCAGGATAGATAGAAGTATTCCAGAGTTATTACCACATACACCATGCGCAGAATTATTAGGCAAGTTGTATTTTAGAGGGTTTTTTTTTTATTATTGATCAACAATTATGTTCTCAATCAACCCAAAGGACTTAATATTTTTGAAAGTTGGAGTGGGTTTTTTTTAGATTTGGCTATCTTAAGAGGATATCTGTTTTTGCAGGTAGCTATTACTGTGCAGAATTATTAGGCAACTTAATACAAATCAATTATATTTCCATCAAACTTGAAATAAACATTTCTGACATGCAAAAACAACAAAAAAAATTAGTGACCAATATAGCCACCTTTCTTTATGATGACAACTCAACAGTCTACCATCCATAGATTCTGTCAGTTGCTTGATCTGTTTATGATCAACATTGCGTGCGGCAGCCACCACAGCCTCCCAGACACTGTTCCAAGAGGTGTACTGTTTTCCCTCCCTGTAGATTTCACATTTTATGGGGGACTACAGGGTCTCTATGGGGTTCAGATCAGGTGAATAAGGGGGCCATGTTATTAATGTTTTCATCTTTTAGACCTTTACTGGCCAGCCACGCTGTGGAGTAGTTGGATGCATGTGATGGAGTATTGTTCTGCATGAAAATCATGTTTTTCTTGAACGATACCGACTTCTTCCTGTACCACTGCTTGAAGAAGTTCTCTTCCAGAAACTGGTAGTATGTCTTGTAGTTGAGCTTCACTCCATCCTCAACCTAAATAGGTCCCACAAGTTCATCTTTGATGATACCAGCCCATACCAGTACTCCACCTCCACCTTGCTGGCGTCTGAGTTGGAGTGGAGCTCTCTGCCCTTTACTGATCCAGCCTCTGGCCCATCCATCTGGCCCATCAAGAGTCACTTTCATTTCAGCAGTCCATAAAACCTTTGAAAAATCTGTCTTAAGATATTTCTTGGTCCAGTTTTGATGTTTTATCTTATGTTTCTTGTTCAAAGGTGGTCGTTTTTCAGCCTTCCTTACCTTGGCCATGTCCCTAAGTATGGCACACCTTGTGCCTTTTGATACTCCAGTAACATTGCAGCTCTGAAATATGGCCAAACTGGTGGCAAATGGCATCTTGGCAGCTTCACGCTTGATTTCCCTCAATTTATAGGCAGTTATTTTGCGCCTTTTTTGCCCAACACACTTCTTGCGACCCTGTTTGCTATTTGCCATGAAACGCTTGATTGTTCAGTGGTCATGCTTCAAAAGTTTGGCAATTTCAAGACTGCTGCATGTGTACCGCCCTGAGAGGGGCCCGGCCGCTTCCTCCGCTTGCTCGGGCCGAGCCGCTCGAGGTCCGGGCTCGGGTTGTCGGTGGCATGAGTGCCTCCGGACCGGGAACCACGTCGCTCGTTAATGGAAGGTAGTGGGGGGGAAGCTTGGTGGTCGTGTGTAATGGGTCGTGACGCCACCCACGGGTCGTGGTGACGGGGGATGCACCTCCGCTGCCGCTGGAGTGATGGCGGGCTCGTCCTGGATCGGTTTTGCCGCCGCAGCCGAGATGTTAGCCCCTCCGTGGGTAGGGGCGGTGTGTCCCGAGGCCCGCTTGAGGGGGACTGCGAGGGTTTGATGTTGTTGTAGTCGGGGTACAGGGCGCCGTGCAGCGGTGTAGTGTGTCGTGCCCGGATGGCACTGGTGTACTCATGATTAATTCACACCGAGTCACTGGTAAACCAAAGTTCGGGTCTGGTCGGCCGGCTGCTGATGTCCCCCTGTGGGGTTGATGGTGGCCCCTTTTCCCGTGCACCTCTACATGTTTGTGTTTCGGCTCCCCCTGCTTCAGCAGCGGTAGCCCGCTCCCCGGCGTTGAGCTGCCGGAGAGCCCTCTGTTGCCCGCAGGCGCTGGCCCGTCGGGTGTTTGGCCCTTGGCGGTGGCGCTCACCTGGTCTCGGTGGGCTGTTGCCTTCTTTCGAGTCTTTGGTTGTGGATGAACCAGTGAGGTCCGGCCAGCAATCAGTCAATTTGCCTATACTCAGTGGCTTGTAAGCTAGGTCGGGGTCTGAGTACCCTTCCTTTTGGTGCTCCCATACACGTTTGACTCTCCGATTCGGGACCGGCGGGGTACAACCCAGGCCCGGTCCGTACGATTCCGCCGGTTGCTGTACCGGTACTCCTGCAAACGGCCACCACCGTCTGCCTACCTGACATTTTCAAAGGGGCCCAGGCTCCTACCCGGGTCCCTGACAGCTGCTCCTCTACCACTTCACTCTCTCTCTAGAACTTCTCTTAACTCAACTCCCTGAACTTCCTGCACCAGGACAGTAGTTTCATCGGTGGGCGTGTCTTTTCGCCTGAGTCCGCCCACCTGGTGTGCTCTACTCGCCCTGGGGGAGTCATCAGGTCTCCCTTTCAGGTGACTGTGTGTGACCTCGCAGGGGGTCGGGGTGTGTGTGTATGTGGCTGGTGTAATTACCTGTGACCCCTGGGGTCCAGGGCGTCACACATCCCTCTGCAAGACATCTCACAAATTTGGACTTTTCAGAGCTCTTCAAATCTCTCTTCAGACCCATTTGCCAAAGGAAAGAAAGTTGCCTAATAATTAAGCACACCTTATATAGGGTGTTGCTGTCATTACACCGCACCCCTCCTCATTACAGAGATGCACATCACCTGATTTACTAAAATAGTAGTTGGCTCTCAGCCTATACAGCTTGAAGTAGTACAACATGTATAAAAAGTATCATGTGATCAAAATACTCATTTGCCTTATAATTCTGCACACAGTGTAAGGTGATAGGCCAGATTAAAAAAATGGGACTCAGTAAAGAAGATTAAAATTGGCTTTTTCAGTAAGTGTTTAAAGCCATGAGGACCTTCTTCTTTGTAAATCATCCAATCTATACAGTTTAGACATCATTCTCTTTTTGCTTGAAATCATAGAGACAGTTATTAATGGGATGTATTTATCTTGTTGGCTGCCAAAGAACATCTGTGTGCATATGCTATACATGCTGTATATGTTGAATATATGTTTCAATGTCAATGCGTACACATGGGTGGTCTTCTTCTATTTATACTGTTGTGTCTCTATAGGTGGATTATGTGAAAAGGAATGTCTCATGCATCATTTATACAATAGAGCGTTGTGTGCATCTTTACTTTTGGTGTCAATGTACAGCTGGGAATTTTCTTTTTCTTGCGTCTTTAGGAAATTTATGTAAACTAGTAATTGCTGGTCAATAGTTAGTATTTTCTATTATGTAACATTACTGATTGTTTACTTGTTATTTAGTTAAGAACCTGTTAAAAATGTTTGATACTATTTGGGATTTTTTAGGAAAGTATTATAAAGATAATTTTAATAATAAGAACTTCCAGTGGCAGATCTGAGACCTTACGGGAACTGCCTATTTTATTCTAAGCCACCATGTTTTCACAAAAATAAGACATCCCCTGAAAATAAGGCTTAGCTGGAGTTTTCAGCAAGGCTTAAATATAAGACCTCCCTTGAATATAAGACTAAAAGGGGTGCTTTACACACTGCGACATCACTAGCGATTGCTAGCGATGTCGCGAGCGATAGCACCCGCCCCCGTCGTTCGTGCGAGATGTGGTGATCGCTGCCATAGCAAACAATATCGCTACGGCAGAGTCACACGCACATACCTGTTCTGCGATGTTGCTGTGGTCGGCGAACAATCCATCCTTCAAGGGGGAGGTGCGTTCGGCGTCAAAGCGACATCACAGCAGCGTCACTAAACGGCCGCCCAATAGAAGAGGAGAGGAGGAGATGAGCAGCCGGAACATGCCACTCCCCTCCTTCCTTCCTCCTTTCCAGTGGATGCAGGTAGGATGATGTTCGTCATTCCTACGGTGTCACACACAGCAATGTGTGGTGCCGCAGGAACGATGAACAACCGGCGGAATGAAACACCAACGACATTATAGGGTGCTGCGGCATCGCTAACAATATATCGTCGGGGTTATGGTGTTTGTTATGCACATTCGGCATTGTTAGCGACATCGCAGCGTGTGACAGCTAGGAGCGACGATCAGCGATCGCAAAAACTGCAAAAATCATCGATCGTTGACACGTCGCTCCTAATCATAATGTTATTGGTGTTTCATTCCGCAGGTTGTTCGTCGTTCCTGCGGCACCACACATCGCTGTGTGTGACACCGCAGAAACGACGAACAATAGCCTACCTGTGTCCACCGGAAAATTGGAAGGAAGGAGGTGGGCGGCATGTTCCGGACGCTCATCTTCTCCCCTCCTCTGCTATTGGTCGGCCGCTTAGTGACGCCGCTGTGACATCGCAGTGACGCTGAACACACCTCCCCCTTGAAGGAGGGATTGTTCGGTGACCACAGCGACGTCGCTGAACAGGTATGTGCGTGTGACGCTGCCATAGCGATATTGTTCGCTATGGCAGCAATCACCACATGTCGCACGAACGACATTTGGTGGATGCTATCGCTCGCGACATCGGTAGCAATCGCTAGCGATGTCACAGAGTGTAAGACACCCTCATGAATAGGAGCGACGTGTCAATGATCAACGATTTTTGCCGTTTTTGTGATCGTTGATCGTCGCTCCTAGCTGTCACACACTGCGATGTCGCTAACGACGCCGGATGTGCGTCACAAACACCGTGACCCCGACGATATATCGTTAGAGATGTTGCAGCATGTAAAGCACCCTTTAGTTGCGGTTCAATAATGAAATCTCCATGCAGCTAAAAAAAGTTAAAGAACACTGCAGGACACTTCATTATAAACAGCGGACATCCCCAAAAGAGAGAAATCAGAAGAGAGAAGACCCCGTGATCTGCCATCATACTCACCACCAGACACTGACCGGGAGCAGTGGAACGTATCAAAGACCTGTGGCGGAACATACACCCACACACATCATATCCCACACACATGAAATCACACACAATCACACATCAGATTGGACACACAAACTCACCTCATGCAGTGATATTGATTGCTTTTGTGTGGCATAAGGACCTGTGACACTGTGCATTGGAGCTCCAGGACCTGCCGGTGGAACACAAGCAGGACCTAGCGGTGGAACGCATCATAGAGACAAGAAGCAGAGAGTCCCCTGCTGGCAAATGGTATCACCGGATGTGGTGAGTGTGTGCTCGCGGGATTGTATGTGTGATATGATGTGAGAGTTTGAGTGTATGTGATCTGATGTAAGTGTGTGTGTATGCGATCTGATGTGTGAGTGTGTGCATGTGATCTGATGTGTGAGTGTCGGCCAGAAGTAGGCGTGCAGCATACGTGCTGGGAGCGCCCATCGGAGATCACAGGAGGACCTAGGAGCCACGCAGACGCCAAGGGTTTGGTAAGTATGACGATCCTAGGAAGGGGGATCTTCATTTTTGGGGTGTAACCTAACCCTAATCATGTCTCTCTGAGAATAAGCCCTCCCCCGAAAATAAGCCCTAGTGCTTTTTTAGGGCAAAAAAATATAAGACAGTGTCTTATTTTCGGAGAAACACGGTACTTGTAAATTTATATAGTACTATCAGTATCAGCCAAATGTCCAATCCACCCTGTCTATGGCTACTACTTTTTCATTTTTCCACTTTTCCATTTAGATAATTCTTCCATTATTTGGCAACATTTTTACTCAATGTTTTCATTTGTAGTTGAGATATCTTAGCTGTCTGACCAGAGTAACTTTTCCTAACTTGGCCAAGCATGCATGCTTATGTCAGAAGGGAGAAGTTAATAAGTTTATTATCGGCTTATCTCCTGCTGAAACGAAAACCCTGGCATGTTGTCCACTTCTCACTGCAATTTATCAGCTCACACGACATTTGAAGCTTCTGGAAAGCCATATTCCCTTTCACCAGCATGTCTGAGAATTGTTTACATTTCTATTTGTAAAGTATTAATTCATGTTTGCTTAAGAGCAAGTGCATTTTCTGTTATTAATGGCTTCAGCCTAGGCTGCTGGTATATAAAATGTACAATAATACACAGCAGGCTCGAATTGGCCAACTGCCCCACTATGCAAAATCCTGCTTGGCTGCAGCACTCAGTTACATTATAGGCCACCCGCCTTGGTTTTATGGCCACCAGCCCTTCAATTTTTCTTCATAGTTACAGTTTAATTACATGCACGCAGCTTTCAGTACTCTGCAGCAACATACACACACACTGCTGGGTTAAGTGCGAGGAGGATGTTATGGTCGGACAAAGTAACACCCTCAGTTCTCCTGCTCCAAGGTACTTCAAACAGTACAACAATCCTTCAATACTATAATTCTAGACTTAGTGAATTAACAAGACTACCAGCCAGTGTCTCCTATGTGATGTATATGCAGCAGCCTTAGGCCGGCTTTGCACACTACGACATTGCAGGTGCGATGTCGGTGGGGTCAAATCGAAAGTGACGCACATCCGGCGTCACTTGCGATGCCGTAGTGTGTAAAACCTTTTTGATACGATGAATGAGTGCAAAAGCGTCGTTATCGTGTCATCGGTGTAGTCTCCGACATTTCCATAATGCCAGTGCAGCGACAGATACGATGTAGTTCCTCGTTCCTGCGGCAGCACACATCACTGTGTGTGAAGCCGCAGGAGCGAGGAACATCTCCTACCTGCGTCCCGGCTGCCATGCGGAAGGACAGAGGTGGGCGTGATGTTCACATCCTGCTCATCTCCGCCCCTCCGCTGCTATTGGCCGCCTGCTGTGTGACGTCGCTGTGACGCCGCATGACCCGCCCCCTTAGGAAGGAGGCGGGTCGCCGGCCAGAGCGACGTTGCAGGACAGGTGAGTGCATGTGAAGCTGCCGTAGTGATAATGTTCACTACGCCAGCAATCACAAGATGTCGCTGCTGCGACGGGGGCGGGGACTATCGCGCTCAACATTGCAGCATCGGCTTGCGATGTCGCAGCGTGCAAAGTACCCCTTAGTGTCTCCTATTTAATGTATATACAACAGTCTTCGTGTCAACTATGTAGTGTATATACATCAGTCTCTGTGTCTTCTATGTGATGTATATACAACAGCCTTAAGGGGGCTTTACACGGTAGCGATATTGGTAACGATATTGCTATCGTGCATACCCGCCCCCATCGTTTGTGCGACACGGGCATATCGCTGCCCGTCGCGCACAAAATCGCGCTCCCCGTCACACGGCTTACCTGCCCTGCGACGTCACTATGGCCGGCGATCCGCCTCCTTTCTAAGGGGGCGGGTCGTGCGGCATCACAGCGACGTCACACGGCAGGCATCCAATAGAAGAGGAGGGGCGGAGATGAGCGGGACGTAAACATCCTGCCCACCTCCTTCCTTCCGCATTGGCGGTGGAGGCAGGTAAGAAGATGTTCCTCGCTCCTGCGGTGTCACACACAGCGATGTGTGCTGCCTTAGGAATGAGGAATAACATTGCTAATGAGAGGTGAACGATTTTTGGTTTTAGAACGACCTCTCCATGGCAAACGATTTTTGACACTTTTGCGATTGTTTTAGCTCGCACATATGTGTCACACGCTGCGATAACATTAATGACGCTGGATGTGCGTCACTAACGACGTGACCCCGACGATAAATCATTAACGATATCGTAGCATGTAACGCCCCCTTTAGTGTATCCTGTGTGATGTATATAAATCAGCATCAGTGTCTCCTTTGTGAGGTATATTCATCAGCCTCAATGTCTCCTATGTGATGTACATAGATCAGATTCAGTGTCTCCTATGTTATTTACAGTAATGAGCCAAAGGATAAAAATGTTTTGAACTTTTGACTATCAGCCTCCATATCTCACGATCTACTTCATTTTTGAGCATGAGACTGTCATCATATTATAGAAAATCATCTTGGCTATGTCATGCATAAATTTGACTTGAAAGTATTTAGCATATGTTTAGTTATGTAGATCCTTTTTTTCAAGCCACCATTCCAGACTCTTGTAACCTGCATCTCACAGTGCTTGTGTGGACATCTGTGATCTCACTATTTCCACCTCCACTGTCATGTTTGCTGCACCAGAACTGATAGACCTTGTGTTGAGCTGATTTCTTGACTCCGATATTTTGCCTGGACATCCACCTCTTGGCTTTTGAACTATGGCCTCTTGGCTATTCTCCCAACTGTCATGGCACTCACATAATGTAGTTTATTAATTTTCTTGGCCGAGAGATTGCTATCGATGAGCCGCCTGATCCTGTTTCTCTTTTCTTAGGAAATTTTCATGGCTGCTCCTTGATTTCAACCAGAGACATTTTGATTGGGAATCAAGCTAAAAACACACTGAGCTAATAGGGAACATTAGAACAGGTTGTTATTTGTAGCATACAGGATGAAAAAGATTTTTCCACCACCTTTAGCAAAACAGTAACAATGTACTGACAAGATTCTGCATAATTAATTATATGCTAAATAGTTGAAAGTCAAATTTATGTATGAGATAGCCAAGATGATTATCTATAAAATGAAGGTCATTTCACATTTGAAGCTGTAGTGGATTGTGAAAGTAAGAAGTTCAAAACATTGTTACCCTTTTGCTTGTTATCTACAAAAATGCTACGTAACTGGAAAAATAGTGAAAATCTGTTGGAAAATAGCACTTTAATCATTGTTGTCAGTTTAATTGAAGCATAGGCTATAAGGAGAAAATGCAGTTATATTCCCCCCTGCAGCCGCTCACATGCAGTCTTTGGAGCAATGCTCACTTTACAGTTCGTGGGCTGTAATTCCTGCTTGCACCTTGACTGATGTGAAGAGCAGAATGTCCAAGAGTAGGTGTAGTGACTACAGCCCTCCGTACCACCACTACAATTACTAGAAAAGAGCAGCTGAAGGGGGAATTTCCACAGAGGAAACACACCAAAAATGTATATGCTGATTTTCCAGTAATGCAATTTTATAGGGAAAATCTGCATATAAAACTCAGCGTATCCACAAGAAAAATTGACATGTTGCTGATTTAAAACACGCACCACAGGTCAGTTTTCGCAGCCTAAAAAAAGCATAATGAGCGTGAGATTTCTATAAGTCCTATCCACTTTGCAGGGAAAATGTGCAGCATCAAAAACTCACAGTAGGAACTTAACCTAAGGTAGAGACTGCTTTGATGTATTGACAGTGACACTTAAAATTTACCCCTAAGGCTATGTGCGCACGTTGCATTTTTTCATGCGTTTACGCAGTGTTTTAAACTGCAGCGTAAACGCATGCGTTCTGCTTCCCCAGCAACGTCTATGAGAATTTAGCAAATTCCACGCGCATTTTGCATTTTTAAACGCAGCGTTTTGCATGTCAAATTTTTGACAAAATCGATGTGTTCTAAAAAGCAACATGTCACTTTTTTGTGCGTTTTGGATGCTTCTCCCACTCTGTCTAGGCAGAGCAAGCATCCAGAACGCATTAATTCTGCATCCATTCTGCATTCACAATGCATCCAAAACGCAGCTTTTTGGCTGCGTTTTGAAACGCGCATGCAGTGAGAAAACGCCCCAGAATATTTGTCACGGCAGAACACAACGTGTGCACATACCCTTAAGCGGGCTTTACACACTGCGATATCGCCGGAATTTTGTCGTTGGGGTCACGGTTTTGGTGACGCACTTCCGCAATCGTTAGCGATATAGCTTTGTGTAACAGCGTTCAGCGATGTAAAATCGTCGCAAAAGCGTGATTTATCGCTAATCGGCTACACGGGTCCTAATTCCCAAAAATCGTTGTAATTTCTTTGTAACTATCGTTGCTCGTTCCTTTCAACATACTTAACGTTACGTGTGACACTACTAAAGCGACTTTAAAAATTGTTGCCTCTTGCGTCATCATCGATACGGGCGTGTATGGTGGTTTAAATGTTCAATACGCCTACTTGTTTCCTATTTGCTAACGCATCTGCTCCATGATTGGACCATAATATATGTAATACGCTAACATCCTTTTAGCGTTTATCCATTTGGTGGGTTCATTTCCTAGGTTCATTTCGTCGGTTTTGGACGTGTCCTGCTGCCTCCGTGTCCGGCGTTTAGTTAGGCGTCATTCGTCTGTGAGATAAACTTCGCATGTGAGTTTTTTTTTTTTTAATTATATTTTTTTTTTTCTTACTATAATTGTTGTATATTTGGCCTTTTTTATAGGATTTATGTCTTCCTTTGTATTATAACATTTAAATATTGTTGTAGAATTAAATGGGGTTTATCTTAATTTATTAACTAGCCAATATCATGACTGTATTTGTGTTTCTTTAATACATTACAGTTAGATATATTATATTATCCATAATTGTATGTTAATCAAGATTGCTGGCATCCAAAGTGTAACGGTTAAAAGACGTCAAACATTACTGTGACCAATAAGAATAATAATCATATTTGTTAAGGGGTTTTATTGTGCGATCCAAATAAAATTTTGCTATTATTATCCCAAAAAGTTTTTATTAGAAAATACCACAACAAATACTATATTATTCTCTGTTATACAGGCTAAATATGCGTAGTGAGCCGGAAAATGCCGTAATAGCTGCCATGCTTGTAGCCGGAGGAGCCCTTGCACTTGCCGAGGATCATGACATGCGATGCCGAACAAGAAAAAGAAGAATTTGGGCACGCAAATGGCTACTAGAGAGACAACGCTATACTCACATGCACCTTGTAAGAGACCTACAAGAGCATAACCCACATGACTTTCGAAACTACTTACGCATGTCGGAAAGCTCGTTCTCATACCTTTTAGAGAAAGTCCGCCCTTATATCCAGCGCAATAATACAGTAATGCGTCAGGCAGTACCTGTAGACGAGCGTTTGGGGGTGACTCTTCGATTCTTGGCTACAGGACGCAGTTTGACTGACCTTCAGTATTCATCAGCAGTGTCCCGCTCTCTACTTAGCTCATTAATTCCAGAGACATGTTTGGCAATAGCACATGCTTTACATGACTACATGCATTTGCCAAATAGTCCTACTGATTGGGACAAAATTGCTAATACATTCAACCTATTATGGCAATTCCCTAATTGTGGTGGCGCTATTGACGGCAAACACATAAGGATAATGCAGCCACATAATTCTGGCTCATATTATTACAACTACAAGGGCTACCACAGCATTATCCTTATGGCGGTTGTCAACGCAACTTATGATTTTCTGTACATTGATATCGGCATGAATGGCCGAGTTTCTGATGGTGGGGTATTTGAACATACGGAGTTTGCATTACGGCTCAAACAAAATCAACTCCAATTACCCACAAACCAAAATACCATTGGAAATTTAAATTTTGTTTTTTTGGCGGACGAGGCCTTTCCATTACTACGTAATTTGTTACGGCCATATCCACTTACAGGCTTGAATGTTGAAAGACGCATTTTTAATTATCGTCTATGCAGAGCTAGAAGAGTTGTCGAGAATGCTTTTGGCATATTAAGCAGTAGATTTCGTATCTTTTCCATGCCAATCAACTTAAAACTTGAATCCATTGACAATGTTGTGCTTGCATGCTGTTATTTGCATAATTTTCTCAGAAAAAGAGATGGTCTTGAATATGTTCCACCTGGCTTTGTTGATGTAGAAAATCCAAGTAATGGTGTTGTTGAGCTGGGGGCATGGCGTCAGCAAGGTAACCCACTGGATAATCTTTTGCCACAGCCACCCCTGTCACGTAGTATGATGGATGCAATGGAAAACAGAGCTAATTATTGTAATTTTTTTAATGGCCCAGGGGCTGTGTCATGGCAGCATGTTTATAATTAATTCATGAGTTTAGGTGCTCTTTAAACATGAGATTGCATGGTTGTGTTTAAATAATGTAAGTCATAATTTTTTTTTGGTATTTTTTTTTTTCTTTTAACTCAAATTGCCTTAAGTGTGGAAAGATTCTGATTTTGAGTTGAAAAATGTTTATTGTGTTATTAAAGTAAATTGTTTGATGTAACTTAATACAACATTGTGAATATAGTTTTTTGAAGTTTATTGTGATAACATGTTTAATCATTACAAAATAATGTATGATTGTAAACAAAATATTTATTTGGGCAAAATTTTTCTTTTCCAAATTATCAAAACAATATAACTAAACAATTAAGCAGTACAAGCATTCTGTCAATCATTTTTCTCGATTGATTATTTAAATTTACTACTATGTATGTTTTAAACATGACATAAAACATTATGATTTAAAAAAAAAACGGCACTTTTCCATAACTAAAATATAATTCAAAGATAATTCTTTAATAAACACAAAAAACAAAGTGATAAAAACAAAAAAAAACCATTTGCGCATAAAAAAATGAGCACATAAGTATTACTAATGTACATTACGGCGACATACAATGTTCAGTTTGTTCACATATAAATAAAGAAACGTCATGACGTACAAACGTCTAAATGACCATGTGACACGCCACACTGTGTACCTGCTGATCTAAAGCGAAACTGAAAGGGAAAATGGCAACCAACAAACGTTCAAAGGTCTGGGGCCAAGGGGAGGTCCAATACTTGGTGAAAAGGATGGATGCACTGGACTATATATGTGCAAAGACATATCCACGTCCTATGGGACATAAAAGGAGTGTTGTGAAAAAAATATGCAGGGGCCTGTTCCGTAAATTTCATATCAGACGCACATCAACACAGGTACTGAAGAAATGGGCTGATTTAAAGTACAGGGATAAGGAGAGAATAGAAGAAATTCGAAGTAGCCTGGTATTGATAGCTGGTAAGATAATTTTTTCATACATACATTATCTATATTTTTGATTAATAATATAAAAACATAACAGTTTTAAAAATCATTAACGGTCTGCAGTGATTTGTTAGATCAAAAAATCACATTATATGTTGTTGTTTGGGTTTAATGAAAAGTGTTTTTATTTAATGTTAACAGATGTAAACTCATTGAATAATGAGTCAAGGCAGCCCACCAACAATACTGATGAAAATGTAGTCCAGCAGCTGTCTGCAAGCATGGATTCCAACCCTGAAAATAGCCTACCCATTTTAAATGAGGAAGCAGACAGCCTTGATTATGATGTTCTGTCACCATCATCAGGACATGGTGATGCTGATGTAACGTCTGAAGAGAATATGGAGGACAATGGTACTGATGTGGTTTTCCAAAGTTAGTACAGTGGAAAATCTTTAGCTACATGGCTAATACTCTAACAAAATTACCTTATGTTTCAATTAGGTGGTAGAGGATCAGGTTGGGACATGAGCGCATCATCCGGAGATGAACGTGAAAAACAAGTTGTCAGTAATGGTAAGTTTCATGAGTGTACAACATAATGGTAAATGTTTCAATTTTTCATTGTTTAATATAATTTTTATAACCAAACGCTAAAATATATAACAATAACTGTTTTTTTTGTTGTTTTTTTTACAGAAATAGTCACACTATATGATGTTTATGTGTCTGCGAACCGACTCAAAGAAGCCTCTGCGGCGCATGATGCCCTAATCCTTAAATATATTAATCAACGTAATAAATAAATGATGTTTGTTTTGTAGATTTCTATGTTAACCATGTATGTCTAATTGTTTGTAAACTAAGATTTTACCAGAAAAATATTTTTTAAAATTGCAAAAAAAATTAGACAAGTTAATAAATAAATCTAAATTAAAATAAAAGTTTTAAACCATTTTCACAAAAATTGTGCCTAATTGATTCGAAAAACACATTATTTCATATGGCAGGTTTATTATCTGTGGAATGGTTACACATTTGTTATTTTCACAAATATGCACGAAATATCAGGCAACAGAAGGAATACAATAATCACCAAAAACATACGAAAATAATATAAAAAAACAATACAACTACTTCTTTTTGCGTTTGTTAACCAAACTCATGCGTGACCTACAGCCACGCACACCACCCTTTCGAAGTGCTTGTCTTGATGGCTCTGCTGCAGCTTGAGGAATTTCAGGGGCATCAACAGGATCAACAGGATCAACAGGTTCAACAGGGTCAACAGGTTCAACAGGTTCAACAGGTTCAACAGGTTCAACAGGATGAGAAACCTCGCCAATGGCAACATAGGATGAGTCTGTTAGTTTTTTTGCTCTTGCCAAACGTAAGACATCCTGGATTAAACATTGGGCTATGTATTTTTGATCTGGGGTAAGTTCACGCATTTCATCATCCACAAACATAGCAATACCAGAAAGGGGTGGTCTGTTGTGCTGGTCTAGGATGTTTTGTGCCACTCCCATCAGTTTTGTTACAGCTGTAGTAGTGTTTGGAGGGATGGTTTTTTTTCTCCTTTGCCAACTTTGTGTGTAGGACACATTGGATGGGCCTGCCTCAACCAAATCAACATTGGTTAATTGGCTAGCAGGAGTTTCCATTAGTTGTTCAGATGTTGATTGCTGACTTGTTGTTGGCTCCTGCAATACAAAATTAACATGAATAAATAAAATTGTCATTCAAATCTATTTTTCTAAACAAAATTTGTACACTTTTACATATATATTGGAAAGTAGACAAATATTCATTTCATCATCAATAAAAAATACCAAAAACAATTTTTAAAACCAATTAGGACAATTTTAAAAATTATACCTCAGATATAGTCACTTCATTGTTCGCATCAGGGGGAATATCACCACCAATATTGAGGCTACTGGTTGATGGCCTGTGAAGCTCCTGGTCCCTTGTGAAATTTAATAAATCAAAATACCACAGCGTTGGGACGTAGACATCACCAGTGCCAGCACCAGAACGCTTGGATTCCTCTATTTTGTTCAGTTCTTTCTTATAAACTGTGCGTATTGCCTGTATTTTTCTTTTAACCAGATCCTCGGTACCTTTTTGATTAGGATGGTATTTGTCATATATTGCAATCATTTTAAGGTACGCATCCTTTTTAAGTTGTCTATTGCTGTACTCGGGGGATTTAATTTTCCATAAGGGTGTTTGCGTCTGGTACACCTCAATGAATTCACGTAGGAATTCCTCCTTATTAGTACACATCTGTAAAACAGTAAATTGGAGATACATCAGTACAAGCACTGATTTAAATGAGAATAAAAAAGATTTAAAAAAAAAAAAAAAAAAAAAAATTTGCACATACACGTCAGGCAAACATTAAATTGGAGCAAAATCAGTACAAACTATGATTTTGACCAAATTAAACAAAGAAAAAAACTAAAACATTATATACAGCAAATACTATAGCACATACACGTCTGGCTAACATTAAATTGGAGCAAAATCAGTACAAACAATGAGTTTAAAAAATACATTAAAAAAATAATTAAAAAAAAAACCATAACACATACCTTGAAGCAAAGAAAAGCAAGTCCAGATGACAGTTGCGTCCAGATGACAGTTGTTTTCCAAAATAAGTTGTGCGAGGACAAACGCAAATGGGTAGACAACAGCTGCAAGAATGAACACGCATCTGCGCACATTTATACTACCAACAACCAATGAAAATCTATAGCGCTGATTAAACAAATGAGTCGAGGCAAGCAGGGGTGTAGCGAGTTTACAATTCTACTACATCAAGATGCACTTTGTGTGGGGAACCAACGCCCATATCGCCATGACACTTGGAAATCCATGCGGTGAGACAGCTACACAACGATAATATTGTTCCTCATTACATCGGGACACGAGATAGCTTGAAAGGTGACTATAACAGAGATTGTGACATGTGACCGTAAGCACACGACAAAAACATGGACACACAGCGATGAACACACATCGCGCTAACGAACAGGGCGTGCCGCACATACGGCGACATCGCACCCGATATCGCAGTGTGTAAAGTAGCCTTTAGGCTACATGCGCACACTGCGGTTTTTGTCGCATTTTTGTTGCATTTTTTGGTGCAGTTTTGTTGTCAGAACTTTCTGACATTTGACTTCCCAGCAAAGTCTATGAGAATTCAGATTTGCTATGTGCATCTGGCAGTTTATTTGTCAGCTGTTTTTTTGTCAAAAGTTGGTGACAAAAAAGATGTAGCATGTTCATTCTTCTAGCATTTTTGTCATCATTTGTCACAAAAAAAACCCATCAAAAAAGCATGCTGTCAATTTGGTGCATTTTTCATGCATTTTTCATGCGTTTTTGGAGCATTTTTGTCACAAAAATGCATCAAAAACACACTAAAAATGCACCTACATTACAAGCATTTTTTTTGCATTTCCAGGCTCTCTCTGACAAGGTGCAGTTTTGGTTGCAGTTTGTGTGCAGAAAAAACTGCAGTGTGCGCATGTAGCCTAAGGGCGGCTTTGCACGTTGCAACATCGCACGTGCGATGTCGGTGGGGCTAAACCGAAAGTGACGCACATCCGGCGTCACTTTCGACGTCGTAGTGTGTAAATCCTAGATGATACGATTAACAATCGCAAAAGCGTCGTTATCGTATCATCGGTATATTCTCCAACATTTCCATAATGGCGGTGCAGAGACAGGTATGATGTAGTTCCTTGTTCCTGCGGCAGCACACATCGCTGTGTGTAAAGCCGCAGGAGCAAGGAACATTTCCTTACCTGCCTCCCGGCTGCAATGAGGAAGGAAGGAGGTGGGCGGGATGTTTACATCCTGCTCATCTCCGCTCCTCCGCTGCTATTGGCCATCTGCCGTGTGACGTCGCTATGACGCCGCACGACCCGCCCGCTTAGGAAGGAGGCGGGTCGCCGGCCAGAGCGACGGTCACAGGGAAGGTGAGTGCATGTGAAGCTGCCGTAGCGATAATGTTCGCTACACCAGCTATCACAAGAGATCATACCTGCGACGGGGGCGGGAACTATCGCGTGCGACATCGCAGCATCGGCTTGCGATGTCGTAATGTGCAAAGCCCGCCTAAGAGTAACCATGAGGAGATGATCAGCAGCCTGCATAAAGTCTGATAAGTGCAATCCCACTGTTGTTATACTGTATATACTTACTATCTAAAGTACTTCTGTTCAAGCTTTGGCTTCTTATGAGATTGTCTGTACCCAACAAGCTTGTTTCCTTCTTGTGAGTAAAGTTGTTCCTGAGATGTCTTCTGTGTAGATCTGCATTCCTTCTGCAATTCTTGAATGGAGACCCACTCTACCACCTACTGCCACTACATTTTGTATTTCATTGGAGGCACACCACCCAACCACCCGTTATACAAGTAATTCATGCGGTCATAGTTTAGGTTTCATTACAATTTTTTTATCGAATGTATAAAACTCAATGGCGCCATGTTTTGTCAGCTCATTTTTTGCACTGTGAAGTTAAAGGGAACCTGTCACCAGATTTGGTGACTATAAGCTATAAGCATTCTAACCTGCTGTATATAAGAGTCCAGGCCGCTGTGTAGAATGTAAAAATGACTTAAATGGTCGGTACGGTGCAGACGGGTCAGATGGGTGGCTCTATTCTCCGGGTTCGGCACCTCCTCTTTTGGCCATCTTTGTCCTCTTTCTTCTGAAGCTGGGATGCATGATGCATCCTACATCATGCACATGCGGCGGCATTGAGATCCTGCACACGGACAGATCAAAGCATTGTAGGGCGCCTGCGCAGGACCTCAATGCCGGCGTGTGTGCATGACGTAGGGTGTGTCATGCACCCAGGCTTCAGAGGAAGGAGGACAAAGATGGCTGAAAGAGGAAGCGCCGCACCCGGAGAATGGAGCCTCCCATCTGACCTGTCTGCACCATACCGACCGTTATGTGAGTATTATAACGTTTTTTTTACGTTCTACACAGTAGCCTTGGCTCTTATATACAGCATGTTGGAAAGCTGTATATAAGAGCCCACTGGTAGTGGCAGCAGCTTATAGGCCCCAAATCTGGTGACAGATTCCCTTTAAGGAACTAATAAAGTATAATTCAATATTTTATCTAGGAAACACAGGACATGTTATGTAAATATTTGGTTCTACGTAAGATCATAAGAATATATTTTAAGTACATTATATCAATTATACAGAAATTAGATGTATTTATCCCTATAACAGTTTGGTTTATTTGGCCTCTACTCTTAGGGGCACTTTGCACACTGCGACATCGCAGGTGCGATGTCGGTGGGGTCAAATTGGAAATGACGCACTTCCGGCATCGCATGCGACATCGCAGTGTGTAAAGGCTGGATGATACGATTAACGAGCGCAAAAGCGTCGTAATCGTATCATCGGTGCAGCGTCGGCGTAATCCATGATTACGCTGACGCGACGGTCCGATGTTGTTCCTCGCTCCTGCGGCTGCACACATCGCTGTGTGTGAAGTCGCAGGAGCGAGGAACGTCTCCTACCGGCGTCACTGCGGCTTCCGTAGGATATGCGGAAGGAAGGAGGTGGGCAGGATGTTGACATCCTGCTCATCTCCGCCCCTCCGCTCTGATTGGCCGCCTGCCGTGTGACGTCGCAGTGACGCCGCACGACCCGCCCCCTTAACAAGGAGGCGGGTCGCCGGCCACAGGGACGTCGCACGGCAGGTGAGTGTGTGTGTGAAGCTGGCGTAGCGATAACTTTCGCTACGCCAGCTATCACCACATATCGCTGCTGCGACGGGGGCGGGCACTATCGCACTCGGCATCGCAGCATCGGCCTGCGATGTCGCAGTGTGCAAAGTGCCCCTTAGAATAAAGCCTTCCTAGAATAAAGCTTGTGGTTTTGGGAAAGAATATGGATTTCCTTAGTAATTATGTATGATATCATAGCAAAAACTGAGCTGGATCTTCATAATAATGCTTGCATGCTAATCCAATTACAGTACTTATCTACGGAAAGGAAATTCAATACTGATTGTTTTACTATTTCACATTATGTCATTCTAAGTACTCATAATACGTTTTGATATTTTGAATATATATAATTATATGGAAATTATATGTAATTGAAACATTGTATTTCTCAGCATTGTAGGTTAGAAATGTTACAGTGTAACTTGAAACACACTGGAAAGGTAAAGTCTTCAGTTTACTCCCTTGTCAAATGATTTACATTGCAATCTATTTTTCTACATATAACTAGATTGCTATTATGCATTGGTGTGAAATAAAATATGAAGTCATCAGAATCATCATATGTAATATATTTTAAGTACTGTATTTTTTGAACCATAAGACGCACACTTTTTTCCCCCAAATGTTGGGGGAAAGTGGGGGGTGCGTCTAATGGTCTGAATATAGGGCTGCGGTCGGGAATGAGGGTGCTGCGGTGGAGTGGGTCATCGGCGGCACGAGCAGGCTGTGGCAGCACCTGCCGTGACCACATGGGCCCGCTCATTACATATGCACGCCCATCATCCCGCCCATCATCTCTCAGCGCTGAACCCGACGCTGACAGGTGGGCGGGATGATGGGCGGGGGGTGTAAGTAAACAGTCGGTCGTGATCACCCATGGCAACTACAGCCTTGAGTGATCATGTGTGGCTGTATTCACTGCCCCCCGTGCATCATCATCAGCGCGAGGGGGCAGTGAATTAGTACGGCATAATCACCATTCCCCTGCAGCACCACGATGTCCTCCTGTCTATGCTGGTCAGCTGATCTGTGTAGAGAGCGGTGAGCACAGCGATGACATCATTGCTGTGCGCGCCGCTAGTCACGTAGGTCAGCTGACCGGCAGACGGGAGGACATCGCGGTGCTGCAGGGAAGTGAACGGTGACGGCTCCACACTCCAGCGGTGCTGCTGCTGCCCCAGACAGGGGGAGAAGCAATGCTGCATGGAGCGAGGAAAGGTGAGCATAAACGTTTTTTTTTTGTGTGATACAGAATACATGCCATATACCAGGATGGGGTTATTTATCAGGATAGGTGTATATAGCAGGATGGGGCCATATAGCAGGATGGATGGGGTATATAGCAGGATGGATGGATGGGGGTATATAGCAGGATGGATGGCGGTATATAGCAGGATGGGAATATATAGCAGGATGGGAGCATATTTCAGGATGCCAGTATATAGCAGGATAAGGGAATATACCAGGATGGGGTACATATACAAGGCAGGAGGATCATTACCAGGATGGGGTACCTTAGCAGAGAATTTGTAGACATTACCCCCATAACAGTGTTAGCAGCAGATCCTCGCCTCATAACAGTATGTCATGACCACATTTTTTGCTTAAAATGTTATTTTCCTATTTTCCTCCTCTAAAACCAGGGTGCGTTCTATGGTCCAGTGCGTTTTATATTCCGAAAAATACGGTATATGTTCAAAATTCCAAACCATTGTGGAACGAGTTGTACTTTTAAATTAAGCTATTAGTTTTACCATACAGTGTCCTGGAAAACGGCAAAAACATTACAAATATGGAAAAATTGAAAAAAAAGTGCGATTGCACAATTGTTCTTGAGATATTTGAATGAAATGAACTGCCTACAATATACAATGAACTCGCTGCCGCCTGACCACCGTGCGAAGCTGCCGCCCGACCACCGTGCGGAGCTGCCGCCCCACCACCGTGCGGAGCTGCCGCCCAACCACCATGTGGAGCTGCCGCCCAATCTACACCCCACCTACTGTCTCCTCCCCATAATCCTATAGAATGTAAGCCCGCAAGGGTAGGTCCCTCTTCCCTCTGTACTAGTCATAGTATCATAGTTTTTAAGGATGAAGGGAGACTCTAAGTCCATCTAGTTCAACCCGTAGCCTAACATGTTGATCCAGAGGAAGGCAAAAAAACCCCAATGTGGCAAAGAATTTCCAATAGGGAAAAAATGTCCTTCCTGACTCCACATCCGGCAATCAGACTAATTCCCTGGATCAATACCCTGTCATAAAATCTAATATACATAACTGGTAATATTAAATTTTTCAAAAAAGGCATCCAGGCTCTGCTTAAATGTTAGTAGTGAATCACTCATTACAACATCATGCGGCAGAGAGTTCCATAGTCTCACTGCTCGTACAGTAAAGAATCCTCGTCTGTGATTATGATTAAACCTTCTTTCCTCAAGACGTAGCGGATGCCCCCGTGTTCCAGTCGCAGGCCTAGGTGTAAAAAGATCTTTGGAAAGGTCTCTGTACTGTCCCCTCATATATTTATACATTGTGATTAGATCCCCCCTAAGCCTTCGTTTTTCCAAACTAAATAACCCCAAGTTTAATAACCTGTCTTCGTATTGCAGCCCACCCATTCCTCTAATAATCTTGGTCGCTCTGCTCTGCACCCTCTCCAGTTCAGCTATGTCCTTCTTATACATCGGTGACCAGAATTGTACACAGTATTCTAAGTGCGGTCGCACTAGTGACTTGTACAGAGGTAGAACTATATTTTTTTCATGAACACTTATACCTCTTTTAATACATCCCATTATTTTATTAGCCCTGGCAGCAGCTGCCTGACACTGTCCACTAAAGTGAAGTTTACCATCCACCCATACACCCAAGTCTTTTTCTGTGTCTGTTTTACCCAGTGTTCTACAATTAAGTACATAATCATAAATGTTATTTCCTCTACCCAAGTGCATGACCTTACATTTATCTACATTAAACTTCAATTGCCACTTCTCAGCCCAATCCTCCAATTTACATAAATCTCCCTGTAATATAAAATTATCCTCCTCTGTATTGATTACCCTGCAGAGTTTAGTATCATCTGCAAATATTGAAATTCTACTCCGCATGCCCCCAACAAGGTCATTTATAAATATGTTAAAAAGAAGCGGGCCCAATACTGACCCCTGTGGTACCCCACTATGAACTGAGACCCAGTCCGAGTACGTACCATTAATAACCACCCTTTGTTTCCTATCACTGAGCCAGTTTTTAACCCAGTTACACATATTTTCCCCTATCCCCATTATTCTCATTTTATGTACCAACCTTTTGTGTGGCACCGTATCAAAAGCTTTTGAAAAGTCCATATACACAACATCCACTGCATTTCCCTGGTCCAGACTTGAACTTACCTCTTCATAGAAGCTGATCAAATTAGTTTGACAGGATCGATCCCTCATAAACCCATGTTGATACTCTGTCATAAAGTTATTTTTCTTGAGATACTCCAGTATAGCATCTCTCAAGAAACCCTCAAGGATTTTACCAACCGTAGAGGTTAAACTTACCGGCCTATAATTTCCCGGCTCAGTTTTTGTCCCCTTTTTGAATATTGGCACCACATTTGCTATGCGCCAGTCCTGCGGTACCGACCCTGTTATTAAGGAATCTGAGAAGATTAAAAATAATGGTCTATCTATCACAGAACTCAATTCCTGTAGTACTCTGGGGTGTATGCCATCCGGGCCCGGAGATTTGTCAACCTTAGTGATTTCGAGGCGGCGGCGTACTTCCTGCTGGGTTAAGCAGGTAATATTCAAGGGTGAATTTATGGTATCACTGGTCATGTCATCTGCCATGGCATTTTCTTGTATAAAAACCGTAGAAAAAAAGTCATTCAGCAGGTTGGCTTTACCCTCATCCCCTTCCACCATTTCACCAAGACTATTTTTAAGGGGGCCAACACTATCACTTTTCAGTTTTTTACTGTTTATGTAGTTAAAGAATATTTTAGGATTATTTTTACTTTCTCTCGCAATGAGTCTCTCTGTCTCAAACTTAGCTAACTTAATTTGCTTTTTACATATTTTATTTAATTTTCTATAATTATATAATGCCTCATCACTACCTACCCTCTTTAATTCTTTTAAGGCTTTCTGTTTTTCTTTTATTGCTTCCCTTACAGCTCTATTTAGCCATAGGGGTTTCCTCCTATTTCTAGCATGTTTGTTCCCATAGGGTATATTTTCTGCACAAGCCCTATTCAGGATGCTCATAAAAGTCTCCCATTTGCTTTGTGTACTTTTATTACTTAGTACATCATCCCAGTTTATTGCACTAAGATCATCTCTCAACCGTTTAAAATTTGCTTTCCTGAAGTTTAGTGTCCTTGTAGCCCCTCTACTAGACATCTTACTAAAGAATACATGAAAACTTATTATTTTGTGATCACTATTCCCCAAGTAACCCCCAACTTGTATATTTGATATGCGGTCTGGCCTATTGGTTAGTACAAGGTCTAGTAGTGCTCCCCCTCTTGTGGGGTCCTGTACCATTTGTGAAAGGTAATTATCTTTCATTGTTATCAAAAATCTATTTCCTTTGCTGGAACTGCAAGTTTCTGTTCCCCAATTTATATCAGGATAGTTAAAGTCCCCCATAATAATTACCTCTCCGAGACTCGCTGCTTTATCAATTTGCTTTATGAGGAGATTCTCTACCTCTTCGATAATATTCGGCGTCTTATAACACACCCCTATCAGTATTTTATTATTCATTCTCCCCCCCCCTTATCTCCACCCATAGGGACTCTACATTCTCAGTACCCTCACATATGTTGTCACGCAGGATGGGTTTTAAGGATGATTTTACATATAGACACACACCTCCCCCTCGCTTATTTGTACGGTCATTCCTGAATAGGCTATAACCCTGTAAATTAACAGCCCAGTCATAGCTCTCATCCAGCCATGTCTCTGATATCCCCACTATATCATAATTTTCTTCCAACAATATTAATTCTAATTCCTCCACCTTATTTGTGAGGCTTCGGGCATTAGTGTACATGCACGTTACGTATGACTCTGTACCTGTATTCCTGCTTACTGTATTAACTGTCCTAACCCTTCCCCCCCGTACCACCCCCAATTTCATTACTTGTGCCCTGGTCACTATTTGCACTACATTCCCCTTCTATAAAGTGAATACCCTCGCCTCCCATTCCTAGTTTAAACACTCCTCCAACCTTCTAGCCATTTTCTGCCCCAGCAGAGCTGCACCTTCCCCATTAAGATGCAGCCCATCCCTAGCATAGAATCTGTAGCCAACTGAAAAGTCGGCCCAATTCTCCAGGAACCCAAAACCCTCTTTCCTACACCAATTCCTGAGCCACCTGTTAACCTCCCTGATTTCTCTTTGCCTCTCTGGTGTGGCTCGTGGCACAGGTAGTATTTCCGAAAATACCACCTTTGAGGTCCATGCTTTAAGCTTACAACCTAATTCCCTGAAATCATCTTTAAGGACCTTCCACCTACCTCTAACTTTGTCATTTGTGCCAATGTGTACAATGACTGCTGGGTCCTCCCCAGCCCCTCCCAGTAATCTGTCAACCCGATCAGCGATGTGCCGAACTCGAGCGCCAGGAAGACAACACACTGTTCGGCGATCCCTGTCTTTGTGACAGATTGCCCTATCTGTCCCCCTAATAATTGAGTCCCCCACTACCAGTACCTGTCTTGCCTGCCCTGCACTCCTATTCCCCCCCTTACTGGAGCAGACACTCCTCTGGCGTTCAGAGGTCATGCCTTGCTGCAGCAATGCTACCCCTGTAATGACATCCCCCTCATCTGCCAAGTTTGCAAACCTATTGGGGTGTGTCAGTTCAGGACTAGCCTTCCTAGCACTTTTCCCTTTACCCCCCTTTCTAACTGTCACCCAGCTACCTACCTCACCGTCCTGCCGCTCCCTACTACGATCCTCCCCCACATCTGACCCAGCAAGCTGCTGCTCAGTGAGCAGCACACTCCTTTCCATATTGCTAATGCATCTCAGAGTTGCCAGCTTCTCATTTAGATCCAGTATCTGGGCTTCCAAATGTGCAACTTGCTCACATCTCGAACAACAGTATGCACCCTCGAACGGCTTTTCAAGGACTGCATACATGAGACAAGATGTACACTGGATCGCATTAGCAATAGTGGAGCACATTTTCTAATGGGGATAGCACTAAACAAATGTTAAGTAATTAAACAACTAAATACAAACAATTCTACTCACACTTACTTTTGCTCACACTTTGCTCACTCACGCTCACAATGAAGAAGACAGGCTAAAATTCGCGGCGCGCGGTTTTCAGAAGTCTTCCTTCCGGCTGTAACGGCCAAAACCCGGTTCTCCTTGAGCTCGCGGTGACTCTTCACTTATCCCAGAAGGCACTGGGAATATGCAAATTATCCTCGCAAGACTCCTTCCCTGGCTTTCAGAAGTCTTCCTTCCGGCTGTAACGGCCAAAACCCGGTTCTCCTTGAGCTCGCGGTGACTCTTCACTTATCCCAGAAGGCACTGGGAATATGCAAATTATCCTCGCAAGACTCCTTCCCTGGCTTCCCAGTCTGTCTACTGTAACTTGTATATGTATTTTGTATGTAACCCCCTTCTCATGTACAGCACCATGAAATTAATGGTGCTCTATAAATAAATAATAATAATAATAATAATAATAATAATAATAATAATATTTTATTCACTGTGTTTACTATATGGTAAAATTGATCTGTGGTTGTGATAGGTCACCACAGGGGCACCATCAGCAGTGTGTGTGTTGTGTGTGACAACGGCAGTCACGTCATGGGTTCATCGGAGTATTTAATGAACTCGGATGACCTCCTAACGACACCCCAGCGACACCCGTGCTATCACGGGTGTCGCGGTAGTAAAATCACGGGTTCATTGAAGTTCCCAATGAATTCTTATAAACCCGTGAAGTCACTGTCACTGCACCAGCGGTAGCGCGGGTGTCGCCAGGAGGAGATCCTAGTTCATTGGATACTCCGACTACCTCTTGATGCCACTGCACACACACTGCTAGATACTCACCTGTCCCCAGTGATGCTGTCCTCAATGCTCAGGTCTCTGGCGATGCTGCTGCTTCCAGGTCCTTCGTGCAGTGAATATGCAATGAGCATAAAGTGCGGGGGTCGGAAGCAAGTGACAGCAGATAAGAAGACTGCAAAACTGGAGACAGGTGAATATAGAAATTTGTTTATTCTATTTAGCAATACCCACCTGAAAAAGACATCATGTGCACATACCCTGCGATTTTACACATAAAGTATATAAAGACATACAGTTACCATACTGATATGCATTCTATATGCATTGTAAATTTTACTTCTGTTAGTGCTTTTCTTCCAGAGATGTTAACAGCACAGTCCTCCTGTGTCCATATGTCACTCCAGTAAAGGTCATTAGTTGATACAACTGTGTGGGAAAGTTCACAGTTTTTATGAGAATGCATTGTAACAGATATATATTGAATATGATGGCCTTTGTAGTTGCTATTATGGAAAGTATCATATGGTCATTAAGATTATTTTACAGCTGTGACCAGATTTCCATATTTTTACTGTAGTGAATGAGCTACACTTTGCTGGAGTGAAATGGACGGAATTTGTTCTTTACAAGTTCCAAATCATGACACAAACTCCAATGATATATAGAGTGCTACTTTATGTCAGACAGGCTGGAGTCATGAGGAGTAAAGGCTTAATGAATGAACCCCTCCTGGCAGACTTGTATACAAACATGCAAATCATATAGGAAACTTCTTTTATTGAGTGTTAAACTTGGTGCAAGAAGAAAACATTTGTATCATATGCAGTGCAGAAGTTTGGTTCTTTAAGCAAGTAAAACTCAAATGACCCTGCACTAGAAATTCTCTAATTGATATATACAGTACATTCTAAAAATCCAGCGTCCAAGGGCTGAATCGGACAACTGGCAATGGCTTTCCTTGTCCTTTTCGGAATATGCAAGTAGAAGCTCCAAAACCATAGATAAACACATATAGAAAAAAGGAGTAAAGGAACCTGCAAGAGGGGTTCTGCTTTTTGCTTTCAGTTTACTGTCTGGGAGCTTGTGGAAGGTGAGTTGTCCAACTCCTTTCACAGGGGGTTTGTGCTGTGTGGCAGCCATCGTTGAGGTGGTTTTATGTCTGTGGAATGGTGTGGCCTGGAGTCTTGGGGACTCAGCCTTGCAACATGGGTGTTGTGAGACACCAGGTCACCTGCCCTGCTGGTGCATTGTCTCTGCGGCAGTGGTTGACGCACAGTGCTGCTCTTTTAAAGTTAAGATAATTTAGGGACTCACTGAGAGATTTGCCGTGACGTGGCAGTGGACTTCATACAGTCTGATCAGTATGTTAAAATAAGAATCTCATGTTCAGTTGTATAATTTTTGCCTAGCGGCATTACATTAATTTATGATATTTGGATGTGCGGTTTATGTTTTTCTCCACAGCTATGAAAGAGTAAAGGAATACTGTGAAAATATTAAGAATATGTTTTAAACCTTAGTAAACCTTAGATTCTCCTTTTTTGTGATAGTCACCTGGAATGACTTCCAATAAAAAGTATGCCTTATTGAGATTTAGTTTATGGAATCATCGACCTTCAGAAAGTCTTTGTGACCATCAGGTGTGTTTTACAGAGGCAGTGTTCATAAATAGGTCAATACAGTGCTGAGTTCTATTCCACAGAGGTTCTCAGAGAGAATATGGCAAGAACCACTCAAATAAGTAAAGAGAAACAGTCCATCACTACCTTAATACATGAAAATCAATTAATCCAGAAAACTGCTACCTTTCAGGTATCCTCTAGTGCAGTAATGAAAACCATCAATCACGATGATGAAATTGGCTTTCATTAGGATTGCATCAGTAAAAGAAGACCAAGAATTACCAGTGCTGCAGAGGATAAGTTCATCAAAGTACCCAGCCTCAGAAGATTCTAATTGACAGCATCTCAGATAATAGCCCTCATAAATGAACCACTGTCCTCAAGAAATAGACAAATCTCAACATCAAATTCAGAATATTTTTAAGGGCACATGTGGTTTGAGTATGGAGGTGCAATAGATGGGATCAAGTCCCCTCAATTTATGGATTCAAATTCCCTGTACTCTCCCAAGTTGATGCAAATGGGAACAGTTTTATTTGTACAATTAGTGTATTACACAGGGACATCTCTGGACATAAATCTTATTAGTGCTTCTGGTGACAATAAGAATATTACAGAGTTTTGACTATTGCTGAAGGTAAAATAAAAACTATAGATATATTATATAATATTAAATATCTGATTCACATATACTCCCTGACACAGGTAGCACTTGTGCAGCCCCACAGAAAGACACTGCTTTAAACATGTTTTTTTTGTGGGCACCATGTATTTTTCTAAATTCATTTTTATAAATCCTGCTATTGTTGTGGAGCTACATTTCATTGGTGATATCATGCGTTCACAGGTGTAGGTGTACTGTTCTATATTGAAATGGAAGATGCTGCTCTCACTCCATGCCCTTGGTAGACATGCAGTTTTCCAACATGACAATGATATAATGATATTGCATGTCTGAAGAAGAAAATCAGTGGCCAAGTATGTCTCCTTATCTTAGCCCAATCAAAACACCTATGAAGATTTCTGAAGAGACAAGTTGAGCATAACTCTCCATTCTTAATTTGATGTTGAGATGTGTCTTGTACTTGATGTTTGGGGATAACTTACAAGGGCTGTTTTTTATGAATAAAACACTTGTGAGAGTACCGTGATTTTGAATGCACACATCTCAACATCAACTATCCCGAGGAAAATGCAGGAAGCAGGTCTTTATCATCAAGTTGTTGCAAAGAAGCAAAACTAAGGAGTGCAAAACAAGAAGAGACTTGCGTGGGCCAAACAACACAAGTACTGGACATTTGATAAATGGAAATCTCTAATGTGGTCTGAGAATCAAAACTTTTGATTTTTTAGTATGAATTACCATGTTTTTGTAAGATACAGATAATGTGAGCAGAAGGTTTCTATATGTGTGGTGCCCACACATTTTCTAAAGTGCCCACATGCTGTCACTTCAGCTGTAGCAAAGCTGGTATCGCTGTGGGACCTTGTGTAAATTACATCAGACCTGGGTGTTTTGTGGGTTAATAAAGGGGTGAAAGAGGGTGTTTTTTGCATTTTATTTCAAATAAAAGATTTTTTCACTATTTTTTTTTCTTTTAAAAATCAGTAGTGGGGGGTCTCATAGATTTTTCACATTACAAATCTAGGGCTTAGTGGCAGCTGTGAGCTGTTATTCGCCCCTTATTACCCCAGTTGCCATCGTACAAGGGAAATCATGGTGGGCTGGTAAAGTTTCGGGATCGTCACATCTAATGGAAGCAACAATCCTGGGTGGCTGCAGGCTGCTATTGTTAGGCTGGGAGGCCCAATAAGAATGAGTCTCCCCAGCCTGAGAATACTGCTCCCAGCTGTCAGGCTTTATCATAGCTGGGTATCAAAATTGGAGGGAATCACACTCCGTTTTTTAAATTATTTATTTAAATAACTTAAAGAAAAAGCCACACGTGGTTCCTCTTATTTTAATACACTGCCAAGATAAGCACGCAGCTGGATGCTGCAGCCTATAGCCGTATGCATTATCTGTGCTGGGTATCATCATATGGGGGGACCCTACACCAATTTAATTATTTTTACACCAATCCAGAACTGCAGACAGGGTCTGTGTTTGAAAGCAGTTATTCACGCTGTCACATAGGCTTGGGGTGCGTCTATGACTGCAGCCAATCAGAAACGTAGGGATTGCCGGTGGGTGGTGGAAGCAATGTATATGTATGAGTGACAATGAACAGCCCAGAAGTAGCGTTAGAGCCGCGTGAGAAACTCGGTAAGTATAACATGATTGCTCCAATCCCCCTTCTACCTCAATTATTAATCACCGGATTCTGGTCCACATAGACTTATATGGGGACAGGAATGCAGGTAGATATCCAGGATCAATTTTGGGCTGGAAACATTTTTTTTTTTTTAAACCTGGTTAGTCCCGCCGATCCTGGGTATCTGCAAGCCTACTTGTCACTAGTGTCCAACCTTTTGATTGGTATTATATAAATTCATTAAAATCAATTAATAAGTTATCTGCTTTAAATCATTCTATGAGACCACCATCAAGCAAAACCAAAGGTAAATTGCATTAAGTGATGCAATGTTATCCACATATGTACAGTGGTGGGATAAAAATGTTTGCCCCCTTTCTGTTTTCTTATTTTTTTGCATGTTTGTCACACTTAAATGTTTCAGATCACCAAACAAATTAAAATATTGGACAAAGATAACACAAGGCCTTTACTATTATGTATTAATTGAAAAATAAATCCAAACCTACAGTGCTGTGTGATTGCCCTTTAAGCCTAATAACTGGCTGGGCCACTTTTAGCAGCCACAAAAGTTTCCGATATAGGGCAATCAGTCTTTTCCAGCTCTCTTGAGGAATTTTGGCCCAGTCATCTTTGCAGAATTGTTATTATTCAGCCACACTGGGGTTTCCGAGCACGAACTGCATTTTTTGGTCATGCCACAGCATCTCTATCAGATTAAGGTCAGAACTTTAACTTAGTCACTCCAAAGTCTTAATTTTGTTTGACTTAACCATTCAGGGGTGGACTTCTGGGGTGTTTTAGATCATTGTCCTACTGTATAACCAAAGTGCGCTTTAGTGTTTGTGCACATAATTCCGAACACAAGCTTTCCTGGGAAGCTTGTGTTACAGTTCAGGTCCAGTTTGGGTCCAGGAGCTATAAAAAAAGTACATTACTAAAAAACATTATGATTATACTTACAGGTCCCACAACGCGTCCTGCAGACTCTACAAGCATCTCTACAGAGAGAGAAGCAGGCTGACACTGAGGGTATGATTCCCCTTGCGTATGACTTGTGCGAGTCTCGCATCGGTATCACCCGGCACAGACTGACACTCTCCTGACATGAGCGCCTCAGCTGCATGGAAATACATGCAGTTTCCCGCCTGTCAGGAGATTGTGCGCCATGCTAGGTGATACCAATGCGATACTCGCACAGTGATAAGGCTGCTTTACACTTTACAATTTCTCGTGCGATCGCATTTGCGATCGCCCCCGCCCCAATCGTTTGTGCAGCACGGGCAATTTCTTGCCCGTGTCGCACAATGTTGTAAGCCCCCATCACACGTACTTACCTTCCAAACGAGCTCGCTGTGGGCGGTGAACATCCACTTCCTGAAGGGGGCAGGATGTTCGGCATCACATTGATGTCACACAGCGGCCGGCCAACAGAAGCGGAGGGGTGGAGATGAGCGGGACGTAAACATCCCGCTTACCTCCTTCCTTCAGCATTGCTGGTGGGACGCAGGTAAGCTGTATTCATCATTCCCGGGGTGTCACACGGAGCGATGTGTGCTGCCCCGGGTACAATGAACAACATGAGGTGCGATTTTTAGAAAATGAGCGACGTGTCAGCGATGAACGAGAAGGTGAGAATTACTGCTCGTTCATAGCTGTCACACACTACTATATCACTAACGATGCCGGATGTGTGTCACTTACGACGTGACCCCGCCGACATCTCGTTAGATATATCGTAGCGTGTAAAGCCCACTATAATAAAAGTTCAATCGAATCCATGAGCCATGGACTTGGGTGAACCCTGACATCACCACAAACACGGTTGAAAAGAGCCAAAGACTGCCGAGTGATGAGCAGTGCAGTGAATACCCCCGGAAGGTAACAGGACCTTCCATGACATCATAGCCATGTGACCAGCCTATAACCCAATGTCTGTACGACATTCACACCAGACTGGTCACATGGCTATGACATCATGGAAGGTCCTGTAAGTCAGTGGTGGTTACCTGGGGGCACAGCATTGTTCGGTCCCGGAAACAGAAGAGGCCGGGAGACAGAGTCTGCAGGACGCGTCGTGGAACCTGTATGTTTAATAACAATGTTTATTATAAACAATGCTCTTTATTTTACAGCCCCCTGCCCCATCAAATAACTATAAAGTCCAAGTTCGGTGTTCGGACGCAAGTTCATGTTATCTCAGAAGCCAAACTCGAACTTTACAAAACGTTCGGGCGAGTCTCCCGAGCACGAACATCGGGGGGTGCATCCATCACTAGTAGACAGCAGAATTCATGGTTTAATTTACCACATCAAAGCTTCCAGGTCCTGAAGCAGCAAAACAGCCCCAGACAATCACAATACCTCCCTCATATTTTACTCTCGGTATGATGGGCCTTTTCTGAAATGCTGTGTTACTTGTTTACCAGATGTAATGGGACATACACCTTTCAAAAAGTTCAACTTTTGTCTCGTCAATCCACAGAGTAATCTCCCAAACGTCTTGGGGATCATCAAGATGTTGTCTGGCAAACTGAGATGAGCCTGTTGTGTTCTTCTTACTTAGCAGTGGTTTTCATCTTTGAATTATACCATGAAGGCCATTTTTGCCCCGTCTTTTTCTTATGGTGGAGTCATAAACACTGACCATAACTGAGGTAAGTGAGACCTGCAGTTCTTTGGATGTTGTTGTGGGGTCTTGTGTCCTCTTTGCTGAGTTGTTGCTGTGCTCTTGGGGTATTTTTAGTTACCGGCCACTCCTGGGAAGGTTCACCACTGTTTTCACTATTTGTAGATAATGGCTCTCACTGTGGTTTGCTAGAGTCCCAAAGTTTAGATATGGCTTTATACCCTTTTTATCTCAGTTACTTTGTTTCTCATTTGTTCTTTAATTACTTTGGATTGCGGCATGATGCTTAGCTTTTGAGAATCTTTTGGTCTACTTCAATTTGTCGGGCAGGTCCTATTACCTTTACAGGTGTGGCAATAATCAGGCCTGGGTGTGGCTAGGGAAATTTAACTCAGCTTCCCAAAGCCATAGTTAATTTATGTTTTAAGGGGGGCAATCACTTTTTCACATAGGGCCCTGTAGGTTTGAATTTCTTGTTCCCTTAATAATAAAGACCTTCATTTTTAAATTTCATTTTATGTTTACTTGTGTTATGTTTCTCTAATATTTAAATTAGTTTGGTGATCTGAAACATTTGAGTGTGACAAACATGCAAAAGAATAAGAAATCAGGATGGGGGAAACATTTTTTTCACACCACTGTACAGTTGTGTCTGGTTCCCACATTAATAATAATAATAATAATAAAGCTTATTTATATAGCGCCAACATATTCTGCAGCACTTTACAATCCGGTCAGGGGTTGTATAGACAAATACAAAACAAAATAGTACATAATTCAACAGCTACAGTAGGAATGAGGGCCCTGCTCGAAAGCTTACAATCTATAGCATTGAATCACATTCAAGTCAATTAGGTTAATCTTCTGCAGTAGACAAAGCTTTGTAGAAGAGAGTCACTGATCATGAACACACATTATTAGACTATACCAAGTAACTAAATTAAGTTTAACGCCTTAGTTACAGAGAAAATTTTGACCTTAATGAATAGGCCAAACTTTTTAAATCTGACCAGTGTCATTTTATGTCATAATAACTCTGGAGCGATTCAACAAATCCCAGTGATTCTGACATTGTTTTTTCCTGACACCTTGTACTTTATGATAATGCTAAAATTTGGTCAATATTTTTTAACTGGTTAATCATGCAGTACAAAATAATTAATAAATAACATTTCCAATATGTCTACTTTTCTTTACATATGCACCATTTGTCAAGCATCATTTTATTTTATTAAAATGTTAGAAGAGTTAAAAATTTAGCAGCATTTCTGATTTTTAAAAAATTTACAAAATCTTTTTCTTTATATACCTTAACAGATTTAAATGGTCTTTGATGGGCTTATATACTGCAAAGTCCCGAAAAGTGATACAATTTTAAAAAATGCACACCTGAAATACTTCAAAAATATGTGCACAGATACCCCACTTTTGGTAAAAAATACCCCTTCTGTTTAGACAAAAAGGAGTGCTTGGAAGGGAAGGAGCACCATTTGAATTTCGGAACACAAATTTGACTGCAATAGATTGCGAGCAGGCAGTCGAATTTAAAGAGCCCCTAAGGTGCAGAAATCCCCTACAAATGACCCATTTGGGATCTAAACCGATCAAGGTTTTTATCCAGGAGTATAGTGAGTATTTTTAACCCACAGGTACTACACAGAATTTCATAGCATTAGGTAGTCATGTTGAAAATTTTCATAAATTTTACAAAAATGTTGATTTAGTCCCAAATGTTTCAAATTTGCAAAAGGTATCATGAAAAAGTGCACCCCACAGTGTATTACCAACTTTCTTCTGAGCATGGCGATACCCCACATGTAGTAAAAAAATTCTGTTTGGACAAATGGTAGGGCTCAGAACGAAAGGAGCATTGCTGAGGGGCCAAAAATGTAGAAACACCCAGATTTGAACCCATTTGACAAAGTAAACCCCATAGTGAATTCATCTATTGGTGTGGTGAGTAGTGATAGGCGAGAGACTCGAGACACTCGAATGTTTTGTAAAGATCGAGTTTGTGTTCTGAGATAACGCAAACTTGCCTCCAAACACCAAACTTGGACTTTACAGTTATTGGTTGGGGTGGGGGGGCTGTGCAATAAAGAATATAGTTAATAATAAAAATTGTCATTATACTTACAGGTCCTGCAATGTGTCCTGCAGACTCTGTCTCCCTCCTGCTTCTGCTTCCAGGTCCGATCATTGCTGTGCCCCCCTTTAACCAACCACTGACTAAAGGACCTTCCATGATGTCATAGCCATGTGACCAGTCAGGTGTGAATGTTCTATTACTTCATTGGTTAAAGACTGGTCACATGGCTATGACGTCATGAAAAGTCCTGTAAGGTCAGTGGATATTACATGGGGGCACAGCTGACTGGTATCAGCCATGCACTCGGGTGAAGTCTCTGACTGCTCTCAGCTGAGTCTGTGTGAGCAGACATGTGTTTGTCTCCTCCAGAGATGTAGCAGAGCTGAAGATTCTTGCCCGCGTTTGGACTATGTCAGAGGGGTTTATTTTTGGTTATAAAGATAAAGTCCCAAATGTCTTCTGTTTTATTTCTAATGAATTATTTTTCTCTCTGTGTTGTTTTATTTTACTGTTAAAAAAACATAATCACAGATGCTGTTTGAGTAACCTGACACCAGCCGATAGATGCTACCATCTATACACATATAGTAGTGTAAAAATAAATAAATAATTTTAAAAAATGACGTAGCGCTCTGCAGAATTTTTGATTCTCAATGCAGATAAAGCGGGTGGCTATGGGCTGCTAACCCCCATCTGCCTGGCTTTACCTTGGCTTGCAATCAAAATACAGGAAGCCCATTATTTTTTTTTAATTTTTTAAAAACATAATTAAAAAAAAAATGCGTGGGCTCCCGCCATATTTTGATCACCAGTCAGGTAAAACCAGGTAGCTGGGGGCTGTGATTCTCAGCGGGGTAAGGCCCAAGAATTCTGGGTCCCCCTCGCTACAAAATGCAGCCTGCAGCCACTCCTGGAAATGTTTGCACATTGGCCCTGATGGCGGCGGCATGCTGGGTAATAAAGGTGTTAATACCAGCTTTGTATTCTCAGCTGGTAATAAACCCGAAATTCATGGTGTCGTGACAAATTAGACATGGCCACCATGAATTTCTAGTAAACAGTAATAAAAAAAAACACTAAATATTTTTTCTATTAGAAATAAAACAAAAAAAACATTTAGAAACTCCATCTTTATTATAAAAAAAATCTTAGTCTGACGTATTCTACAGGGAAAGCTCTGCTTCATCACTCTGTATAGACAAGCATCTATTCAGAGTGAGAAGCAGAGAGAGCAATGTCAGCTCTGCTTCATCACTCTGTACAGACAAGCATCTATACAGTGCAAAAAGCAGGGAGAGCATTGTCAGCTTTGCTTCATCCCTCTGTACAGACAAGCATCTCTACAGAGAGAGAAGCAGACTGCCACTGAGGGTATGAATCCACTTGTGTATTACTTGTGCGATTCTCACATTGGCATCACCCGACATAACCTGACGCTCTCCTGACACAGAACTTCATGCTGCCGACTCACACCTGGGAGGAGATTGTACTCCGTCCCAGGTGATGCCAATCAGAGACTTACACAGTGACAGTCAAAGTTCAATCGAGTCCATGCCTTATGGACTCGGGTGAACCCTGAAGTCACCGCGAACATAGCCAAAAACAGCCAAAGACTGCCGAGTGACGAGCAGTGCAATGAATACCCCAGAAGTTAACAGGATCTTCCATGATGTCATAGCCATGTGACCTCTGTAACCCAATGTCTGTACAACAATCACACCAGATTGGTCACATGGCTATGGTGTCATGGAAGGTCCTGTAGTCAGTGGTGGTTACCCGGTTGTACAGCAATGATCGGAAGCAGAAGCGGCCGGGAGAAAGAGTCTGCAGAACACGTCACGGGACCTGTAAGTCTAATCATAATGTTTTTTAATAATGTGCTTTTTTTTACAGCCCCTGGACCCGAACTGACCCGAACTGTAACACGAACTTCCCAGAAAGCTTGAGTTCGGGATCATTTGCACGAATACTATGTGTTCTGTACAAACCCCGAACTTTAGTGGTGAGCATTTTTACCCACAAACTACACTGCATTTTATTAGATGTCAAAACAAAAAACAGGGTTTTTCTGCTGAAATTTTACCTTAGCCTCAAAGTTTTAATTGACACAAAGGGTAACAGGAGAAAATGGACAAGGTAATTTGTTATGCAATTTCTAAAGAATGTGGCAGTACCCATATGTGGTTGTGCACTACTGTTGAGCATGCAGCAGGGATGGGATGGGAAGATGTGCTGCTTGGCTTTTAGAAAACAGATTCTGTTATAGATTGTGAGCTCCATTAGCTGAGGCCCAGAGGTGTCAGATCTGCAGAAACCTCACAAATGACCACATATTGGACATTTCACTGCTAATGAAATTCATCAAGGTGTGTAGTTAGCATTTTGAACCTACAGGTGCTTCACAGAGTTTTCTAACATTGGGAAATAGAAATATAACATTTTAGTGGAAACATTGTATTTTTTTTATATTTTTTTTTAATAGCTGCAAATTTATCAGTTACACAAGGGTTCAAAAGTGAAAATGGACCCCACGATTTATTGGGCAATTTCTCCGAAACGCGGCGGTGGCCTATATGTTACTCTTCCACTGCCGTATAGTTTTATTGTTTTTTTATGTCGACACAGTGGCTATAAAAAGTCTACATACCCCTTTTAAAATACCAAATTTTTTGACATGTAAAAAAAGTTATGCCAAGACTAAATATTTGAGACCTTTTTCCAACCTATATTGTCACCCATAATCTGTACAATTCACATGAAAAATTAACTGAGATCTTTTGGGGTTAAAAAGAAAACTAAAGGGCTAAAATAATGTGTTTGCATAAATATGTACAATCTTAATACTTAATACAAACTAATACTTTGTTGATTTATACCTTGATTCTGTTTGCATGGCAAATCTACAATTGGCAATCTTCATTCATCCACTCTTCCTTGCAGTAACACTCCAAATCTGTCAGATTCCATCTCCTGTGTTCAGGTCACCCACAGATTTTTGATTCAGGTCTGAGCTTTGGCTATGCCATTAGAAAAACCAAACCCATCCTTATGTTAATTTGGGGGTCACTTAGGGTCATTGTTGAAATGTGAGATTTCTATTCATCTTTAGTTTTTTACCTGAGGCCTGAAGGTTTTGTTTTGACTGATATTTGGAACTGATCAAAATTCTCTCCATGTTAACTAAAGCTCCAGTTCTAGCTGACGATAAACATCCTTAAAGCATAAAGTGGCTTTCACCATGCTTCACTTTGGGTATGGTGTTATTTCGGGGATGTACAGTGTCGCTTTATGTTAAACATATCTCTAAAGCCTGCTTTACATGAGTCGATCTATCGTGCGATTGCACAAGCGATCGTACCCATCCCTGTCGTTTTTGCATCACGGGCAAATCGCTGCCCGTGGCGCACAATTTTGTTTAACCCCCGTCACACGCACTTACCTTCCGGACGACCTCGCTGTGGGTGACGAACGTCCACTTCCTGAAGTGGGAGGGACGTTCGGCGTCACAGCAACGTCACACGGCAGCCGGCTAATAGAAGCGGAGGGGCGGAGATGAGCTTTCCTTCCTCCTTCCTTCCACATAGCCTGGTGCCGCGGGACGCTGGTAAGCTGTGTTCATCGTTCCTGTGGTGTCACACGGAGCAAAGTGTGATGCCATGGAAACGATGAACAACCAGCGCCATTTTAATTAAACAATTTTATGAAACCTAGCGACGAGTACACGACTCACGATTTGTGAGTGATACTGCGTCGCTAGGAGGTGTCACACGAGACGACGTCGTGAATGATGCCAGATGTGCATCACGAAAACCATGACCCCCAACGATGCATCGCACGATAGCTCGTCTCGTGTAAAGCCCGCATTAGAGTTTTGGCCCAAAAAAAAAAATCAACCTTGAACTCATCAGACCAGAACACATTTCCCACATGCTTTTGGCAGATGTGATATAGGTTTTGACAAAATTTTGCCATGCTTGGATGGTTTACTTTGTAAGAAATGGCATTCAGCTTGTCACCCAACCCAAGGGGCCATACTTAAGAAAAATGTGGGTGCTTTTTGTCACATGCAATACACAACCAGGATATATGCCAGAAACTCTTACAGCTCCTTTAATATTGCTTTACATTTCATGAACAACTTCTGCAACAATTTTCTTCTTTTCTGTTCTTTAGTTTTTTTTATTTTTTTAGGGACAGCTAGTTCTATTTAATGCCACTGTTGTACCAAATGTAAGTCACTTTTTGATGACAGTCTTCACAATTTTCCATTCTATGTTTGCCTTTGAAATTTTAGTGTACGCTCCTCTTGACTGTTAACTTTGAATGTTTAGATCCCATTTGCTGTGTTGGAAGCTGTTTACAGACCATGGGTTTTGTTGTAAAATACAGTAATGAAAATTACTGGAAAATCCTACTAAATTAGCTAAACTTTAAAGGGGGTTAATCAGTATCACTATAAATGATGGCAGCTGTGCACTGACTACTATATAACACGAGTTTAAATATGATTGGTTAATTCTGAGCACAACCACATCCCCAATTATAAGAGGGTGTCCACACTTATGCAACCACATTATTTTCATTTTATCTTTATTTTCCCTCTCAAAATGATTTGTTTGTTTTTAAACTGGATTTGTACAGATTGTAGGTTACATAAGAGGTGGAAAAAGTCCTGAAATGATTGTTCTTGATATGACTTTTTACATGACAAAAACCTGGCATTTTAAAAGGGGTGCGTAGAATTTTTACATTTACTATAGTTGTATGAGATTTTCCTTGTGCAGGATAAATTGTATTTACTTTTAGAAATATATTAAGGTACATATAATGGCTAATTTATATTAACTTTTTATGGGGAGAGATAGAAAAAAAACAGTGACTTTGCTGTTCTTTGACATTTTAAATTTTACACAGTGTATTTGCTGTAGAACTACAGTGGAACCTTGGTTAACGAGAACAATTCGTTCTGGAAGTGTGCTTGTTAACCAAGTTACTTGTTCAGCAAAGCAAGATTTCCCATAGGAAATCATTGCAATGCAGACAATTCGTTCCACAACTTGTTAAATGTCCCATCCTGGTCCCCTATTGTGTCATTCCACACATGCACAAACACGCACAAACACACACAAACACAAAAGCTGAACGCTCACTTTACCTTCCGTTCTATCGCCGGTCTCCTGGGACTTGCAGTTCACTAGTACGGGCTGTGTATCGGGTTACCATCACGACGAGGGAGGAACTTCCGCTGCCAGAGCGCTGACGTCAAAGGCAGGAGCCTCTGATTGGTCAGCGCGCTGCCTTAGAGTAGCGGTGACAGAGGAAGTTCCTGCTTCGTCGCTATGGTTGCCAATGCACAGCCTATACCGCCGAACTACAGGACCCAGGAGGACGGCGATGGAACAGAAGGTACACATATTATGCTCACCTTACCTTCCATTCCATCACCGGCCTCCTGGATCTTGTACTTTGCAGCGAGGATTCATCCCTCGTCGCGATGTACCGGGGAACTACAAGAACCATGAGGCCGGCGATGGAACGGAAGGTAAGGTGAGCATAATACTGTATGTGTGTGCGTGCGTGTGTGTTTGTGCGTGCTTTTGGGTGTTTGTGTGGACTGCAAGAGTGGGTTAGAGCGTGATGGATGTACGGAACAGGAAGTGTGTGCAGTGAGTATTTTGCTCGTACAGCAAAGCTTTCTCGTAAACCGAGTTACAAATTTACAGAAAGCTTTGCTTGCTAAGCGAAATTCTCGTTAACTGGGTTACTCGAAGGTTCCACTGTACAGTGTTATCTTAATTCTGTGGGCCAGCATGTTTATGGTGATATCAAATTTATGCAGTTTTATTTACATTTTTTTATTTTTGTACAATAAATTCCCTGTGTTTATGTTGTGATATTCTGAATATTGACCATTGGATAGATAAGAAAAAATGGCGAGCTGCCTTCGGGATGAAAGAGGACCAGACTGTATTACCAGTGGGGTTTTTTCAACGCATTTCAGAAAGAGACCACTCTCCTTCTTCAGGAACAATCACATGAAATGATAAGTTTTAATCTCGCATACACTGCCACCAAGGAACACTGAGCAATGCCAGTATGGAGGCTCTGGACACAAGTTCCTCAACGGTAAGCTAATGTCGAGGAAGTTGTGTCCAGAGTCTCCAAATCACTAGTAATACCCTCTGGGTATTTTCATCCCTATGGCAGCGCAGCACTTTTCCTCGTCTATCCAACGGTCATCTTCTTCTCCATGTGGCGCCGCAGCTGCCGTGACGTTCAGGTTTCTACAGTCAGTTGTAATTTATACAACTGCTGAAGGTGAGCTCCTCTAGAGTTTAAGTCTCACTGTTATCATCTGATAAGACTCTATTTTTTGCACTGATTGTCTTTCAGCAATTTTCTTCTTCATTATTCTGAATATTGCAAGTTTGAAATATAAGGGCTTATTCTCTACATGACAATGTCTTGATTTTATTGGTCCCATTTTGGGGAACAGATGACTTATTGATAATTTTTTAATTCATTTTTGGAGGTAGGAGAGACATTTTCTTTTATTCTGTGTGAGATAAACGTGTTTTTTTGTCAAGAGATGCAGATTTGGTGCTAGAATTTATTTTATACACTAAATTCCTGCACCAAGTCTTCATTTTCTGGCAAAAAATCATCTAAACACTATGCGGTATTGATGCAATATTGATGCGCTTTTTTCCAGGAGATGCATATTTGGTGTATAAATTTGAACACCAAATCCGCATCTCCTGGCAGAAAATTGCACAAAAATAGTGGTTTTGACTAGAGATGAGTGATATTCGAAGTTCGCCAATTTCATGTTCGAGTGATTTTGGGGGGTGTTCGAGTCGTTCGACGAACTCGAACGATTTGCTAAAAGTTCGGCAGTTCGAGTTACATTCGAGAACGGTTTGATCACCAAAAGCGTGGCTTTATACAGCTACATGTGCAGGGAGCCATCGCTGGCAGCCTACGGTAAGCTGGTAACCAGGGTAAATATCGGGTATCCAAGCATAGCGCTTTTCTTAGTAACCCGATGTTTATCCTGGCTACGTGTGCAAAAATCCCTGAAAGCCACACAGAAGCACTTCCGTGTGACTTCCGTTGGATGCCGCTGCAGTCTGTGTCCCGCTCCAGCCCCAGCCCGCTCAGCAGTGTCCACAGCTGCCTGCACTGTACGGTGTCTGCAGCTGCCCATACTGCAGTGACAGCAGCTGCGGGGATGACAAGTGCTGCAGTCAAGCGGTTAGTGAAGTTCCTTACCTGCGGTGATGAAGTCCTGCCCTCCCGACATCAGCGCTGTCACTGTCCTCCATGGCCGCCGCTTGTCACATCTTCTCTCGCTGCTGACCCAAGACTGTCACTAGCGGTGATGTCACAAGCCCCCGCACTACTTGGTTGTGAATTCGGCGGTCATTGAACTCAGTGACAGCTCTGCTATCAGGAGTGCAGCGATCACCACAGGTAATGTACCTCGCTATCCTCCTGACAGCAGCACTTGTCATGCCCTGCAGTGACAGCTCTGCTATCAGGAGTGCAGTGATCACCGCAGGTAATGTACCTCGCTATCCTCCTGACAGTAGCATTTGTCATGCCTTGCAGTGACCTGGGCTGACCTATTGATGTTTGCTCAGGTCACTGCATTGCTCTCCCAGCCAATATGGAACATTGTGTTCTTCACTGACTGGGACATTGACTATGGTAAGGATCGTCATGGGACCCCCTTGGAGTACACCAGACCTGGATTTGTTTTTCTTTCTAATAAATTGGCGAAAGAGGGAATGTTTTGGGGAGTGTTTTTTCAAATAAAAATGTGTTTGTCGTCTATTTTTTTTTTTTATTACTGACTGAGTTGGTGATGTCGGGTATCTGATAGATGCCTGACATCACAAACTCCAGGGCTTGATGCCAGGTGACATTACACATCTGGTATTAACCCCATATATTACCCCATTTGCCACCGCACCAGGGCAACGGGATGAGCTGGAGCGAAGCACCAGGATTGGCGCATCTAATAAATGTGCCACTTCTGGGGCAGCTGCGGCCTGCTATTTTTAGGCTGGGGAGAGTCCAATAACCATGGGCCTCCCTAGTCTGAGAATATCAGGCTGGGGATCCAATTTTGGGGGGACACCCACGTGTTTTTGTTTTTTTTTTAATTAAGCTGGCTATCAAAAATAGGGGGAAACCCCACGTCATTTATTTTTTTGGCTAAATACAAGGCTACAAAACCAAAACAAAAAAACTCCTAAAATCAATTTTTATTTTATCAATGTTAAAAATGCTCAAAACAAGAGCACAGTAACTCTTATATAATCCAGTACACTGGTCAAGTGTGGTGGAAGAAAGGGCAAAAAGAGGTATAAGCCAAAGTGATAGGAGGAGCTCTAATTCGCTCAATACTCAAGGTAGAGTTATGGATAGCATAACTTCAATGATATAATTTTATAGATTGACTGCCCTGTTATTCTAGGGAATATAGAGAAAGGTATAATCTGACCCTCCCTTTTGTCTACCTACCAGCGGAGGTGCACCATAAATTATTGGGTACCCCCCACTCCTCGTCGTCTTTCCCTATTCTGTCCCTTTAACCCGCAAGTCGCAGGAACAACCACCACCAAGAATAGAGGTGCAAATAGTCAGAGGTCACTATAGATATGGTTACCTGAATTGGCAACCCTAATACAGCTTCTCCTTTATAAATAAAGGAGAAAAAGTAATGCTTCTTGATGTAATAGCAAAAAACTTGGAAAATCCATATAAGATATTAACCCTTAACAGCATACTTGGAAAATCCACATAAGTTATATACTAGGGCTTGGTCACCATAAATATGATAGCCAAACTACAGCTGTATATATAAATATTCCTGTACAGCTATATAAGTGCAAATTGGTAATAATATACCGATGATATAAGTGATAACAAGATAATAGCATGTAGTCCCAACAGGGAACTTATCTGTTAGAATCACTGATTACAACTCCCAGTTGTAATCAGTGATTCTAACAGATAAGTTCCCTGTTGGGACTACATGCTATTATCTTGTTATCACTTATATCATCGGTATATTATTACCAATTTGCACTTATATAGCTGTACAGGAATATTTATATATACAGCTGTAGTTTGGCTATCATATTTATGGTGACCAAGCCCTAGTATATAACTTATGTGGATTTTCCAAGTATGCTGTTAAGGGTTAATATCTTATATGGATTTTCCAAGTTTTTTGCTATTACATCAAGAAGCATTACTTTTTCTCCTTTATTTATAAAGGAGAAGCTGTATTAGGGTTGCCAATTCAGGTAACCATATCTATAGTGACCTCTGACTATTTGCACCTCTATTCTTGGTGGTGGTTGTTCCTGCGACTTGCGGGTTAAAGGGACAGAATAGGGAAAGCCGACGAGGAGCGGGGGGTACCCAATAATTTATGGTGCACCTCCGCTGGTAGGTAGACAAAAGGGAGGGTCAGATTATCCCTTTCTCTATATTCCCTAGAATAACAAGGCAGTCAATCTATAAAATTATATCATTGAAGTTATGCTATCCATAACTCTACCTTGAGTATTGAGCGAATTAGAGCTCCTCCTATCACTTTGGCTTATACCTCTTTTTGCCCTTTCTTCCACCACACTTGACCAGTGTACTGGATTATATAAGAGTTACTGTGCTCTTGTTTTGAGCATTTTTAACATTGATAAAATAAAAATTGATTTTAGGAGTTTTTTTGTTTTGGTTTTGTGCACTATTACTCCTAGCTTTTCACTAGTTTTGGTTTCTAAATAAATACAAGGCTAAGCACGCCTTAGTGCCACATGAAAGGCACCAAAGGGTGCAAAATTACAAAATGCAGGAGAGTGGGACATTATGTGTCTTTCTGCCATTATAATGACAGAAAAGACTGATATGAAGTGTACAAAAACAGGAAAATCACCAGAAAATGGCACTGGAGTGAACATGTGACCGCCTCATGTAGATTGAAGCTATGGATCCTGGGTAAATTTATGTATTTTCCCTCCTTCTTTTTTTTTGCAGTACGCAAAAAAATGGAAGGCACGCGGATGAGAAACGGATGACATACGGACCGTATACGGAACGGAAACGGATGCCACACGGATGCATCCGTGAAAAAAAACTGACCTTTTTTTCGTGAACCGCAAAAACGGATCGGTCGTGTGAATGTAGCCTTATTCTGATCTGCCATTTATAAACAGCAGACAGAAATAAGTGAATAGCGCACCCCAGTATCACAAAATCTCCGGGGTTTCAGGGGGTAGCTGACACCTTGGAGATCATGATTCAGGCTGGTTTTTCCGGTCCCCGCTAACATGATCACCGGTATACACCGTATACCGATGATCACGTTACAGTAAATGACAGCGCCGGTAAAAATTATTTATCTCCCATCTGGCATGAACAAACATGTCAAATGGGAGATAAATCTCTTACCCGGTCCCCTCAGGTTCCCCGGTGTCGCCAAAGTGCCCCCTCCCGACCACCTCCCGGAAAATCCAAGATGGCCGCGCGCACAGCAACGCGCCGGCTGCATTCACCTTACTCCTCTGATTTCTGTCGCATGTGCCATGACACATGCGACAGAAAACTCCTCCCCAGGCCCTACCAGGTCACTAGAGATGAGCGAACCGGTCCCGGTTCGGCTCGAGGTCGGCTCGCCGAACGGGGGTCCTGTTCGAGTTCGGTTCGTCGAACGTTCGACGAACCGAACTCGAACGTATAGGCTATAATGGGAGGCAATCACAAACACATAAAAATGCATTATAAATGTACACAAACAGTTAATAAACATTGCCATAACACTTACCGGTCCTCGCGATCCCTTCTGCACTCTGTCTCCTGCCGCTATTCCATCCGATGATCGCTGAATCCTCCCGGTGACCTGCACTGCCAGCAGAGATGCAGGACCTATCGTGACGTCAAAATAGCCATGTGACCAGTCACGTGGCTATTATCTAATTGGCTACAGACTGGTCACATGACTATGACACGTCATGTAGGACCTGCGAGTGCATCTCTCCGGTACACGGTGCACATATGTGTATCGCCGTGTACCGGCGACATGCTCTAGCACACGGTCGACTCCCCGTTCCGTTAGGGACCGGCTGACACAGCCGGTCATTAACGGAGATCACCGTTGCCATAGCAACGCAGTTAGCGGTGACGTCACCGCTAACCGCGGCTCCGAGAGCACCGTTGCTATGGTAACGCGTCTGTCAGCGTTACCGCTGTTACCGCTGTTACCGCTGACAGCCAGCAGTGATCACTCACGGAGTGAAGGCTGCACGCTGCTTCACGATTGTAGTGAGGATTGTACTGAGGATGAGGTTCCCCAGCCCATGATGGGCTGGTGAACCTCATCCTCACTACAATCGTCACTACTACTACACTAGTGAGGATTGTAGTGAGGATGAGATGCCTCAGCCCATGATGGGCTGGGGAACCTCATCCTCACTACAATCGTCACTACTACTACACTAGTGAGGATTGTAGTGAGGATGAGATGCCTCAGCCCATGATGGGCTGGGGAACTTCATCCTCACTACAATCGTCACTACTACTACACTAGTGAGGATTGTAGTGAGGATGAGATGCCCCAGCCCATGATGGGCTGGGGAACCTCATCCTCACTACAATCGTCACTACTACTACACTAGAAAGAAAGAAGACAGAAGAGCAGGATCGTGGAGGGCTGACAGGGGGTAATAAAGATGGAGTCTCTAATGTGTCTGTGTATTTATTTCTATTAAAGTATTTTTTCTCTGTGTGGTGTCTTTTTTTTAACCCTTTATTGGAGATTCTTAATGGCCGGGTCAAACGTGCCTGACATTAAGAATCTCTGGCTTAATACTGGCTAGTAAAACAAAGCCAGTATTAACTCATGATTACCCAACAAGCCACCCGGCTCCAGGGCTGTTGGAAGAGTTGGATACAGCGCCAGATGATGGCGCTTCTATGAGAGCGCCATTTTCTGGGACGGCTGCGGACTGAAATCCGCAGCAGAGGCGCCCACAAACCTCGGGCTAACCTGTGCTGCGGATTCCAATCCCCAGCTGCCTAGTTGTACCCGGCTGGACACAAAAATGGGGCGAAGCCCATGTCATTTGTTTTTTAATTATTTCATGAAATAAGTGAAATAATTAAAAAAAAACGGGCTTCCCTATATTTTTGGTTCCCAGCCGGGTACAAATAGGCAACTGGGGGTTGGAGGCAGCCCATGGCTGCCTGCTGTACCTGGCTAGCATACAAAAATATGGCGAAGCCCACATCATTTTTTTGGTGGGCAAAAAAATTCTGCATACAGTCCTGGATGGAGTATGCTGAGCCTTGTAGTTCTGCAGCTGCTGTCTGCTCTTCTCCATACAGATAGACAGCAGCTGCAGAACTACAAGGCTCAGCATACTCCATCCAGGACTGTATGCAGAAGTTGTTTGCCCCCTGAAAAAATTATGTGGGCTTCGCCATATTTTTGTATGCTAGCCAGGTACAGCAGGCAGGAACGGCTGCCCCCAACCCCCAGTTGCCTATTTGTACCCGGCTGGGAACCAAAAATAAAGGGAAGCCCTTTTTTTATTATTTCATGAATTTCATAAAATAATTAGAAAACAAATGACTAGAGATGAGCGAACCGGTCCCGGTTCGGCTCGAGGTCGGTTCGCCGAACGGAGGTCCCGTTCGAGTTCGGCTCGTCGAACGTTCGACGAACCGAACTCGAACTGCATAGGAAACAATGGCAGGCAATCACAAACACAGAAAAACACCTAGAAAACACCCTCAAAGGTGTCCAAAAGGTGACAAACAACTCACAACACATGGGAAAGTGACAAGGACATATACTCATGCGAAAACAAAAGAGCTGGACAAGGAAAAAGAGGAGGACACACAGATATATGAGTATATGCCAGGAAACATCGATTCCATTATTGTGCAACTTGAGCCCTGCTCATTTTAGGCTTCCAATCTGGATAAATTGCCTGAGCTCGCCACGTACGCCTTGGGGATCTTGTTGTGTACTGCAGCCAGCGTTCTCTCGGAACCTGTCTTCAGTGCTGCTGGGGGTCTGCTGGCAGATAAGCACACGTGTCTGTCCACTGACAATGTGGACATGGCTCTCAGAGGACTTTTCTTCCCCTGGGTCAGCCAGGGGACGGGAAAGGCACGCGTATTTTTGAGAGTGCTTCATGCAAAGCATCTTTTTCTTTTTCAAAAGGGGGCTCAACCGATGCCAGTCAAGTGGGGTGTGTGTGGCCCAGTTAGTGGCAACGAGGGAGACTGTGGTTGGAGTCCCCTCGCTGTGTCTCTAAAAGAACCAAGATGAACAAGTCATGGCTCTCAGAGGACTTTTCTTCCCCTGGGTCAGCCAGGGGACGGGAAAGGCACGCGTATTTTTGAGAGTGCTTCATGCAAAGCATCTTTTTCTTTTTCAAAAGGGGGCTCAACCGATGCCAGTCAAGTGGGGTGTGTGTGGCCCAGTTAGTGGCAACGAGGGAGACTGTGGTTGGAGTCCCCTCGCTGTGTCTCTAAAAGAACCAAGATGAACAAGTCATGGCTCTCAGAGGACTTTTCTTCCCCTGGGTCAGCCAGGGGACGGGAAAGGCACGCGTATTTTTGAGAGTGCTTCATGCAAAGCATCTTTTTCTTTTTCAAAAGGGGGCTCAACCGATGCCAGTCAAGTGGGGTGTGTGTGGCCCAGTTTGTGGCAACGAGGGAGACTGTGGTTGGAGTCCCCTCGCTGTGTTTTACATGCTTTTAGAAGGGCATGACATGGCTTAGAGGTTGACTTTCAGCATCTGGAAACTGTTGGCTACCAAAATGCTGCCTTTCCAACCTTTTTAACCGAGGATTTTCGAGACCTTATGCCCATCGCAGTGCCCCAAGAGCCGATGCCCAGGCGCCACTCCCTCTCCAACAAAGGCGTGCACGCGCTACACCAGCATGTCGCACTAAACATCACAGATTCCTTGAGAAACTCTGTGTGACAGGGTGCTTTTCACCACAGATAATTGGCCCAGTAAGCATGGACAGGGGCGTTACATGTCGCTGACTGGGCAATGGGTTACTGTGGGGAGAGATGGAGAAGGGTCTGCTGTACAAGTCTTGCCATCCTCACGAGTTGTTTCAATCCTTCTTCTGTATGTAGAAGTTAATACACTGCTTCTGCCTCTTCAACCTCGTGTGGGTCCTCCACCTTGGCGCAAACCCTGTGTGGTCAGGCCACCCTTCCTTGTAACTGCGCACAAGGACTACCACACACCTCCTTACTATGCTGGCAGCAGAGCTCAATGCCATCAGGCGGTCAAAGTTTTACTTTGAAATGTATGGGAAATGTGAGTCACACCGCTGAGAAGTTGTGGACGGTTAGCTCTGGAGACCGAGTTTCATCAATGGTTGTCTCCACTCAACCAGCAGCCAGGGAAGGCTGGGTGCGACAATGATGCAAACATGGGTGCGGCCCTTCGCTGTGACAATGTGACACACGTGCCTTGTGTGGTTCACGTGTTGAACCTGGTTGTCCAGCAATTTTTAAAGCACTATCCTGGCCCACATGGCCTTCTGCAGAGAGCACGGTGTAACGCCTTGCTTGATCCACACACTCAGATGGGCTGTAAATGATAGGCTAGAGGGAAGCCACTCACCAAGCAGGACCCCTAGAACCCTGAAACCCTTTAACCCCTATACAGGGATTAGGAATTGCACAGGGCCCAAGGTGATTAATACCTGTGGAAGGCTGCAGTTCCAGAGAATAGTAGTCAGGCAGGGTCAAAACATTAATTGAGGAACAGGAACAGAATGGGACGGCCAGGACTTAATCAGAAAACAAGCAGAGGTGAAATGCGGATCGGCCAACAAGGTACATAAACAGCAAGCAGGAAAAGTAGTCAGGTAACAAGCACACAAAATCATAAAACTGAACTGGGGGTAAAAGCAGAGCTATGTCTGGCAGTGGTCTGCAGACAGGATGGGCATAAAAAAGGGTGTGGTGTCTTCCCATTGGTTGTAGCTAGTGATGAGCGAACATGCTTGTTACTACTCGGTACTCGCACGAGTATCACTGTACTCGGTCTACTCGGCGGGGACCGAGTAATCTCGCGATACTCGTGCTGTACTCGTGGTCTTCATTTCTGCATGTTGGCGCTCTTTTGAGAGCCAGCCCTCATGCAGGGATTGGCTGGCAGACCACTGCAATGCCACAGCCCTGTTAGTTGTGGAATTGCAGTGATTGGCCGGCCTGCACAGCGTGACCGAGCCTTTATACCGGCCGGCGCGCTGTGCTCTGCTCACAGCTATCCAGACAGTCAGTGCAGGGAGAGTGTCGCTGATTCAGGGAAAGCTTTGCGGCCCTTTATAGCTTTTTCAGTTGCAGGGCTGCAAACAGTGTGACCAAAAGTCCTTCTCAGGACTATTCTAGTTGTATACAGGCAGGCAGGGTATAGCCAGGTCGGAGTACAGTAGCAGAGTCCTTCTCAGGACTATTGTTGCTATATACAGGCAGGGTATAGCCAGGTCTGAATACAGGCTAGTGACCAGAAGAGTCCTTGTCAGGACTATTGTACCAGTATACAGGCAGGCAGGCAGGCAGGGTATATATAGCCATTCCTAGTGGTGACCGTATACCAGCCTTCATCATATCTGGGGCTGGTGTATACAGTCTAAAACAGTCCAGATAGTGTCTGACTTGTCTGTAATTGTCGCTCCCCAAAAAAACCTGTTAGGTTCTTAGTGCGTCCGTGCTTGGTTTTTAAAACCGCACGTGTGTGCCTGTCGGTGGCAGCGCACAGGTGCACTTGTGTGCAATTTCCACAAACTTTGATATAACGCACAAGTAGTGAATACACGTCAGCACAGCATTGCAAAATGCGCAAGGGCATTGGCAAGGAACAAGGAAGTGGACGTGATGGTGGTGCAGGCAGAGGCCGAGGTCGTGGGCAAGCTCTAATTTCGCCACAACAAAGGGCCACATCTAGTCGCTCGCACGTCCTGTCCCAAATTCTTGGGGACCGCAGCAGTACACCGCTCTTGAACCAAGACCAGTGTCAACAGGTTGTTAGTTGGATAGCAGATAGTGCTTCCAGTCAGATTGGCACCACCACAAAGACTCTGTCTTCCACACGGTCAAGTGTCAGTAGCCGTGATACTGCACCGCACATTTCTGAACCTGATCCTCCTTCCTACCACCAGGCTGAGTACACGTCCTCCTCGGACATTAATGATCCCACACTTGGACACTCGGAAGAGCTGTTCACGTTTCCATTTACACATTCTGGCCTCTCGCCAGCTCATATTGAAGTGGGTCATGAGGAGATCGTCTGTACAGATGGCCAAATATTTGAGCAGCCACGTTCTCACGAAGTTGGCAACGTGTCTCAACAAGTGGTGGACGATGATGAGACACAATTGTCAGGAAGTCAGGAGGAGGAGCAGGGTGCGGAAGAGGAAGACGACGTGGTGGATGATCCAGTAACTGACCCAACCTGGCAGGAGGATATGCAGAGCGAGGACAGCAGTGCACAGGGGGAGGGAGGCGTAGCATCACAACAGGCAGTAAGAAGCAGGGTGGTGGCCCCAGGCAGAAGTCAGGCAACCGTTCCCCGGAACAACACGACGACACAAGGTGCCTGTACAAATGTTAGGTCTTCCCGAGTCTGGCATTTTTTTAAGTTGGCTCCAGATGATTCTAAAAAGGCCATTTGCAACACCTGCCGTGCCAGCATCAGCAGGGGTACCAAAACTAGCAGCCTGACCACCACCAGCATGATCAGGCACATGTCAGCCAAGCACCCGACTTTGTGGGAAGTACAACAGAGTCGAGGAGCAGTGCTTGCTGATGTCACTGCTACGTCTTCGCTGGTTGTGCATGCAAGCCAATCCCCTGTCCATGCTGCCTGCGAACAAGCCTCCTCCACTCCTGCACCTGCAGTTGCCTACGCAGAAAGAACACCATCATCAAGCACGTCCTTGTCCCAGCGCAGCGTTCAGTTATCCATTCAGCAAACCTTTGAACGCAGGCGCAAATACACTGCCAACACCCCACATGCCACAGTTCTAAATGCTAACATTTCGCGACTGCTTGCGCTGGAAATGTTGCCTTTTAGGCTGGTGGAGACAGAAGCATTCCGCGACCTGATGGCGGCAGCTGTCCCATGTTACTCGGTCCCCAGCCGCCACTATTTCTCCCGGTGTGCCGTCCCCGCGTTGCATAACCACGTGTCACAAAACATCACACGTGCCCTGAACAACGCTGTTTCACCCAAGGTCCACCTAACCACAGACACGTGGACAAGTGCTTGTGGGCAAGGCCGCTACATCTCGTTGACGGCACACTGGGTTAATATTGTGGAAGCTGGGACCCAGTCTGAGCGAGGGACGGAACACGTCCTTCCCACACCAAGGTTTGCAGGCCCTACCTCAGTCAGTGTTTCACCCACATTCTACAGCTCAGGAATGTCATGCTCTTCAGCCTCCTCCTCCTCCTGCGCATCCTCATCCACTGTACCCTCCACACCAGTCCCAAGCTGGAAGCACTGCAGCACTGCCTCGGCGAAGCGGCAACAGGCTGTGCTGAAGCTAATCTGCATCGGTGACAAACCCCACAATGCAGAAGAGGTGTGGACAGCTCTGAAACAGCAGGCAGATCACTGGCTCACACCTCTGAACCTAAAGCCAGGAAAGGTCGTGTGTGACAATGGCCGGAACCTGGTGGCGGCTTTGAGGCGAGGCCAGCTGACACATGTTCCATGCGTGGCCCATGTGCTCAACCTCGTGGTTCAGCGGTTTATAAAGTCATACCCAGAGCTGTCTGATCTGCTGGTAAAAGTTCGCCGCCTGTCTGCACATTTTCGAAAGTCACCTACTGCTTCAGCCGGCCTTGCCGGCTTTCAGCGCCGTTTGCATCTTCCGGCTCACAGACTGGTGTGTGATGTCCCCACGCGTTGGAATTCAACTCTGCACATGTTGGTCAGGATATGTGAGCAGAAGAGGGCAGTTGTTGAGTACCTGCATCACCTAAGCCGTGGGGAAATGGGTCAAACTCCACACATAACACCTGAGGAGTGGAGATGGATGTCAGACTTATGTACCATCCTCCAAAACTTTGAGGACTCCACCAAGATGGTGAGTGGTGATGACGCCATTATTAGCGTCACCATACCGCTACTCTGCCTTCTAAAACGGTCTCTGCTGAAAAACAAACATGATGCATTGCAGGCGGAGCGCGATGAGTTGCAGCAAGAAACAGTAGTGGGTGTGGGTGATAACACACAGCCCAGCCTCGTCTCATCACAACGTGCAGTGGAGGACTATGACGAGGAGGAGGATGAAGACATGGAGCAACTCTCCGGCCAAATTGAGGATATGACATGCACACCAGTCATATCCTCGGTTCAGCGTGGCTGGCCAGAGGACAGGGTAGATGAGGAGGAGGAGGAGGACAGCATGTTCAGTCATCTTGTTGGTCAGGCTACTGAAGTCCTGGCTGTTAAGAGTCTGGCGCACATGGCTGACTTTATGGTAAGCTGCCTGTCTCGTGACCCTCGCGTTAAGAACATCTTGGCCGACAATCATTACTGGTTGGTAACATTGTTAGACCCACGCTACAAGGAGAACTTTTTGTCTCTTATTCCCGTGGAGGAGAGGTCAACCAAAATGCAGCAGTTCCGGAAGGCCATAGTCACGGAAGTAGGCAAAGCATTCCCCTCACAAAACGCTAGCGGCATAGGTCAGGAATCAGTGGACAACCGAGGCGTACAGCCGAGAGAGGCACAAGTCCAATCCGCCAGAGGTAGGGGAACAGTCTTTAAGATGTGGGACAGTTTTCTCAGCCCCTCACGTACCACAGCCCCTGAGGTGCGGGGTAGTGCCACAAGAAATCCTAAGTTTGCCCAGATGCTGAAGGAGTACCTTGCAGATCGAACAACTGTACTCCGACATTCCTCTGTGCCTTACAATTATTGGGTATCCAAGCTGGACACGTGGCATGAATTGGCTCTCTACGCCTTGGAAGTCCTGGCCTGCCCTGCCGCTAGCGTTTTGTCAGAGCGTGTTTTTAGTGCCGCAGGTGGAATCATTACAGATAAACGCACCCGCCTGTCAACTGAAAATGCTGACAGGCTGACTCTGATCAAGATGAACAAGGGTTGGATTGGGCCAGACTTTACCACACCACCAGCAAATGAGAGCGGAATTTAAAGTTTGCCATGTACCTCCACTCACCCATGGGTACACACTTCTGGACTTTGGATAATCGCTGGACTGCTCCTCCTTCTCCTCATGCGCCACCATGATGACCGTTACAAATTGCAATACTTAGGCCTTTGTTTCAGGTATACCCCCAGTGGTAAATTTTTTCGCCCATTCTTTGCAGAATGGACATTACAACGACAGGAGACCCGCTCCTTTGCAATGGGAACAATGTTTTGAGGCCCTCATGCACGTCTCTACCCAGGGACAACGTGGAGCCTCCCAATTTTTGGCTGCCCTGCCTAAGGGCTATACTATAATACACCCACTTCCTGACAATGGACACTTAATGTTTTGAGGCCCTCATGCACGTCTCTATCCAGGGACAACGTGGAGCCTCCCAATTTTTGGCTGCCCTGCCAAAGGGCTATACTATAATACACCCACTTCCTTACAATGGGCACTTCAAGTTTACAGGCCCTCATGCACGTCTCTACCCAGGGACAACGTGGAGCCTCCCAATTTTTGGCTGCCCTGCCTAAGGGCTATACTATAATACACCCACTTCCTGACAATGGACACTTAATGTTTTGAGGCCCTCATGCACGTCTCTATCCAAGGACAACGTGGAGCCTCCCAATTTTTGGCTGCCCTGCCAAAGGGCTATACTACAATAGACCCACTTCCTTACAATGGGCACTTCAAGTTTACAGGCCCTCATGCACGTCTCTACCCAGGGACAACGTGGAGCCTCCCAATTTTTGGCTGCCCTGCCAAAGGGCTATACTATAATACACCCACTTCCTTACAATGGGCACTTCAAGTTTACAGGCCCTCATGCACGTCTCTACCCAGGGACAACGTGGAGCCTCCCAATTTTTGGCTGCCCTGCCAAAGGGCTATACTATAATACACCCACTTCCTTACAATGGGCACTTCAAGTTTACAGGCCCTCATGCACGTCTCTATCCAGGGACAATGTGGAGCCTCCCAATTTTTGGCTGCCCTGCCAAAGGGCTATACTATAATACACCCACTTCCTTACAATGGGCACTTCAAGTTTACAGGCCCTCATGCACGTCTCTATCCAGGGACAATGTGGAGCCTCTCAATTTTTGGCTGCCCTGCCAAAGGGCTATACTATAATACACCCACTTCCTTACAATGGGCACTTCAAGTTTACAGGCCCTCATGCACGTCTCTATCCAGGGACAATGTGGAGCCTCTCAATTTTTGGCTGCCCTGCCAAAGGGCTATACTATAATACACCCACTTCCTTACAATGGGCACTTCAGGTTTACAGGCCCTCATGCACGTCTCTATGCAGGGGCATTGGTGAACCTCACAATTTTGGACTGCCCTGGCAAAGGAAAATACTACAAAGACTCACTTCCTCAAAATGGGCACATTAGACTCAAGAGGCCTTCATGTACGTCTCTTCTCAGGGACATCGGAGTGCCACACAATGTTTTCACGTAAAATCTTTCATGTATTAATCTCAAAAAGTAACATACACCAGCTCTATCTCACTATTGGGTATGTGCCCTTAACATTTCTGCCATGAAAAATCATTTTGGGGTCATTTTGGAAGGTTTTCTGGTGAGTCCGTAAAAATGGCGTGAAACGCGGACAAAATTGTTCACAGCTGTGACTTTTGAGTGATAAATGCTTCAAGGGGTCTTCCCCATGCTGTTGCCATGTCATTTGAGCACTCTTCTGAGACCTTTGTGCCATTTTTAGGGTTTCTCCATGCTGCCGGGGGGTCATTTCACAAAAATACTCGGGTCTCCCATAGGATAACATTGGGCTCGTTGCTCGGCCCGAGTACACGAGTATCTTGGGAGGCTCGGCCCGAGCTTCGAGCACCCGAGCTTTTTAGTACTCGCTCATCACTAGTTGTAGCTGAATGATGGTATTTCATCTGTGAGATACCCACCAGCTACATTCAGCCAGAGATTCTGCATCTGTCAAGGTAATGCAGCCCAGTGGGTGAGCATAACCTGCATCCACCTGCGCCGCTGGCATCGACTCCTCTCCCATCATCAGCACTATTCATGAAAGGAACACGTTGTCACCTGGCGACCGGAGTACAAATTGACGGAGCGGACTCCGTTGGTGACTTACCAGCCGTGTGCGGCAATGATGCAAACCTGGCTGCGGGCCATCGTCAGGGCAATGTGACACACGTGCCTTGTATGGCTCACGTGTTGAACCTAATTCTCCAGCAATTTTTAAAACACCATCACGGCCTACATGGCCTTCTGCAGCGTGCACGCTTGCTATGTGCTCACTTCCATCGTGCGCACACAGCAGCTCAACAACTTTCGTCGCTACAGAAGTCTTTAGGTCTGGTGGTTAAACGCCTGAAATGCGATGTGCCCACACGCAGGAATTTGAATCTGCACATGTTGCACGTTTGTGGCAGCACCGCCGAACCCTGCTGCAATACGTTATGACATATAGCCTGGGATAACTTGATCCAGAGGTGGTGCAGATCACGCTGCTGGAGTGGTGTCAGATCAAGGACCTATGCACCCTGCTACACAGTTTACAAATGTCGACGAAGATGTTTAGCACTGGCAATGTCATTCTCAGCGTGACAATTCTGGTCATCTACAGGATGGAGCACACTGTAATTATTATTCGGAGTCAGGTGTTGGGACAAGAGGAAGGGGAGGAAGTACAGGAGGAGTCATATGCGGAAGGGATAACAAGATCTACGAGGTCCAGATGGTCAGCGGCACCTATGCGGCAGTCATGGTGAGGGAGAGGGATTAACAAGGGCACATAGTATCAGCAAAAAGTGTTGAGGAAGGTGCAGGAGCCCATGAAGAAATGGAGGACGAACTGGCGATGGGCATGGAAGACTCAGCAGATGAGTGAGAGCTTGCTCACATTTCGGTTGTGCGAGGTTGTGGGGAGAGGGCAGAGGAAGGAGGCACGATTCTCACCTCTCTGCCACCAACACACCAAGGACTTGGTCCTCCTGGATGCACAAGACACATGAGCGCCTTCTTGCTGCACTACCTACAACATGACCCTCGGATTGTACGAATTCAAAGTAATCCAGAATACTGGGTTGCCACACTGTTAGATCCCCGGTACAAGACAAAATTTGGCAAAATAATTCCTGCCATAGAAATGGATGCACGTATACAGGAGTATCTGCAGAATGTGGTACGCAATCTTAGATCTACTTTTCCACTAAACACCAGTGCTGCACAGAGTGAATCTCAACGCTTTGTCATGGATAGGAGGAAATGGTCTTTTACTTGTCCACATCTGAGGGACCGAGGGCTGGCTGCTGTGCTGAGATGGCGTTGAGTACGGTGTCCCTGCAGAGTTGCACTTTTGGTCATATACCAAAATGAGTTGAAAAAGGACAGATGCTGGTGGAAAGGGGAACAGGTGTGTTGGAAAGGGGAAAATGTTTTGGTCCGTGGATTTGGTGGTTAAGCAACAGTAACATTTGCTGAAGAAACACCATCTGTTACAGTGGGACTGGCAGATTTGGATAAAGTGGTATATACTATGTTACCGCTATATAACGAAAATTAATAAGAAAAGAAAGAGAAAGGTATATATCCCCATCAGCAGTCAGTGTCCACCGTGCTCCCAGTTGGAAAAGGAGAGGTTGGCAACTGGAAGGTTTGGTGGAGGATACAGAGCTGTGTGGCTATGAAACTAATAGTAGCCTGAACCGAGTTAGACGCCATTCGGATCTGGAGACTGGGAGCCCTGTTAGCGTCACAGGGTCCACATGCCCACCCAGCCCAGGAACTCCCTGTTAACAACACAGGGGCCATTGAGTATGCTGACCGTGTGCGTAGGGTCACACCTGTGGACAGCAGGAGCATCAGCAGCAGCAGGCCTGTTAATGCCACTGGGCTGCACAAGCAGGACTGGTAGGACAGGAGCTGGTCTTAACCGTTCTGCGTTACCAACTGTGGTGGTGGCCTGCATCGACACCCTATCCTTGCCTACCTCTGGCCTAAAGCCGCAATGGGTTCAACACATGGAGGTGTGCTCTTTCGGAGCATAATAGAAGACTGCGCACCTCCTTGTTGGCTCCAGCCCCTTTTATAACCTGGGTCCGCCCCAAACCAGGGTGAACCACAATGCACCTCCTGGAGACAAAAGTAGAGTGACACGTCATGAGTGGCATAACTAGCGTCCTATTTGGAAACGCAACTTCAATGATGACCTCATGGCTGCCATGACCCAAACACCTCACCAGTCATCGTCTGACCATCAATAATGCGGTAACAAGTCATAGGGGTGGGCCTCTGCAAGCCATTTGGGAGGACACCTGATGCCCTGTGGTCTATATGGGACCCCCACATCAGGGGCAGGGCCAAAGAGTTTATTACCGGACATAGTCTCTGATGCAGTAAGTGCCTGAGCATGCTCAGTAGCATGAAATACAGTCTCTGAAAAAAGACTATCAGCTTTAGCATGGTGTCTAGGCACAAAACAGGACTTAGACCCGGCACGGAATGCAAGCAACTGTGCAAAGAGGCTTTTCACACTTAGTGTGGGAGCATGCGCTGTATCCCAAAATGAAGACTTAGCGTCAGGAATGGCACAGTCAGGCTGAGCATACTCACTAGGCGAAACACTGTAATTAGGCTGCAGCTGGGGTAAATCGGCACATGCATGCGCACTAGCTGCCTCTCCACACTTAGACGTGGAGGGGAAATTGCTCTTGGAGATGCTGTCTATGAACAGAAGGAAAAGCTAAAGGAAGCCTGACTTTCTATCCCTCCGAATTATCAAATGCCGCAATGAATTCCCTGAGTTTGCTATAACATTAGCGTAGCAAAATGTGCATGAGGGTGTCATGTAGAGGTGCTATAAATAGCTTGGCACCAGTGGGGCACTAATGGAATACAACAGCCAGTTCTATGATGCCACTAAATGGCAGTATTTTTTGCTATCATTATAGCTTATTAAAAACAGAGCAGGAGGGTGTCATGCAGAGGTGCTAGAAATAGCTTGGCACCAGTGGGGCACTAATGGAATACAACAGCCAGTTCTATGATGCCACTAAATGGCAGTATTTTTTGCTATCATTATAGCTTATTAAAAACAGAGCAGGAGGGTGTCCTGCACAGGTGCTAGAAATAGCTGGGCACCAGTGGGGCACTAATGGAGTACAACAGCCACTTCTTGTATGCCACTAGGTACACTGACTGTTTGCTAGTATAATGGCTTAGTTAAAAAAAGTTGGAGTGTGCAATGCAGGCAGACGTGCTGCAAATATCTTTACAATAGTGTGAATAGACAAAAGTACAATAGCCATGTTTAGGATGCCACTAGCTACACTGACTGTTTGCTAGTATAATGGCTTAGTTAAAAAGAGTTGGAGTGTGCAATGCAGGCAGACGTGCTGCAAATATCTTTACAATAGTGTGAATAGACAAAAGTACAATAGCCACGTTTAGGATGCCACTAGGTACACTGACTGTTTGCTAGTATAATGGCTTAGTTAAAAAGAGTTGGAGTGTGCAATGCAGGCAGACGTGCTCCAAATATCTTTACAATAGTGTGAATAGACAAAAGTACAATAGCCACGTTTAGGATGCCACTAGGTACACTGACTGTTTGCTAGTATAATGGCTTAGTTAAAAAAAGTTGGAGTGTGCAATGCAGGCAGACGTGCTGCAAATATCTTTACAATACTGTGAATAGACAAAAGTACAATAGCCACGTTTAGGATGCCACTAGGTACACTGACTGTTTGCTTGTATAATGGCTTAGTTAAAAAGAGTTGGAGTGTGCAATGCAGGCAGACGTGCTGCAAATATCTTTACAATAGAGTGAATAGACAAAAGTACAATAGCCACGTTTAGGATGCCACTAGGTACACTGACTGTTTGCTAGTATAATGGCTTAGTTAAAAAGAGTTGGAGTGTGCAATGCAGGCAGACGTGCTCCAAATATCTTTACAATAGTGTGAATAGACAAAAGTACAATAGCCACGTTTAGGATGCCACTAGGTACACTGACTGTTTGCTAGTATAATGGCTTAGTTAAAAAGAGTTGGAGTGTGCAATGCAGGCAGACGTGCTGCAAATATCTTTACAATAGTGTGAATAGACAAAAGTACAATAGCCACGTTTAGGATGCCACTAGGTACACTGACTGTTTGCTAGTATAATGGCTTAGTTAAAAAAAGTTGGAGTGTGCAATGCAGGCAGACGTGCTGCAAATATCTTTACAATAGTGTGAATAGACAAAAGTACAATAGCCACGTTTAGGATCCCACTAGGTACACTGACTGTTTGCTAGTATAATGGCTTAGTTAAAAAGAGTTGGAGTGTGCAATGCAGGCAGACGTGCTGCAAATATCTTTACAATAGTGTGAATAGACAAAAGTACAATAGCCACGTTTAGGATGCCACTAGGTACACTGACTGTTTGCTAGTATAATGGCTTAGTTAAAAAGAGTTGGAGTGTGCAATGCAGGCAGACGTGCTGCAAATATCTTTACAATAGTGTGAATAGACAAAAGTACAATAGCCACGTTTAGGATGCCACTAGGTACACTGACTGTTTGCTAGTATAATGGCTTAGTTAAAAAGAGTTGGAGTGTGCAATGCAGGCAGACGTGCTGCAAATATCTTTACAATAGTGTGAATAGACAAAAGTACAATAGCCACGTTTAGGATGCCACTAGGTACACTGACTGTTTGCTAGTATAATGGCTTAGTTAAAAAAAGTTGGAGTGTGCAATGCAGGCAGACGTGCTGCAAATATCTTTACAATAGTGTGAATAGACAAAAGTACAATAGCCACGTTTAGGATGCCACTAGGTACACTGACTGTTTGCTAGTATAATGGCTTAGTTAAAAAGAGTTGGAGTGTGCAATGCAGGCAGACGTGCTGCAAATATCTTTGCACTACTGTGACTACACAAAAGTCCAATAGCCACGTTTAGGATGCCACTAGGTACACTGACTGTTTGCTAGCATAATGGCTTAGTTAAAAAGAGTTGGAGTGTGCAGAGGACAGGAGGGTACAGTGCCAGGATTGTGGGGCTCTGGGTAGAGGAATGGAAGCCTGCCTTTCTATTCCCTCCTAATGGGGAAATGCAGCGACGAAATCCCTGACCTTGGCTACACAGACGCTGTCTCTGTTTTCAGGACCTGTCACCTATGGCTCTGACCGTACCGGTTTGAGCCCTTAAAAGGACTGATAGAAAGTGCTCTCCCTAAGCTGTCTAACGCTGTGTATGGAGCGCATACAGCTGTATCGGCGATAAGACTCAGGAGGACGGAGCTGCGACAGTGATGTCTGACACCAAAGACGCAGAAGAGATAATGGCGTCCTGGAGGAAACTGTCCGGTTTTATAATGCAGGGACATGTGACATGGACATCCTATCACACATGCCGTTGCTTCTCTGGCTAAAAGTCCACTTAGCTGTGTGTGTGTCTGGGATTGGCTGACATGCTGGCCCGCCCCACTACACGCGCGCGCTTAGGGAAGGAAGACAAGGAAAAAAAAAAAAAAATGGTGATCGCCATTATCCAATTAGCAGTGATCTGAATGCGCTGTTCCCGCACACTATACACTGAAATGTCATAATAGTGTGATTCACAGAGTGACTTACACTATTACAGCGGAAACCAAGCTAGGAATTAGCTGTTTTTTTGCTACTAGAACCGTTCTCGAACGTTTCTAGCACTATCGAGCTTTTGCAAAAAGCTCGAGTTCTAGTTCGATCTAGAACAGGTCCCAAAATCACTCGAGCCTAGAACTGGAGAACCTCGAACCGCGAACCGCGCTCAACTCTACAAATGACGTAGGCTTCGCCCCATTTTTGTGTCCAGCCAGGTACAACTAGGCAGCTGGGGATTGGAATCCGCAGCACAGGTTGGCCTGAGCTTTCTGGGCCCCACTGCTGCGAATTGCAGTCTGCAGCCGCCTCAGAAAATGGCATTTTCATAGAAGCGCCATATTCTGGCGCTGTATCCAACTCTTCCAGCACCTGCCTGCTATACCTGTAAATAGAAAAAGTAGGGATGCACAGCACAAAATCAACACAGTTGAGTGCAGCCTATGTGTAAACCAATGATGCAAGCAAGAAGGAGAAAAAAGTACACATAATAGAGGCGCACATCAGGATCATGCAATATTTAAATATAATAAATTTTATTGGGTCAAAAAGGGAAAGAACAAGGACATCATAAAAACCTTTAAAATACAAATATGACATATGACCTCACTGATGCTCCAATAGAAGTGAATAATATTCCATATAAACCAACAAATAGTAGTTCAATCAACAATGTATAACATCCAAAACACCTTCTTGATCAAAAAATGAGGACAAATACCTAGTGAAACAATTAATGCTGAGGTAATATATAATGTAAAGGTAGCCCTCAAGTTGGTAGTCACACAGTTATAACCTGACTAAGGACTGCGTCCATATCAATAATATACAAATCCGGCCCCTCCAATGCTACCCTAGCACTGTATCTAAAGCAAATATAGATTATATATGACAGTGTGAGATACGGTACTCAGTCAAAGAATGGCCAAATACTAGGTAAGCTGGATGTAATTGCATGAAAAAAGGGCGCATAGCATCAAATAAATTATGTGGAACAACAAGTCCCAACCAAGAAGTTTCACTATGCTCATGTAACCAGGGACCATCAATCACACTGGTTGCTTTAGTGATCTGTAACCAAGGTGCCAGGGATGCCTGGGCTGGCAAGATTGTAAGTATAAGGAGAGTATATGGGCTCTCCGCCCATACAAAATGCATATGGGTCAGATACAAAGGAGAAATCACATAGACATATCCATTAATCATACAAGCAGTATGGGCGCAGATAAGCGCAATTACCTGCCGGGCCCGGCGCAGTCAAAGAAAGGTATGCATGAATCGTGCAAAGGAGCAAAAGTGGGGTCAGGGAACGGCCCAACGCGTTGCGCTGACTAGCAGCTTCGTCAGGGGAGGTATAAGACAAAGGACCCACAATACATATATATATACACAAATGATGATTAGGTGGTTACCTGCCAATTGCCGTTTAATTAATTACAGCTGCCTGCAGCCACTTGGCGCCCCAGCGGTCTGCTAAAAGAGAAGCGGGCGATCGCACAGTGCATGGTGGCGCCTGTGCAGACGAAACCGGAAGTCCAGAGGTGCACGTGACGCCGCAGTAGCCACGTGCACACAACCAGGAAATAGAGCATGTAAACAAATCGTACCGCGCATGCGCGAGCCGTGCATGGTAGAAGGCGTCCCTCCTAGCAGCACAGGCAGATCTATCGCAGCATATATGGTCAAAGGGGATAGATATGCACGGGCGCAAGTGCCAGAGCAAACAAAAATCTGCGTTCAAGTCCAGACAGTATACAGATAAATATTCCTAAGGGTAAATAGAGGTAGATCTATAGGTACCAACTATATCTACAATTAGGGAAGATAGATCAGATGAGAATGAGGATATATGTTTTTAGAAAGAAACTTCCGTGCCAGTACTCAATAGTAAATATGGACAATCACTACTGCAGGCATACTTGAAGTATGAAAACAGTGGTCTGCAAGTGGACATATAATGAGTGTCAACACGATCCTAATAATGCCTGTAATCAAAATGCAAGTGAACATAGTATATTTAAGCTCAATAATAGAGCATCACCCCCAAATAGGACTTAGAGTATGTGGAATACCATTAAATAACCATACATCAGTATAATATCCATAAAGGCCAAGGGCCCATGAGTTTCCATCCCAAGGTTGGCCCCTTAAGCATCATAAAGGGGGGGGTTTTTACATGATGAAGACCTTCAGTCCCCACATAAAATGCCACAGGACAAAATAAAGTTTGACCATGGGTTGACTCATGTCATATTTCTGAAATGATCAAAGACAGAAACGGACACTACACTCCACTCGCACTGCCCTTTCTAATATGTCAGAACAAAAAATAGAGGGCATAAATCGTGTATACCGGCATAATGTCCAGTCACAAAGAATATAAGTCCCAGCAGATGTCAAACCCCAAGGTTCGTCACAGGTTCCATTGCTAGATTCACTCTTGATCTTTTCCTTCCACTTTTTCACTGATCATAGTTTGATCTCTTGTTCTGCTGAATCATCACTTGCCGTTGTCTTCTTATTATGGATAATTCATAACGCCAGATCTTAATTCAATGCCATCAGAAGGTGAACTGCAAGGAAACAACAATCAAGGACATACTGAGCCAGTTCTTCAAAGATAACCACCAACAACGTAGCCCAGGAAACCAGTGTACAGTAGTTCCTCATTGAGCCCATGAGGGGCAAGTGAGTCAAGATGGAATATCCATCTTGATTCTGCTCGAAGGAGCGCCTTATGAGGGGAACCACCTCTACCGGTTTCATGAATCTTTTCAAGACCCACTACCAACAAATTTCTGCTGGAGCCCAAATGGAACCTCAAAAAATGAGATGCTATCGAGGTAAGGGTCTTACCTTTCTTAAGATCAGTTGCTGCTAGATTGATGGTAGAGGTGTGTTTTTGAACTCGCTTTCGGAGCTCCTGAGACGTCTGGCCCACATACACCTTTGGACAATCACAAACAATAGCATAAACGACATTAATCGTCTTGCAATTAATGTAAGAATGCAAGGTGTATTTTTTGGCGTCACAGGGGTTCACAAAATGCTCCCTGGTGGGATGCATATGAGGACACACACTGCAGGCTCCACAAGGGAAGGAGCCCTTCAAGACAATGCCCCTCTGCAGTCTCACTGTGGGCCTACGAAAGTGGCTGCTAGTGAGCATATCTCTAAGTCGTGGTGCACGTCGTGCCGTAAGAAGCGGCGTGTCACTCACCAATGATGACACTTGTGGGTCCGAAGTGAGAATCGCCCAATTCCTTGATACGATCTGTTGTACCTGCTTCCATTGGTTATTATAATCTGTTACCAGTCGGAGTGGTTGGTCTCCCTTCACCGGTTGCTTCTTGATGAGAGATTGTTGAGTCTCATTCTTCGCCCTCCTATAGGCATTAGAGATAACGCTGCGAGGGTAATCTCGTTTCCTGAAACGATCTGTGAGATCGTTAGCTTGTGTGCAGAAATCTTCAGATAGAGTACAGTTTCTACGTACCCTTAGAAACTGACCGATCGGCACTCCTCTTCTGGTATGAAAGGGATGGAAGCTGTCGAAGCTGAGCAAACTGTTCGTAGCCGTCGGTTTACGGTATAGCCCAGTTTCAAGGCGTCCATCCTTAATTCTGACTTGAAGATCTAAGAAGGTAGCTGTGGATGGTGAGATGGTATAGGTGAGGAAAATATTCATGTCATTATCATTCAAAGATCTCAAGAAATCATGACATACCTCCTCAGGGCCAGACCAGATGAATATCACATCGTCGATAAATCTTCTCCAATGAGTGACAAATCGTTCAAAAGATTCCGAACGATAGACTACCGTTGCCTCCCACTATCCTGCTTCTCTATTAGCAGACCGCTGGGGCGCCAAGTGGCTGCAGGCAGCTGTAATTAATTAAACGGCAATTGGCAGGTAACCACCTAATCATCATTTGTGTATATATATATATGTATTGTGGGTCCTTTGTCTTATACCTCCCCTGACGAAGCTGCTAGTCAGCGCAACGCGTTGGGCCGTTCCCTGACCCCACTTTTGCTCCTTTGCACGATTCATGCATACCTTTCTTTGACTGCGCCGGGCCCGGCTGGTAATTGCGCTTATCTGCGCCCATACTGCTTGTATGATTAATGGATATGTCTATGTGATTTCTCCTTTGTATCTGACCCATATGCATTTTGTATGGGCGGAGAGCCCATATACTCTCCTTATACTTACAATCTTGCCAGTCCAGGCATCCCTGGCACCTTGGTTACAGATCACTAAAGCAACCAGTGTGATTGATGGTCCCTGGTTACATGAGCATAGTGAAACTTCTTGGTTGGGACTTGTTGTTCCACATAATTTATTTGATGCTATGCGCCCTTTTTTCATGCAATTACATCCAGCTTACCTGGTATTTGGCCATTCTTTGACTGAGTACCGTATCTCACACTATCATATATAATCTATATTTGCTTTAGATACAGTGCTAGGGTAGCATTGGAGGGGCCGGATTTGTATATTATTGATATGGACGCAGTCCTTAGTCAGGTTATAACTGTGTGACTACCAACTTGAGGGCTACCTTTACATTATATATTTCCTCAGCATTAATTGTTTCACTAGGTATTTGTCCTCATTTTTTGATCAAGAAGGTGTTTTGCATGTTATACATTGTTGATTGAACTACTATTTGTTGGTTTATATGGAATATTATTCACTTCTATTGGAGCGTCAGTGAGGTCATATGTCATATGTGTATTTTAAAGGTTTTTATGATGTCCTTGTTAGAGTTGAGCGCGGTTCGTGGTTCGTGGTTCTCCAGTTCTAGGCTCGAGTGATTTTTGGGCTGTTCGAGATCGAACTAGAACTCGAGCTTTTTGCTAAAAGCTCGATAGTTCTAGATACGTTCGAGAACGGTTCTAGCAGCAAAAAGCAGGGCTTTTTACAGCTACAGTGAGCAGGAGCCATCGCTGGCAGCCTGCCACAAGCTGGTAACCAAGATAAACATCGGGTATCCAAGCAAAGCGCTTTGGTTAGTAACCCGATGTTTATCTTAGTTACGTGCAGGAAGCCCACACTTTCCCGCTCAGCTCGCTCCACCCCCTCCTGCCCGCGGCATGTACACATACATACACATACACAAACACACACACACACACACATCCACCCCCCCCCCCCCCCCCGCCCGCCCGCCCGCTCGCTCGCTCGCTCGGCTTACCTGCGGTGATGAAGTCCCGCCATCCCGACCTCAGCGCTGTCACTGTCCTCCATGGCCGCCGCTTGTCACATCACCTATCGCTTCCGACCCGAGACTGACACTGGCGGTGACGTCACGGACCTCTCGCGATACTTGATGTGAAGGCGCCGGTCATTGACCTCAGTGACAGGGGCTGTCAGTGTGCTGGAGATCAGCGCAGGTAATGTACCTCACTGACAGCAGCACTTGTCACCCCCCTGCAGTGACCTGGGCTGACCCATTGATGTTAGCTCAGGTCACTGCACTGCTCTCCCAGCCAATGGGGAACATCCTGCTCTTCATTGACTGGGACAGTGTGCATCGTCATGGCAACCCCTTGGATTACACCAGACCTGGATTTGTTTTTCAATCTAATAAATTGGTTAAAGAGGGAATGTTTTGGGGAGTGTTTTTTCAAATAAAAATGTGTTTGTCGTCTATTTTTTTTTTATTACTGACTGGGTTGGTGATGTCGGGTATCTGATAGACGCCTGACCTCACCAACCCCAGGGCTTGATGCCAGGTGACATTACACATCTGGTATTAACCCCAAATATTACCCCGTTTGCCACCGCACCAGGGCGCGGGATGAGCTGGGGCGAAGCACCAGGATTGGCGCATCTAATGGATGCGCCACTTCTGGGGCGGCTGCGGCCTGCTATTTTTAGGCTGGGGAGATTCCAATAACCATGGACCTCCCTAGTCTGAGAATATCAGGCCCCAGCTGTCTGCTTTACCTTGGCTGGTGATCCAATTTTGGGAGACCCCTACGTGTTTTTTTTTTTAATTATTTATTTAATTTAAAATAACAGCAAGGGGTGCCCTCAGTTTTGGATTACCAGCCAAGGTGAGGTTGCCAGCTGTGGTCTGCAGGCTGCAGCCGTCTGCTTTACCCTAGCTGGCTACAAAACTAGGGGGAACCCTATGTCATTTTTTTTTTCATTTTTTTGGCTAAATACAAAGCTAAGCACCCCTTAGTGCCACATGAAAGGTACCAAAGGGTGTTCCACTTTTTCTCCATTTTTTTCTCCACTTTCTCTCCACTTTTTCTCCACTTTTTCTCCATTTTTTTCTCCACTTATTCTCCACTTTTTCTCCTCTTATTCTCCACTTTTTCTCCACTTTTTCTCCACTTTTTCTCCTCTTATTCTCCACTTTTTCTCCACTTTTTCTCCATTTTTTTCTCCACTTTCTCCACTTTTTCTCCACTTTTTTCTCCACTTTTTCTCCTCTTATGCTCCACTTTTTCTCCTCTTAATCTCCACTTTTTCTCCACTTTTTCTCCACTTTTTCTCCACTTTTTTCTCCACTTTTTCTCCTCTTATGCTCCACTTTTTCTCCACTTTTTCTCCACTTTTTCTCCACTTTTTCTCCACTTTTTCTCCTCTTAATCTCCACTTTTTCTCCTCTTATGCTCCACTTTTTCTCCACTTTTTCTCCACTTTTTCTCCACGTTTTCTCCACTTTTTTCTCCACTTTTTCTCCTCTTATGCTCCACTTTTTCTCCACTTTTTCTCCACTTTTTCTCCACTTTTTCTCCACGTTTTCTCCACGTTTTCTCCACTTTTTTCTCCACTTTTTCTCCTCTTATGCTCCACTTTTTCTCCACTTTTTCTCCACTTTTTCTCCTCTTAATCTCCACTTTTTCTCCACTTTTTCTCCACTTTTTCTCCACTTTTTCTCCACTTTTTTCTCCACTTTTTCTCCTCTTATGCTCCACTTTTTCGCCACTTTTTCTCCACTTTTTCTCCACTTTTTCTCCTCTTATGCTCCACTTTTTCTCCACTTTTTCTCCACTTTTTCTCCTCTTATGCTCCACTTTTTCTCCACTTTTTCTCCACTTTTTTCTCCACTTTTTCTCCTCTTATGCTCCACTTTTTCTCCACTTTTTCTCCACTTTTTCTCCACTTTTTCTCCTCTTATGCTCCACTTTTTCTCCACTTTTTCTCCACTTTTTCTCCATTTTTTTCTCCACTTATTCTCCACTTTTTCTCCTCTTATTCTCCACTTTTTCTCCACTTTTTCTCCACTTTTTCTCCTCTTATTCTCCACTTTTTCTCCACTTTTTCTCCACTTTTTCTCCATTTTTTTCTCCACTTTCTCCACTTTTTCTCCACTTTTTTCTCCACTTTTTCTCCTCTTATGCTCCACTTTTTCTCCTCTTAATCTCCACTTTTTCTCCACTTTTTCTCCACTTTTTCTCCACTTTTTTCTCCACTTTTTCTCCTCTTATGCTCCACTTTTTCTCCACTTTTTCTCCACTTTTTCTCCACTTTTTCTCCTCTTAATCTCCACTTTTTCTCCACTTTTTCTCCACTTTTTCTCCACGTTTTCTCCACTTTTTTCTCCACTTTTTCTCCTCTTATGCTCCACTTTTTCTCCACTTTTTCTCCACTTTTTCTCCACTTTTTCTCCACGTTTTCTCCACGTTTTCTCCACTTTTTTCTCCACTTTTTCTCCTCTTATGCTCCACTTTTTCTCCACTTTTTCTCCACTTTTTCTCCTCTTAATCTCCACTTTTTCTCCACTTTTTCTCCACTTTTTCTCCACGTTTTCTCCACGTTTTCTCCACTTTTTTCTACACTTTTTCTCCTCTTATGCTCCACTTTTTCTCCACTTTTTCTCCACTTTTTCTCCTCTTAATCTCCACTTTTTCTCCACTTTTTCTCCACTTTTTCTCCACTTTTTCTCCACTTTTTTCTCCACTTTTTCTCCACTTTTTCTCCTCTTATGCTCCACTTTTTCTCCACTTTTTCTCCACTTTTTCTCCACTTTTTCTCCTCTTATGCTCCACTTTTTCTCCACTTTTTTCTCCACTTTTTCTCCTCTTATGCTCCACTTTTTCTCCATTTTTTTCTCCACTTATTCTCCACTTTTTCTCCTCTTATTCTCCACTTTTTCTCCACTTTTTCTCCACTTTTTCTCCTCTTATTCTCCACTTTTTCTCCACTTTTTCTCCACTTTTTCTCCATTTTTTTCTCCACTTTCTCCACTTTTTCTCCACTTTTTTCTCCACTTTTTCTCCTCTTATGCTCCACTTTTTCTCCTCTTAATCTCCACTTTTTCTCCACTTTTTCTCCACTTTTTCTCCACTTTTTTCTCCACTTTTTCTCCTCTTATGCTCCACTTTTTCTCCACTTTTTCTCCACTTTTTCTCCACTTTTTCTCCACTTTTTCTCCTCTTAATCTCCACTTTTTCTCCTCTTATGCTCCACTTTTTCTCCACTTTTTCTCCACTTTTTCTCCACTTTTTCTCCTCTTATGCTCCACTTTTTCTCCACTTTTTCTCCTCTTAATCTCCACTTTTTCTCCTCTTATGCTCCACTTTTTCTCCACTTTTTCTCCACTTTTTCTCCTCTTATGCTCCACTTTTTCTCCACTTTTTCTCCTCTTATGCTCCACTTTTTCTCCACTTTTTCTCCACTTTTTTCTCCACTTTTTCTCCTCTTATGCTCCACTTTTTCTCCACTTTTTCTCCACTTTTTCTCCACTTATGCTCCACTTTTTCTCCACTTTTTCTCCACTTTTTTCTCCACTTTTTCTCCTCTTAATCTCCACTTTTTCTCCACTTTTTCTCCACTTTTTCTCCACTTTTTCTCCACTTTTTCTCCACTTTTTTCTCCACTTTTTCTCCACTTTTTCTCCTCTTATGTTCCACTTATTCTCCACTTTTTCTCCACTTTTTCTCTACTTTTTCTATGGTCGGTCTACCCATTAGCTCTGCCATGCATAGTGTAGCTCTACACCTACTGCACATGTTACTTTATGATTGACATCTCTTTCGTACCAGAGCTGTCTAAGTCTACTCTGACCCCATATTTGTCATTACTATATTGTCCTTGTACTGTATTATGACATTTGTATCATGTGTTTCATTTCTTGCTGTGTTGCAATTTTTTTGCTGCATCCCAATTGTACCTCTACATTGTTCGAGTTTATGTTATTGTTCTCTCACTCTTATGTGATACTGATTATTGTCATTTTTCATGATTACATGCAGATAAGTCCAATCTGACGAAGGCTCAGGCCGAAACGTCATTTGTAACTTGTTTTGGACAAAAACATATATGCTTATGAAAAAAAATTTTTCTTAATACGGACCAATAAAGAGTGATTTTGCATTACTATCCGTTGTGACTTACTGACTTAGTCTGGGAGATATAGAGTGCCGAGGTTACTCACTAATTTTATCTATTATTACCTCTGAGCACCTATATACCAGTGAGCAGAGCTTCCTCTACAGTAGTTCTCCTGATTAGGCATGCCCTTACCTCATGAGCAGGGCATTGCAGCTTTGGTAGCAACCATTACGACATGGACTCTGCTGCTGTGGACCCGGGGAGAGTGAGTGCAGATTCATTGCACCCACACTCCTCACATGAAGGGTCCGCACTCCTAGAAAATGGGGGATACGTTCCCTGAGTGTCTCCCCCCCATATTCTAGACGGTCCAGAGTCGTCGTGGGACCCCTTTATTTTTTTTCTTACAATAAATTGGTGAAAGAGGAAATGTTTTGGGGACTGTTTTTTCAAATAAATTTCTTTTGTCGATTTTTTGTTTTTGTTAGTACTGACAGTTTATGATGTTGGGTATCTAATAGACGCCATGACATCACAAACTGCTGGGCTTGATCTCAGGTGAGGTGATACTAGCTAGTATCAACCCGATTTATTACCCCGTTTGCCACTGCACCAGGGCACGGGATGAGCTGGGGTGAAGCGCCAGGATTGGCGCATCTAGTGGATGCGCCACGTCTGGGGTGCCTGCGGCCTGCTATTTTTAGGCTGTGAAGGCCCAATAACTATGGACCTTCCCACCCTGAGAATACCAGACCACAGCTGTCCGCTTTACCTTGGCTGGTGATCCAATTTGGGGGGTCCCCTACTTTTATTGTGTAATTATTAATATTTATAAAATAATTATAAAAAAGAGCCTGAGGGGACCTCCACATTGGATCCCCAACCACGGTAAAGCTGCCAGCTGTGGTTTTCAGGCTACAGCCGTCTGCTTTACCCTAGCTGGCTATCAAAAATGGGGGGACCCAACGTAATTTTTTTTTTTAACTATTTTTTAAATAGAAAAAATTAATGGGCTTCCCTGTATTTTGATTGCCAACCAAGGTAACGGCAGGCAGATGGGGGTGGCAACCCATAGCTGTCTGCTTTATCTGCGCTGAGAATCAAAAATACCGCGGAGCGCTACGTCATTTTTTTAAAGATTTATTTTTACAGCACTGTGATGTCCAGCAGTCAAAATACAGGGAAGCCCATTTTATTTTTAGTTATTTAAATAAATAATTAAAAAAAATATATGTTAGCTCCCACTGCATTTTTTGTATTGCTAGCTAAGGGTAATCCAAGCAGCTACTGGCTGCTAACCCCCACTGCTTGGTGTTACCTTCACTGGCAATGGAAAATCCAGGGAAGCATTTTTTTTTTTTTTTTGCCAAAAAGCTACAAAAAAAGGACGTGAGCTTCGCCATATTTTTGTATGCTAGCCAGGTATAGCAGGCAGGTGCTGGAAGAGTTGGATACAGCGCCAGAAGATGGCGCTTCTATGAAAATGCCATTTTCTGAGGTGGCTGCAGACTGCAATTCGCAGCAGTGGGGCCCAGAAAGCTCAGGCCAACCGGTGGTGCGGATTCCAATCCCAGCTGCCTAGTTGTACCTGGCTGGACACAAAAATGGGGCAAAGCCTACGTCATTTGTTTTCTAATTATTTCATGAAATTCATGAAATAATAAAAAAAGGGCTTCCCTTTATTTTTGGTTCCCAGCCGGGTACAAATAGGCAACTGGGGGTTGGGGGCAGCCGTACCTGCCTGCTGTACCTGGCTAGCATACAAAAATATGGCGAAGCCACATAATTTTTTCAGGGGGCAAAAAACTTCTGCATACAGTCCTGGATGGAGTATGCTGAGCCTTGTAGTTCTGCAGCTGCTGTCTGTCTGTATGGAGAAGAGCAGACAGCAGCTGCAGAACTACAAGGCTCAGCATACTCCATCCAGGACTGTATGCAGAAGTTTTTTGCCCACCAAAAAAATGACGTGGGCTTCGCCATATTTTTGTATGCTAGCCAGGTACAGCTGGCAGCCACGGGCTGCCTCCAACCCCCAGTTGCCTATTTGTACCCGGCTGGGAACCAAAAATATAGGGAAGCCCGTTTTTTTTAATTATTTCACTTATTTCATGAAATAATTAAAAAACAAATGACGTGGGCTTTGCCCTATTTTTGTGTCCAGCCGGGTACAACTAGGCAGCTGGGGATTGGAATCCGCAGCACAGGTTAGCCCGAGGTTTGTGGGCGCCTCTGCTGCGGATTTCAGTCCGCAGCCGTCCCAGAAAATGGCGCTCTCATAGAAGCGCCATCATCTGGCGCTGTATCCAACTCTTCCAACAGCCCTGGAGCCGGGTGGCTTGTTGGGTAATCATGAGTTAATACTGGCTTTGTTTTACCAGCCAGTATTAAGCCAGAGATTCTTAATGTCAGGCACGTTTGACCCGGCCATTAAGAATCTCCAATAAAGGGTTAAAAAAAGACACCACACAGAGAAAAAATACTTTAATAGAAATAAATACACAGACACATTAGAGACTCCATCTTTATTACCCCTGTCAGCCCTCCACGATCCTGCTCTTCTGTCTTCTTTCTTTCTAGTGTAGTAGTAGTGACGATTGTAGTGAGGGGCATCACTTGGGGCTGGGGAACCTCCATCCTAACTACAATGCTCACTACAATCGGGAAGCAGCGTGCAGCCTTCACTCCGTGAGTGATCACTGCTGGCTGCTAGCGGTAACGCTGACAGACGCGTTACCATAGCAACGGTGCTCCCGGAGCCGCGGTTAGCGGTGACGTCACCGCTAACTGCGTTGCTATGGCAACGGTGATCTCCGTTAATGACCGGCTGTGTCAGCCGGTCCCTAACGGAACGGGGAGTCGACCGTGTGCTAGAGCATGTCGCCGGTACACGGCGATACACATATGTGCACCGTGTACCGGAGAGATGCACTCGCAGGTCCTACATGACGTGTCATAGTCATGTGACCAGTCTGTAGCCAATGAGATAATAGCCACGTGACTGGTCACATGGCTATTTTGACGTCACGATAGGTCCTGCTTCTCTGCTGGCAGTGCAGGTCACCGGGAGGATTCAGCGATCATCGGATGGAATAGCGGCAGGAGACAGAGTGCAGGAGGGATCGCGAGGACCGGTAAGTGTTATGGCAATGTTTATTAACTGTTTGTGTACATTTATAATGCATTTTTATGTGTTTGTGATTGCCTCCCATTATAGCCTATACGTTCGAGTTCGGTTCGTCGAACGTTCGACGAACCGAACTCGAACGGGACCCCCGTTCGGCGAACCGGCCTCGAGCCGAACCGGGACCGGTTCGCTCATCTCTAGTCCTTGTTCTTTCCCTTTTTGACCCAATAAAATTTATTATATTTAAAGATTGTATGATCCTGATGTGCGCCTCTATTATGTGTACTTTTTTCTCCTTCTTGCTTGCCTGCTATACCTGGCTAGCATACAAAAATATGGCGAAGCTCACGTCCTTTTTTTGTAGTTTTTTGGCAAAAAAAATAAAAAATGCTTCCCTGGATTTTCCATTGCCAGTGAAGGTAAGTGGGGGTTAGCAGCCAGTAGCTGCTTGGATTACCCTTAGCTAGCAATACAAAAAATGCAGCGGGAGCCCATATATATTTTTTTTAATTATTTATTTAAATAACTAAAAATAAAATGGGCTTCCCTGTATTTTGATTGCTGGACATCACAGTGCTGTAAAAATAAATCTTTAAAAAAATGACGTAGCGCTCCGCGGTATTTTTGATTCTCAGCGCAGATAAAGCAGACAGCTATGGGTTGCCACCCCCATCTGCCTGCCGTTACCTTGGTTGGCAATCAAAATACAGGGAAGCCCATTAATTTTTTCAATTTAAAAAATAGTTAAAAAAAAATGACGTTGGGTCCCCCCATTTTTGATAGCCAGCTAGGGTAAAGCAGACGGCTGTAGCCTGAAAACCACAGCTGGCAGCTTTACCGTGGTTGGGGATCCAATGTGGAGGTCCCCTCAGGCTCTTTTTTATAATTATTGTATAAATATTAATAATTACACAATAAAAGTAGGGTCCCCCCAAATTGGATCACCAGCCAAGGTAAAGCGGACAGCTGTGGTCTGGTATTCTCAGGGTGGGAAGGTCCATAGTTATTGGGCCTTCACAGCCTAAAAATAGCAGGCCGCAGGCACCCCAGACGTGGCGCATCCACTAGATGCGCCAATCCTGGCGCTTCACCCCAGCTCATCCCGTGCCCTGGTTCAGTGGCAAACGGGGTAATAAATCGGGTTGATACTAGCTGTAAAGTAACCTGAGATCAAGCCCAGCAGTTTGTGATGTCATGGCGTCTATTAGATACTCAACATCATAAACTGTCAGTACTAACAAAAAAAAAAAAAAAATCGACAAAAGAAATTTATTTGAAAAAACAGTCCCCAAAACATTTCCTCTTTCACCAATTTATTGTAAGAAAAAAAATAAAGGGGTCCCACGACGACTCTGGACCATCTAGAATATGGGGGGGAGACACTCAGGGAATGTATCCCCCATTTTCTAGGAGTGCGGACCCTTCATGTGAGGAGTGTGGGTGCAATGAATCTGCACTCACTCTTCTCGGGTCCACAGCAGCAGAGTCCATGTCGTAATGGTTGCTACCAAAGCTGCAATGCCCTGCTCATGAGGTAAGGGCATGCCTAATCAGGAGAACTACTGTAGAGGAAGCTCTGCTCACTGGTATATAGGTGCTCAGAGGTAATAATAGATAAAATTAGTGAGTAACCTCGGCACTCTAAATCTCCCAGACTAAGTCAGTAAGTCCCAATGGATAGTAATGCAAAATCACTCTTTATTGGTCCGTATTAAGAAAAAAAAAATTTTCATAAGCATATATGTTTTTGTCCAAAACAAGTTACAAATGACGTTTCGGCCTGAGCCTTCGTCAGATTGGACTTATCTGCATGTAATCATGAAAAATGACAATAATCAGTATCACATAAGAGTGAGAGAACAATAACATAAACTCGAACAATGTAGAGGTACAATTGGGATGCAGCAAAAAAATTGCAACACAGCAAGAAATGAAACACATGATACAAATGTCATAATACAGTACAAGGACAATATAGTAATGACAAATATGGGGTCAGAGTAGGCTTAGATAGCTCTGGTACGAAAGAGATGTCAATCATAAAGTAACATGTGCAGTAGGTGTAGAGCTACAGTATGCATGGTAGAGCTAATGGGTAGACCGACCATAGAAAAAGAACGGAGAAAAAGTGGAGACAAAGTGGAGAAAAAGTGGAGAAAAAAATGGAGAAAAAGTGGAGAAAAAGTGGAGAAAAAGTGGAGAAAAAGTGGAGAAAAAAATGGAGAAAAAGTGGAGAAAAAGTGGAGAAAAAGTGGAGAAAAAGTGGAGAAAAAAATGTAGAAAAAGTGGAGAAAAAATGGAGAAAAAGTGGAGAAAAAATGGAGAAAAAGTGGAGCACCCTTTGGTGCCTTTCATGTGGCACTAAGAGGTGTTTAGCTTTGTATTTAGCCAAAAAAATGAAAAAAAAAAATGACGTAGGGTTCCCCCTAGTTTTGTAGCCAGCTAGGGTAAAGCAGACGGCTGCAGCCTGCAGACCACAGCTGGCAACCTCACCTTGGCTGGTAATCCAAAACTGAGGGCACCCCACGCTGTTATTTTAAATTAAATAAATAATTTTAAAAAAAAAACACGTAGGGGTCCACCAAAATTGGATCACCAGCCAAGGTAAAGCAGACAGCTGGGGCCTGATATTCTCAGACTAGGGAGGTCCATGGTTATTGGACTCTCCCCAGCCTAAAAATAGCAGGCCGCAGCCGCCCCAGAAGTGGCGCATCCATTAGATGCGCCAATCCTGGTGCTTCGCCCCAGCTCATCCCGCGCCCTGGTGCGGTGGCAAACGGGGTAATATATGGGGTTAATACCAGATGTGTAATGTCACCTGGCATCAAGCCCTGGGGTTGGTGAGGTCAGGCGTCTATCAGATACCCGACATCACCAACCCAGTCAGTAATAAAAAAAAATAGACGACAAACACATTTTTATTTGAAAAAACACTCCCCAAAACATTCCCTCTTTAACCAATTTATTAGAATGAAAAACAAATCCAGGTCTGGTGTAATCCAAGGGGTTGCCATGACGATCCACACTGTCCCAGTCAATGAAGAGCAGAATGTTCCCCATTGGCTGGGAGAGCAGTGCAGTGACCTGAGCTAACATCAATGGGTCAGCCCAGGTCACTGCAGGGGATGACAAGTGCTGCTGTCAGCGAGGTACATTACCTGCGCTGATCTCCAGCACACTGACAGCCCCTGTCACTGAGTTCAATGACCGGCGCCTTCACACCAAGTATCGCGAGAGGTCCGTGACGTCACCGCTAGTCAGTCTCGGGTCGGAAGCGAGAGGTGATGTGACAAGCGGCGGCCATGGAGGACAGTGACAGCGTTGAGGTCGGGATGGCGGGACTTCATCACCGCAGGTAAGCCGAGCGGGGGTGTGTGTGTGTGTGTGTGTGTGTGTGTGTTGGAGAGTGTGTGTGTGTGTGTGTGTGTATATGTATGTGTACATGCCACGGGCAGGAGGGGGCGGAGCAAGCTGAGCGGGGAAGTGTGGGCTTCCTGCACGTAACTAAGATAAACATCGGGTTACTAACCAAAGCGCTTTGCTTGGATACCCGATGTTTATCTTGGTTACCAGCTTCTGGCAGGCTGCCAGCGATGGCTCCTGCACACTGTAGCTGTAAAAAGCCCTGCTTTTTGCTGCTAGAACCGTTCTCGAACGTATCTAGAACTATCGAGCTTTTGCAAAAAGCTCGAGTTCTAGTTCGATCTCGAACAGCCCCCAAAATCACTCGAGCTTAGAACTGGAGAACCTCGAACCGCGAACCGCGCTCAACTCTACAGGTCACCCCCTATAACCCCACCGGTGTTGCCCGGTGTCCCACAGTACCTGTGCAGCGTTGATCCCCCGCGGCCCCCTTCTTCACAATAGACGCTGCCGCATGCACAGAGCGGCTGTCAGCTCAGCTTCCTGTGTTCAGACACAGTGAGTGGCGGTAACCATGCATCTGTAAGCTACTGCAATGCCCTGCTCATGAGGTAAGGAACATAGTTAATCAGGAGAGCTATACTACATTTCCAAATGGAGGTATTTCCTATTTCTGTTGCCCTGCTGAACGACTACCAAACATGAGAGTCCGTTATACGCCACAAGATAACATGTCTAAATAGTGTGCTCTGTTGTTTAGTATTCATTCAGCTGGATAACTGGACTTAAAGGGGTATTCCATCTCCAAGATCCTATCTCCAATATATAGTAGGTGGAATAGCAGTAATATCAGCAAATACCAATATTTGGAAATGTAGAATAGTTCTCCTGATTAGGCATACCCTTACCTCATGAGCAGGGAATAGCAGCTTTGGTAGCAACAGTTACGACATGGACTCTGCTGCTGTGGACCCGGGGAGAGTGGGTGCAGATTCATTGCACCCACACTCCTCACATGGAGGGTCTGCACTCCTAGAAAATGGGGGATACATTCCCTGAGCGTGTCCCCCCATATTCTAGACAGTCCAGAGTCATCGTGGGACCCCCTTATTTTTTTTTCCTTACAATAAATTTTGAAAGAGGGAATGTTTTGTGGAGTGTTTTTTCAAATACATTTTTTTTGTCTATTTTTTTTGTTAGTACTGACAGTTTGTGATGTCGGGTATCTGATAGATGCCATGACATCACAAACTGCTGGGCTTGATGTCAGGTGACCTTACAGCTAGTATCAACCCCATTTATTACCCAGTTTGCCACTGCACCAGGGTACGGGATGAGCTGGGGTGAAGCACCAGGATTGGTGCATCTAGTGGATGCGCCACTTCTGGGGCAGCTGTGGCCTGCTATTTTTAGGCTGTGAAAAGCCAATAACTATGGACCTACTCAACCTGAGAATACCAGACCACAGCTGTCCGCTTTACCTTGGCTGGTGATCCAATTTGGGGGGGTCCCTACTTTTTTTTGTAATTATTATTATTTCTAAAATAATTATAAAAAATGAGCCTGGGGTGACCTCCACATTGGATCACCCACCACGGTAAAGCTGCCAGCTGTGGTTTTCAGGCTACAGCCGTCTGCTTTACCGGTGACGTCACCGCTGACAGGCGGGTTACCATAGCGACAGTGTTCAGATCACGTGATTCCCGGTGCCGCTATTTACCGGCTGTGACAGCTAGTCCCTGCATGTGGGCTAACTCTGTAAAGAGCACACACATGCAGGAACGGGGAGTCGACCATGTGCCAGGGCACTTCGCCGGTAAAAGTACATGCTGAAACGAGCACCGCGTACCGGAGAGATGCACTGACAGGACCTAGCAATGACGTCTAGCCATGTGACCAGTCTGTAGCTAATGAGATAATAGACACTTGACTGGTCACATGCTATTTTGATGTCACGATAGGTCCTATCATCAGTGCTGGTTACCGGGAGGACGCAGCAATTATCGGAAGGAAAAGCGTCGGGAGACAGAGTGCAGGACACGCCGCGGGGACCTTTAAGTGTTATGGCAATGTTTATTAACTGTATGTGTACATGTATAATGTGTTTTTATGTGTTTGTGTTTGCCTCCCATTGTTTTCAATGGGGTTTGAGTGGTTGGTCGAATGGTTCATCAAACGTTCGTCGAATGGGGCCTCCATTTGACGAACCCAACCAAACTCGAATGCCGGGGGGTGGCGCATCTCTAGTTTTGGGTATTCAGAAGGATTAAATGTGTTTTGTCCCTAGATCTGTACCCTTCTTATCAATGCCAATTTACACAATGCCCCCATTCCTCGGCGGCTGTCCCTCATTAATTTGCTGCCTTAAACAATGATGCAACATAGACCAGAGGTACGGGACCAAAATGATTTTCATCAGCTGACTTATCTGATATTTTTCCGGAGTCTTAAACTGTCTCCCATATCAATCAATGGACACATTTGAAACTCAACGCGTTTCCCTCCATCTCCATCATGGACAGAGTTCCTCAGGAGATTCAAAAGCTGGGCATAACAGCCACCTTCAATGATGTGCTCTCCATGGGTCAAAAAAGGGTCCATTGACCATTTTTTGACCCATGGAGAGCGGCGCCATTTTGGATGTCCGGTGGGGTTGGGGGGGGTGGGGGTTGATTTCTCCGGTACCGGGGGCTTTGGGGGCACTAAAGGATCATATTTCTTTCTCATCGGACATGTTTGATCATGTCCGATGAGAAAGAAATCAGTATTATTTGCCTTTTTTTTTTTTATGTGTACGTCGGTATACGTTGTATACCGGCGATCACATTATCGGGGTCCAAAAAAAAAAACCCCGATTCATAATCTTGGGGGTCTCAGCTACCTCCAGTAGCTGAAACCCCCGAGATTTTTCGTCACTGGGGGGCGCTACAAGCTTTTTCCGGCCTGACGTCTCAAGACGTCGGAACAGAATAAGTACCCTGTTTTTCCGACGTCTTGAGACGTTAGGCCGTCGCTATGGGGTTAATTCATATGTCGCACTGAAGGGTTAAAAAAAAATCCTAACTGAAGTTTTGAAGTATTTGAGGGGTGTGGTTTATAAGATGGTATCACTTTTCAGGAGTTTCCAACATATAGGCCTCTCAAAGTCCATTTAAATCTGAATAGGTCATTAAAGAAAAATGTTTTGTAAATTTCTTGGAAAAAAATGAAAAATGCTGCTAAACCTTTAACTCTTCTAACATCCTGAGAAAATAAAATGAAGTTTGAAAAAGTATGTAAATTTAATTAAACATGTGGGAAATGTACCTTATTTTTCTTATTTTTTATAAGACGCAACTGATCATATAATATGCACAGCCGGTGTCCATCACCATGGTGCTGAACCCGCACCGCGGCAATGGGCTGGGGCAGCGGCGTATATTATATCTGCCTGCGCCCTCCTTTGATCGCACATGCCCCCCCTGTGTTAGATATGGCCCCCATACTGCTGCCCATAGTAAAATAAAACACTCTTTACTTACCCCCAGCGTGTCTCCCCGGTCTCCCTCCTGCCACTGTGATCATCCACGCAGAGATGAGATCACTTTGCCGTGCCGATCACATGACCGGCCGAGAACCAGGAAATGCAGGAGGCCGGAGCTCAACCCCAAGGAGGGAGTCATGAGACAGGACAGTGCTGGAGAAGGTAAGGAAAGAGTTTATTTTACTAACAGCAGCTGCATGGGCTGATATCTAACACAGGGTGCTGTGCGCCAGCCACAGGGGGCCATGTGCAGCCAGAGGGGGCCGTGTGCAGCCACAGTGTGCCAGCAACAGGGGGCCATGTGCCAGCCACAGGGGGCCATGTGCAGCCACAGGGGGCCATGTGCAGCCACAGGGGGCCATGTGCAGCCACAGGGGGCCATGTGCCAGCCACAGGGGGCCGTGTGCCAGCCACAGGGGCCATGTGCATCCAAAGTGGGCCGTGTGCCAGCCACAGTGGGCCGTTTGCCAGCCACAGTGGGCCGTGGACCGTGGGTCAGCCACAGTGGGCCGTGTGCCAGCCACAGTGGGCCATGTGCCAGCCACAGTGGGCCATGTGCGCCAGCCACAGGGGCCGTGGACGAGCCATAGAGGACGTGTGCTAGCCATAGAGGATGTGTGCCAGCCATAGGGGACATGTGGAATCACTGGGGGACATGTGCCAGCACAGGGGGGCTATAATCAATATAAGGTGGCCATATCCAGATTAAGGGGGCTAATTTTAGGATGGGGGGCTATGAGGGACATATACCCTATATGATTTGTTAGACGGACACTGGCAGTATAAGACGGACCCCATTTATTAAAAAATTCTCTATTCCTTCACCAAATTTGGGGGTGGCGGGAGCAGGAGATCAAACACTGCCGCCCGCAGCTATCACCAGCCCCCAGCAGAGCTCCGGAGCTGCCCCCATCTCCCCTGGACTCTAGTGTGTATATATATATATATAATATATATTAATATATATATATACACACACTAGAGTCCAGGGGAGATGGGGGCAGCTCCGGAGCTCTGCTGGGGGCTGGTGATAGCTGCGGGCGGCAGTGTTTGATCTCCTGCTCCCGCCACCCCCAAATTTGGTGAAGGAATAGAGAATTTTTTAATAAATGGGGTCCGTCTTATACTGCCAGTGTATATATATATATATATATTATATAAATATTATATATTACACCCCCCCCCCCGTATATTCGGATTATAAGATGCACCCCCTACTTTCCCCCAAAATTTGGGGGAACAAAAGTGCGTCTTATAAAGTGAAAGATACGGTATATTAATTATTTTATACAACATGATTAATGGTTTTAAAGATATAAAAACTAAACGTTTGAAAATAGCATAATATTCCACATTTTTGCTAAAATTCCGATATTTTCAAAATTAAACGCAAAAAATATCAATCTGAATTTACCACTACCATAAAGAACAATCTCAGAATCAGTGGGATTTGCTAAACCATTCCAATGTTATTACCAAATAAAATGACATTGGTCAGATTTCCAAAATTAGGCTTGGCCATTGAGGTCAAAATTGGCTCCGTCACTAAGGGGTTATATAAAAAACCCTTACCGTCATAAAAGATGGTGATTGTTAAGGATCTATACTCATCTTTTATGTGGAATGTTAGAATTGTTGAAATATTGAAACTTACTTTTTTTTTGTTACAGAGAATTCCTATGTTTCTAGTGAATTACATGGCCACATGGGTCTCTTATGGAATGATAGTTCAGGTGATTCTTCCAAGTGTTAGGTGCAGGCTCCAGAAGAGTGTTCACCATATTTCTGGACAGAAATATCAGTCCATGAAGTTACCAGATGCTCCTTGCAACAAAGCCAAATATGAGGAAATTTTGTGCTAGGAAAACTAGTTAGAAAGACACTTCCATATATTTATGACTCACTTTCCCCAGTTTCTGTAAGCAGATGTACAAGAATGTTTAATACATGAAAAATGTACTAACAGTATAGTCAAGGGGTTTCCTATCCTTATAATTGCAAATTTTGTTTCAGCTATGTTATCTTACAAATTTCAAGCAACAAACACTGCCATGAAGACTAGGTTGATGTTAGTGAATGGAGCCTTGTATTGTTCATATTGAGAGGGTGATTAAATTAGCCAACAAGTGTCGGGAAAGATGTGGGCTCAGCCTGTGAACCTGCATCAATGGCAGAGACACGGCTGCTGACGTATATATACACAAGTGCTTCTCAATAAATTAGAATATCATTAAAAGTTAATTTATTTTAGTAATTTAATTCAAAAAGGGAAATGCATATATTATATAGAGTCATTACACACAGAGGGATCTATTTCAAGTGTTTATTTGTTAATGTTGATGATTATAGCTTACAGCCAATGAAAACTTAAAAGTCATTATCTCAGAAAATTAGAATATTATATAAGACAAGCTGAAAAAATGATTGTAAACCCAGAAATGTTGGCGCCTACTGAAAAGTCTGTACAGTAAATGCCTCAACACTTCTCATGGTGCCAGCGGTAGCAGCAGGTAGCTGGAAATGCTCAATTCCTGAGCTTGTGGCTTCAGTTGGGTACTGCACATCTGCCTTCTATTAATGTAAACAGGAGATGGATGTGCAGTACCCAGATCAGAAGATGGAACACCTCTGCAAATGAGTTTCAGGCAGCCAGCTGCCACCACCAGGACCAATAATAGCTGATCGCGGGGAGTGCTGAGTGTCAGACCCCGGCCAATCAGACATTGATCAACTATCCTAAAGATAGGCCACCAATGTAAAATATTGGCCAACCTTTTTAATACTGAATTCCTAATACACTATAACTAAGAACCAATATGTTGTTCGAAACGCGTAATGGTTGACTAGGGGTTTTTTTTAGCCCTCTTTCATGTCTTATGCTATGTTTTAAAGGAATGTTTTTGAATAAGTGAACTTCTAATACACCTATATTTCGTAGGATGTTGTTGCTGGATAGCCGCCTTTTTTTCAGAATTCCTAATGCTGTATATGGAAATGGTTTTGTAAATGATATTAATTCTTGTTATAATAGCCCTAACTATACATTTTTTTGTGTTTTTTTTTAGTAGTTTATGGTAATTTTACTGAGATCCTTACATTTTTTCCCTGTTCAAAGCTTGAAGGTTTGATTTTTCAACTACATCATTATGGGCTAGATAGCATTTTTATACACTTTTTAACCAAGGTTTTGAGGAGAGGCGTAATAATGCAATCACAATCCTGAAATAACATTTTAAGTTTATTCTGAGAGAAGACATAATTTGTAGATTTTGTTTTCCAAGCTTTGCACAATAAAATCACTCTAAAAAAAAACAGGTTTTTTGTCACTATCTTCAAACAGCTTCAAACAGATTTTTTTTTGTTTTCTGTCAATATTGCTATTTGAAGGATTGTTTTTTTTGCATTTTTGCATGAGCTGCAGTTTTTATTAGCATAAGGCCACATTCACACATTCAGTATTTGGTAACTATGCGTAAACAAAAACTAGGAGTGGAACAATCAGAGAAAAAGTATAATAGAAACACGGGCACCACTTCTGGATTTTTTCACCCACCCATCAATTTGAGGTAAAAATTTGACCTTTTTTCTATCACTTCCATGTTTTGGGAATATCTGGAATTATTTATTTCTCTTTTTTCACTTTGCCTGTGGACTAGGGAGTGACAAAGGGAGCCTATCTGCTTAGATGCCTCGGTCGCTAATGCCATCACGTTTAAGGGATTAAATAGCCAAAATCAGAGGTTTCTCTTAGGCCTCTTTCACACGTCCGTGCCTCCGGTACGTGTTTGGTAAGTTTTCTCATGTACCGGGAGACACGGGCACACGTAGACCCATTAAAATCAAAGGGTCTGCGCTCACGTGCGTATTTTTCCATGGACCGTGTGTACGTGTGGAGCATATGTGTGTTCGTGTGCTCCACACGTAGACATGTCCGTTTTTCTCCGGCATCATAGGTGTCACACGTAACACAAACGGACCACACGGATGTGTTCCGTGTGACACGCACCGGAGAAAACACATGTGCCTGCAAGAAAAAAAAAACAAACTTTACTCACCTTCTCCAGCCCTCCTGTCTCTGCTGCTGCTGTCACTTGCTTCCGACCGCCGCTCATTATGCTCATTGCATATTCACTTCACTGCGGCCGGAAGCAGCAACAGCGGGGAGTCGGCAGGACCAGAGACCGAAGATCAGCACCACGGACAGTAACGCCAGAGACAGGTGAGTAGAAAGTTCCCGTTCTCCGTGTGTTATCACGGATAACACATGGAGAACACACATGTGCCATACACACGGCTCACCGAGGGCAATACGCACCTTTGACACGTCCGTGAAAAACGTGCGTGATTTTCACGGACGTGTGAAAGAGGCCTTAAACAGATTCTTGAAGGCATTCCATGACAGGCTTGTACATCATGGTCTCATTAATGGGTCTCATTAATTTAATATTAAAACTGGCTTTGTTTGCAGTAACCAATCATAGTGCAACGTCCATCTTCTCCAGAGAGTTGCTGGATGTGTACAATAATTATCTTTTGTCTGTTCAGCAGTTTGTATAAATGAGGCACAAAGTTGCTGTGTGTTGGAAATATATTTATTAATGATTATTACAAAGGGTTTTTTCCCTCTTTGCTAAATGTTACCAGAGAAAACCTTTCATAAATATCTGAAGAACGTTGAATAAAAATATCTGAATGAAAATACAGATGGCTTCTGTAGACATAAATGTAGGATCACGTCTGGCAGCTGTTACTGGACACCCACCACAACAAGGGAATAAGAGTAACACTGGATCACAAACATGAAAAATGGTTTTCAATCATTTTGGCTTCCCGTCGAGGAGCACACTAATCTGTGTAGGAGAAATCAATGTGCTCCAATGTATTATTATATGTCATGTTCTGTACTGCCAAAGTGGAAATTTGTAGACTACTGGACATTATAAAATAACACTCAGTGTTGTATCTTGGGTAGAGTTGAGCGCGGTTCGTGGTTCGTGGTTCTCCAGTTCTAGGCTCGAGTGATTTTTGGGCTGTTCGAGATCGAACTAGAACTCGAGCTTTTTGCTAAAAGCTCGATAGTTCTAGATACGTTCGAGAACGGTTCTAGCAGCAAAAAACAGGGCTTTTTACAGCTACAGTGAGCAGGAGCCATCGCTGGCAGCCTGCCACAAGCTGGTAACCAAGATAAACATCGGGTATCCAAGCAAAGCGCTTTGGTTAGTAACCCGATGTTTATCTTAGTTACGTGCAGGAAGCCCACACTTTCCCGCTCAGCTCGCTCCACCCCCTCCTGCCCGCGGCATGTACACATACATACACATACACAAACACACACACACACACACATCCACCCCCCCCCCCCCCCCCGCCCGCCCGCCCGCCCGCTCGCTCGCTCGGCTTACCTGCGGTGATGAAGTCCCGCCATCCCGACCTCAGCGCTGTCACTGTCCTCCATGGCCGCCGCTTGTCACATCACCTATCGCTTCCGACCCGAGACTGACACTGGCGGTGACGTCACGGACCTCTCGCGATACTTGATGTGAAGGCGCCGGTCATTGACCTCAGTGACAGGGGCTGTCAGTGTGCTGGAGATCAGCGCAGGTAATGTACCTCACTGACAGCAGCACTTGTCACCCCCCTGCAGTGACCTGGGCTGACCCATTGATGTTAGCTCAGGTCACTGCACTGCTCTCCCAGCCAATGGGGAACATCCTGCTCTTCATTGACTGGGACAGTGTGCATCGTCATGGCAACCCCTTGGATTACACCAGACCTGGATTTGTTTTTCAATCTAATAAATTGGTTAAAGAGGGAATGTTTTGGGGAGTGTTTTTTCAAATAAAAATGTGTTTGTCGTGTATTTTTTTTTTATTACTGACTGGGTTGGTGATGTCGGGTATCTGATAGACGCCTGACCTCACCAACCCCAGGGCTTGATGCCAGGTGACATTACACATCTGGTATTAACCCCAAATATTACCCCGTTTGCCACCGCACCAGGGCGCGGGATGAGCTGGGGCGAAGCACCAGGATTGGCGCATCTAATGGATGCGCCACTTCTGGGGCGGCTGCGGCCTGCTATTTTTAGGCTGGGGAGATTCCAATAACCATGGACCTCCCTAGTCTGAGAATATCAGGCCCCAGCTGTCTGCTTTACCTTGGCTGGTGATCCAATTTTGGGGGACCCCTACGTGTTTTTTTTTTTAATTATTTATTTAATTTAAAATAACAGCGTGGGGTGCCCTCAGTTTTGGATTACCAGCCAAGGTGAGGTTGCCAGCTGTGGTCTGCAGGCTGCAGCCGTCTGCTTTACCCTAGCTGGCTACAAAACTAGGGGGAACCCTATGTCATTTTTTTTTCATTTTTTTGGCTAAATACAAAGCTAAGCACCCCTTAGTGCCACATGAAAGGTACCAAAGGGTGTTCCACTTTTTCTCCATTTTTTTCTCCACTTTCTCTCCACTTTTTCTCCACTTTTTCTCCATTTTTTTCTCCACTTATTCTCCACTTTTTCTCCTCTTATTCTCCACTTTTTCTCCACTTTTTCTCCTCTTATTCTCCACTTTTTCTCCACTTTTTCTCCACTTTTTCTCCTCTTATTCTCCACTTTTTCTCCACTTTTTCTCCACTTTTTCTCCATTTTTTTCTCCACTTTCTCCACTTTTTCTCCACTTTTTTCTCCACTTTTTCTCCTCTTATGCTCCACTTTTTCTCCTCTTAATCTCCACTTTTTCTCCACTTTTTCTCCACTTTTTCTCCACTTTTTTCTCCACTTTTTCTCCTCTTATGCTCCACTTTTTCTCCACTTTTTCTCCACTTTTTCTCCACTTTTTCTCCACTTTTTCTCCTCTTAATCTCCACTTTTTCTCCTCTTATGCTCCACTTTTTCTCCACTTTTTCTCCACTTTTTCTCCACGTTTTCTCCACTTTTTTCTCCACTTTTTCTCCTCTTATGCTCCACTTTTTCTCCACTTTTTCTCCACTTTTTCTCCACGTTTTCTCCACGTTTTCTCCACTTTTTTCTCCACTTTTTCTCCTCTTATGCTCCACTTTTTCTCCACTTTTTCTCCACTTTTTCTCCTCTTAATCTCCACTTTTTCTCCACTTTTTCTCCACTTTTTCTCCACTTTTTCTCCACTTTTTTCTCCACTTTTTCTCCACTTTTTCTCCTCTTATGCTCCACTTTTTCTCCACTTTTTCTCCACTTTTTCTCCTCTTATGCTCCACTTTTTCTCCACTTTTTCTCCACTTTTTCTCCTCTTATGCTCCACTTTTTCTCCACTTTTTCTCCACTTTTTTCTCCACTTTTTCTCCTCTTATGCTCCACTTTTTCTCCACTTTTTCTCCACTTTTTCTCCACTTTTTCTCCTCTTATGCTCCACTTTTTCTCCACTTTTTCTCCACTTTTTCTCCATTTTTTTCTCCACTTATTCTCCACTTTTTCTCCTCTTATTCTCCACTTTTTCTCCACTTTTTCTCCACTTTTTCTCCTCTTATTCTCCACTTTTTCTCCACTTTTTCTCCACTTTTTCTCCATTTTTTTCTCCACTTTCTCCACTTTTTCTCCACTTTTTTCTCCACTTTTTCTCCTCTTATGCTCCACTTTTTCTCCTCTTAATCTCCACTTTTTCTCCACTTTTTCTCCACTTTTTCTCCACTTTTTTCTCCACTTTTTCTCCTCTTATGCTCCACTTTTTCTCCACTTTTTCTCCACTTTTTCTCCACTTTTTCTCCACTTTTTCTCCTCTTAATCTTCACTTTTTCTCCTCTTATGCTCCACTTTTTCTCCACTTTTTCTCCACTTTTTCTCCACGTTTTCTCCACTTTTTCTCCACTTTTTCTCCTCTTATGCTCCACTTTTTCTCCACTTTTTCTCCACTTTTTCTCCACTTTTTCTCCACGTTTTCTCCACGTTTTCTCCACTTTTTTCTCCACTTTTTCTCCTCTTATGCTCCACTTTTTCTCCACTTTTTCTCCACTTTTTCTCCTCTTAATCTCCACTTTTTCTCCACTTTTTCTCCACTTTTTCTCCACTTTTTCTCCACTTTTTTCTCCACTTTTTCTCCACTTTTTCTCCTCTTATGCTCCACTTTTTCTCCACTTTTTCTCCACTTTTTCTCCACGTTTTCTCCACTTTTTTCTCCACTTTTTCTCCTCTTATGCTCCACTTTTTCTCCACTTTTTCTCCACTTTTTCTCCTCTTAATCTCCACTTTTTCTCCACTTTTTCTCCACTTTTTCTCCACTTTTTCTCCACTTTTTCTCCACTTTTTTCTCCACTTTTTCTCCACTTTTTCTCCTCTTATGCTCCACTTTTTCTCCACCTTTTCTCCACTTTTTCTCCACTTTTTCTCCTCTTATGCTCCACTTTTTCTCCACTTTTTCTCCAATTTTTCTCCTCTTATGCTCCACTTTTTCTCCACTTTTTCTCCACTTTTTTCTCCACTTTTTCTCCTCTTATGCTCCACTTTTTCTCCACTTTTTCTCCACTTTTTCTCCACTTTTTCTCCTCTTATGCTCCACTTTTTCTCCACTTTTTCTCCACTTTTTCTCCATTTTTTTCTCCACTTATTCTCCACTTTTTCTCCTCTTATTCTCCACTTTTTCTCCACTTTTTCTCCACTTTTTCTCCTCTTATTCTCCACTTTTTCTCCACTTTTCCTCCACTTTTTCTCCATTTTTTTCTCCACTTTCTCCACTTTTTCTCCACTTTTTTCTCCACTTTTTCTCCTCTTATGCTCCACTTTTTCTCCTCTTAATCTCCACTTTTTCTCCACTTTTTCTCCACTTTTTCTCCACTTTTTTCTCCACTTTTTCTCCTCTTATGCTCCACTTTTTCTCCACTTTTTCTCCACTTTTTCTCCACTTTTTCTCCACTTTTTCTCCTCTTAATCTCCACTTTTTCTCCTCTTATGCTCCACTTTTTCTCCACTTTTTCTCCACTTTTTCTCCACTTTTTCTCCACTTTTTCTCCTCTTATGCTCCACTTTTTCTCCACTTTTTCTCCTCTTAATCTCCACTTTTTCCTCTTATGCTCCACTTTTTCTCCACTTTTTCTCCACTTTTTCTCCTCTTATGCTCCACTTTTTCTCCACTTTTTCTCCACTTTTTCTCCTCACTTATGCTCCACTTTTTCTCCACTTTTTCTCCACTTTTTTCTCCACTTTTTCTCCTCTTATGCTCCACTTTTTTCTCCACTTTTTTCTCCACTTATGCTCCACTTTTTCTCCACTTTTTCTCCACTTTTTTCTCCACTTTTTCTCCTCTTAATCTCCACTTTTTCTCCACTTTTTCTCTCACTTTTTCTCCCACTTTTTCTCCACTTTTTCTCCACTTTTTTCTCCACTTTTTCTCCACTTTTTCTCCTCTTATGTTCCACTTATTCTCCACTTTTTCTCCACTTTTTCTCTACTTTTTCTATGGTCGGTCTACCCATTAGCTCTGCCATGCATAGTGTAGCTCTACACCTACTGCACATGTTACTTTATGATTGACATCTCTTTCGTACCAGAGCTGTCTAAGCCTACTCTGACCCCATATTTGTCATTACTATATTGTCCTTGTACTGTATTATGACATTTGTATCATGTGTTTCATTTCTTGCTGTGTTGCAATTTTTTTGCTGCATCCCAATTGTACCTCTACATTGTTCGAGTTTATGTTATTGTTCTCTCACTCTTATGTGATACTGATTATTGTCATTTTTCATGATTACATGCAGATAAGTCCAATCTGACGAAGGCTCAGGCCGAAACGTCATTTGTAACTTGTTTTGGACAAAAACATATATGCTTATGAAAAAAAAATTTTCTTAATACGGACCAATAAAGAGTGATTTTGCATTACTATCCGTTGTGACTTACTGACTTAGTCTGGGAGATATAGAGTGCCGAGGTTACTCACTAATTTTATCTATTATTACCTCTGAGCACCTATATACCAGTGAGCAGAGCTTCCTCTACAGTAGTTCTCCTGATTAGGCATGCCCTTACCTCATGAGCAGGGCATTGCAGCTTTGGTAGCAACCATTACGACATGGACTCTGCTGCTGTGGGACCCGGGGAGAGTGAGTGCAGATTCATTGCACCCACACTCCTCACATGAAGGGTCCGCACTCCTAGAAAATGGGGGATACGTTCCCTGAGTGTCTCCCCCCCATATTCTAGACGGTCCAGAGTCGTCGTGGGACCCCTTTATTTTTTTTCTTACAATAAATTGGTGAAAGAGGAAATGTTTTGGGGACCGTTTTTTCAAATAAATTTCTTTTGTCGATTTTTTGTTTTTGTTAGTACTGACAGTTTATGATGTTGGGTATCTAATAGACGCCATGACATCACAAACTGCTGGGCTTGATCTCAGGTGACTTTACAGCTAGTATCAACCCGATTTATTACCCCGTTTGCCACTGCACCAGGGCACGGAATGAGCTGGGGTGAAGGCGCCAGGATTGGCGCATCTAGTGGATGCGCCACGTCTGGGGTGCCTGCGGCCTGCTATTTTTAGGCTGTGAAGGCCCAATAACTATGGACCTTCCCACCCTGAGAATACCAGACCACAGCTGTCCGCTTTACCTTGGCTGGTGATCCAATTTGGGGGGTCCCCTACTTTTATTGTGTAATTATTAATATTTATAAAATAATTATAAAAAAGAGCCTGAGGGGACCTCCACATTGGATCCCCAACCACGGTAAAGCTGCCAGCTGTGGTTTTCAGGCTACAGCCGTCTGCTTTACCCTAGCTGGCTATCAAAAATGGGGGGACCCAACGTAATTTTTTTTTTTTAACTATTTTTTAAATAGAAAAAATTAATGGGCTTCCCTGTATTTTGATTGCCAACCAAGGTAACGGCAGGCAGATGGGGGTGGCAACCCATAGCTGTCTGCTTTATCTGCGCTGAGAATCAAAAATACCGCGGAGCGCTACGTCATTTTTTTAAAGATTTATTTTTACAGCACTGTGATGTCCAGCAATCAAAATACAGGGAAGCCCATTTTATTTTTAGTTATTTAAATAAATAATTAAAAAAAATATATGTTAGCTCCCACTGCATTTTTTGTATTGCTAGGTAAGGGTAATCCAAGCAGCTACTGGCTGCTAACCCCCACTGCTTGGTGTTACCTTCACTGGCAATGGAAAATCCAGGGAAGCATTTTTTTTTTTTTTTTTGCCAAAAAGCTACAAAAAAAGGACGTGAGCTTCGCCATATTTTTGTATGCTAGCCAGGTATAGCAGGCAGGTGCTGGAAGAGTTGGATACAGCGCCAGAAGATGGCGCTTCTATGAAAATGCCATTTTCTGAGGTGGCTGCAGACTGCAATTCGCAGCAGTGGGGCCCAGAAAGCTCAGGCCAACCGGTGGTGCGGATTCCAATCCCAGCTGCCTAGTTGTACCTGGCTGGACACAAAAATGGGGCAAAGCCTACGTCATTTGTTTTCTAATTATTTCATGAAATTCATGAAATAATAAAAAAAGGGCTTCCCTTTATTTTTGGTTCCCAGCCGGGTACAAATAGGCAACTGGGGGTTGGGGGCAGCCGTACCTGCCTGCTGTACCTGGCTAGCATACAAAAATATGGCGAAGCCACATAATTTTTTCAGGGGGCAAAAAACTTCTGCATACAGTCCTGGATGGAGTATGCTGAGCCTTGTAGTTCTGCAGCTGCTGTCTGTCTGTATGGAGAAGAGCAGACAGCAGCTGCAGAACTACAAGGCTCAGCATACTCCATCCAGGACTGTATGCAGAAGTTTTTTGCCCACCAAAAAAATGACGTGGGCTTCGCCATATTTTTGTATGCTAGCCAGGTACAGCTGGCAGCCACGGGCTGCCTCCAACCCCCAGTTGCCTATTTGTACCCGGCTGGGAACCAAAAATATAGGGAAGCCCGTTTTTTTTATTTCACTTATTTCATGAAATAATTAAAAAACAAATGACGTGGGCTTCGCCCTATTTTTGTGTCCAGCCGGGTACAACTAGGCAGCTGGGGATTGGAATCCGCAGCACAGGTTAGCCCGAGGTTTGTGGGCGCCTCTGCTGCGGATTTCAGTCCGCAGCCGTCCCAGAAAATGGCGCTCTCATAGAAGCGCCATCATCTGGCGCTGTATCCAACTCTTCCAACAGCCCTGGAGCCGGGTGGCTTGTTGGGTAATCATGAGTTAATACTGGCTTTGTTTTACCAGCCAGTATTAAGCCAGAGATTCTTAATGTCAGGCACGTTTGACCCGGCCATTAAGAATCTCCAATAAAGGGTTAAAAAAAGACACCACACAGAGAAAAAATACTTTAATAGAAATAAATACACAGACACATTAGAGACTCCATCTTTATTACCCCTGTCAGCCCTCCACGATCCTGCTCTTCTGTCTTCTTTCTTTCTAGTGTAGTAGTAGTGACGATTGTAGTGAGGGGCATCACTTGGGGCTGGGGAACCTCCATCCTAACTACAATGCTCACTACAATCGGGAAGCAGCGTGCAGCCTTCACTCCGTGAGTGATCACTGCTGGCTGCTAGCGGTAACGCTGACAGACGCGTTACCATAGCAACGGTGCTCCCGGAGCTGCGGTTAGCGGTGACGTCACCGCTAACTGCGTTGCTATGGCAACGGTGATCTCCGTTAATGACCGGCTGTGTCAGCCGGTCCCTAACGGAACGGGGAGTCGACCGTGTGCTAGAGCATGTCGCCGGTACACGGCGATACACATATGTGCACCGTGTACCGGAGAGATGCACTCGCAGGTCCTACATGACGTGTCATAGTCATGTGACCAGTCTGTAGCCAATGAGATAATAGCCACGTGACTGGTCACATGGCTATTTTGACGTCACGATAGGTCCTGCTTCTCTGCTGGCAGTGCAGGTCACCGGGAGGATTCAGCGATCATCGGATGGAATAGCGGCAGGAGACAGAGTGCAGAAGGGATCGCGAGGACCGGTAAGTGTTATGGCAATGTTTATTAACTGTTTGTGTACATTTATAATGCATTTTTATGTGTTTGTGATTGCCTCCCATTATAGCCTATACGTTCGAGTTCGGTTCGTCGAACGTTCGACGAACCGAACTCGAACGGGACCCCCGTTCGGCGAACCGGCCTCGAGCCGAACCGGGACCGGTTCGCTCATCTCTAATCTTGGGTCCCAGGAGTTTCAAAGCAAAATCTGAAAAAGAGCCCTAAACTAACATTTGTCATAGTTTTTGTGCTCTTGCAGGGATATCTCTCCTGAGTTATTAATTTTTGGAAATAATTTATTATTCTTTTCATTCTCATAAGATAACAATTCGTAGATATGTACTGTGGCCAGGAGCAATAGTCATGAGCAAAGGGCTCAGTCCTTCTTTCGCCATGGCATTCTACAGACATGGGTGATAGAGTGGATGGTGGAGTGGGTGTAGAGGTGTTATCGAGTTGCAGGACTTTTTGGCCACCATCCGGCTTTTTGTAGTCTCAATCACACTATGCGGTTCTGCATTCAGGGTTATTAAAGACTAGTCCACAATGGTTAAAAACAGCATATAGCTTGCTGTTACACATCTTAAAGGGAACCTGTCACTGGATGTTTATAGTACTCAACTAACGGTTGGTGCAGAGCAGACTGGTCGGATGGGCGTCTCCATTCTCCGGATCCTGTGCCTCCTCTTTCGGCCATCTTTGTCCTCCTGCTGAAGCTAGTGTGGATGACATGTTGTACGTCATCTACACTAGCCAACATTGAGGTCATGTGCAGGTGCACTTTGACCTGCCCTAAGGACTCAAATTTTACACTATAATGACTAAGCCCTAGAGATGAGCGAACTTGAACAGTAAAGTTTGATGTTCATACCGAACACTGACTTTACAAAAAAAACAGTGGTAAAGTTTGGAGTTCGGGTGCTGTATATATTCCAATCACTCAAGCGAGCATTGCTTTTTTGGGTACACTCAGTGCTGAGCCCTGTGCGAGCTTCTTGCAGTGTCTGATTGGCTTACACTGGGAGTAAAATTAGTTTTCTCAGATGTAGTGTGTACAAAAAAAAACTTCCCATGGAAGTGTTCTGTTTATATCTGGCTGCATGTTCTTGAGGAAAAAAAAAATGCAGTGTGCGCACAGCTATTTTTTTTTTCCATAGGTTTTGCTGGGGAATGTCTGCAGAAAGGTTACAACCATTTTCTCAAGAAATTTCTGCAGCAAAAATGCAAAAAGAACGCGAGTAAAAATGCAGTGTGTGCACAGGTCCTGTATATACTTAGAAAATAACACTTTTTCTGATAATTGTATGATGTGTGTCATATATATTTCAATTTTGTTCCCTGTGCTCCTCTCTGTCTGTAGCACCTGTATCCTCGTCATCATTTCCATACACTTTTAGGCCTCCTTCACACGTCCGTGTCTCCGATACGTGTTTGGTCCGTTTCCTCATGTACCAGAGACACGGGCACACGTAGACCCATTAAAATCAATGGGTCTGCGCTCACGTGCGTGTTTTGCTATGGACCGTATGTACATGTGGAACATACATGTGCCCGTGTGCTCCACACGTGGACATATCTGTTTTTCTCCGGCATCACGGGTATCACACGGCCTGCACTTGGACTGCACGGATGTGATCCATGTGACACGCACCGGAGAAAACACACATGTTTGTAAAAAAAAAAAAATTCTATACTCCCCTTCTCCAGCACTGCTGTCTCTGCCGCTGCTGTCACTAGCTTCCGACCCCCGCTCATTATGAGCATTGTATATTCACTCCACTGCATGTGGAAGCAGCAGCAGCGGGGAGTCGGCAGGACTGGAGACCGAAGATCAGCACCACGGACAGCAACGCCAGGGACAGGTGAACAGAAAGTTCCCGCTCTCCGTGTGTTATCACGGATAACACACAGAAAACACACGTGTCATAAAAACGGCTCACCGAGGGCAATACGCACCTTTGACACGTCCGTGAAAAACATGCGTGATTTTCACAGACGTGTGAAAGAGGCCTTAAAGGCAGAAACTGTAAATTGTAATCTGACTTCTTAATGAGCTAAATCTGTGATTTCAATAAGGGGGTGACAGATAAGTTTGGGAAGGATTTCTCTATATCATAACAAAGTTTCTGATCTTCACTAGTTCTAATAATTAAAAAAAAAAAAAAATGAAACACATGGTAAAATCACAAGCATGTTTCTATAAATTGACGTAGTATTACATTACCACGTTTGGCTACAAAAGTTTTAAAGATAAAATATTTTTTAATTATTTTCACCTGTAAAAAGTATATGGTTAATAACGCTGCCGGATTGGGATTGAAATCAAGTCCTAGTATTTGAAACTCTGTCCCCGCACCTTAGGGGTCTATATTACTTTTTACTACAAGATGTATGTTTCCGACAATACCAATATAGAGTTTAAGATTTAAGAATACTGTAATAATTATACTGCAATATAAGGGCTCATGCGCATGTAACTGCAGACTGTTCTGCAGCAATTTGACAGCACATGTACGCTTCAAATCGCTGCAGAAACACTGCATAATGAATGCAGTATTTTTGTTAAAAAAAAGCCGATTTCATGCGCTCGGAATGCTGCCCCCACCATACACACAGTGGGAGCTGCATCCAGAACGCACAAATAATTGACATGCTGCTTTTATGAATGCACGGATTTGGGTCAAAATTTTAGCACCCAAATCGTTGCGTTCAAAAAAGCAACGTATGCACATATCATGCACAATCTTCATAGATTGTGCAGGGGATGCAGGACGCATGCATTTACGCTACAGTGCAATATGCAGCGTAAATGCATGTAAGTACACAACGTGCGCATGAGCCCCAACAGACAAATACCTCCAGATTATATTCAAATATTACCAGTATATATTTGGGATAATACCGCCCTACTGATAATCAACCAAAACTACTGTTCTAGGACTGATATTACCACAGTACAGTGATCATATAATGGTTATATCCATTTTACACTGGTGCTCTAATTATTTGATCCCTTGCTGATTTTTTAAGTTTGCCCACTAAGAAAGGCATGAGCAGTCTACAACTTTAAGGGTAGGTTAATTTTAACAGTGAGAGATAGAATATCCTAAATAAAATCCAGAAAATCAAATTGTATAAATTATATAAATTTATCTGCATTTTGCAGAGAGAAATAAGTATTTGATCCCTCTGGCAAACAAGACTTAAGCGGGCTTTACACGCTACGATATCGTTAATGAATTATCGTCGGGGTCACGATGTTTGTGATGCACATCCGTCATTAACGATATCGCAGTGTGTGACACTTATGTGCGACCTAAAACGATCTCAAAAGCGGCAAAAATCGTTTGCCGCGGAGAGGTCGTCATAAAACAAAAAATCTTTTCTTCTAATTAGTGATGTTGTTCCTCGTTCCTGCGGCACCACACATCGCTCTCCTTACCTGCCTCCACCGTATGCGTAAGGAAGGAGGAGGGCAGGATGTTTACGTCCCGCTCATCTCCGCCCCTCCGCTTCTATTGGATGGCTGCTGTGTGACATCGCTGTGACGCCGCATGACCCACCTCCTTAGAAAGGAGGCGGTTCGCCGGCCAGAGCGTCGTCGCAGGACAGGTAAGTCCGTGTGACGGGGGTTAGCGAGGTTGTGCGCGATGGGCAGTGATTTGCTCGTGTCGAACAACCGACGAGGGCGGGTATGATCGCTTGCGATCTCGCTAGCGAGATCACAGCATGTAAAGCCCACTTTAATACTTGGTGGCAAAACGTTTGTTGGCAAGCACAACAGTTTTAAATTTTTGTAGTTGATGATGAGGTTTACGCACATATCAGGAGGAATTTTGGTCCATTCATCTTTGCAGATCATCTCTAAATCATTAAGATTTTGAGGCTGTCACTTGGCAACTCGGAGCTTCAGCTCCCTCGATGGAGTTTTCTATGGGATTAAGGTCTGGAGACTGGCTAGGCCACTCCATTACCTTAATGTGCTTCTTTTTGAACCACTCCTTTGTTGCTTTGGCTGTATGTTTTGGTTCATTGTCGTGCTTGAAGACCCAGCCATGACCCATTTTTAATGTCCTGGAGGAGGGAAGGAGGTTGTCACTCAGGAGTTTATGGTACATGGCTCCATCCATTGTTCCATTGATGCAGTGAAGTAGTCCTGTGCACTTAGTAGAGAAACATCCCAAAAACATAATCTTTCCACCTCCATACTTGACAGTGAGGACGGTGTTCTTTGGATCATAGGCAGCATTTCTCATCCTCCAAAAACGGCGAGTTGAGTTAAGGCCAAAGAGCAAAATTTTTGTCTCATCGGACTACAGCACCTTCTCCCAATCACTCTCAGAATCATCCAGGTGTTCATTGGCAAACTTCAGATGGGTCTATACATGTGCCTTCTTGAGCAGTGGGAATTTGTGGGCATTGCAGGATTTGAAGCCATTACAGCGTAATGTGTTATCAATGGTTTTCTTGGTGACAGTGGTTCCGGCTGACTTTAGATCATTAACAAGTTCCCCCCCGTGTAGTTTTATGCTTATTTCTCACCTTCCTCATCATTCTGTAAGTGAAATTTTCCATGGTGCCCCAGATCGACGTTGATTTACACTCATTTGTATTTCTTCCTTTTTCTTACTATTGCACTAAGGCGGGCTTTGCACACTACGACATCGCAGGTGCGATGTCGGTGGGGTCAAATTGAAAATGACGCACTTCCGGCATCGCATGCGACATCATAGTGTGTAAAGGCTCGATGATACGATTAACGAGTGCAAAAGCGTCATAATCGTATCATCGGTGCAGCGTCGGCGTAATCCATGATTACGCTGACGCGACAGTCCGATGTTGTTCCTCGCTCCTGCGGCAGCACACATCGCTGTGTGTGAAGCCGCAGGAGCGAGGAACATCTCCTACCGGCGTCACTGCGGCTTCCGTAGGATATGCGGAAGGAAGGAAATGGGCGGGATGTTTACATCCCACTCATCTCCGCCCCTCTGCTCCGATTGGCCGCCTGGCATGTGACGTCGCTATGACGCCGCACGACCCGCCCCCTTAACAAGGAGGTAGGTCGCCGGCCAGAGCGACGGTCGCAGGACAGGTGAGTCCATGTGAAGCTGCCGTAGCGATAATGTTCGCTACGGCAGCTATCACAAGGAAATCGCTGCTGCGACGGGGGCGGGTACTATCGCGCTCTGCATCGCAGCATCGGCCTGCGATGTCGCAGCGTGCAAAGTACCCCTAACAGTTGTCTCTTTCTCACCCAGCGTCTTACTTATGGTTTTGCAGCCCATTACAGCCTTGTGCAGGTCTATGATCTTGTCCCTGACATCCTTAGAAAGCTCTATGGTCTTACCCATGTTGTAGAAGTTAGAGTCCGACTGATTAATTGAGTCTGTAGACAGGAGTAGAGATGAGCGAACCGGCCGTGGTTCGGCTCGAGTTCGGTTCACCGAACGGAGGTCTCGTTCGAGTTCGGTTCGGCGAACCACTCGAACCGCATAGGAAACAATAGGAGGCAATCACAAACACATAAAAACACATTATAAATGTACACATACAATTAATAAACATTGCCATAACACTTACCGGTCCCCGCGATCCCTCCTGCACTCTGTCTCCTGCCGCTATTCCATCCGATGATCGCTGAATCCTCCCGGTAACCAGCACTGCCAGCAGTGATGCAGGACCTATCGTGACGTGAAAAATACCCATGTGACCAGTCACGTGCCTGTTATCTCATTGGCTACAGACTGGTCACATGACTATAACGCGTCATGTAGGACCTGTCATTGCATCTCTCTGTTACACGGTGCACGTTTGTGCATCGCCGTGTACCGGCGACATGCTTTAGCTCGACTCCCCGCTCTGCTTCCCCGTTCCCTTAAGGTACCGTCACACCAAGCGATGCTCCAGCGATCCCACCAGCAACCTGACCTGGCAGGGATCGCTGGAGCGTCGCTACACGGGTTGCTGGTGAGCTGTCACACAGGCAGATCTCACCAGCAACCAGTGACCACAGCCCCCAGTCAGCAGCAAGCGTGGAAGCGATGCTGCGCTTGGTAACTAAGGTAAATATCGGGTAACCAACCCGATATTTACCTTGGTTACCAGCGCTTGCCACTTAGCGCTGGCTCCCTGCACTCCTAGCCAGAGTACACATCGGGTTAATTTAACCCGATGTGTAGTCTGGCTATGTGTGCAGGGGGCTGGCACTGGCAGCGTGAGAGCGGCGGACGCTGGTAACTACGGTAAATATTGGGTAACCAAGGAAAGGGCTTCTGGGTTAACCGATGTTTACCGTAGTTACCAGCGTCCGCAGAAGCTGGCTCCTGACCGGCTGACACAGCCGGTCAATCACGGAGATCACCATAGCAACGCGCTTGGTAGCGGTGGCGGGGACGTCCCGCTGCCAGTACGCAGCGGCACCGGAATCACGTGATCGGAGCAGCGTTGCTATGGCAACTCGTGCCACCGCTTACAGCCGGGAGCCTGTGGTCACTCTCATAGAGTCGTTTCTGCATGGAGCACAGCGTCCTTTCTCCCATGCAGCTCTGCTATCTGATGGAGCAGACAGAGCTGCATGTGTTGAAGGGGAAAGAAGACAGAAGAGCAGGATCGTGGAGGGCTGACAAGGGGTAATAAAGATGGAGTCTCTAATGTGTCTGTGTATTTATTTCTATTAAAGTATTTTTTCTCTGTGTGGTGTTTTTTTTTAACCCTTTCTTGGAGATTCTTAATGGCCGGGTCAAACGTGCCTGACATTAAGAATCTCTGGCTTAATACTGGCTAGTAAAACAAAGCCAGTATTAACTCATGATTACCCAACAAGCCACACGGCTCCAGGGCTGTTGGAAGAGTTGGATACAGCGCCAGATGATGGTGCTTCTATGAGAGCGCCATTTTCTCTGGTGGCTGCGGACTGCAATTCGCAGCAGAGAGGCCCAGAAACCTCGGGCTAACCTGTGCTGTGGATTCCAATCCCCAGCTGCCTAGTTGTACCCGGCTGGACAAAAATGGGGTGAAGCCTATGTCGTTTTTTGTTGTTTTTTTTTAATTATTTCATAAAATTCATGAATTAATTAAAAAAAGGGCTTCCCTATATTTTTAGTTCCCAGCCGGGTACAAATAGGCAGCTGGGGGTTACGGGCAGCCCGTACCTGCCTGCTGTACCTGGCTAGCATACAAAAATATGGCAAAGCGCACGTCATTTTTTTTGTAGTTTTTTGGCAAAAAAAATAAAAAATGCTTCCCTGGATTTTCCATTGCCAGTGAAGGTAACACCAAGCAGTGGGGGTTAGCAGCCAGTAGCTGCTTGGATTACCCTTAGCTAGCAATACAAAAAATGCAGCGGGAGCCCATATATATTTTTTTTAATTATTTATATAAATAATTAAAAACAAAAAGGGCTTCCCTGTATTTTGATTGCCTGACATGACAGTGCTGTAAAAATAAATCTTTAAAAAAAATGACGTAGCGCTCCGCGGTATTTTTGATTCTCAGTGCAGATGAAGCAGACAGCTATGGGTTGCCACCCCCATCTGCCTGGTGTTACCTTGGCTGGCAATCAAAATACAGAGAAGCCCATTAATTTTTTTTATTTAAAAAATAGTTAAAAAAAAAAAAAAAATGATGTTGGGTCCCCCCATTTTTGATAGCCAGCTAGGGTAAAGCAGATGGCTGTAGCCTAAAAACCACAGCTGGCAGCTTTACCGTGGTTGGGGATCCAATGTAGAGGTCACCCCAGGCTCTTTTTGTTTTTATAATTATTTTATAAATAATAATAATTACAAAAAAAAAAAAAAAAAAGTAGGGTCCCCCCCAAATTGGAGCACCAGCCAAGGTAAAGCGGACAGCTGTGGTCTGGTATTCTCAGGGTGGGAAGGTCCATAGTTATTGGGCCTTCACAGCCTAAAAATAGCAGGCCACAGGCACCCCAGACGTGGCGCATCCACTAGATGTGCCAATCCTGGCGCTTCACCACAGCTCATCCCGTGCCCTGGTGCAGTGGCAAACGGGGTAATAAATGGGGTTGATACTAGTTGTAAAGTCACCTGACATCAAGCCCAGCAGTTTGTGATGTCATGGTGTCTAGCAGATACCCGACATCACAAACTGTCAGTACTAACAAAAAAAAATAGACAAAAGAAATTTATTTGAAAGAAAACTCCCCAAAACATTCCCTCTTTCACAAATTTATTGTAAGGAAAAAACGGGAACGTATCCCCCATTTTCTAGGAGTGCAGACCCTCCATGTGAGGAGTGTGGGTGCAATGAATCTGCACTCACTCTCCCCGGGTCCACAGCAGCAGAGTCCATGTCGTAATGGTTGCTACCAAAGCTGCAATGCCCTGCTCATGAGATAAGGGCATGCCTAATCAGGAGAACTATTCTACATTTCCAAATATTGGTATTTGCTGATATTATTGCTATTCCACCTACTATATATTGGGGATAGGATCTTGGAGATGGAATACCCCTTTAAGTCCAGTTATCCACCTGAATGAATACTAAACAACAGAGCTCCCTATTTTGATGTGTTTTCTTGTGGCGTATAACGGATTCTCATGTTTGGTAGTCGTTCAGCAGGGCAACTATAAAATCAAATGCCTCCATTTGGAAATGTAGTATATAGCTCTCCTGATCAACTATGTTCCTTACCTCATGAGCAGGGCATTGCAGTAATAATAATAATTTATTCATTTATATAGCGCTATTAATTCCACAGCGCTTTACATACATTGGACACACTGTCTTCATTGGGGCTCACACTCTAAATTCCCTATCTGTATGTCTTTGGAGTGTGGGAGGAAACCAGAGTGCCTGGAGGAAACCCACGCAAACACGGGGAGAACATACAAACTCCTTGCAGATGGTGTCCTGGGTGGGAATTGAACCCAGGACTTCAGCGCTGCAAGACTGCAGTGCCAACCACTGAGCCATCGTGCCGCCCATTTAGCTTACAGATGCATAACCACCACTCACTGTGTCTGAACACAGGAACTTGAGCTGACAGCCGCTCTGTGCATGCGGCAGCGTCTATTGTGAAGGAGAGGGCCGCGGGGGATCAACGCTGCACAGGTACCGTGGGACACCGGGGAACACCGGTGGGGTTATAGGGGGTGACCTGGCAGGGCCTGGGGAGGAGTTTTCTGTCGCATGTGTCATGCCACATGCGACAGAAATCAGAGGAGTAGGGTGAATGCGGCCGGCGCGCTGCTGTGCGCGCAGCCATCTTGGATTTCTGGGAGGGCATCAGGGGGGGCACTTTGGCGACACCGGGGGACCAGAGGGGACCGGGAAGGAGATTTATCATGTTTGTTCATGCCAGATGGGAGATAAATATTTTTTTACCGACACTGTCATTTACTGTAACGTGATCATCGGTGTACGGTGTATACCTGTGATCACGTGAGCGGGGACCGGAAAAACCGTCCTGAATCAGGATCTCCAGGGTCTCAGCTACGCCTGAAACCCCGGAGATTTTCTGACGCTGGGGGGCGCTATTCACTTATTTCTGCCTGCTGTTTATAAACGGCAGATCAGTATAAGGCTACATTAACATGACCGATCCATTTTTGCGGTCTGCAAAAAACAGTCCATTTTTTTCACGGGTGCATCAGTGTGGCATCTGTTTCCGTTCCGTAGACGGTCCGTATGTCATCTGTTTGTCATCCGTGGGCCTTCTGTTTTTTTTGTGTACTGCAAAAAAACTGAAGGAGGGAAAATGCATAAATTTACCCAGGATCCATAGCTTCAACCTTTTCACTCCATTGCCATTTCCTACTGCTTTTCAAAGCGTAGAGCGCTCTGGTGATTTTACAGTGCTTGTACACTTCATATCAGTCTTTTCTGTCATTAAAATGGCAGAAAGACACATAAAGTCCCACTCTCCTGCGTTTTGTAATTTTGCACCCTTTGGTGCCTTTCATGTGGCACTAAGGGGGTGCTTAGCTTTGTATTTAGCCAAAAAAATGAAAAAAAAAAATGACGTAGGGTTCCCCCTATTTTTGTAGCCAGCTAGGGTAAAGCAGACGGCTGCAGCCTGCAGACCACAGCTGGCAGCTTCACCTTGGCTAGTAATCCAAAACTGAGGCACCCCACGCTGTTATTTTAAATTAAATAATTAAAAACAAACAAAAAAAAAAAAAAACCACACAGGGGTCCCCCCAATATTGGATCACCAGCCAAAGGTAAAGCAGACAGCTGGGGTCTGATATTCTCAGACTAGGGAGATCCATGGTTATTGGAAGTGGCGTATCCATTAGATCATCCTGTGCCTTGGTGCGGTGGCAAACGGGGTAATATATGGAGTTAATACCAGATGTGTAATGTCACCTGGCACCAAACCCTGGGGTTGGTGAGGTCAGGCGTCTATCAGATACCCGACATCACCAACCCAGTCAGTAATAAAAAAAAATAGACGACAAACACATTTTTATTTGAAAAAACACTCCCCAACACATTCCCTCTTTAACCAATTTATTAGAAAGAAAAACTAATCCAGGTCTGGTGTAATCCAAGGGGTTCCCATGACGATCCACACTGTCCTAGTCAATGAAGAGCAGGATGTTCCCCATTGGCTGGGAGAGCAGTGCAGTGACCTGAGCTAACATCAATGGGTCAGCCCAGGTCACTGCAGGGCATGACAAGTGCTGCTGTCAGCTAGGTACATTACCTGCGCTGATGTCCTGCACACTGACTTCAATCATCTTCACAGCCAAGTATCGCGAGCGGCCCGTGACGTCACCGCTAGTCAGTCTCGGGTCGGAAGCGAGAGAAGGTGATGTGACAAGCGGCAGCCATGGAGGACAGTGACAGCGCTGAGGTTGGGACTTCATCACCGCAGGTAAGCTGAGCGGGACCATGTGTGCAGAGTGCCAGGTGGGCGGAGCCTAGCGGGGTAATGTGTGCAGAGTGCCAGGTGGGCGGAGCCTAGCATGGTAATGTGTGCAGAGTGCTAGGTGGGCGGAGCCTAGCGGGGTAATGTGTGCAGAGTGACAGGTGGGTGGAGCCTAGCGGGGCAATGTGTGCAGGGTGCCAGGTGGGTGGAGCCTAGCGGGACCATGTGTGCAGAGTGCCAGGTGGGCAGAGCCATGTGTGGCGGTGGCGGAGTGAGAAGTGGGTGGAGCCTAGCCGGGTCATGTGGTGCTGAGGACGTCAGTGTCATGGACTGCATGGCTGGGGACAGGTGAGTGTGTGTGTGTATGTGTGTGTGTGTGTGTGCACGTGTGTGTGTGTGTGTGTGTGTGTGTGTGTGTACATGCCGCGTGCAGGAGGGGGTGGAGCGAGCTGAGCGGGGAAGTGTCGGCTTCCTACACACGTAACTAGGATAAATATCGGGTTACTAACCAAAGCGCTTTGCTTGGATACCCGATGTTTATCTTGGTTACCAGCTTCTGGCAGGCTGCCAGCGATGGCTCCTGCACACTGTAGCTGTAAAAAGCCCTGCTTTTTGCTGCTAGAACCGTTCTCGAACGTAACTAGAACTATCGAACTTTAGTAAAAAGCTCGAGTTCTAGTTCGATCTAGAACACCCCCCAAAATCACTCAAACCGCGAACTGGAGAACCGCGCTCAACTCTAGACAGGAGTCTTTTATACAGGTGACAATTTAAGACAGCTGTCTTTAATGCAGGTAATGAGTTGATTAGGAGCGTCTAAGTGGTCTGTAGGACCCAGAACTCTTAATGATGGGTAGGGGATCAAATACCCATTTCTCTCTGCAAAATACAAATACATTTATATAATTTATACAATGTGAGTTTCTCCATTTTATTTTGAATATTCTATATCTCACTGTTAAAATTAACCTACCCTTATAATGTCCATGTCTTTGTCAGTGGACAAATTTACAAAATCAGCAAAGGATCAATTATTTCCTTTCTTCGGCGCTCCATTGGGAGACCCAGACGATTGGGTGTATAGCTACTGCCTCCGGAGGCCACACAAAGCATTACACTAAAAAGTGTAAGGCCCCTCCCCTTCTGGCTATACACCCCCCGTGGGATCACGGGCTTGCTCAGTTTTCAAGCTTTGTGCGAAGGAGGTCAGACATCCACGCATAGCTCCACTGTTTTTAGTGAGCAGTAGCTGCTGACTATGTCGGATGGAAGAAAAGTGGGCCCATATGGGGCCCCCAGCATGCTCCCTTCTCACCCCACTTTTGTCGGGTGTTTGTTAAGGTTGAGGTACCCATTGCGGGTACGGAGGCTGGAGCCCACATGCTGTTTTCCTTCCCCATCCCCCCTCAGGGCTCTGGGTGAAGTGGGATCTTACAGGTCTCCAGGCACTGAGACCGGGCTCCATCCACAGACCCAGAGAACCTGCTGGATATGGAGCTGAGTATCGTCAGGGACAGGGCCCTGCTACATTAAGGTACTCTGTGTCCCCGTACACATCGCGCACACACACACCAGCATTGCTGGGAGTGCTAGTGCGCCGGGGACAACAGCGCGGAGCGCTCGTGCTATTATTCACGGCAGCTTTGCTGTGTGAATTTATGTATTGGGAACTGCCGCGCCGGGCCGCTGCTGGGTGTTTTTACACTGTGGCGCGGCTGGGACTTGTGGTGCGCCGGGGACTCCGCGCTGGCCGTGCACATGGACGGCCGTGCTTATTACTCGAGTCCCCGGCTTTGCGGCCTAGTTTTCGTTTCGTTCCCGCCCCCAGCCCTGCCAGTCAGGGGAGAGGCGGGACGCTGTACAGAAAGTCAGCGACGAGGGCTGGAGTCTGCTTTGCATTCTCCAGCCCCCTTCACTGGACACAGTGGGACGCCGGTTTCCCGCTCTTGCCTGGGGCACACCCACGGCCCGCCCCTCGTCACACGAGCTGGAGAAGGACGCCGGCAGCCATTCCTGCAGTCCGAGCTGGAGAACGGAGACAAGCTCTGGGCAACCAGTCACAGGACTCTGGCGACCACACACCCGCCTATAGGCGGGCGGTAAGCAGCACCTGAAGTGCTGACCCCACTAAATACCGTTGTGTCCATTGTATTTTATGCTTACACTGCACTGTAGGTCGCTATTTTTGGCTATATGCCCTCTTAGATGGCGAGACAACAGCAGCAAAAAAGCAAGGGTGCTAAGGCACAGGCTTTCTATGCTGCTTGTATTGCATGTGCTGAAGTGTTCATTTGTACTTATGCTTGTATGCTATACATTGCACTGTACGGTCGCTATTCTTGGCTATATTCTCCTAGAATGGCTAGACTACAGCAGCAAAAAAAAAAAAAGCAAAGGTGCTAAGGCACAGTTTTTCTAGGCTGCTTGTATTGCATGTGCTGAAGTGTTCATTTGTACTTATGCTTGTATGCTATACATTGCACTGTACGGTCGCTATTCTTGGCGATATTCTCCTAGATGGCTAGTCTACAGCAGCAAAAAAGCAAGGGTGCCAAGGCACAGGCTTTCTAAGCTGCTCATATTGCATGTGCTGAAGTGCTCATTTGTACTTTATGCTTGTATGCTATACATTGCACTGTACGGTCGCTATTCTCGGCTATATGCTCCTAGATGGCTAGACTACAGCAGCAAAAAAGCAACACAGGCTTTCTATGCTGCTTTTACTGCATGTGATACTGTTCCACCGGCAGGTTCCACTGACCCCCGTTGTGTGCAATGCTCCCCTGTAACACTTGGTCAGCCGGGGTCTCTACTAGAGGTGGCCAAAGGAACCACCTGTGAACCCTGTCCATGGACAGGGACGGTGTTGCAGTTTCGGCTGATAGATTGTCATGGGATAGTGACTTGCAGTCCAGACAGGCCATGGGCAATCTTGATCATTGCTCCCTGGCCACCCTCATTTGGAACAAAATCAGTGCTCCGGGGGGGTCCCAGGCATTCCAGGGTGAAGGCTCTGACACAGACGACAGTCCCAGACAGCCTAAGCGAGCTCGCTGGGAGCGGCACTCGGCCTCATCACTAGTCAGGGTCACAGCAGAGGACTCTCTGTATGATGAGGCAGACGTAGCTGATCAGGACTTTGATCCTGACACCGCTCTCAATCCGGATACACCGGATGGTGACGCCAAGCGTCCAGCAATGGCATGTTGGATATCTCTCCCCCAGCTCCTTCAGTGGAGGAGTCAGCTTCCCAGCAGGAGAAATCCCATTTCAGTATCTCAAGCGTACATTGAGTACTTTTCTGGCCACGCTGACTTCAGAGAAGCAGTTCAGAATCACCACGCTTACCAGATAAGCGTTTCTCCAAATGTATTAAGGATACATGTTATCCCTTTCCCCCTGACGTGGTCAGGCGCTGGACCCAGGGTCCAAAGATGGATCCCCCAATCTCCAGGCTTGCGGCTAGATCCATAGTTGCAGTGGAGATGGGACTTCACTTAAAGATGCCCTTGACAGACAGATGGACCTCTGGTTGAAATCTGTCTATGAAGCTATCGGCGTGTCGGTTGCTCCGGCATTCGCAGCCGTATGGGCACTCTAAGCTATGTCAGCTGGTCTTGCGCAGCTGGTCTTGAGCACAGGTACATCTGTGCCGCAGGTAGCGTCCTTATCCTCGCAATGTCTGCATTGCGACTTACCCTATTAATGCTGTCCGAGAGAGACAGTCGAGGTTTCGGTCCTTCCCAGGCTCGGGCAGGTCCAAATTGTCCTAGTCCAAAAGGGCTCAAAAGGCTCAGAGGGGCTCAGATTCCAGGCGGGCTCAATCACGCCCAAGGAAGGCAGCCAGAGGAACCGCTTCCAAGGCGGTCTCCTCATGACTTTAAGCTCTCTCTCTCCGCATCCGCGGTTGGTGGCAGACTCTCTCGCCTTGGCGACATTTAGCTGCCACAGGTCACAGACCGGTGGGTGAGAGACATTGTGTCTCACGTGTACAGGATAGAGTTCTGTTCTCGGCCTCCGGCTCGATTCTTCAGAACTTCCCCACCTACCCACCGAGCCGATGCTCTTCTGCAGGCAGAAGGAGTGGTAATTCCTGTTCCTCTTCAGGAACAAGACACGGTTTTTCCTCCAATCTGATTGTGGGGGACCTAAAACTGCTCAACAAGCACGTGAAGGCCAGGCGGTTCCGGATGGCATCCCTCCGCTCCGTCATTGCCTCAATGTCTCAAGGAGATTTCCTAGCATCAATAGACATCAGGAGGCTTATCTCCACGTGCCGATTGCTCCAGAGCATCAACGTTTGCTACGTTTCGTTATTGAAGACGAGCATCTTCAGTTCGTAACCCTGCCCTTCGGTCTGGCGACAGCCCTACGGGTTTTCACCAAGTTCAGGGCAGCAGTGGGAGCAGTCCTGCACTCTCAGGGTCACTCGGTGATCCTTCCTTGGACGGTCGACTTGTCAAGGCACCCTCTCAAGAGGCATGCCAACACAGCCTGAGCGTAGCGCTGGAGACTCTCCAGAGTTTCGGGTGGATCATCAACTTCTCAAGGTTAAATCTGACGCCGACCCAATCACTGACATATCTGGGCATGGAGTGTCACGCTCCCTCAGCGATAGTGAAGCTTCCGCTGGACAAACAGCGTTCACTACAGACGGGGGTGCAGTCTCTCCTTCACGGCCAGTCACATCCCTTAACACGCCTCATGCAGAGGCAGTCACTTTCGTGCAGTTTCATCTGCGTCCACTCCAATGTGGCATTCTTTGCCAATGGGATGGGAAGTCGACGTCCCTAGAAGGAACGTCCCCCTTCTCAGACGGTCAAGGACTCTCTTCAGAGGAGTCCATCCTTCAAATCAATGTGCTGGAAATCTGGGCAGTGTATCTTGCCCTGCAAGCCTTCCAGCCGTGGCTGGAAAGCACACACATCCGAATTCAGTCGGACAACTCCACAGCGGTGGCATACATCTACCACCAAGGCGGAACACGCAGTCGGCAAGCCTCACAGGAAGTCCGGCGGAATCTGATGGGGGTGGAAGACAGAGCATCCACCATATCCGCAGTTCACATCCCGGGCGCAGAAAACTGGGAAGCAGACTTCCTCAGTTGCCAGGGTATGGACGCAGGGGAAGGGTATCTTCACCCGGACGGTTTTCAGAAATCTGTCAACGCTGGGGGATGCTGAACGTCGACCTAATAGCGTCTCGGCACAACAACAAGGTTCCGATTTTCATGGCGCGGTATCACGATCAAAGAGCTCTGGCGGCAGACGCCTTAGTTCAGGTTTGGTCGCAGTTCCAGCTACCTATGTGTTTCCCCCTCTGACACTGCTGCCCAGAGGGCTACGCAACATCAGGTCCGTTTGCCGCCGCGCCATCCTCATCGCCACAGACTGGCCGAGGAGGTCGTAGTCCCCGGATCTGTGGCATCTCACGGTCTGCCAACCGTGGGCACTACCAGCCCGGCCAGACTTACTGTCCCAAGGGCCGTTTTTTCCATCTGAATTCTACGGCCCTGAACCTGACGGTATGGCCTTTCAGTCCTGAATCCTAGCGTCTTCAGGATTATCTCAGGACGTCATTGCCACCATGAGACAGACTAGAAAACCGACGTCTGCCATGATCTACCACAGGATGTGGAGGATATTCTTCTCTTAATGCTCTGCTCAGGGAGTGTCTCCCTGCCCATTTGCATTCCCTACTTTTCCTTCCTTCCTGCAATCTGGTTTGGAAAAAGGTTGTCACTCGGCTCCCTTAAAGGACAAGTCTCAGCGCTATCTGTATTCTTCGGAAGCGCCTAGCACCACTTCCTCAGGTACACACGTTCCTGCAGGAGGTTTGTCACATTGTCCCTCTGTACAAACGGCCGTTGGACCCATGGGATCTGAACAGGGTACTAATTGCTCTCCAGAAGCCGCCCTTCGAGCCTCTGAGAGATGTTTCACTCTCTCGACTTTCCCAGAAAGAGGCCTTTCTGGTAGCGGTCACGTCTCTTAGGAGAGTGTCCGAGCTAGCAGCGCTGTCATCCAAAAGCTTCCTTCCTGGTGTTTCACCAAGGCAAGGCAGTGCTGCGCCCGATTCCGGAGTTCTCCCTAAGGTGGTATCCCCCTTTCATCTCAATTAGGATATCTCCTTACCTTCCTTTTGCCTCATCCATTTCATCGATATGAAATGGATTTGCATTTGTTGGATCTGGTGAGAGCACTCAGAATCTACATTTCCCGCACGGCGCCTCTGCGCCGCTCGGATGCACTCTCTGTGCTTGTCGCTAATCAGCGTAAAGAGTCGCAGGCTTCCAAATCCACCCTGGCTCGATGGATCAAGGAACCAATTCTTGAAGCCTACTGTTCTGCTGGGCTTCCGGTTCCATCAGGGCTGAAAGCCCATTCTACCAGAGCCATGGGTGCGCCCTAGGCATTACGGCACCAGGCTACGGCTCAGCAGGTGTGCCAGGCAGCTGCCTGGTCGAGTCTGCACACTTTCACCAAGCATTGTCAGGTGCATGCCTACGCTTAGGCGGATGCCAGCTTAGGTAGAAGAGTCCTGCAGGCGGCGGTTGCCTCCTTGTAGGGAAGGGCTGTTTTACAGCTCTAACATGAGGTATTAATTTACCCACCCAGGGACTGCTTTTGGACGTCCCAATCGTCTGGGTCTCCCAATGGAGCGCCGAAGAAGAAGGGAATTTTGTTACTTACCGTAAATTCCTTTTCTTCTAGCTCCAATTGGGAGACCCAGCACCCGCCCTGTTTCCTTCGGGATTTTTGGTTGTTCGGGTACACATGTTGTTCATGTTGAACGGTTTTCAGTTCTCCGATGGTACTTCGGATTGAATTTGTTTAAACCAGTTATTGGCTTTCCTCTTTCTTGCTTTAGCACTAAAACTGAGCAAGCCCGTGATCCCACGGGGGGTGTATAGCCAGAAGGGGAGGGGCCTTACACTTTTTAGTGTAATGCTTTGTGTGGCCTCCGGAGGCAGTAGCTATACACCCAATCGTCTGGGTCTCCCAATTGGAGCTAGAAGAAAAGGAATTTACGGTAAGTAACAAAATTCCCTTCTTACTGTATATGTGTATGCTGTATAGGTTCTCATCAGTGGAATACTCACTGATTGCAATAATTCATTTTCACTTTTCATTTCCATTCTGCCCAGACCGCCCCTTCATCCATTCATTATTCATCCCTACAAAATTTATCACAAAGATATCTTTGGTTACTGCCTTACAGCACCATCTTCAGATTTCCTTACCTCTACACAAACAATAACTATATAGTTAGTGCACTGGGCAATAATAATGCTCCTTCTGTGCCCTGTATGGTAAACATACCCTCCTTTTGTGTCCTACAAAAGTGCCCCCTCTGTGCCTCTAAACAGTAATAATGTTCCCTCTGATCTTCCTTGTAGCAATAATGCTCCCCTTGTCTCCTTACAGTCATACAGCACCCTATAGAAGTAATTTCACACCTTATAATAATCCTCCCCTTACCTCCTTTATTAATAATATCCCCTGACTACTTATATTAATGTTGACCCCGTACATCTTTAGGACAATAAAACTTGCCACCACCCCCACTTTCTTATAATAATCATGCCTCCTGTACTTCCTCTATAAAAATAACAATCCACCAGTGTGCCTTCTTGAAATAATGTCACCACCACTAGTGGTAGGCGAATATGCAGATGTCCAGGATTGGTGGGTCCAACCGGATTTTAAAAGAAACAAACCTTTGTTCCAGCCTGGAATTAGTTCTGGATATTTGCCCAGATGCCAATCCCCATATAAGTTTATGGGGACTCGAATCATGCACTTTAAAATTAGGTGGTAGAAAGGGCTAGGGGGATTAGATCAGGCGCGTTGTACTTACCAGTCTACGTGCGGTTCTAAAGCTACTTCTGGGGCTGCTCATTATTCCTCATGCATACGCACTGCTTCCCCCGACTACTAGCAGTCCCAAACTCTGTGATTTGTTGCAGTTAGACCCTGTGTGAAAGTGTGTCTCATTTCTTGGAATCACAGACGCTGTTTGTGTGTCTATAGTGGTGTAAGAATAAATAAATTAAAAAAATTGGCTTAAGCTGGTGTCACACTAAACGACAGCGACAACGACGTCGCTGTTACGTCACCATTTTCGGTGACGTAACAGCGACCTTGTAAGTCGCTGTTATGATCGCTGCTTAGCTGTCAAACACAGCAGAAGCAGCGATCATAACGTCGCTACATGTGCAGAGAGCAGGGAGCCGCGCTTAGCGCTGGCTCCTTGCTCTCCTGCAGCACACATCGGGTTAATTAACCCGATGTGTGCTGCAGCTACATGTCACAGTTCAGAGAGCAGGGAGCCGCGCTTAGCGCTGGCTCCTTGCTCTCCTGCAGCACACATCGGGTTAATTAACCCGATGTGTGCTGCAGCTACATGTCACAGTTCAGAGAGCAGGGAGCCGCGCTTAGCGCTGGCTCCTTGCTCTCCTGCAGCACACATCGGGTTAATTAACCCGATGTGTGCTGCAGCCACATGTCACAGTGCAGGAGCCGGCACTGGCAGCAAGAGCGGAGGCTGGTAACCAGCGTAAACATCGGGTAACCAGGGAAAGGTCTTCCCTTGGTTACCCGATGTTTACGCTGGTTACAGCTTACCGCAGCTGCCAGTGCCGGCTCCTGATCGCTTCATTTCGTCGCTCTCTCGCTGTCACACACAGCGATGTGTGTGTCACAGCGGGAGAGTGACGACCAAAAAATGAAGCTGGACATTCAGCAACGACCGGCGACCTCACAGCAGGGGCCAGGTCGTTGCTGGATGTCACACACAGCGACAGCGACGGGACGTCGCTGCAACGTCACAGAAAATGGTGACGTAGCAGCGACGTCGTTGTCGTCGTCGTTATGTGTGACACCAGCTTTAGGGTGCACCATATTATGAAACTCACACAGATAAAGCATACGGCTACAGGTTTCAGCCCCAGCCATGTGCTTATCTTGGCTGTGTATCAAAATAAGAGGCACCCCATGCAGCTTTTTTTTAAATTATTTAAATAAATAATTTTAAAAAATGGCATGCAGTCCCCCAATTTTTTTTTTTTTTTAATCCAATCAGTCTTTATTGAAAACACGGCAGATACAAAAATCATGCATGGTAAATTAAGAGAATATTTGTCCACTGCCCGCACATGAGGGCTCCATACATTAGTATACTCCAAGACAATCCAGTTACAATTCTTCTGCCTTACACTTTAACCACACAACAACATGGGGAGGGAGGAGAGGGGAGGAAAGATGGGGACTTCATTCAAGTAAGGGGGAACAAGAACACAGGGGGAGGGGAAGAAGGTAGGGTTGGGGGGGAAGTGGGGGGGGGGGTTAGTAGGGGTAGAGGGTTAGATGCCTGCCTGCATTACCATTCAACCCCAGTCCACCAGCCGGGGCCATCAACTCCTCCTAGATTTCTCTCATAAACTGCTGCCTCAGTCAGGGTCTCAATGCTTTAGCCCCCTGGCTAGCCGAGCCAGGGCTATTATTCCATCAGCTCTATCTCAACTAGGTGCTCTTTGCCCGGGGAATAGTTGTGTAATAGGTGTTGCATGGCTGGATGACAGCCAGGGTTCCCATATTGTAAGAATTCTAGGTTTTTGTTTTAGGGAGTGGGCAAGGCAGTATTCATATTGGCATTGTTGGTCGATCCTACTATATAACTCCGCTCCAGAGGGAGCTTCAGTGGCCTTCCACGAATGGCTCAGACACTGTCTGGCAGCTATTAGAATTTGCACAATCAGTCCCCTAAAATTCTGCGGGTACGAGTCTATGCCGAAATTCAGAACTGCCAGCCCTGGGTTGGGGTTGGTGTGCACACCTGTCATTTCGCTAATGAGTCTGAAAACTGCTATCTAAAAAGGTTGGACCCTCGGACAGTGCCACCAACAGTGTCCCAGTGATCCCCTCTGGAGGCAGCCCTTCCAACAGAGTGGTGAGTAGTTGGGAATGTAATGCAGCAATTTTTCCGGCGTAAGGTACCAACGTAGATGCACCTTTTTCAGCTGTTCCAAATGGTTAATGCATTTTGAGGATCTTTGCAGCCACTGTGTCGCAGTATGCCACGCCGAGGGGGAGGTGTTAATGCCTAAATCTGATTCCCATTTTGTCACGTATGGGAGCTTTTGCTCGTCAGAGGGGTTGTTCAACCATTTGTAGGTTAAAGAGATTCCCGGTTGCCTCAATAGTTTTTTAAACAATAGCGCCTTAACAGTGGGCAAGGTCGGGTTTGATCCCGGGGGGAATTTTGTGCTTAGAAAATGGTGAATCTGCAGGTGTTGATAAAAAGACCCCTTTAGGGAGGGGTGCTCCCGAAGTATATCGTTGAAGGGCCTAATCTCTGCACCATCGTAAAAGTTTGCCAAAACTCCAAAACCCGCTGCTTCCCATCTACTCAAATTTGTATGTGGAATGTGGGATTCTAATGCTCTGAGCGAAATTTCTGACAGCGGGACCTGGATCTTAGGGATCATCTCACTGCGCCATATGGCTATCGATGCTGTCATAGTAGGGAGACACAGGGTGGACCTAGAACGTTTTAGATATTCCACCTCCATCAGTTTCCTCATCGAACCCTGGTCTGTCAGAGAGTTCTCAAGTTGAACCCACCTATGGGAGCTCTCCGTGTTCCACCATTCTTTTAGTGATTCTAGAAGAGAAGCTTTATAATAGGCCATCACATTAGGCGTACCCAGACCTCCCATTCCATATGGCAGATGCATAATCTTACTAGCAACACTAGCTCTTTTATTACCCCAAATAAACTTATTGGTCATCGACTGCAGTTTTATCAAATATCTACATGGAATTTTAAGAGGGAGACACCTAAACATGTACAGCAGTTTAGGAAGGAACGTCATCTTAAAGGATTGAATTCTCGCCATCCAAGATAGCGACAACTTCTCATACCTGCCTAGATCCTGACCCAAGTTTTTGAGTACGTGATCGAGATTGGATCTGATTAGGGAATGAGTTGGTGTCAAACGGATACCTAGATAAGGGATACTGTCTTTGCACCACTGGAAAGGAAAGGCTGCCTCCAAAATCCTTCTGGACCTTGCGGGTACATTACATGGAAGTACTAAGGACTTAGTGGCATTCAATTTGTAATACGACACCTCAGCAAAGTTTGACAGGGTGGACATCACTGCTGGAAAGGAATATTCAAGGATAGTGCATGATATTATTACATCATCCGCATATAGACCCAATTTATGTTCATGCTCCCCTACCCTTATACCAGTTATGATTGGGTTCACCCTAATTGCCTCCGCCAGAGGTTCCACCACCAGAGCAAAAACAATAGGGGACAGCGGGCACCACTAGCAGGGGCCATTGGTTATAGAAAATTTTAATGAGCGAAAACCCGAGGCTAGAACTGAAGCATTTGGGTGAGAGTACAAGGCCAAAACAGATGACTTAATTCTTCCTTCAAAACCAAATTTCGTGAGCACTCTTTCCAGATATCCCCAGTGCACCCTATCAAAGGCCTTTTCGGCGTCGAGTGACAAGAATACACCAGGGACACCCGACTGCTCCATCACCCCAATTAAATCCAGCATCCGCCTACTGCCATCTTTGGATTGCCTGCCCGCCACAAAACCCACCTGATCCGAGGCTACCAAGGAGGGGATTATTTTATGGAGTCTGGTGGCTACCATTTTTGAGTACATTTTTTAAATCACAGTTGAGCAATGAAATTGGTCTGAAATTCCCAGGGGTATCCGCCGTTTTCCCCGGTTTGGGTAGTGTAGTGATGACTGCTTCTAGGTTCTCTGAGGAAATAGTCCCGGTCGTTTGCCACAAATTAAAGGTCTTTAGTAAAAAAGGGGCTAGAATAGCGGCAAATTGCTGATAATATTCATAGGGAAGCCCATCCGGGCCTGGGGCTGAGTTTCGTTTAGAAGCTCTAATGGTGTCCAAAATTTCCTGTATAGTGAAGGGAAGATTTAAAGATTCTAATTGCCAGTCTGAGACCCGAGGCAATTCCAGACCGTCCAAAAACTCCTGAATTTTTTCCGGTGTTGGCTGAGGGGTTTGTGGGTCATCCCTTAAATTGTACAGGGCAGCATAATACTTGGCAAAGGCGTCTGCTATCCCATTAGGGTGCCTTATAAGTGATCCGTCTGGGCCCTTCAAAAATTCAATTCTAGATTTAATTTCCCGTTTTTTTGTTCTTCTAGCTAGTAAGGTGCTGGCTCTATCCCCCATTGCATAAAAAGTTGCTTTACTCTTTTTAAGATTATGTTCATATCTATACAACAGGAGGGATCGCAGTTGAAACCTGTAAGTAAGAATTTCCCTGGACAGTGTAGACGACAGGGAGGCCTTGTTAATAGTTTCTAAGTGTTGAATATGGGCTATAATTTCTTTAATTTCTGCTTCTCTTTGCTTTTTCAAGAATGATGCAGTTTTTAAAAACTGCCCTCTAATAACTGATTTGTGTGCAGCCCATAAGGTCTCGTCAGAGACCTCCCCATTGTCATTATGCCCAAAGTATTCCAACAGGCCTGCCACAACCTCCTCCTGAACATTCTTTTGGTTCAGTAAACTAGTATTAAGTCTCCACTGAGGCACCATAAATCCACTAGTAGAGTCTTGTACAACCAAAGTTATCGGAGCATGATCCGACCATGTTATCAGACCCACTTCAGCACCCGTACACTTGTGAACAGTCTTACTATCCGTCAGGAAGAAGTCGATCCTGCTGTACGACCGATGCCTTGGGGAAAAGAAAGTATAGTCCCTTTCCGATGCATGAAGGTATCTCCATATGTCATGTAGATGAAACTCCGCGACTAACTGTTTCAGTTCCTTTCCTGACTTAGCGGACCTTGCCGAGCAGTCCATAGATCGAAGAACTGGAGTGTTAAAGTCCCCGCAGATTATCTCCAACCCCTGTGCGGTGCTCCTAAACATCTGGAAAAATTTCCGGGCAAAAGTTAGTTGAGATGAGTTTGGAGCGTAAATCGATGTCAAGGTATACAAAAGCCCATTCAGGAGGCACTTTAGAATAATATATCTCCCGTCTGCACCATAGGTTACATCAATCATTTTGAAAGCCACAGAGTTTTTAATCAGGATAGCCACTCCTCCTTTTTTTTTTTAGAGTAATTTGCAAAGAACATATGTGGAAATCTTGGATGTAGTAGCCTTTTATTGTCATCAGTAAGAAGGTGAGTTTCTTGAATGCATGCTATATCACATTTGGATGCTATAACTTCTCTCCACAGCATGGATCTTTTTGCAGGAGAATTGAGACCCTTCACATTGAGAGACAGAAACTTAATACTCATGGTGGATCCCAGAAAGGACGATGTTTCCAGGCAGGCCGACTGAGAGGCATAGGGCAGGCAGAGGCAGGCAAGGAGGACCAGTTAGAGACGGTGCACAGGTGGAGGGAAAAAACAACAACAAAAAAAAAAAAAAAGAGAGAATACTTCAGCTTCATCCTTACCGGACAGCTGGGCAGTACTTGCTCGCCATAGGCGAGAACAACAGAGGGCTTGAGTGACATCACAGGTCACATGAGAGCTACACACGCCTGCAGCTGGCGAGACTCCCTCAAGCTGGTTCCCACTCAGGATTGATCTTTTTCTTCTGAGCATCCCCCTGATCCTGGCTGGAGTCTGAGTGCATTGTAAGGGGTAATCCCCAGGACTCAAGTAGTTTGCTCAGTTAAGGAGGGGACTGGCATACATGTGTTTTAGAATCCCTGAAGATAATCAATTTCACTGGGAATCCCCATTTATAGTGTATGTCATGCTCCCTCAGGATTCTGGAGAACTGGGAAATTTCTCTTCTTTTTGCCAGAGTTGCAGCAGACAGGTCCGGGAACACCTTTAAATCATTAAATTCATCTGGGAGGATAGGGTTATCCCTCAGTATCTGGAGCACTGCTTCCTTTGTTTTATAAAAATGCAGTCATGCCAGCGTGTCCCTGGGCAGAGTGGGGTCGATACCTTTAGGTTTAGGGATTCTATGAATTCTATCCACTATGAGATCTCTTTCTGTGTGTTCTGGGAGCAGTAAATGGAGAAACTTGTGAAAGAAATCTGGCAGCTCTTTATCAGCTACTGACACAGGAATGCCCCTAATTTTAAGATTGTTCCTTCTGGATCTATCTTCCAGATCCCCAAGCTTGTTTTTCAGTATTCCCACCTGCTGCTGTGTTAGGATCAATCAGATCATTGTGTGACTGAGCAAGTTCGGCCATTTAAGACTCCACATGGTCTGTACGGTCCCCCAGTGATTTGATTTCCTCTTTAACTTCTTTAATCATGTTCTTAAGATCCCTGAAATCCTCCTGCGGTGATGACCCCAGAGAACTGAACATGGCTTGCAGCCTTTCGTCTGTGAGAGGAGTGCCTGTGACACTGCTTCTCAACCCTGTCTCTTCCTGGTGTAAGGGAGACACTGCAGCAGCAGACATCTTCTGAGGAGAGGGGGATCCCCTATCCCTGGGATAAAAGTCAGTAAGCTTGGCCGGGGGGCCAGATTTCCGGGGTCTACCCTTTGGTATACTGTGCAGGGGGGGTTACTCACTGTTTCAGAGGAGAGTTCTCAGCGATTTGAAGCAGCTTTGAGCCAGTTTGTCCAGCCACAGCACAGAGCTTCACTCTTAAGCAGCCATTGCCTTCAGCATGCAGGCCACACCCCCTCCAGTCCCCCAATTTTGATACACAGCCATTATAACCGAAAGCGGGTGGCTGGTATTCTCAGGCTTGGGAGGCCCATGGTAATTGGGCCCCCCACCCTAAAAATAGCAGCCTGCAGCCACCCAGAATTATTGCATTCATTAGATGTGACAATCAAAGCACTTCACCCGGATTATCATGTTTACCCTGGTGTGGGGGCAATCTGGGTAATATCAGGAGTTAATGACAGTTCACAGCTGCCACTAAGCCCTAGATGAGCACTGGGAGGCATCTATTAGACCCTTCCTGTTACTCGGCAGGATGGTTAGAGCCAAAACTAATATAAATCACTCCCCTTTGATCGTTTTTTCTGTGATTTGTTTAGCCAAAACTAATACAAGCTCTAATATCTTCCGAGGTCCCCTGAGCACATGGTAAAGCTACAGATGGACAGGCAGCCGGAAGACACAGCTTCAGAGAAACAAGAAAATAAAAAACACAATCGGCAGTATTGGCTGCACACGCTGAAAGCAGGACCTCTCCTGTTAGGTTCATAAAGAGCCGTGAGGGTGATTGTCTGTGCATGTACGGGGCACACCAGGACAGGAGGCTCAGCTCAGTTAGCACCACTGAGCTGCCACTGACGAACTGGAGTGTTAGCGCAGAAGCGGATTAGCTTGCCCTCACTGTACCTCACCACATTATCTTGGCGTGACGGGTACCAACACCTAACATTGCCTATTACCTCCAGATATGAATGAAACTAAGCTGCAGTATAGCTGCACTGCTCTGTATCATGCAACAAAGAATATGTGACACATGCGCAGCCATGTACATTGTCCAGGATCTTTTAAAGACTAAGCCCTGCCCCAAGCCAAGCACCAGATGGCAATGGCACTGACAGTGGCCACGCAGGGATCGCCACATCACCAATGACATCATCAACGGCCAATCAGCGGCCAACGCTTCACCGGTCACATTATCGATGGCCAATCAGCGGCAGCCGCATCACTGGTGATGTCAGCGACAGCCAATCAGAAGCCACTGCGTTACTGGTGACGTCATGCACAGTAGCGCAAATCCTGCACTTAGAGCCAGGAAAGGTGCATGAGCAGTAGGACAAAACAGGGACTTAGGCCTCAGAACTCACAAAGACCCTGGTCACCTTACGCCTAGCAGTCAGGTGCCTGTAGTGGCTGACTGAAGGCACAAGAGGGCCAGCCGGGACCACAGAAGAGGATGAAGACGGATCAGGGGTGGTTCGAGACTCGGGAGAACCCCTAACCATAACACCTCCCATTACTAATCTGTAAGGGAAAATAAATTAACACAAACACCAAAAAAGTCCTTTTATTTGAAATAAAATACAAAAAAACCCACCCTCTTTCACCCCTTTAGTAAATCCCAAACACCCAGTTCTGACGTAATCCACACGAGGTCCCACGACGATATACCCAGGCTCGCGGTAATCTCATGTGTATCCGCATTATTATGGACTGTTCACTGTACTAGACAAGAGAATTGGATATGTGCTTTCTTAATATATGTAAGATAAAAACAACAAAGTAGCAGAGTAGCTTGAAGCTCGTTTGCCGCTGTTTGTGTATTTAACACCACACCTTTTTTGCGTATGCTAGCACCTGCGGAAGGGGACAGTGGAGTCCCAGAAACGTGTAGTGCCTATTCATTAAAGTTTTTTATCTCCATGCCTCTGGTCCACAGCGCTTTACTATACTCCTTGTTTTGATTCCCTGTCACGTTGTTAATATATAGCTTTTGGCCACAATTCCATGTAGCATTGCCAATGCCCAGGTTTTAAAGTGTCTATCTGCAAGTTATTAGCCACTTTGATCCATAGGATAGTTTTTTTTCTGAATGATTAAGCTTTATTAGTGATTAAAGTGTATTTCTATGGAATAATTCCCTTAGACAGTGTGCAATGAAAGTTACTATCAGTAGGATCATATTACGTATTATCCATGTATTTGGAAATATTTATTAAGCAATGAACTTTCCTGTGTAATCCTTGTTGAAAGCATTATAATAATATATTTCAAAAAGGGTTGTTGTGCCCTTTTTTCTGTATCTTTGTTAAACTTTCACATCGTAGGAAGCTGTATGATGGCAAGAGAGGTGAAACAGTCCAGCCTTTTCTGTTTGTTTTTTTGTAAACCATAGCACTCTATACAGTATCATCACCCAAGCCCACCACACAGTATGATAGTCACCATAACCTCCCACACAGTATGATAGTCACCACAACCTCCCACACAGTATGATAGTCACCACAACCCCCCACACAGTATGATAGTCACCACAGCCTCCACACAGTGTGATTGCCACCTCAGCCACCACACAGTATGATAGTCACCTCAGCCACCACACAGTATAATGGACATCACATATTCCACACAGTATGATAGTCACCACAGCCTCCCCACAGTATGATAGTCATCACAGCCTCCACACAGTATGATAGTCACCACAGCCACCACACAGTATGATGGTCATCACAGATTCCACACAGCTATGATGGTCATCACAACCTCCCACACAGTATGATAGTCACCACAGATTCCACAGAGTACTCCTTGCCCTTGGTAGACGTAAACCTTTCCAACCTGCTACTGTGACGCCCTGGTAAAACCAGGTAGTCACAGAGGTTGTGCAAATCTCTCAGGTACAAAACTCCATCATCCTTGGCAGTCCAACACAAGAACCACACCCAGGTGCACAACACCAGCCAGTAAAGCCTAGCCATCCCCCCATGACAATAGAGACAAACCACTGGGTGGGAGAAGGCGGATGGGAGCACCCACCTAGGGGTCCTGAGGTGTCAGGGGTGGGAACACGACAGTTGAAGTCTGGGAACAAAGTGGTTGAGTTTGAACAGTTGATAGTGGAGGAGTGAAAAGTGCAGTGGAGTCAGGGGTTGGGGCCCCTCGACTACAGGACTAGGTGGCAGATGGCAAGCAGGACCACAGGCGACGGAGATCCGGTTGCGGGAGATCTAACATGGACCGGAGTAGGGTTGAAGCCCACCGGTGCCGACAGCGGGAATCCTGTCCGGAGGCTGTGCACAGGTGGGGTGCCTAGACCCTAGGGCTAGGAAGGTTGCAAGCCCCTTGTCAATTGACCAGCCGGGGACGAGGTTTCAGGCTTTGTTCTATAGAAGCCCAGAGAGCGAAACGGAAGCCCAATGCGGTGAATAGGGTGCCCGTCAGAATCCACAGAGATCCCAAGGGTCAGATTTCGCAGGCCACAGCTCCCAACATACACAGTACCGGGAGTGAACTTCCCCGTTCCAAGCGCCGTTGTCCCATTGAAGACACAAACACTGAGTGCAGGAGGAAAAGATCCCTGTTGCTACACCCTTGTGTGGGACCCGAATACACCTGCCAGAGGAAACTGGTCACCGGCAATTTGGTTTACCACTGGACTTTGTGTGCAATTCTTTGGAACTGCGAGTACACCACCCATCCCCGGTCTAGCTCTGCACATCATTCTCAGCAGTCATCGCTCCTGTACACCCCTGGCTCCCAGGACTACACCTCCCCTACCCATGGAGGGTATTCCATCCTGCTGCCCTACTCCATCAGCCCCGGGCATCCCATCACCAGGCAGCGGCGGTGCTACCAACTCTCACCACAACCCACGAGTGGCGTCACTGACAAAAAACTCTCTCCCCTGTAAATATTCCCCTTTCCTACGGTTGTGAGGATGGACAGCTGTACGAGCCCGGGTCCGGCTACCACTCGAGCCACAGTAACGAACCCGGATCCGAGCAGCCCCCTGCAGCGACCCGACCCCCATCTGCAACACTACAGATCCAAAGCAAACATATAAGGCCCCTGTTGCATTTCTGAAGAAGAACAGGGTGAAAGTGAATCAGTGGCCAAGGATCTCCTGATCTGAACCCAACCGAACACCTATGGGGAAGTCTGAAGAGACAAGTTATCATTAGTGATGAGCGAGTACTAAAAAGCTCGGGTGCTCGAAGCTCGGGCCGAGCCTCCCAAGATACTCGTGTACTCGGCCCGAGCAACGAGCCCAATGTTATCCTATGGGAGACCCGAGTATTTTTGTGAAATGACCCCCCGGCAGCATGTAGAAACCCTAAAAATGTCACAAAAGTCTCAGAAGAGTGCTCAAATGACATGGCAACAGCATGGGGAAGACCCCTTGAAGCATTTATCACTCAAAAGTCACAGCTGTGAACAATTTTGTCCGCGTTTCACGCCATTTTTACGGACTCACCAGAAAACCTTCCAAAATGACCCCAAAATGATTTTTCATGGCAGAAATGTTAAGGGCACATACCCAATAGTGAGATAGAGCTGGTGTATGTTACTTTTTGAGATTAATACATGAAAGATTTTACGTGAAAACATTGTGTGGCACTCCGATGTCCCTGAGAAGAGACGTACATGAAGGCCTCTTGAGTCTAATGTGCCCATTTTGAGGAAGTGAGTCTTTGTAGTATTTTCCTTTGCCAGGGCAGTCCAAAATTGTGAGGTTCACCAATGCCCCTGCATACAGACGTGCATGAGGGCCTGTAAACCTGAAGTGCCCATTGTAAGGAAGTGGGTCTATTGTAGAATAGCCCTTAGGCAGGGCAGCCAAAAATTGGGAGGCTCCACATTGTCCCTGGATAGAGACGTGCATGATGGCCTGTAAACCTGAAGTGCCCATTGTCAGGAAGTGGGTGTATTATAGTATAGCCCTTAGGCAGGGCAGCCAAAAATTGGGAGGCTCCACATTGTCCCTGGATAGAGACGTGCATGATGGCCTGTAAACCTGAAGTGCCCATTGGAAGGAAGTGGGTCTATTGTAGTATAGCCCTTAGGCAGGGCAGCCAAAAATTGGGAGGCTCCACGTTGTCCCTGGATAGAGACATGCATGAGGGCCTGTAAACCTGAAGTGCCCATTGGAAGGAAGTGGGTCTATTGTAGTATAGCCCTTAGGCAGGGCAGCCAAAAATTGGGAGGCTCCACGTTGTCCCTGGATAGAGACGTGCATGAGGGCCTGTAAACCTGAAGTGCCCATTGTCAGGAAGTGGGTGTATTATAGTATAGCCCTTAGGCAGGGCAGCCAAAAATTGGGAGGCTCCACATTGTCCCTGGATAGAGACGTGCATGATGGCCTGTAAACCTGAAGTGCCCATTGTAAGGAAGTGGGTCTATTGTAGTATAGCCCTTAGGCAGGGCAGCCAAAAATTGGGAGGCTCCACGTTGTCCCTGGATAGAGACGTGCATGAGGGCCTGTAAACCTGAAGTGACCATTGGAAGGAAGTGGGTCTATTGTAGTATAGCCCTTAGGCAGGGCAGCCAAAAATTGGGAGGCTCCACGTTGTCCCTGGATAGAGACCTGTTAGGTTCTTAGTGCCTCCGTGCTTGCATTTAAAAACCGCACGTGTGTGCCTGTTGGTGGCAGCTTTCCGCTGCATTTGTGTGAGTTTTGCAAAAACTTGGATATAACGCACAAGTCTAGTGAATACACATCAGCACAGCATTGCAAAATGCGCAAGGGCGTTGTCAACGAACAAGGAAGTGGACGTGATGGTGGTGCAGGCAGAGACCGAGGTTGTGTGCAAGCTTTAATTTCGCCACAACAAAGGGCCACATCTAGTCGCTCGCACGTCCTGTCCCAAATTCTTGGGGACCGCAGCAGTACACCGCTCTTGAACCAAGACTAGTGTCAACAGGTTGTTAGTTGGATAGCGGATAATGCTTCCAGTCAGATTGGCACCACCACAAACACTCTGTCTTCCACACGGTCAAGTGTCAGTAGCCGTGATACTGCACCGCACATTTCAGAACCTGATCCTCCTTCCTACCACCAGGCCGAGTACACGTCCACGGACATTACTGATCCCACACTTGGACACTCGGAAGAGCTGTTCGTTCACGTTTCCATTCACAAATTCTGGCCTCTCGCCAGCTCCTGTTGAAGTGGGCCATGACGAGATTGTATGTACAGATGCCCAAATATTTGAGCAGCCACGTTCTCACGAAGTTGGCAACGTGTCTCAACAAGGGGTGGACGATGATGAGACACAATTGTCAGGAAGTCAGGAGGAGGAGCAGGGTGCGGAAGAGGAAGACGACGTGGTGGATGATCCAGTAACTGACCCAACCTGGCAGGAGGATATGCAGAGCGAGGACAGCAGTGCACAGGGGGAGGGAGGCGTAGCATCCCAACAGGCAGTAAGAAGCAGAGTGGTGGCCCCAGGCAGAAGTCAGGCAACTGTTCCCCGGAACAACACGACACAAGGTGCCTGTACAAATGTTAGGTCTTCCCGAGTCTGGCTGTAATACTATTGTATGTATTGAGGATTTCGATTGCGTTAGGGCAATGACAACCAGAGACGAGTTCTTGGTGCAAGACGTTTATAATATGCAACCAGCAAATATGTACATAAACGGAACAAAAACACAGTAGAACATAAATACAGGAAATACCTTCCAGGGACGGAGCGAAAGGGAATTCCCGGGACCGCGCACCGGACTCCCCCAGGGAGACCACCAAGAGCGAACCCCTATACAGGGACTGTCTGGCAATCACCCCAGAAGCCCTAAATGCGCAGCAGCCGGGACACAAAAGGGCAATAGGTAAGTCCAAAAATGTCCGTACGTGATGTGAGTCCAGAGTGGTATTAAACGGAAGGAACCGGGCAGAAGTGCCGACCAAAGACGGCAAACGGAGTCCGGGCACAGCTAGATGATACCGGATGAAGTCCAGAGTCGGTGTCGGTTGTTTTCCAAGAGGATCCGAATAACAATCAGGAACCAAAAGCAGCAGGGCAGGAGCACACAGGAAGCAGTATACTCAGGCACTGGACTAAGCTTTAGGGGCGGCTTTTAAACAGATGGACAGGAAGTAGGGCAACAGAACAGAAAACTCCATGTTAACAAAGGGCAAGCTCTTTCAAAAGAAAACTGGAAAACCCGGAACTCTGACACTGGCAGTTTTTTAAGTTGGCTCCAGATGATTCTAAAAAGGCCATTTGCAACACCTGCCATGCCAGCATCAGCAGGGGTACCAAAACTAGCAGCCTGACCACCACCAGCATGATCAGGCACATGTCAGCCAAGCACCCGACTTTGTGGGAAGTACAACAGAGTCGAGGAGCAGTGCTTGCTGATGTCACTGCTACGTCTTCGCTGGTTGTGCATGCGAGCCAATCCCCTGTCCATGCTGCCTGCGAACAAGCCTCCTCCACTCCTGCACCTGCAGTTGCCTACGCAGAAAGAACACCATCATCAATCACGTCCTTGTCCCAGCGCAGCGTTCAGTTATCCATTCAGCAAACCTTTGAACGCAGGCGCAAATACACTGCCAACACCCCACATGCCACAGTTCTAAATGCTAACATTTCGCGACTGCTTGCGCTGGAAATGTTGCCTTTTAGGCTGGTTGAGACAGAAGCATTCCGCGACCTGATGGTGGCAGCTGTCCCACATTACTCGGTCCACAGCCGCCACTATTTCTCCTGGTGTGCCGTCCCCGCATTGCATAACCACATGTCACAAAACATCACACGTGCCCTGAACAACGCTGTTTCAGCCAAAGTCCACCTAACCACAGACACGTGGACAAGTGCATGTGGGCAAGGCCGCTACATCTCGTTGACGTCACACTGGGTTAATATTGTGCAAGCTGGGACCCAGTCTGAGCGAGGGACGGAACACGTCCTTCACACACCAAGTTTTGCAGGCCCTACCTCAGTCAGGGTTTCACACACACTCTACAGCTCCGGAATGTCATGCTCCTCAGCCTCCTCCTCCTCCTGCGCATCCTGATCCACTTTACCCTCCACACCAGTCCCAAGCTGGAAGTGTCGCGGGCGGAGGAGGGGACGGTGCGCTCTCCCACTGCTCGGGTCCGGCTGACGCTGCTCTACGGCTGCTGCTGCTCGTTGGCTCGAGCGATGGCCGGATTCCGGGGACTCGAGCGGCGCTACTCGCCCGTGAGTGAAAAGGGGTGGTTTGGGTTTTGGGGATATTGTCCGTGACGCCACCCACGGTTGTGGTGATTGTGTGGACACCACCGCTGCTCTGGACGGGGATCCCGGGAGCCTGTGACAGGGAGCAGCTTTGTTGTTATTTCTCCCCTCCGTGGGTAGGGGGGTTGGTTGTCCCGGGGCCTGGTGATGGGGTAGAGATGGATGACAGGCGGGTTGCGGGGCCTGATGAGGTGCAGGGTCGCAGGGGCAGCGCTGTGCCACACGGCACGGAGGTACTCACTCAGCCCAATGATGATGACACAGTTCACGGTAAAACAAGTGGCTGGATGGACGGGTCACTCGGACGGCTGCGGTTGTTCCTCCCTGCAGGTTAGTGATGACTGTCTCTCCCTGCACCTAAGTTAAGTGTTGGTAGTGATGGTTTCCCAACGGTAACCCGCTCCCCGACCTGGATATGGGCCGGAGGAGCCCCTTTTGCCCACATGCGCTGGCCCTGGGAGACGGTTGCCCTTGGCGGTGGCGGTGTCTCCCCTTCACGGTTGTACGGTTGCCTTCTATCTGGACTTGGCTGTTTGGAAACCCTGAGGTTCCCTTCACTAACGGATTTGGCAAATTCACGGCGACACCAAGCCTTGCCGGGATCCGTAAGTCCTCTGCCAATGGTGCTGGCTTCTCTTTGTATACCGGTCCGGTACGGCCGGGTCACCACCCGTCCACGGTCCTTACGGCAGACTCCAATCGGCCTCCACTGCAGACGGTCACCACATCCTGCCAACCTTGCTGTCCTGTCCGGGCCACACACCCGGACCAACTTCAGGCTCTTTGCTGTCACTTTTCTCCTCTCTACTACTTTCCTCCTTCCACTTCCTTAGCTTAACTCTCACTGCCTGTGTTTTCCCTCCTCCTCGGTGGGTGGAGACCAACCGCCTGGCTCCACACCCTGGTGTGGACAACAGCCCCTGGGGAAGGCAACAAGGATTTTGTGTTTTGACTATGATATGCCTGCAGGGAGTGTGGGGTGTTTAAGTGTTGTGCTCTGTGGCCCCTGGCTTGTCCAGGGCGACACAGAAGCACTGCAGCACTGCCTCGGCGAAGCGGCAACAGGCAGTGCTGAAGCTAATCTGCATAGGTGACAAACCCCACAATGCAGAAGAGGTGTGGACAGCTCTGAAACAGCAGGCAGATCACTGGCTCACAACTCTGAACCTAAAGCCAGGAAAGGTCGTGTGTGACAATGGCCGGAACCTGGTGGCGGCTTTGAGGCGAGGCCAGCTGACACATGTTCCATGCGTGGCCCATGTGCTCAACCTCGTGGTTCAGCGGTATCTAAAGTCATACTCAGAGCTGTCTGATCTGCTGGTAAAAGTTCGCCGCCTGTCTGCACATTTTCGAAAGTCACCTACTGCTTCAGCCGGCCTTGCCGGCTTAAGACGCCGTTTGCATCTTCCGGCACACAGACTGGTGTGTGATGTCCCCACGCGTTGGAATTCAACTCTGCACAAGTTGGTCAGGATATGTGAGCAGAAGAGGGCAGTTGTTGAGTACCTGCATCACCTAAGCCGTCGGGAAATGGGTCAAACTCCACACATAACACCTGAGGAGTGGAGAGGGATGTCCGACCTATGCACCATCCGCCAAAACTTTGAGGACTCCACCAAGATGGTGAGCGGCGATGACGACATTATTAGCGTCACCATACCGCTTCTCTGCCTTCTAAAATGGTCTCTGCTCAAAAAACAACCATGATGCATTGCAGGCGGAGCGCGATGAGTTTGAGCAAGAAACAGTAGTGGGTGTGGGTGATGATAACACACAGCCCAGCCTCGTCTCATCACAACGTGCAGTGGAGGACTATGACGAGGAGGAGGATGAAGACATGGAGCAACTCTCTGGCCAAATTGAGGATATGACATGCAGTCATATCCTCGGTTCAGCGTGGCTGGCCAGAGGACAGGGTAGATGATGAGGAGGAGGAGGAGGAGGACAGCATGTTCAGTCATCGTGTTGGTCAGGATACTGAAGTGATGGCTGTTAAGAGTCTGGCACACATGGCTGACTTTATGGTAAGCTGCCTGTCTCATGACCCTCGCGTTAAGAACATCTTGGCCGACAATCATTACTGGTTGGTAACTCTGTTAGACCCACGCTAAAAGGAGAACTTTATGTCTCTTATTCCCGAGGCGGAGAGGTCAGGCAAAATGCAGCAGTTCCAGAAGGCCATAGTCACGGAAGTAGGCAAAGCATTCCCCTCACAAAACGCTAGCGGCATAGGTCAGGAATCAGTGGACAACCAAGGCGTACAGCCGAGAGGGGCACAAGTCCAATCCGCCAGAGGTAGGGGAACAGTCTTTAAGATGTGGGACAGTTTTCTCAGCCCCTCACATACCACAGCCCCTGAGGTGAGGGGTAGTGCCACAAGAAATCCTAAGTTTGGCCAGATGCTCAAGGAGTACCTTGCAGATCAAACAACTGTACTCCGACATTCCTCTGTGCCTTACAATTAATGTGTATCCAAGCTGGACACGTGGCATGAATTGGCTCTCTACGCCTTGGAAGTCCTGGCCTGCCCTGCCGCTAGCGTTTTGTCAGAGCGTGTTTTTAGTGCCGCAGGTGGAATCATTACAGATAAACGCACCCGCCTGTCAACTGTAAATGCTGACAGGCTGACTCTGATCAAGATGAACAAGGGTTGGATTTGGCCAGACTTCACCACACACACCAACAGCAAATTACAGCGGAATTTAAAGTTTGTAACGGGAATTTGCCATGTACCTCCACTCACCCATGGTAACACACTTCTGGACTTTGGCTAATCGCTGGACTGCTCCTCCTTCTCCTCATGCGCCATCATGGTGACCGTTACAATAGTTAAGCCGTTGTTTCAGGTATACCCCCAGTGGTAAATTTTTTCGCCCATTCTTTCTGAATGGGCATTACAACGACAGGAGACCCGCTCCTTTGCAATGGGAACAATGTTTTGAGGCCCTCATGCACATCTCTATCCAGGGACAATGTGGAGCCTCCAAATTTTTGGCTGCCCTGCCTAAGGGCTATACTACAATAGACCCACTTCCTTACAATGGGCACTTCATGTTTACAGGCCATCATGCACGTCTCTATCCAGGGACAATATGGAGCCTGACGCTGCCACCGACTGCCACACACATGCTGTTTTTAAATGCAAGCACGGACGCAATAAGAACCTAACTGGTTTTTAGGAGCGACAATTACTGAGAAGTCTGACACTATCAGACACTGCTGACTGACGTGTATTATACACTAGACTTGTGCGTTATATAATAGTTTGTGCAAAACGCGCACCTGTACGCTGCCACCGACAGACACACACGTGCTGTTTTTAAATGCAAGCACGGACGCAATAAGAACCTAACTGGTTTTTAGGAGCGACAATTACTGAGAAGTCTGACACTATCAGACACTGCTGACTGACGTGTATTATACACTAGACTTGTGCGTTATATGATAGTTTGTGCAAAACGCGCACCTGTACGCTGCCACCGACAGACACACACGTGCTGTTTTTAAATGCAAGCACGGACGCAATAAGAACCTAACTGGTTTTTAGGAGCGACAATTACTGAGAAGTCTGACACTATCAGACACTGCTGACTGACGTGTATTATACACTAGACTTGTGCGTTATATAATAGTTTGTGCAAAACGCGCACCTGTACGCTGCCACCGACAGACACACACTTGCTGTTTTTAAATGCAAGCACGGACGCAATAAGAACCTAACTGGTTTTTAGGAGCGACAATTACTGAGATGTCTGACACTATCAGACACTGCTGACTGACGTGTATTATACACTAGACTTGTGCGTTATATAATAGTTTGTGCAAAACGCGCACCTGTACGCTGCCACCGACAGACACACACGTGCTGTTTTTAAATGCAAGCACGGACGCAATAAGAACCTAACTGGTTTTTAGGAGCGACAATTACTGAGAAGTCTGACACTATCAGACACTGCTGACTGACGTGTATTATACACTAGACTTGTGCGTTATATAATAGTTTGTGCAAAACGCGCACCTGTACGCTGCCACCGACTGCCACACACGTGCTGTTTTTAAATGCAAGCACGGACGCAATAAGAACCTAACTGGTTTTTAGGAGCGACAATTACTGAGAAGTCTGACACTATCAGACACTGCTGACTGACGTGTATTATACACTAGACTTGTGTGTTATATAATAGTTTGTGCAAAACGCGCACCTGTACGCTGCCACCGACAGACACACACGTGCTGTTTTTAAATGCAAGCACGGACGCAATAAGAACCTAACTTGTTTTTAGGAGCGACAATTACTGAGAAGTCTGACACTATCAGACACTGCTGACTGACGTGTATTATACACTAGACTTGTGCGTTATATAATAGTTTGTGCAAAACGCGCACCTGTACGCTGCCACCGACTGCCACACACGTGCTGTTTTTAAATGCAAGCACGCACGCAATAAGAACCTAACTGGTTTTTAGGAGCGACAATTACTGAGAAGTCTGACACTATCAGACACTGCTGACTGACGTGTATTATACACTAGACTTGTGCGTTATATAATAGTTTGTGCAAAACGCGCACCTGTACGCTGCCACCGACAGACACACACGTGCTGTTTTTAAATGCAAGCACGGACGCAATAAGAACCTAACTGGTTTTTAGGAGCGACAATTACTGAGAAGTCTGACACTATCAGACACTGCTGACTGACGTGTATTATACACTAGACTTGTGCGTTATATAATAGTTTGTGGAAAACGCGCACCTGTACGCTGCCACCGACAGACACACACGTGCTGTTTTTAAATGCAAGCACGGACGCAATAAGAACCTAACTGGTTTTTAGGAGCGACAATTACTGAGAAGTCTGACACTATCAGACACTGCTGACTGACGTGTATTATACACTAGACTTGTGCGTTATATAATAGTTTGTGCAAAACGCGCACCTGTACGCTGCCACCGACAGACACACACGTGCTGTTTTTAAATGCAAGCACGGACGCAATAAGAACCTAACTGGTTTTTAGGAGCGACAATTACTGAGAAGTCTGACACTATCAGACACTGCTGACTGACGTGTATTATACACTAGACTTGTGCGTTATATAATAGTTTGTGCAAAACGCGCACCTGTACGCTGCAACCGACTGCCACACACGTGCTGTTTTTAAATGCAAGCACGGACGCAATAAGAACCTAACTGGTTTTTAGGAGCGACAATTACTGAGAAGTCTGACACTATCAGACACTGCTGACTGACGTGTATTATACACTAGACTTGTGCGTTATATAATAGTTTGTGCAAAACGCGCACCTGTACGCTGCCACCGACAGACACACACGTGCTGTTTTTAAATGCAAGCACGGACGCAATAAGAACCTAACTGGTTTTTAGGAGCGACAATTACTGAGAAGTCTGACACTATCAGACACTGCTGACTGACGTGTATTATACACTAGACTTGTGCGTTATATAATAGTTTGTGCAAAACGCGCACCTGTACGCTGGTACCGACAGACACACACGTGCTGTTTTTAAATGCAAGCACGGACGCAATAAGAACCTAACTGGTTTTTAGGAGCGACAATTACTGAGAAGTCTGACACTATCAGACACTGCTGACTGACGTGTATTATACACTAGACTTGTGCGTTATATAATAGTTTGTGCAAAACGCGCACCTGTACGCTGCCACCGACAGACACACACGTGCTGTTTTTAAATGCAAGCACGGACGCAATAAGAACCTAACTGGTTTTTAGGAGCGACAATTACTGAGAAGTCTGACACTATCTGGACTGTTTTAGACTGTGTACACCAGCCCCAGATATGATGAAGGCTGGTATACGGTCACCACTAGGAATGGCTATATACCCTGCCTGCCTGCCTGCCTTCCTGTATACTGCTACAATAGTCCTGACAAGGACTCTTCTGGTCACTAGCCTGTATTCCGACCTGGCTATACCCTGCCTGTATATAGCAACAATAGTCCTGAGAAGGACTCTGCTACTGTACTCCGACCTGGCTATACCCTGCCTGCCTGTATACAACTAGAATAGTCCTGAGAAGGACTTTTGGTCACACTGTTTGCAGCCCTGCAACTGAAAAAGCTATAAAGGGCCGCAAAGCTTTCCCTGAATCAGCGACACTCTCCCTGCACTGACTGTCTGGATAGCTGTGAGCAGAGCACAGCGCGCCGGCCGGTATAAAGGCTCGGTCACGCTGTGCAGGCCGGCCAATCACTGCAATTCCACAACTAACAGGGCTGTGGGATTGCAGTGGTCTGCCAACCAATCCCTGCATGAGGGCTGGCTCTCAAAAGAGCGCCAACATGCAGAAATGAAGACCACGAGTACAGCACGAGTATCGCGAGATTACTCGGTCCCCGCCGAGCAGCCCGAGTACAGCGATACTCGTGCGAGTACCGAGTAGTTACAAGCATGCTCGCTCATCACTAGTTATCATCATTCCCCATCCAGTATTCAGGTTCTAAAAGTGGTCATTCTTGAAGAATGGAAAAAGATAGACATTACAATAAATCGCCAACTTGTTCATTCTATCTCTAGAGGAATTTGTGCTGTGCTTAAAAGTCATGGCAGTCATACAAATACTAGATGTGGTATTTTTTGTTGTGGAGTGATGCATTTTTACATCAACTACTTTGAGTTAAACTGAAGATTTTGTTATGAGCATTATATTATTAATCTTACTTTCATGTTATGGGTTAAAAAGCATTATTTAATACTCAGTCTTGTCAAAATGTTGAAATAGATCTTGCGGTGAGTGAGATATTGATTAAAATCTTACTTTTCAGAGGGTGTGCACTGTATATCTCAAACCCCTGGATGAAGGCAAACAGCCATACATTATCTATGTCAAGGGTTTACAACCTACAGTTAGGTCCAGAAATATTTGGACAGTGACACAAGTTTTGTTATTTTAGCTGTTTACAAAAACATGTTCAGAAATACAATTATATATATAATATGGGCTGAAAGTGCACACTCCCAGCTGCAATATGAGAGTTTTCACATCCAATTCGGAGAAAGGGTTTAGGAATCATAGCTCTGTAATGCATAGCCTCCTCTTTTTCAAGGGACCAAAAGTAATTGGACAAGGGACTCTAAGGGCTGCAATTAACTCTGAAGGCGTCTCCCTCGTTAACCTGTAATCAATGAAGTAGTTAGAAGGTCTGGGGTTGATTACAGGTGTGTGGTTTTGCATTTGGAAGCTGTTGCTGTGACCAGACAACATGCGGTCTAAGGAACTCTCAATTGAGATGAAGCAGAACATCCTGAGGTTGAAAAAATCCATCAGAGAGATAGCAGACATGCTTGGAGTAGCAAAATCAACAGTCGGGTACATTCTGAGAAAAAAGGAATTGACTGGTGAGCTTGGGAACTCAAAAAGGCCTGGGCGTCCACGGATGACAACAGTGGTGGATGAACGCCGCATACTTTCTTTGGTGAAGACAACATCAACTGAAGTCCAGAACACTCTCAGTGAAGTAGGTGTATCTGTCTCTAAGTCAACAGTAAAGCGAAGACTCCATGAAAGTAAATACAAAGGGTTCACATCTAGATGCAAACCATTCATCAATTCCAAAAATAGACAGGCCAGAGTTAAATTTGCTGAAAAACACCTCATGAAGCCAGCTCAGTTCTGGAAAAGTATTCTATGGACAGATGAGACAAAGATCAACCTGTACCAGAATGATGGGAAGAAAAAAAGTTTGGAGAAGAAAGGGAACGGCACATGATCCAAGGCACACCACATCCTCTGTAAAACATGGTGGAGGCAACGTGATGGCATGGGCATGCATGGCTTTCAATGGCACTGGATCACTTGTGTTTATTGATGACATAACAGCAGACAAGAGTAGCCGGATGAATTCTGAAGTGTACCGGGATATACTTTCAGCCCAGATTCAGCCAAATACCGCAAAGTTGATCGGACGGCGCTTCATAGTACAGATGGACAATGACCCCAAGCATACAGTCAAAGCTACCCAGGAGTTCATGAGTGCAAAAAAAGTGGAACATTCTGCAATGGCCAAGTCAATCACCAGATCTTAACCCAATTGAGCATGCATTTCACTTGCTCAAATCCAGACTTAAGATGGAAAGACCCACAAACAAGCAAGACCTGAAGGCTGCGGCTGTAAAGGCCTGGCAAAGCATTAAGAAGGAGGAAACCCAGCGTTTGGTGATGTCCATGGGTTCCAGACTTAAGGCAGTGATTGCCTCCAAAGGATTCGCAACAAAATATTGAAAATAAAAATATTTTGTTTGGGTTTGGTTTATTTGTCCAATTACTTTTGACCTCCTAAAATGTGGAGTGTTTGTAAAGAAATGTGTACAATTCCTACAATTTCTATCAGATATTTTTGTTCAAACCTTCAAATTAAACGTTACAATCTGCACTTGAATTCTGTTGTAGAGATTTCATTTCAAATCCAATGTGGTGGCATGCAGAGCCCAACTCGCGAAAATTGTGTCACTGTCCAAATATTTCTGGACCTAACTGTATCTCCCGGGGGTCAAATGCGGCCAACAATATTCTAATATGCAGACCTCAATCATCTGCTTAGTCTCTACTCACATGTATTTTCCATGTCATGTCACCATAGGGACGGGTATTTATAATGGAGTGCTATGGGTTCCTATCTGAGACAGCCATATTTTGGCAGAATCGGTGACTTCTGAGTCCTGTAGCATAGAAAAGGGTAGAAGAGGGGAAGGAGCAGATATATACATGACTGCTATATTCATTGTAATTTATGTGAAAAAGGAAATGTAAGAGTGATAGACAATCACTGTTGCGTTCCTACTTCTGAAGACACCTATCTAGTTATTGTTTTGTCATGTATTGTAGTGTGAATAATGTCTTGCGTCCTTTGTAAATATCATCTCATATTAATTGAATTGTACTGCATTGTGATGTTTGCTTATGTAATGTATATATATTGGGAGATTGCACCCAATTCACACACTACAACATGGGGTTTTTTACTCACTTTTGCTGCAATGCGAGGTAGCATAGGAGAACACACAGTTCAAATAAAGTCTAGCGCTTAAACCGCACTCCGGGTACATAACAAACAAAAATCGCTTTCTTCAAAAAAGGAACAAGCGGCTTACTTTCCATCACACTCACGGTTTTCCAGTCCGTTAATTCAGCGGTTCGCCCGCACAGGTTTGGATCCAGTTTCCCCAGTGGTATCCAGAGAGGCCTCAATATCCCTGCACTGGAGCAGCCTCTCCACACAGGCAGCTTTTCACACATTCTGCCTCCTGGCAGTCTCTCTGTCTGGCTCCTACCAGTTTCTTCCAGTCTGGCTCCTACCAACCTCTCAACATAGGCTGACGTCCCTCAGCTGTGTTCCATCCAGAAGTTCCTGCCTCTTGGAGATTAGCAATATCTCTCCTCTCAGAGGCTGCTTCTCCTACAGTGCTGCTCCACACAATATCTCCTCAGACTCCATCCAGTCTGCAATATGCAAACAACAGACTCCATTTAAAAGCCATGTGGTCTGCCAGACACACATCAAACACACCCATGAGCAGGGTATATAGGTGGAGAGACCAAATGAACTAAAATACAAACAAGTGGCACTACAAGTACCAAAACAGTCCTTCAGGCTTCCACCACTTCCGTGGTACATACTGGCCATTAACAATGTAGCCGGTCACCATCTTACAATATATATATATATATATATATATATATATATATATATATATATATGTATATATATATATATAATTAGTGTGAAAAGTAGGAATGTAGTGTATGATATGTTAAGATAGTAACGTAAGGTTTAATGTATAGCAGTATCGTGTGTAGTTACCAGACTGTGGAAAAGGAAACAGATAGTGTTGGTAATTTGATGTATCATTATAATGTGTGTGCTATTCTGTGGAGGAGGTGGATTCTGACAAGCAACAGACAGTAGAAACGTTTAGGCTATGTGTCCACGGTAGAATGTTGCTGCGGATTTTTCTGCATGAAAATCTGCGACTTTCGCGGCAAATCCGCACCTTATTTTTGCCGCGGATTTACCGCGAATTTACCGCGGAATTGCCGCGGATTTTGATGCGGATTTTTTTTTTTTTCCCCATTCTATACCCAAAATCTGCACCAAAATCCGCAACAATAATTGACATGCTACAGATTTTTCCGGATCAAAATCCGCGGCAAATCCGCCGCGGAAAAATCCGCAGCATGGACACAGCATTTCCAAAATGCCATTGAAATGGCTTGGAAGTGCCGCTCGCTGCTGCAGATTTTCGGAAAATCCGCGATAAATCCACGGCAAATCCGCGGCAAAATCTGCAGCGTGGGCACATAGCCTTAGAGTTAAGTGTTGGAAGTAGCCTACCCTGGGAGGTGTCAGCTGACAGGGAAATTGATGGCTCATTCTAGAAGGAGTCAGTAAAGGCCGTATAGTCGGTCATAAAGGTTGCATTCAGTGGGTGGTTTGTGGCAAAAGAAGAAAAGAAGGCAGAATACAAGATGGCATGAAACTTGAGAGTGGCTGGCGACACAGGGTGTAAACATCGTTGTAGAGACTGATCCTCAAACAGAGTAGACCAGATGATAAGAGGCAGGGGATAAAATGCTAGCAACCATGAGCCTTAAATCATCAAGGTACTGGGTAACTACTCCTGGTGCCGGACTTTAAAGGTCAGGCCCCTTAACAGTCAAGGTACCTGGTCAACCTCAACTGAAGTGTTAACGTAGTCAATTGACCAAGTGATTTTCCACTAGAGGTATGCAAGTGCAAAGGTTTACTTCTGTTCCCCTAACGAAACTGAATGTGGGACTGCAGGAAACGAAGGTGACTATCACAGTGTTTGATGTATTTCTGGATTAGGTTGCACTGGACTCACCGGCCTGGTTAGAATGGACGCAACCCAGAGGGAAGATAAACTGGGTCTGATAATGCTCCGAAAAGCTGAATATATGGGTCTGCTATCTGGATTACCTTTTGGCAAAAATGTATATACTAAGTACCCTTTTATTAAGCACTTGCAATATATTTATTTATAGTCAGGGTATTTTTCATACAATTTTTCTCTTTGTTTTTGTTTTTTTTTTTTTGATGCTGCAATTCACATGCTTGTAATGTTGCATGTTTACTGAACATTTGTTACAGCTCAGTTTTTTTGGTGTTTTTGTCTGCTTTCTTGCTTTAGTGCAAGATAGGGGTGCAGCCCTCCTTATACTGAGACTGGGCAATCAATTTGCTTCCCACTGCTCTGTGTATTTAGTCTGGGACCCAGCTGACCACTTGTTACCATTCACATTGGAGTTTTGACATGACACAAGTCAGGTATATAAAATGTTTTTAACTTTAGTTGGTTAGAGACTGTCCCAGACGGGTACTCCTTGACGAGGTGGGACAGCTTCTTACCTTTTTGCAAAAATGTATATACTAAGTATCCTGTTATTAAGCACTTGCAATATATGTATTTATAGTCAGGGTACTTTTCATACAATTTTTCTCTTTGTTTTTTTTTCTTATCTGGATTATGTAGTTGTGAAAGAGGATCAGCCATATAGTTAAGAGATGTGGTTTAATGAGAACTGTTGGTCACCTTGTGAGTGTGAGTCATATCTGGTCCTGGCCGGCCAACACTAGTGGCAATATGTGTCCTGCAGGGGTTCCCAGTCCACATAGCGAAAGTCCATACACTCATCTAGGACAAGGTATTTTTTGTAGCATGCCAGGGCGTCCCGAGTCAATCCCTCGCCCATAACTATCACCCCTTGCCACTCTACAGAAACACTCAACTGTTTCAGCATCTGGACTGCAAACCAATGAGAAGGGTATTTTTACTATTCAGATAGACAGGAGTCCTATAAATGGAACCAGCATTAATTTAATATCTATGACATAGTATGTCAATATGCGCGTAATGTCTCAGAAGACATTGGTAATATTGTGGTCCATAAGTTTGGTTCGATCTGACAATGTGACCCTTAGGCCTAAAAAGGTTGTACACCTCTCACTTATGAGATATCACTAGTATAAATGTAATATTAACATACCCTAATGACTAATTTAGGAAAGAGAAAGAAAGGAACCTTCAAATAAACCATGAAGTTTGTAAAATACAGAGAATAAAATATTCAAAGCAAAACCTGGAAGCTTTCCTTGCTGGCACGGTGTAAGCTTGATGCGTAAATCGATAATTTGCATGCGCTTTTGGAACTGTAATCTTAGCTTTCCTCTACACATTTTTTTTAATCATCAAAGATATGAACTAAAGACTATGACCATAATTCTAAGTTGGACATTTTTCTTTTTTTGAGAGGGTCGGGTGTGTGTGTGTTTGTGTGTGGGGGGGGGGCATCTAAGTCTGGATCATGGCTTTGTCTTGGATTTCAATTTGATATGATGTGACCTCTGTCATTTGATTGTTAGTAACCATAAGTCTTAATTCTAATACCCATCTCTTAAATATCCCAAAGACACGTCTAAACAAGTTATAGAATAGAGCTTCTGTAATTTCTGTTAAGAATCTGTGATCTTGAGTGGTTCACATTATGAAGCCTGAAGACGAGCTCCAGGCAGTGAGCATTACAGGTAGACGAGAACAGATTCTGTACATATACAGAGTTATCGGAAATCAGGTTATTATCGTGTCTGTTCAAGTACAACAAATAATATCAGTGATGGGATACTGAGACACGGAGATGACAGTAGGAAGAATTAATGTTGTGATCGTGCCACTTTTCCCTTTAATAATGATACCTCATACATTTTCCACTCAGACATACAATTTATCACATTTTCCATATCTTACTGAGACAAGAACTAATCTGTAACTAAACTACTGTACTCTGCATTGATGTGTCAGTGATTATTATTTATATGTGGAACATGTAGATCACACGACTTATGTGTGTTCAGCGCTGCTCATTTTCTGTCTTTCCTGTTGGTCCCAAGGGAGCAGGTGGTGAAGACATTTACTGTTCTGAGATAGCAGACTTTTAGCTCTGAAGCGGATTTCATTAGGAATCTAAATTTTCAGGAATGTTTAGAATGCAATGAAAATAGATGAAACGTTTCACAAAAGTTTTCTGGATCAAATGGAAAATAGATTCAGTGTAAGGTATAACATAACATGTACAATGTGCTTTTTAGATTTTACATAGAAAAGCATTCATGTTTTTAGAGTAAATAAACAGTAGATTCAGAACTGTGAATAGGACCAGGCAGTCTATCAAGAGGTGAGAGGGCAGAAATAAAATTAAAGAGAACCTGTCAGGTGCAATATGCACCCAGAACCACGAGCAGTACTGGGTGCATATTGCTAATCCCTGCCTAAAGGCTACTTTACACGCTGCGATATCGGTCCCGATATCGCTAGCGTGGGTACCCGCCCCCATCTGTTGTGCGACACGGGCAAATCGCTGCCCGTGCCGCACAACATCGTGCAGACCCGTCACACATACTTACCTGCCCGGCGACATCGCTGTGACCGGCGAACCGCCTCCTTTCTAAGGGGGCGGTCTGTGCGGCATCACAGCGACGTCACTGAGCGGCCACCCAATAGAAGCGGAGGGGCGGAGATGAGTGGCCGGAACATCCTGCCCACCTCCTTCCTTCCTCATAGCGGCCGGGAGGCAGGTAAGGAGAGGTTCCTCGTTCCTGCGGCGTCACACATAACGATGTGTGCTGCCACAGGAGCGACGAACTACATCGTTACTGCTGCAGTAACGATAATCGAGAATGGACCCCCATGTCACCGATGAGCGATTTTGCACGTTTTTGCAACGATGCAAAATCGCTCATCGGTGTCACACGCAGCAACATCGCTAATGCTGCCAGATGTGCGTCACAAATTCGTGACCCCAACGACTCCGCATTAGCGATGTCGCAGCATGTAAAGCCCCCTTAACTGTCCCTATTAGAGTTGAGTGAGTATCGAAATATTCGTGTTCGCGACACTCGTAACGAGTACTGTGTACTGCTCGCATATTCGTTCCGAATATCAAGTACAATGCAAGTCAATGGGAAATGAGAGTAATTTTCTGCTGGAATCCAGCAGAAAATTACTCGCATTTCCCAATCAGCGGAATATACTCGCATTTCCCATTGACTTGCATTGTACTCGCTATTCGGAACGAATATTTCGATACTCACTCTAGTCCCTGTACCTAGTAGCATAGATAAAGAGATCTTTAAAAAAAGTATTTCTAAAGTTTTCATATGATATAAAAATGAGCGCAGGGACTGGTCGCAAGGGTGTTAGTTCCTATGCTCATTCTGTCCTCTTAGCATGTTAGCACGCTCACAGGGACGTGCTAATATACTACTTAATGCCCATTGCCTAGCATCATCATCAGCAGTGACGCGCGTGCCTGTTCGTTGTCACCGCATCAGATGCCGGGCAGTGTGCATGATAAGAAGTCCCTGGCACTTCTGATCATGTGCACTATGAAGCTAGGTATACGCATCTTAGGTTCAGAGAGGTCTAGTGTGCGTGACCGATAGTGTCGGGAACTTCTGATCATGCGCAGTGCCCGGTGTCTGATGTGGTGACAATGAATAGGTATGTGTGTCACCACTGATGACACTGGGCAATGGGTATTATATAGCATATTAGCATACCCCTGTGGGTGTGCTAACATGCTAAGAGGTTGTAATAAGCGCAGGAACTAACACCCTTGAGACTAGTCCCTGCGCTCATTAGCATATCATAAAGAATCTTTAGAAATACTTTTTCTAAAGATCTCTTTATCTATGCTAGTATATACAGGGATGGTTAAGCAGGGATTAGAGATATGCACTCAGATCTGATTGTGGTTCTGGATGCATAATTCATCTGACAGGTTGCCTTTAAGCACTGAAAAATGGAATAGTGTGCTTTTTTATTACTCCATTGTTGCAACATCTTACCTCCATCTGGACTCAAGGGAAAGGCTCCAGTTTTAGTTGAAACATCTCAACAATGAGTGACTAAAAGAAGACATTTTCTCTACTTTGGAATGCTGTCATTGAGCTTTTTACATTTTTTTGCTCCAAAGTTCATATGTTTTCAATCAGGGTTCTTATGGATACATCCAACTAGACATACTAATTGTATTGGGTCATAGTCAATTAAGGCTGCTGGGCAAATTCTTGGCCTCTTGTAGAGCTCAACTCTAACAATATCGAAGATTTAAGGTTTAATTAATGATTTACAACTCTATTTCATAAGTGTGTCATCTTCAGCCATACTGTTAGTCATCTCTTTAAGGCCCTGGCAGTGCTAACATAGCTTGAAAGTTTTACATCTCATAAATTGACACAGCAGCTATTGGTTTTTATTTGGATGTTGCTGACTTTTACTGGAGTATTTGAGTAATCTGAGATTATTTGTGAGATCTATGACAAAGTGATGCTGATTGCTCCCAAAGTTATTCTTTAAATTAGGTAGCATCTGCACCATGGTGAAAAAATGGACCTCTAATCAGTGAATTTGATCTAAAACTTGGACAATCCTTTCTTGGTACAAGTGTCACCTGAGAAGATCCCAATAAGTGATCTTGCAGTGCATTAACAATAAAATATTACATACTGCTTGTGGAACTGAAAAACCTGATGGGAAGTTTGTATAGCGTAAGGACATGTCTGATCAGAAAGAGAAGCTTATTTCATTCCCTCTCTAATTCAAGTAATTGTTGGTGTTCCAGAATAAAAGACCCCTTTATAAACTAAGAAGGCTGTAATAACATCCCCTCTAATAACAAAGTAGTACTACATCTTAGTACAATGCCACCAGGTGTGAAAATTCCTTTGTGTAAAGTCTGATTGGTGACACAGGCTGTGAACATCATTGTAACTAGAGACTGATCCTTGAATGGAGTGGACCAGATAATAGGAGGCAGAGGATGTAATGTTAGCAACCATGACCCTTCAACCATCAAGGTACCAGGTGACTACTCAAGGTGCCAGACTTTAAAGATCAAGCCCTTTAACAGTCAAGGTACGTGGCTAACCTCAACTGACTTGTTAATGTAGTCAACTGAAAGATCGTTTATTTGTTGGGACCACCTCATCTCCAGAACAAAAAAATAAAAAATGAGAAATGATGAAAAAAGTTGAATGTACCTTAAAATGTGAGCAATCAAACTTCATTTTGTCTATAAAAAAAAAAGAAAAGTTAAAAATAGCATTTTTCTTACAGTATTGTAAAAACAACAGTGAAATAAAAAAAATAAATAAATATATATATATATATATATATATATATATATATATATATATATATATATATATATATAGTGCCTACAAGTAGTATTCAACCCCCTGCAGATTTAGCAGGTTTACACATTCGGAATTAACTTAGCATTGTGACATTTGGACTGTAGATCAGCCTGCAAGTGTGAAATGCACTGCAGCAAAAAAGAATGTTATTTCTTTTTTTTTTTTTTTTTAAATGGTGAAAAGTTTATTCAGAGGGTCATTTATTATTCAACCCCTCAAACCACCAGAATTCTGTTTGGTTCCCCTAAAGTATTAAGAAGTATTTCAGGCACAAAGAACAATGAGCTTCACATGTTTGGATTAATTATCTCTTTTTCCAGCCTTTTCTGACTAATTAAGACCCTCCCCAAACTTGTGAACAGCACTCATACTTGGTCAACATGGGAAACACAAAGGAGCATTCCAAGGCCATCAGAGACAAGATCGTGGAGGGTCACAAGGCTGGCAAGGGGTACAAAACCCTTTCCAAGGAGTTGGGCCTACCTGTCTCCACTGTTGGGAGCATCATCCGGAAGTGGAAGGCTTATGGAACTACTGTTATACTTCCACGGCCTGCACAGCCTTTGAAAGTTTCCACCCATGCCGAGGCCAGGCCCCTGCATATATATACAGTGCCTACAAGTAGTCTTCAACCCCCTGCAGATTTAGCAGGTTTGATAAGATGCAAATAAGTTAGAGCCTGCAAACTTCAAACAAGAGCAGGGTTTATTAACAGATGCATAAATCTTACAAACCAACAAGTTATGTTGCTCAGTTAAATTTTAATAAATTTTCAACATAAAAGTGTGGGTCAATTATTATTCAACCCCTAGGTTTAATATTTTGTGGAATAACCCTTGTTTACAATTACAGCTAATAATCGTCTTTTATAAGACCTGATCAGGCCGGCACAGGTCTCTGGAGTTATCTTGGCCCACTCCTCCATGCAGATCTTCTCCAAGTTATCTAGGTTCTTTGGGTGTCTCATGTGGACTTTAATCTTGAGCTCCTTCCACAAGTTTTCAATTGGGTTAAGGTCAGGAGACTGACTAGGCCACTGCAACACCTTGATTTTTTCCCTCTTGAACCAGGCCTTGGTTTTCTTGGCTGTGTGCTTTGGGTCGTTGTCTTGTTGGAAGATGAAATTACGTCCCATCTTAAGATCCTTGATGGAGGAGCGGAGGTTCTTGGCCAAAATCTCCAGGTAGGCTGTGCTATCCATCTTCCCATGAATGCGGACCAGATGGCCAGGCCCCTTGGCTGAGAAACAGCCCCACAGCATGCTGCTGCCACCACCATGCTTGACTGTAGGAATGGTATTCTTTGGGTCATATGCAGTGCCATCCAGTCTCCAAACATCACGTGTGTGGTTGGCACCAAAGATCTCGATCTTGGTCTCATCAGACCAGAGAACCTTGAACCAATCTGTCTCAGAGTCCTCCAAGTGATCATGAGCAAACTGTAGATGAGCCTTGACATGACGCTTTGAAAGTAAAGGTACTTTACGGGCTCGTCTGGAACGGAGACCATTGTGGTGGAGTACGTTACTTATGATATTGACTGAAACCAATGTCCCCACTGCCATGAGATCTTCCCGGAGCTCCTTCCTTGTTGTCCTTGGGTTAGCCTTGACTCTTTGGACAAGCCTGGCCTCGGTACGGGTGGAAACTTTCAAAGGCTTTCCAGGCCGTGGAAGGCTAACAGTAGTTCCATAAGCCTTCCACTTCCGGATGATGCTCCCAACAGTGGAGACAGGTAGGCCCAACTCCTTGGAAAGGGTTTTGTACCCCTTGCCAGCCTTGTGACCCTCCACGATCTTGTCTCTGATGGCCTTGGAATGCTCCTTTGTGTTTCCCATGTTGACCAAGTATGAGTGCTGTTCACAAGTTTGGGGAGGGTCTTAATTAGTCAGAAAAGGCTGGAAAAAGAGATAATTAATCCAAACATGTGAAGCTCATTGTTCTTTGTGCCTGAAATACTTCTTAATACTTTAGGGGAACCAAACAGAATTCTGGTGGTTTGAGGGGTTGAATAATAAATGACCCTCTGAATAAACTTTTCACCATTTAAAAAAAAAAACAAAAAACAAAATAACATTCTTTTTTGCTGCAGTGCATTTCACACTTCCAGGCTGATCTACAGTCCAAATGTCACAATGCCAAGTTAATTCCGAATGTGTAAACCTGCTAAATCTGCAGGGGGTTGAATACTACTTGTAGGCACTGTATATATATATTTATATAAAGGAGAAGGTATTAAAAGTATTCAAGGTGCACCACAGTGCAAAAGAATGATAAAGGACATAGTACAAGTAAGTAGTACAAAAGAGAGGATGGCAATGGAAGAAATTTTATGTGGTGCAAACTTTCGGGAAATAGGTGGTAATAAATAGGGATGATCGAATACCTCAAATATTCGGCTATGCCCATATTCGACGAATAGGTCGCTGCTATTCGACTATTTGCGAATATTCGATGCGCAATGTAAGTCTATGGGAAACCCGAATAGTTGCCGAAGCCAAATATTGCCGAATATTTGTGATATTCGATCATCCCTAGTAATAAATAAAGCATACAAATATGGGCCAATCAATAAAAGGGAAGAGGGCGAACAGTCCAAGGTTCTAAATAGCCAGTGGCAGTAAAAAAGGGAACACGAGAATGAAGAGTTCACAGTGCATGTAAAGATATGAAAGAACCATACGGACATTCAAAAATTACCCATAATAGCTATAGTGGCAGAGGTGCAGAGATATAAACCCCACATCAGGGAAAAATTACCGGAGCAAAAAAACAAACAAAAATACTTCCTTGTCAACACTAAACTGCTATGGAATGAATTCAAGTGTCCAGGGTAGAAGCGACGCATGCGCGAGCACGCCTGCCAATCCCACGACGCAGCCCCGGCAGTTATGGTGCCCAAACGCATGCTCGGCAGTCGAGGCAGGTTTATAAGGTCCCTACACATGCGCAGACAAAGATATATATATATATATATATATATATATACATACAGTGCCTACAAGTAGCATTCAACCCCCTGCAGATTTAGCAGGTTTACACATTCGGAATTAACTTGGCATTGTGACATTTGGACTGTAGATCAGCCTGGAAGTGTGAAATGCACTGCAGCAAAAAAGAATGGTATTTCTTTTTTTATTTTTTTTTTTAAATTGTGAAAAGTTTATTCAGAGGGTCATTTATTATTCAACCCCTCAAACCACCAGAATTCTGTTTGGTTCCCCTAAAGTATTAAGAAGTATTTCAGGCACAAAGAACAATGAGCTTCACATGTTTGGATTAATTATCTCTTTTTCCAGCCTTTTCTGACTAATTAAGACCCTCCCCAAACTTGTGAACAGCACTCATACTTGGTCAACATGGGAAAGACAAAGGAGCATTCCAAGGCCATCAGAGACAAGATCGTGGAGGGTCACAAGGCTGTCAAGGGGTACAAAACCCTTTCCAAGGAGTTGGGCCTACTTGTCTCCACTGTTGGGAGCATCATCCGGAAGTGGAAGGCTTATGGAACTACTATTAGCCTTCCACGGCCTGGACAGCCTTTGAAATTTTCCACCCGTGTCGAGGCCAGGCTTGTCCGAAGAGTCAAGGCTAACCCAAGGACAACAAGGAAGGAGCTCCGGGAAGATCTCATGGCAGTGGGGACATTGGTTTCAGTCAATACCATAAGTAACGTACTCCACCGCAATGGTCTCCGTTCCAGACGAGCCCGTAAGGTACCTTTACTTTCAAAGCGTCATGTCAAGACTCGTCTACAGTTTGCTCATGATCACTTGGAGGACTCTGAGACAGACTGGTTCAAGGTTCTCTGGTCTGATGAGACCAAGATCGAGATCTTTGGTGCCAACCACACACAGTTTGGAGACTGGATGGCACTGCAAACGACCCCAAGAATACCATCCCTACAGTCAAGCATGGTGGTGGCAGCATCATGCTGTGGGGCTGTTTCTCAGCCAAGGGGCCTGGCCATCTGCTCCGCATCCATGGGAAGATGGATAGCACGGCCTACCTGTAGATTTTGGCCAAGAACCTCCGCTCCTCCATCAAGGATCTTAATATGGCTCGTCATTTCATCTTCCAACAAGACAACGACCCAAAGCACATAGCCAAGAAAACCAAGGCCTGGTTCAAGAGGGAAAAAATCAAGGTGTTGCAGTGGCCTAGTCAGTCTCCTGACCTTAACCCAATTGAAAACTTGTGGAAGGAGCTCAAGATTAAAGTCCACATGAGACACCCAAAGAACCTAAATAACTTGGAGAAGATCTGCATGGAGTGGGCCAAGATAACTCCAGAGACCTGTGCCGGCCTGATCAGGTCTTATAAAAGACGATTATTAGCTGTAATTGCGAACAAGGGTTATTCCACAAAATATTAAACCTAGAGGTTGAATAATAATTGACCCACACTTTTATGTTGAAAATTTATTAAAATTTACATGAGCAACATAACTTGTTGGTTTGTAAGATTTATGCATCTGTTAATAAATCCTGCTCTTGTTTGAAGTTTGCAGGCTCTAACTTATTTGCACCTTATCAAACCTGCTAAATCTGCAGGGGGTTGAATACTACTTGTAGGCACTGTATATATATATATATATATATATATATATATATAATTTTGATCTCTATAATTATACTCCATAATTATGCAGTCTCATAGAGTACAGATAATGTGATATTTGTGTTTTCTCATTTAAATTAAAGCAAGTGAACATTTTTTTTTATCTCCTCCAAAAAGAGCCATAATTATGTGTAATCTCATTATAATTTGTGTATCTCAAAATAGTGGCATTAAAAACTAAAATAAAAGGAAATATTATTGTATTGAAAAATGATTTATAACAAGAAATTTAAGAAAGTAAAAAATTACGTCCTTAAACTTTGCACGTACATGTAAGTCGGTGTATGGAGCGGGCTGATGGGATGAGCTTGCCCCATATTCGGCAGATAATGGCTGTGTATTACCGCCAGGACCTGCTGCTAGCAATCTAGGGTGGAACGGATCAAGCTTTGACAGCGGGATTTAAAGCCTTCACTCCCCAGCGATTTTTCATTTTTCGATCTTTCCCCCCTCTTCTTCCATAAAGAAGATTATCAGAAAATTGTTAGAATATATACATATTTACTTGTTAATATTGCCTTATGAGGACTTGTTTTTTGCGGGACGAGTTTCCTTTTGAATTAAACCATTAGTTTTACCAAATAGTGTACTTGAAAATGCAGGAAAAATTCCAAGTGGGGTGAAATTGCAAAAAAAACTGCAAATGCACGATTGTTTTGGGGGTCTTTAATTTATCAAGTTTACTATATGGTAAAACTGACATGTCAATATGATGCTTTAACTCAGTACGAGTTCATAGATACTAAACATGTATACTTTTAATATTATTTAAGGGGTGAAAAAAAAATCATAATTTTGTCCAAAGAAAGAATTGTTCTTTCAGCGCCATTTTCTGAGACTCGTAGCGTTCTCATTCTTTGGGATCTGGGGCTCAGTAATGGCTTAATTTTTCGTGTTTTCAGCCGGCGTTTATAATTATACCATGTTTGCATAGATACTATATTTCGATAGCCTGTTATTGCATTTTAATGCAATGTTGCAGTGACCAAAAAACATAATTTTGGTATTTGAATTTCTTTATCACTACATCGTGTTCCGATCAGATTAATTGATTTTATATAATGATAGATTGGGCATTTCTGAACAAGGCGATTTTCAAATATGTGTATATTTTTCTTTTATTGTTTTATTTTCAATGTAGCGAAAGAGGGGTGATTTAAACTTTTAGAGACACAACCTAGGAAGTATTTATACGTCCAAGGTCGTGAAGGGGTTAATACCAGCAAGGGGCACTCCATTTTAAGCTCCAATCGACGCGACCGTGATACAATCATGGGTCACCAATGTGTTGCTAAGACAGCAGTGGGACTGCTGAAAGTCTCCGTTGTTGCCATAGCAGCGCTCATTTGAAACCCTTCCTGTGGCCAGGCTTCAAAGTTGACTATGTATTTCACTATAAACAGCAATGTTGTGACGTTACTGTATATACCGACGGCAGAAAGGTTTACAATGTTTTGAACTTTTGACTTTCAGGCGCCATATTTCATCATCCACTACAGCTTTGAGTGGGAGACTGCTTTCATTTTATAGACAATCGTCAAAGTTCTGAAATAATCCATAGAAAACCTATGGAGCTTTGATCTGAGAACGGTCACTCCACGGTCAGGGGCAGGTACAGAGTTTGTAAGATACGGAATTTGTGGAGAGAATTTCCATGCCTACAGCTGACTGGGAGTGACCTAAGGAGCCTTTGCCTTTGAACGAGGCTCCATATGATTCATAGGATGTCGTGGGACATTATATCATTGGATTACGTCAGAACTCTGATGATTTTCACAGCTGACATCAACCTCAAAAATATTACCCCAATTGCCACCGCACCAGGATAATTGAGAAGAGTCAGGCAAAGCAATATAAGTGATGCATCTAATGGAGTGCCACTTCTGTGGAGGCTTCGGGCTGCTATATTTAGGCTCGGAGGGGCCACATAATTATGGGCCTTCCCAGCCTGATAATAACAGCCCCCAGCTGTCTACTTTTCCAGCACTGGTTATAAAAAAAGGAGGGAGCCAGTGTCATTTTTTTTGTCATGTTTTAGTTTGTTCTCAGCAGCATCCGGCATCTTCCCCATTCCGAAAGCTTGTTGATTGGCTGCGCTGAAGCCTCTCAACAAGCTTTATTCATCACACGAACAGCATCTGAACTACGAACCAAGACACGAACTTCCTTGAGAAGTTCTTATTGGAGTTCAAACCCTTTACAGTAGGTGTCCAATATGAACCCCGAACCTTACAGTTTGGGTTCTCTCATCCCTACTTAAAAGGTGTGATGTGCACATACCCTAAGGGGTAAACGATGACATCAATTTTTATTTTGTTTTTATAAATCTATTTTGTGATAAGACAGCAAAATATATGGCTGTAATTTCTTGCCTTTCATTAAAAACATTTCATGATCTGGTTTGCATCAAGTTACAAAAAATAAACATGTTTCCTTCTACAAATTAGAAAACAATGTGACAGCCCTCTGTCCAGTCTGGTGCCTGCATCTAGTGTATCTTTATTTTACGGCTAATCTATTAAGGTGGTATATTGACTCAAAATTATCAGAAACTCAACTGAAAATTGTTTGTCTGAAGGGAACATCTAAATAAATATATTTTACGTTAAAACTAACACAAATAAAATAGAAATACGGTATGTGTGCTTACATATTAGTGCCATGAGTTAAAATGAAATAATTGACACATTCACTTTCATGCATTGTCGCCAGGTTTAGAAGCGTGTTCTGGCTGATGTTGAGTCTTGGGGGTCAATGAGATCAGCGTTGGCTTCTGGGATAGTCATTTTTGCTTCCAAATGAACATAAAACATAAAGGTATTGTTGCCAAGAATTCCACCAGTTTATTAGAAATTTGTTAGAAATCAAATGTAGAAATGAATACACATGTGTTTCCAACATGTCTTTCCATTGTAAACTACTACTTGAGAAATATATTCTTTAAGTCCTTACTTTTACTTGCAAAAAACAACAAAATCTGATCATAGAGTTAAAAATTAAAGAAAACAAATAATTAAAAATTAAAAACTATTATGTACCTCAACACTGACCACCAGTATTAAAAGGGTGTAAGCTTAAAGGAGTTGTCCGACATAAAAATTTTTGAGTTTAACCTAATCTGTGCTGTATTGTCATATAAAACACCCCTACATTGTTATTTTTTGTTTTCTAACTTTTGTTCCTCTTGAATTATTCCTTTATTCTCTGCAGCTCCTTGTTTACATTCAGCACAAGTAAACTGACCACTTCCTGTGCAAAACCTCCCAGTCACAGCTGGCACCGCCCGGCCTCAGTGTCCAGCCCCACTCCAGTGTCCAGCCTCGCCCCCTGCCCGCCCCCTGCACACACATTCCATGTCAGTATTCTGCCTCAGCACTGACCTCTTATCACTACAGCATTGCAAATAACAGCCCCACATCAGGCTCTGCCCCCCACACCACATCGGGCTCTGCATCCCTCCCCCCCCACACACACACACACATAGGGCTCTGCACCTCCCACCACATCGGGCTCTGCACCCCCACCACATCGGGCTCTGCACCGCATACACACATCAGGCTCTGCAACGCATACACACATCAGGCTCTGCACCGCATACACACATCGGGCTCAGCATGCTCCATTCACTAGTGTATGCACGAGAGCAGACAGCAGCTGCAGAACTACAAGGCTCAGCATACTCCATCCAGGACTGTATGCAGGAGTTTTTTGCTCATCAAAAAAATGACGTGGGAGTCGCCATATTTTTGTATGCTAGCCAGGTATAGCAGGCACCTACGGGCTGCCCCCAACCCCCAGCTGCCTATTTGTACCCGGCTGGGAATTAATTATAGGGAAGCCCTTTTTTTTTTAATTATTTCACGAATTTCATGAAATAATTAAAAAACAAATGATGTGGGCTTCGCCATATTTTTGTGTCCAGCCAGGTACAACTAGGCAGCTGGGGATTGGAATCCGCAGCACAGGTTAACCCGAGCTTTCTGGGCCCCTCTGCTGTGAATTGCAAAATGCAGCCGCCCCAGAAAATGGTGCTTCCATAGAGGTACCATCATCTGGCGCTGTATCCAACTCTACCAGCTGCCCTGGTGACGGTAACTTGCTGGGTAAAAATGGGTTAATACTAGCTTTGTTTTATTAGCTAGTATTAAGCAAGAGATTCTTAATGTCAGGCAAGTTTGACCCAGCCATTAAGAATCTCCAATAAAGGGTTAAAAAAAAACACCACACAGAGAAGAAATACTTTAATAGAAATAAATACACAGATACAATTAGAGACTCCATGTTTATTACTCCCTCTTATCCCTCCATGATCCATGGTCTTCTGTCTTCTTTCTCCTTCAACCCATGCAGCTCTGCTGCATCAGCAGCACTCCATGGGAGGAAGACGCTGCTGTTCCCTTGCAGTCTTTTCACTCCGTGAGTGACCAGAAGCTGCTGGCTGTAAGCGGTGACGTCACCGCTGACAGGCGCGTTACTATAGCAACGGTGATCTCCGTTATTGACCGGCTGTGATAGCCGGTGAATAACGGAACGAGGAAGCAGAACGGGTAGTCGACTGTGTGCCAGTGCATGTCGCCGGTACACGGAGATACACAAATGTGCACCGTGTACCGGAGGTGATGCAATGACAGGACCTAGCATGACGTCTAGCCATGTGACCAGTCTGTAGCCAATGAGATAATAGACACGTGACTGGTCACATGCTATTTTGACGTCACAATAGGTCCTATCATCAGTGCTGGTTACTGGGAGGACGCAGCGATTATCGGAAGTAAAAGCGTCGGGAGACAGAGTGCAGGACGCATCGCGGGGACAGGTAAGTGTTATGGCAATGTTTATTAACTGTATGTGTACATTTATAATGTGTTTTTATGTGTTTGTGTTTGCCTGCCATTGGTTTCAATGGGGCTTGAGAGGTTCGTCGAACGGCTCGCCGAACCAAACTCGAACGCGGCCTCCGTTCGACGAACCGAACTCGAGCCTCTAGAGGCTCGCTCATCTTTAGTGATGACGTGATTGCCTTCAGACACAGGTAGTTCTGTTCCTTTTTCTTTAGGATAAGGACACCAGATAAACTATTATGTACAAGGCACACTTTACATGGTGGACAACTTGGGTAAATTTAGCAGCAGGCAGCACACTTAATTTTATTTTCTATATCAAGCAGTGGCACACTCTTAACAGTTTCTGGCAGCGTCTACTTGCGTACAGTTGACAGATGGAATAAATGAGGGGCACCTCCTGTTTCTTCATGCGGGACCACACAGGTCAATATGTAACATTATAACTCCTGCACCCAAACAACTAACCGTGACTCCCTACAAGGGCCGTCCATAAAGCCGCTTCCCTCTTTTTATGTTTCAAGTTAGAAAGATCCTTTCTCATACAAGGTCCCCTTTAACAGCTGGCCAACACTGGAGCCACTCCTGACTAAGACTGATCTCATACAGGTTGCGGCCACTTGCTTCAGTGATAAATTTGAGTCTCCATTAACATTTCTTTCAGTTCTAGCTCCCTTGTACTCTCCAACAACTCAGTACACTTGTCTGCTCCCACATTCTACTGAGCTTCTGTTGAAATAATTTTTATTAAAGAATTTTCATACAAACAATCAAAACAAAACAGTAACATTATACAGGATACTCAATGCATAGCAATATATGTAGACATTAACGTATCAAGTGAGTAAACCATCTTAACTAAGGGAAAGGGTGGGGAGGAAAGAAGGGATGGGATGAAGGAAAAACACTTTATTGGGGAGGAGAGAAAAAGAAGGAATAGAGTCTTTCACACTGCTTTTGGGTGACCTTATGCCACTCTTGGTGCAAAAAGGTAGGCAGTTCCTCTTTGTTTGATGGAATATTACTATCCATCTTTCTCTTGATTACATTCCTGAGGTTTTCAATGGGGTTCAAGTCTGGAGATTGGTCTGGCCATGAAAGACTGGTGGAAAGCATGCCAAGATGCATGAAAGCTGTGATTAAAAATCATGGTTGTTCCACAAAATATTAAATTCTGAACTCTTCTTGAGTTAAAACATTAGTATTATGGTTTCTAAATGATTATGAATGTGTCTTCTTTCCTGCACAGGTCTGAAAGCAATGCATTTTTTTGTTATTTTGACCATTTCTCATTTTCAGAAAATAAATACAACATTTTTTGCTTGGAAATTCGGAGACATTGTCAGTAGTTTATAAACTAAAAAAAAGAGTTTATATTTTACTCAAAAATATACCTAGAAATAGAAAAATCAGAAAAACTGAAAATTTTGCAGTTGTCTCTTAAATTTTACCAGAGCTATATATATATATATATATATATATATATATATATACAGGGCCGGATTAAAGTTGGTGGGGGCCCCTGGGCAGAAAATCTGGTGGGGGCCCCATAACGTTAACATTTTTTAGCCATAACAGTAGAGCGCGAACTGTAGCATTTAGATAGAAATCCAATGAACATTTATCCTGTTCTGCCACATTCAGATTTACAGTACTACAATACAGACACAGTCCAGGATCACTCACAGCCGTCACTTATACACGGAAAGTAGAGTTAAGGCTGCTTTACACATTTCGATCTCGTATGCGATCACACACGCCCCCATCATATGTGCGGAACAGGCAATTTGTTGCCCGTGTCGCACAAACGATTACCCCCATCACACGTACCTTCCAAACGACCTCGCTGTGGGCAGCGAACATCCACTTCCTGGAGTGGGAGAGACATTCGGCGTCACAGCAACGTCACACAGCGGCCGGCCAATAGAAGCGGAGGGGCGGAGATGAGCGGGGCGTAAACATCCCGCCCACCTCCTTCCTTCCGCATTGCCGGCAGTACGCAGGTAAGCTGCAGTTCATTGTTCCCGGGGTATCACACGGAGCGATGTGTGCTGCCTCAAGAACGATGAACAACCAGACGTTCAATTTTTAGAAAATGAACGACGTGTCAGCGATCAACGTTTTAACGCACAATCAGGGTGGCACGTAGCTGTCACACACTACAATATCACTAACGATGCCGGATGTGCGTCACTTACGACGTGACACATCGTTAGATATATTGTAGCGTGTAAAGCTTTACTCACATTTTTTACTGATCCCAATGTTAAGGCAGCTAGGGCCGGCTCCAGGTTTTTGTGGCCTCCGGGTGAAAGAGTCTCAGTGGACCCCATCCACACACAGACACGCACATACACATACACATACAGGCATACATATACATATTTGAAGACAAATTCAGAAAAATACATATAAACAGACAAATATATGCACAGTCATATACACTGACATATATGCAGACACAGACGCATTAGGGGTCGTGCGCACGTTGTGTAATTCCATGCATTTACACTGCGTATAGCACTGCAGTGTAAATGCATGCGTTCTGCGTCCCCTATACAAGCTATGTAGATTGTGCATGATACGCGCGCACGTAGCTTTTATGAACGCAGTGATTTGGGTGCTAAAATGTTGACCCAAATCTGTGCATTCATAAAATGAGCATGTCAATTATTCCGTGCGCTATGGATGCAGCTCCCACTCTGTCTATGGTGGGGGTAGCAACCAGAGCGCATGAAATCGGATTTTCTGTACAGAAAAACTGCATCCATTATGCAGTGTTTCTGCAGCGATTGTGCTGTCAAATCGCTGCAGAATATTCAGCAGTTACGTGTGCATGAGCCTTTACAGGTATTAATATGGGGAAGTCGCCAGCAGCCTCACTCACCTCTCCCGCTTGTTTCCGTCCAGCTCCTTCAGGACATGTTGCTGTGTTTCACGATGGCTGTCACTAACAGACATGACTGCACACTGACAGCACTGCTGTATATACATCACAGGAGGGGCAGGGGGCATAGACGTTACTGGAGTGGCAAACAGCTCTGGTGGTGTACTCATTACTGGGATGGGTGACATAGCGCTCTGGGGGACCCATATAGTTCTGGGGGGGCCGCACAGACTGCTCTAATTCATATATACACACACACAGTACTGCTTCTTACACACACAGCTCTAACACACACACACACACTACAATGCACCCTCTACACACACACACACACTACAATGCACCCCCTACACACACACACACACACAATGCACCCCACATCACCACACACTACAATGCAGCCCCACACACACACACACTGCACCCCACATCACCTCCTACACACACACACACACACACAATGCACCCCACATCACCTCACACACACACACACAATGCACCCCACATCACCTCACACACACACACACAATGCACGCCACATCACCTCACACACACACACACACACACACAATGCACCCCACATCACCTCACACACACACACACACACACAATGCACCCCACATCACCTCACAAACACACACAAGGCACCCCACATCACCTCACAAACACACACACAATGCACCCCACATCACCTCTCACACACACACAGAGAATACAATGCACCCCCCATTACCCCTCCCCCCACATACAATACAATGCACCCCCCATTAACCCTCCCCCACACACAATACAATGCACCCCGCCATTAACCCTCCCCCACACACAATACAATGCACCCCTCATTACCCTTCCCCACACAGAATACAATGCACCCTCCATTACCCTTCCCCACACACACGATACAATGCACCCTCCATTACCCCTCCCCCCACACACAATACAACCCTCATCACCTCCTACACACACAAATTGCACTGCCCCATCACTACACACTCCTCCCCCCTTCCTCGGAATACAGTACTCCTCCTCTGCCTGTCACAGAGCTGTGTTCCTTCACAAATGTTCCCCGTTGTGTCCTCAGCCCCTCCTCACTCATCCCCATTAACTACACCTGTCTCTTCAGCTCCTTCATGGAGCGCTCGCTTCCTCTTGTCCCCTGTGTGGCGCCTGCAGCACTGTGATGACGTCAGCAAGGTGCTGATCTCATCACGTTGCTGCACGTCGGGGGCGGGGCCGGGTCCCGGCGCGCTGTTCAAATGTATTTACGTCTGAAAGATGCAAATACATTTGAATAGGAACGGAAAGAGGAAGCTGCGGTCATCGGCTCTGCTGCGCTCCTCTACACTGGGTGCATGCCGAGCACAGCACACAGCAGAGCCGACAGAGCACAGCGCGCTGCCTCCTGCTAGTGTGCCTGGCATGCACACAGTGTAGAGGAGTGCAGCAGGGACAGCAGATACAGCGGCGCACTACACCGTGCCCCTGCTTCTAGGGAGGGGGAGGGAGGGGAGGGGGGCAGCTGCCCGCCCCTCGCTGGGTACGGCCGCAGCACATAGCAGGGAGCATTAGCACACCTGACCCCGGAAGTACAAGCGGCCGCTGGTACTTCCGGTGTCAATCAGCGTCCTGTGCCCGCAGTTTGTTTTTGCGTCTTAAAGACGCAGATACAAATAAATAGCGGTGCTTCAACACCCCACGCCTCCCCCCCCCCCGAAAACACAGCTGATTTATTAGACTGTCTTTACGGAGGGGGAGAGGGTGTGAAGAAAAAAAAATGCTGACAGGTGCCAAGTATGGTGGAGGCCCCCTTAAAAGCTCTTTTGGTGGGGGCCCCTGGGCTGGAGCCCCGTCTGCCCCGCCTATAATCCGGCCCTGTATATATATATATATATATATATATATATATATATATATATAATACACACACAGTGCCTACAAGTAGTATTCAACCCCCTGCAGATTTAGCAGGTTTACACATTCGGAATTAACTTGGCATTGTGACATTTGGACTATAGATCAGCCTGAAAGTGTGAAATGCACTGCAGCAAAAAAGAATGTTATTTCTTTTTTTTTTTTTTTTTTTTTTTTTTTAAATGGTGAAAAGTTTATTCAGAGGGTCAATTATTATTCAACCCCTCAAACCACAAGAATTCTGTTTGGTTCCCCTAAAGTATTAAGAAGTATTTCAGGCACAAAGAACAATGAGCTTCACATGTTTGGATTAATTATCTCTTTTTCCAGCCTTTTCTGACTAATTAAAACCCTCCCCAAACTTGTGAACAGCACTCATACTTGGTCAACATGGGAAAGACAAAGGAGCATTCCAAGGCCATCAGAGACAAGATCGTGGAGGGTCACAAGGCTGGCAAGGGGTACAAAACCCTTTCCAAGGAGTTGGGCCTACCTGTCTCCACTGTTGGGAGCATCATCCGGAAGTGGAAGGCTTATAGAACTACTGTTAGCCTTCCACGGCCTGGACAGCCTTTGAAAGTTTCCACCCGTGCCGAGGCCAGGCTTGTCCAAAGAGTCAAGGCTAACCCAAGGACAACAAGGAAGGAGCTCTGGGAAGATCTCATGGCAGTGGGGACATTGATTTCAGTCAATACCATAAGTTACGTACTCCACCGCAATGGTCTCCGTTCCAGATGAGCCCGTAAGGTACCTTTTCTTTTAAAGCGTCATGTCAAGGCTCATCTACAGTTTGCTCATGATCACTTGGAGGACTCTGAGACAGACTGGTTCAAGGTTCTCTGGTCTGATGAGACCAAGATCGAGATCTTTGGTGCCAACCACACACGTGACGTTTGGAGACTGGATGGCACTGCATACGACCCCAAGAATACCATCCCTACAGTCAAGCATGGTGGTGGCAGCATCATGCTGTGGGGCTGTTTCTCAGCCAAGGGGCCTGGCCATCTGGTCCGCATCCATGGGAAGATGGAACAACACTTAAGGTGTTGCAGTGGCCCAGTCAGTCTCCTGACCTTAACCCAATTGAAAACTTGTGGAAAGAGCTCAAGATTAAAGTCCACATGAGACACCCAAAGAACCTAGATAACTTGGAGAAGATCTGCATGGAGGAGTGGGCCAAGATAACTCCAGAGACCTGTGCCGGCCTGATCAGGTCTTATAAAAGACGATTGTTAGCTGTAATTGCAAACAAGGGTTATTCCACAAAATATTAAACCTAGGGGTTGAATAATAATTGACCCACACTTTTATGTTTAAAATTCATTAAAATTTAACTGAGCAACATAACTTGTTGGTTTGTAAGATTTATGCATCTGTTAATAAATCCTGCTCTTGTTTGAAGTTTGCAGGCTCTAACTTATTTGCATCTTATCAAACCTGCTAAATCTGCAGGGGGTTGAAGACTACTTGTAGGCACTGTATATATATATATATATATATATATATATATATATTTTTTTCTCAGACCCATTGTCAGCTTCTCTATCCATATGTATGTATTTCCTCACAATTTTCCTTTTTATTGTTTACTGATCAAATAAATGTATTAAATAATTTTATTTCATTAATCTATTATATTCGGTATATGTCTCTTTTTAGGTTTTATATTTGACTTTCTAGACGGATATCTCATGTTACGAATATGTTTGGTGTTCTAAAAAGAAATATAATATTGTGGGAGTCTTTAAATTAGATTTAGTAGTTATCATTGCCATAAAAAAATGTACTTTTCTTAGAAAAATTATTTTTTTCACAGTTTTTCTACATATAATCTTTTTTCTCCTGAGAGTTACCCAAAAAATGTGTAATTGAACAGAAGCACCACTTATATCAAACATTTGGCATTCAGTATGGTAACAGCTTTGTGTCCTTATAAAGGTTTTCTCTGTTAAATTGAAACCATGCCTAGGAGATGTCTTGGGATTGTGCAGAAGAGACACACATTTATTTTTTAGCTGGAGCAAATTCAAATTGCGAAATCTTTTCAGCCTTCCTAGCAAAGCGTGAATCTGGGGGTCATAAATATTTGCAGCTGCTCCTACTTGTGAGTCATGATATTTTGAAATTCTATCTATGTTCTGTTAACTGTAATACAAGACAATGAACAGTTTAGGTTCTAATGATAATCAACGTACATTATTGTGAAATATGGATATGCTCTTGTCGTCATCTTGCTAAAGGAATTTTGATAATTCTTGACCAACATATTTTCTATTCTATACGGAATATGGTATTATAAATGTTAGGATAAACGTAACCTTAAAAATTATGTAATGTAGCTTAAATGACATGTCAAGGAGTTGCAGATGGTCTGGCATTTGAAAATACATTGAAACAAAGTCAAATGTTTAATTCTGAATTGATTTAGTTTTAGGTTTTGGCTAGCCATCAAGAAGATTGAATGAAGAGTAGGTTTCCACTGTCAGTAAGAAGCCAGATAAAGTACTGTGGTGATCTGAAGACTTTCAAAGTTCTATAATTCATCCTCGACCGTTTTAACCCCATAATTCTGAAGCCTGTTTTCACCTTCCCGACCAGGCCAAATTTTTAAATTTAGACCAGTGTCGTTTTTTGAGATAACTCTGGAATGTTTCAACTTACTTATTTTTCTGCACATGACATTTTAGACGGGGTGCAGCCAGGCCCCTTAATGTTTGGACTTGCATATTGGAGACACCGTCCTATATGGTGCACACTAGTACCGGGCAACTCGCCTGATGCAATAGTATGAGCATGGTAATAGGCTGCTGACTGGGTTACTATGCATCTGCAAGTGTGGACGGAGCCCTATGCAAGCCACTAGTGTGCAATTTTACCATCCAGCAATCACCCCTTCCATATTCTGGAGGTGTGTGAGTGATTGGCTCCTCTTGCACCTGTGATACCTCCATCTATTGGGGTCTGGTTACACCATGTTAGTGCATTAGTTTTTCTTAGCCTGAGCAGTTCATCACTGCTTTATCCTGCTGTGAGTATTCTAAATTGTGGAGGATATTCAGTCCTCTTTTTGATATTTTAATAATAATAATAATAATAATATTTTGATATTTTCCTAATGTTTCTACTTACCCCTATTTCTACTTACTTATGCATTTTTGAGATTGATTTTTCATGACTAGAGATGAGCAGATCGGTAGATGTTCAGATTCACCAACTTCAGTCGGACGTTTAAAAAAAAGTTTGGTACACGAACCGGATATGACCCAAACTTGACCCCGGACTCCAAACCCCCATATAAGTCAACGGGGATTTGAACTTCTGTGCTGAAAGATGGCTGTAAAATTGTCACAGTAAAGGCTAGGGGGCTGCAAAAAGAAGCAAAATGGGGGTAAGAGCATGTCAATTGCCCTGCAAACAAATGTGGATAGTGGTATCTGGTGATAGAGCAAGTAAATGAATAAGCTAAAAATTTCAAGTGACCCCACAGAGATGGATTTCAGAGTTTCTACACACACCCCAACAATTTTAACCCCTTCACCCCTGGCCGATTTTCAGTTTTTCGTTTTTGTTTTTTTTTTTTGCTCCTCTTCTTCTGAGAGCCGCGACTTTTTTATTTTTCTAATAAAAATAGAATTGCTGGCACTACCTAATCTTACAGTCTCAACTGGTGCAAAACTCTTTATAAGGGCTGCAGAGTTATACCTTGGCATGGTAACTGGGCTCAAGTAAATTTGGCCAATTTTATTTGCATAATAACTCTTTTTTTCTCCAAATTTTTTTTCATGTTTTCTTTGCAGTAATGCACATTCACAGTCCAATGTTCACCATATACATCTTTTTTTTTCTCCTTCTCTCTACTTGAGTTCAATTGCTATTTTGATAATGTACTGTATACTATGTTCAGTTTGCACCAGTTCAGACTGTAAGATTAGGAAGTGCCAGTAGTTCTTGTATTTTGTATTATGGAGTCATGTCTTTTGTCTGAGCATTCCTCCCAGTGACCTCAGGTATTTTAATTTTTCTTTTCCAGGTTCTTCTTTAGCCCTTACATAGAGGTCAGGAATGACACAAAAATGGCAGAAATTTAGATTAGGACCCAGTTGAGAGTTATACCTTGGCGTGGTAAATAGGCTCAAGTAAATTTGGCCAAATTTATTTGCAAAATAACTCATTTTTGTCCCCAAATTTTTTCTCATGTTTTCTTTGCACTAATGCATATTCAAAGTCCAATGCTCACCATATACATATCTGTTTTTTCTCCTTCTCTCTACTTGAGTCCAACTGCTATTTTGATTATATTTTTTATTTTTCTGTCAATCTTGCCATATGTGGGCTTGTTTTTTTGTGGAATGAGTTGTACTTTTAAATGAAACCATAAGTTTTACCATATGGTGTACTGGAAAATGGCATAAAAATTCCAAGTGCGGAAAAATTGCAAAACAAAAAATTGCGATTACATGATGGTTTTTGGGATATTTTATTCACTGTGTCCACTATATGGTAAAACTGATGTGTCCATGCGATGCATCTGATCAGTACGAGTTTGTAGACACCAAACATATATAAGTTTACTTTTATATAAGAGGTTAAAGAAAATTCTGAAATGTGTCCAAAAAAGTGGCGCACTTTTTGGGCCATTTTCGGCAACCAATAGCGTTCCCATTTTTCAGGATCTATGGCTCAGTGAAGGCTTATTTTTTGTGTCTTTAGCTGATGTTTTGAATGGTACTATTTTTACGCAAATGCTACGTTTTGATCGCCTCTTATTGCATTTTGTAAAAAAATTTCAGTGACCAAAAAACGTAATTTTGATGTTTGGAAATTTTTGCCACTACGCTGTTTACCAATCCGATTAATTGATGTTATATTTTCATAGATTGAGCATTTCTAAACTCGGTAACCAATTAATTATGTGTTTTTTATTTTTTGAACCCTTTCATTTTCAATGGTGTGAAGGGGGGTGATTTGAACTTTTAAGTTTTTTTATTTTTTTTTTATTTTTTTAAAACTTTTTTTACCTTTCTTTTTATTTTCCTAGTCCACCTAGGGGACTATACGGATCTGCAGTCTGATCGCTCATTCATTTCTTTTGATCACAGCTACACAGCTGAGATACCAGAAATTTTTGTCTCTTGTAACAGTGGCTGATCTGCCGCCTGTTACAGGAAGTGACTCATGATAGCTACAGGACTCATCACATGACCCTGTGCTACCATGTCAACCATTGGCTCTACATGATGCCACCACATAACTTCCAATGGTGGCCGGGGAGTGCTTGTTTACCGTAGCAGGGATTTAAATTGCGCTGTCATATTTTAACAGCACCATTTAAGGGGTTAACAAGCGCACGTGAATTACGTATCCAGCCGCATATGCGAGGCACACAAGTCAGCTGTTCAAATCAACTGACAGGTGTGGGGATCACTAGGGACTGCCCGCAACAGCCGCAACAGCCCCTTGGGGGTTTAGGACGTACCACTATGGCCCGCGGTCGTTGAGGGGTTAAAAAGGCCCTTACAGAGCCTGTTTGCAACATTGACAAACATAGCCAAGATTGTCAAAGTTCACCCGCACAACAATAATTTTAATAAGTAACCACTTGTTTCCACAGTTGACCCACACAGCCGAGATTGGCAGAGTTTAACCACACATTATAAATTTAATATATAGGCCCCAAAAGAGACTCTTTCCACAGTTGACCTACACAGCCAAGAAACATTAAAAATCAAATAATACTGGAGAGACAGAAATGCGTACATGGTCTTATCCAAATATTGATATAGCACAATGTCTTGGAGAGGTTCACTTTTAATGGGTTGTGAATGTCAGAACCAACTGTGTAGGAATAGAATTGCTGCAGCAGACTCACGTGAAATGCAAATGTAACTGAAAATAGTAATGGTTAACTTCTCCTGCACTGCCATAAGGATGATGAAAGAGTGATTTTATTGTTTACGCGTTTCAAAGCCCACCGACTTTTTCTTCATGACAAATCATATTACCTATATGATTTGTCCTGAAGAAGAAGAAGCTGATGGGCTTTGAAACGTGTGGAGAATAAAATCGTTATTCATCTCTATCTGGACTCTATCATCATCCTTAAGGCAGCACAGGAAAAGTTAGCGCTTTCTATTTTCAGCTACATTTACATTTGCAAGAAACATTAAAAAAACAGTGTTCAAAGCAGGCAGCCATGACTGAAAACTACAGCTGGGAATAATGGAAAAGGAATCTGGGAACAATGTTGTCAGAGTATTACGCCACTTTGATGTGTGGTCCACTGTTTATTTGGGATAACCAGCGCAGGTAAAGTAGACTGCTGTGGGCTGCAGCCCCCAGCTTTGTGCTTTATTTTGGCTTGTTGTCAAAAATAGAGGCTCCCCTATGCCGTTTTTTTAAATTATTTAAATAAATGATAAAAAGATGACTTGAGCTCCTGCACATTTTTAATAACCAGCACAGATAAAGCAGACAGCTGGGGACCGGTATTCTCAGAACGTCCATGGTTAGTGGGTCTCCCCAGTTTATAAATAGCAGTCTGCAGCCTCCACACAATTGGTGCATCCATTAGATGCATCAATTATGGTGCTTTGCCCAGCTCATCCCGATTCCTCTGGTGTGGTGGCAGTCTGTGTATTATACGGAGTTCATGTCAGTTGTGATTTGTTAAAAATCACAGCTGCGATCAAGCTCGGGGTTGGTAATTGAGAGGTGTGTATGAGACCCCCACCCTCCAATGCCAACCATGTAAATAAAAAGAAAAAAACACAAACACACAAAAATCTATTATTTTAAATTAAAAAAAACACCCTCTTTCCCCAATTTATTAAACCCCAAAACACCGTCACTGATCGAACATAATCCAATCCACACATCTTACAGCCTTACCAGAGTTCACAGCCTCTAGGTGTCCCAACAGTTGGTAATTCCAGGAACCTTAAACTCTACCTTAAAGGCTACTTTATGGTTTCCAGGCCTCATGGCTGCTGAGAGACCTGGTGGCTGTGATCCCTAGTAAACTTTTAGGTTTCCAGAGCTTCCAGCCACCAGGTCTCACCTATCCCTTGTAGACTGTGAGCCCTCGCAGGCAGGGACCTCTATCCTCCTGTACCTGTCTGTGCCTTGTATTGTTTATGATTATTGTACTTGTCCCTATTATGTATACCCCTTTCACATGTAAAGCGCCATGGAATTGATGGCGCTATAATAATAAATAATAATAATAATAATAATAATAATGGCAGCTGTCAACCCAGTAACTTTAAAGGAGCTTTTAGGGTACTAGGAGTTTCCAGCTGCTGAGCTATCTGGAAGCTGTGAACTCTTACCAGAGCTCACAGCTCCCAGATGTCCCAACAGCTGGTAACTCCAGGAACCTTAAAGTCCTACTTAAAGGCTCTATTAAGGTTTGTGAAGATCATAGCTATCGATAGCTATCGGACTGTTGGACTCTGCTTCCACCATGTCATGCAGTCTGACAGGTCTGGCACTGAGTTCACCTGAGGTCACAACTGGTGGCTCACACAAAAGGTGCTGTGAGAACAACCAGCAGTGACCTGAGGTAAACTCAGTGCCAGGCTATCTGACTCCATGTCACAGCATCAGCGTAGTTTGAGAGCATGGGAAATGAGGTCACATCTGGCGACTCACACAAAGGTACTTTGAGAGCCACCAGAAGTGACTACAGGTGAACTCAGTGACTGACTGTCAGACTGTGCTGCCGTCATGACACACAGTCAGACAGTCTGGCACTGAGTTATACTGTGGTCAATTCTGGCAGCTCCCACGCTACTCTCAGTGTGTCCCAGAAGCTTTGTTGAGCAATGACGTGCTCTAATGTCACTGTTCTCTATGGCCTCCGGATGTAGCAAAGCTGAGATTGTTGTGGGGTGTCATGTGGATTAAGTCAGACCTGCAGGGGTGTTTTGGGGGATAATAAGTTGGTGTAAAAGGGTGTGTATTCTTTTTATTTAAAATAAACTATTTTTATTTGTATTTTTTTCTTTTTACTTACATGGTTGCTAATGGGTGGGGGTCTCATAGACACCTCTCCATTACCAACCCAGGGCTTGATGGCAGTTGTGATTTTTGACAAATCACAGTTGAAATCAACTCCATATATTAGCCAGATTGCCACTGCACCAGGGAAATCGGAATGAGCCAGGTAAAGCGCCACAATTGGCGCATCCAATGGATGTGCCAATTGTAAAGCGGCTGCGGGCTCCTATTTTTAGGCTGGGGAGGGCCCATTGACCATGGACCTTCCCAGCCTGAGAATACTAGTCCTCAGCTGTTTTCTTTACCTGCACTGGTTATCACAAATAGGTCCACATGTCATTTTTTTTCACTACATCTTTTAATGACAGTAATGCCAGTAGCAAAGATAGCTATAGTATTACTGTGATTGGCAGGCAATCCCTGCATGTCTTGTGACTGAAAATCAGGCACCAAACATGTGGGAAGGGGAATCGAAATTCACGAGGCAAATACCAAAATAACAAAGTAACAAATATCCTGAATACCTTAATATTCCTGTGAGTAATGAATAGTGCCGAATATATATTCGCTCATTACTAGTAAGAACCCTTTACAGCTAGAAACAAACTATATAGGTGAATGTAGATCTGTTTGGAGATCATACTCTGGAACATTCGAAACACATAATGTCAGTTTGCATAGTAATTAGCATTCCACTGTTTGAATAGGATGATGGCTGTATATTAGTGAAAGGACCATGAGTAGCCACGGAGAGAGAAACAGGGAGGAAGCAGAGGCATAGGCCTGGCAGCTGGAGGACTAGGTCCCAGTCAGCGGGATAGGCCAGATGGAGTACCTCAGGAAACAGTGGCAGCAGAACCGTAGAAGTGTGGCCATGTCTGTCTTGAAAGTAGAAGTAACAAACAGTTTACAGTTATTTTACCAATTGTTCTCCAGTGTCCTGTGTCTATCTACTACATCTACAATGGCAACCAACTATGGGGTAGTGGATGCTGCTCTGAAGAATACAGTAAATGTTGCATACCCCGCCCAATGTCGTCTACAAGCACTGGCCCTCTCTGGCGAAAGAGTGTGAAGCCCTAACGGTCCGGCGTCCTCCGCTTCCTTCACCCATGTCATTGATTTTATGAGGTGACAGCCAGTGGGGAACCTTCTAAAATAACTATAGGCATTTTACATGTAATATAGCATTTGCATCTACAATGCCCATGTAGCCGCTGGAACAACTTGAGAATTACGGCAACAGTGTAGCTTAGTTATTTCTTTGTGAGCTTGGCACACACAGCTAATGGTTGGTACGTAGAAACAATTATTGTAATCTTGGCCACGAAAGCCATAGATGGGAACAATTCTTTGAAGGAGTTGTTTACTACTAGACAAATTCATCTTAAATACTAAAGTGCCCCAAGTAAAACTAGAAAAAATCTCACAGTCCAGCATCATTCCAGCAATCTCAATTCCGCATCCGCTGGTGGTCACATTACACTGAGCTGCAGAAAGAGAAAGCGATTTTACATGCTACATCGCTGCGACTGAGAGATATCATGATGAAGAATTGAGGGCACAACAATGTGAGCAATTGAAGTTTATTCTACACATTTCAATGCTATCTAACGTCTTCCTCAGGATAAGAACCACATTTACTCATTTTAACATATAGAAATGAAATTGCAGTGAATTCAGCGGCACAGAGGCGGATTTGTAACTTTTTTCCCATTGGTCTACACATATCCTAAGATCATATTAAATATTACAAATATTAAAAGTAATTTTGACTACTTGTAAATCACACAATGCTTAATAGGAATATATCCATCCATTAATTGTACAAGAAATTAGTCATATGCAATGTCCTTTTTATCTTAAAGGGAACCTATCAGGTGCAATATGCACCCAGAACCACAAGCAGTTCTGGGTGCATATTAGTAACCCCTGCCTAACAGCCCCTGTATACACTAGCATAGCTAAAGAGATCTTTAGAAAAAGTATTTCTACAGATCGTTTCTTATATGCCAATGGGGTCAGGGACTAGTCGCAAGGGCTTTACTTTCCTTGGCTAGTTGGCCCATATAGCACACCCCTGTGGGTGTTCAAACATGCTAATGGATGCGCAGTGACGCACACATACCTCCCTCTTGATGGCAGCCAAAGGCGGATGGATGTGCACTGGTCATGATCCTGAGTCTCCAGCACTTCCAGTCATGTGCGCTATACCTCACTGAAGCCAAAAAGCTTACACTCTGCATCAGTTTAGTGCGCATGATCAGAAGTGCTGGGGACTTTGGATCATGCGCAGTACGCATCCATCCTCCACTGGGCGCCATCAAGAGTGAGGTATGTGCGCGTCGCTGTGCATTTATTAGCATGTTAGTACCCCCACAGGGGCGTGCTAGCATGCTATGTGGGCCAACTAGCCAAGGGAAGTAACGCCCTTGCGACTAGTCGCTGGCCTCATTAGCATATAAGAAACGATCTTTAGAAATACTTTTTCTAAAAATCTGTTTATTTATGCTACTAGATACAGGGGCCGTTTGGCAGGAATCACAAATATGCTCCCAGAACTACTTGTGGTTTTGGATGCATATTGCACCTGACAGGTTCCCTTTAAAGGAAAACCCATTACTTGATATTCGGTTTTATGCAATTCATTTTCTCTCAGGGCAAACACAATACAATATAAAATCTGCTGAACAGAAATAAACTTCTAAGGGCATATTCTTGTTGCATTAAGAAGCTACATCCCCTTTCATCTTCAAAGAAAGTATGGTTTTAAGAGAAAGAACATTTAATTTAATGCAGTACATTTCAGTGCAGTCTATGAAATACAGATACAAATACAGATGTACCAGTGTTATATTTGTCAAGTAACTTAATTTTGTATAATTTGTCAGTGCAATGAGTTATGTTGAAAATACAACTGGTTTATGTAATGAAAAACGTATGTAGAATCTAATTATTAATAGTGACAGACATGGTTCTGATGCATCAGTTTATAAATTAATTTTTGAATTGCCATGCAGCATTCTGCGCTGTGCTCGCTGGGTGTCATAGTGACTTCTGTCCCTGTTCACACTGCAGAGGTCTGACACGCCACCTGGTGTTTTTGAGTTGCTCAGTCAGAGTCGGGCGTCAACCAGTTTTGTGCTCACTGGTGAGCGGTCTAGCAGGAGATAATTCCTGTTGGCTTGTGAATTTCTGCTTGGGTCACAGGTTACTGAAGTCCTATCACAGCCGCCTCTGCCCTTTAAAGGATGGTGGAACCTGTTCCTCAATACCAATTATAGCTCTGGCGATACCAGTCATCGTGCTTTGTAATACAGTTATTGGTGAACTACTGAGTGCCATTTGTTGTGCTTTATTAATATCCTTGTTATTTGTTTAATTCCTCCCTGCACTTTATTTTTATTTCTCCTTGAGCATGTATTGCCTTTACCCCATGTGTGCTTGCAGTAAATTTGAGCTTTGGTTTCCCTCTCTGTCTGTTTTTGTGTGATTCATCACTCCTGTCCTGGCCCTCCCCGGGGGTATGGGAGTGAAGGTATTAGACCAGGACTGATTAGGAGTCAGGGTTATGCTGTTATGCTCTTCACTATTTGAAGAACCTCTGGAATAAAGGACAGCTTAGGGTCCCTAGCCTGAGCCAGTCTAGACACCCCCATTCCAAGTTACTGTGTCACACCCCATGATATGAATCCAGAACATTATACAGAAGAGAATTTAACATGATGGCTAGAGTAGTTGAGCGTGCTCGACACTGCTCGCTACTTGATCGAGAACCAGGGTGCTCAGGTTCTTGCAGTGTTCGGATATTTCCTCTGTGAAACAACTAACACAAAGCACAGGCTTGCTTCACTGCATAATGTCAGTCAGCACCCAAGGAAAGCCATTTGCAGTCTCTGAATGGCTCTCACTGGGGGTTAAAACAATATTTTTGGATGTAGTGTCTCAAAAAAATGCCCTCCTCTTCCCCCAGAAATGCTCTATTTATGGCTGGCTGTATGTGGGCTTCGACACCCGACACCAGACACTCGGGCATGTGTGAGAAAGGACTGAGTGTAACTCCGTCCCCAGAAGTGGGTTTAGTCCGTGCAGCCTGAGTGGCATCCATTTCCCTGGAAAGAATGCCCAAAGAACCCCCTCAAGAGACAGACAGTTAGTGTGACCCTAAAGAGCGGGCGGTAACCAAATGTCAGAGCAGAGTTGAACCTGCCATGTACTATGACATCGTTAGGGGAGATGAGGGGCTTAGAGGTCTTCTCGGAGACTCAAGTGCCAAGGAAGCGGTTAGCCTGTGTCACGCTCCCCGGGTCCTCGGTTCCGCTCCCCGGGTCCTCACCCCCGCTCCCCGGCTCACCTGCCACGCTCCCCGCTCTCCAGCCTCCGGTGCCCGTCCTTCCCAGGTCCCCTGGTCTCCGATCCCGGCGCCCGACGGCTTCCCAGGCCCTGGCCGGCTCCCCTGCGTCCTCCTCTCAGCTTCCTTCCCTGGCTTCTGGCACCCGGACGGCGCGCATGCGCATTAGGGCGCGCGCGCGGTCACTGACCCTTTCTTAAAGGGCCAGCGTCCATTAACAGGAAATGAGGCTAAACAGGTACAGGGTATAAAGGGGGTTATTGTCCAAGGGGGCGGGGCCTGATCTTCGTGTTTCCTAAGCTAGGAGTCAGGTCTCCTGGTGTCTCTGTGCATATACTCACCTATCTCTCTTGTAGAGCCGTGCCTGCCTCGCCATCCAGTCCTGCCGTATCCTGAACCCCGAACGCTGTCCATCTGCCATCCTGACAGTCCGCACCATCTCGGATCCCTGCGGTGACCCGTCATCTCGCTCCAAAGGTTCCGGACCCCGCCTGACATCATCTCGGCTTCCGAACCTGAGCTGCGTCACCCGGACTACCACCCGTGACTCCGTGGTCCCAGGGACTTCTCCGCTATACTCGTGTGCACGGACTGTTCTGCTGTTTATAGTGTTCCAGCTACCGGACTCTTTACTACCATCTAGGAGTTCGGCCCAGTGGATCCACCTCCTGGGTCTGCCCGTCCACCTGGCCGTGACAGTAAGATCGGGCCATGGATCCCGCTGCAGCACTAGCAGCCGTACAGGAGGAACTCCAACGCCAGCGTGAAGTCCAGACCCGCATGCTGCAATTCATGTCTTCTGTGGACGCCCGCCTGAACACGCTACAAACGGCAGTTACGACTTCAACATCCCGGGCTTCCACTAGTCAATCCACGGATCCAGCTCCTGTGGCGACTTCTTCAGATACCACCAGACTTCGGTTGGCTTCACCACCCCGGTACGCCGGAGACCCTAAGACCTGCAGGGGATTCTTAAACCAATGCTCCCTCCATTTCACGCAGCTGCCGCATTTGTTTGCCTCCGAAGAAGCCAAGGTCGCCTTCATCATGTCCCATCTAGAGGGTGAGGCACTGGCGTGAATGAACCCCTTGTGGGAGAAGGGGGATCCTGTGACCACGAACATCCAGGACTTCCTGCAGGCATTCCGTGGTACTTTTGATGAGCCCGGACGCGCCTCCGCGTCTGCTTCGTCTCTTCTCCGGTTACGTCAGGGGACTCTGACGGTGGGTCAATACGCGATCCGGTTTCGCACCCTGGCCTCAGAACTCGGGTGGAACAACGAGGCCCTAACCGCCGCCTTCTGGGAAGGACTCTCAGGGCGAATTAAAGACGAGCTGGCGGGTCGTGACGTACCGACCACCCTGGATGCCCTGATTGCCCTAGCGACTCGAGTGGACATTCGCTTTCAGGAGCGATCCAAGGAAGTGTCCCGTGAGAGACGTCCAGTACGGCATTCCTCTCCTCCGCAGAAACCCTCCGTACTTCAGTCATCGACAGCTGGGGCTCCCGTCCACGAGCCCATGCAGATCGACCGAGTGCGTCAGTCTGAACAACGTCGAGCAGAGCGGCTCGCCAAGGGTCTCTGCTTTTACTGCGGTGAGGACACACACCTGCTACGCTCCTGTCCAGAGAGGCCGGGAAACTCCAAAGCCTAGGGTTGGTAGGAGAGGCCACCCTAGGTGCTGGGACTCTCTCTGACCCGGTTACATGGACAGTGCAAGTGACAACGGGAGAGACGCGGTTCACGGCTGATGCCTACCTCGATTCCGGGGCAGCAGGCAATTTCATCCAGCATGCCACGGTGGACAAGTACCGGGTGCCTGTTATTCCACTCGACAAGCCCCTAGTGATTGCCTCGGTGGATGGGAGACCCCTCTCTGACACCATCTCCTGGATCACCAGGCCGGTCGAACTGCGTATCGGTGCCCTTCACACCGAGAACATCGCTTTCTACGTTCTCCCTCACATGTCCCACCAGATCCTGCTGGGACTTCCATGGTTGCGGACACACGAACCATCAGTTAGCTGGGGCACTGGCGAAATCACCCGATGGGGCTCTTCGTGTCATGAGAGGTGCCTAAAGTCCATACAACCCATCCGACGACCTCCGGTTCCAGAGAACCTACCGGGGCTGCCCTCGGCCTATTGGTCCTTTGCAGATGTCTTTGATAAAAAGGAATCCGAGGTACTGCCGCCACATCATCCATACGATTGTGCCATCGACCTGCTCCCAGGAACAACACCACCACGAGGACGCATATATCCTTTATCTCCAGCCGAAACAAGGGCCATGTCTGCTTACATCTCAGAGAGCCTGGCAAGGGGGTTCATTCGGAGATCCTCCTCTCCTGCTGGAGCAGGTTTTTTCTTTGTCAAGAAGAAAGAGGGCGACTTACGCCCATGCATAGACTACCGGGGTCTGAATCAAATCACCGTAAAAAACAAGTACCCTCTGCCGCTCATTCCCGAATTGTTTGACCGGCTTAGAGGAGCTCGTGTGTTCACCAAGCTGGATCTTCGGGGTGCTTACAATCTGGTACGCATCCGCTCTGGTGACGAATGGAAAACCGCATTCAATACGCGCGATGGACATTATGAATACTGCGTGATGCCCTTCGGCCTGTGTAACGCTCCTGCCGTCTTTCAAGAACTGGTGAACGACGTGTTCCGGGACCTTCTCTACATCTGTGTGGTAGTGTATCCAGATGACATCCTTGTCTTCTCTCCGGACCTCCAAACCCACAGAGAAAACGTACAGCTGGTTCTACAAAGACTGAGAGAGAATCGTCTGTACGCAAAGTATGAGAAGTGTGTCTTTGAGCAGTCTTCTCTCCCCTTTCTGGGGTACATCATCTCTGATACTGGACTGCAGATGGATCCCAAGAAGGTCTCCGCCATTCTCAACTGGCCTCCTCCTTCTGGACTGAAGGCAATCCAACGCTTCCTGGGATTCGCCAACTACTACCGTCAGTTTATCCCTCACTTCTCTGCCTTGACTGCTCCTCTCTCCGCTTTGACTAAGAAGGAGGCTAATCCAAAGGACTGGTCACCTGCGGCTGACGCCGCGTTTGGCTCTCTGAAGCGGGCTTTTGCTTCCTCTCCTGTACTCCACCGTCCGGAGTTAAACCGCCAGTTCACCTTGGAGGTGGATGCCTCCTCCTCAGGAGCCGGAGCAGTGCTCATGCAAAAGTCCTCCTCCGGGAAGATGGTGACTTGCGGATTCTTCTCCAAGGGCTTCTCAGCGCCTGAACGCAACTACACCATCGGTGACCGAGAGCTCTTGGCAGTCAAACTGGCTTTGGAAGAATGGCGCTACCTCCTGGAAGGTGCAGTGTACCCCGTGATTATTTACACGGACCACAAGAACTTGGAATACCTACGGTCCGCTCAGCGTCTGAACCCACGGCAAGCCAGGTGGTCCCTATTCTTTGCCAGGTTTGATTTCCAGCTTCACTTCCGACCCGCGGACAAGAATGTACGCGCTGATGCCTTGTCCAGGTCTTTCATGCCCATGGAGCAGGAGGAAGAGACTACCCAACCCATCATTTGTCCTAGTAAAATCATTCCGGTGGCCCCTGTCACCCTGGCCCAGATACCGCCCGGGAAGACCTATGTCTCCGAGGTAGAGAGGGAAAAAGTGTTACACTGGGGTCATGCCTCGAAAACAGCCGGTCATGCTGGTCAGAAAAAGACATGGGGTGCGATTGTACGTCATTATTGGTGGCCATCCCTTCGCACGGACGTCGCTGCTTTTGTATCCGCCTGTTCCTCTTGTGCCAGGAACAAGACGCCCAAACACCTCCCATATGGCCGTCTTCTGCCTCTGCCGATACCCTCAGTTCCGTGGCAACACATAGCAATGGACTTTATTACGGACTTGCCATTGTCCTCCGGACACACAGTCATATGGGTCGTGGTGGACCGGTTCTCTAAAATGGCCCATTTCGTCCCTATGGCTGGACTGCCCTCTGCTCAGGAACTCGCGGACGCCTATATACAACACATCTTCCGCTTGCATGGCTTTCCATTACACATCGTATCCGACAGAGGAACTCAGTTCACCTCCCGCTTCTGGAGGGTTCTCTGTAAACATCTGGGAGTGACTCTGGACTTTTCATCTGCATACCATCCTCAGTCTAATGGCCAGGTAGAGAGGGTCAATCAAATCTTGACCTCTTTCTTACGTCACTATGTTAACGCCCATCACGACGACTGGTCCGCTCTTCTTCCTTGGGCTGAATTCTCCCACAACCACCACATCAGTGAGTCGTCCTCCTGCTCTCCCTTCCATGTCGTTTACGGACTTCAGCCTTCCATCCCATTGCCTGTATCCCCTTCTTCGGATGTCCCTGCTGCAGATACAGTAGCCCGTGACTTTGCAACCATTTGGGACTCTGTCAAAGCGTCCCTTGGGCGTGCTTCCCTGCGGATGAAAAGACACGCAGACAAGAAACGTCTGGACCCTCCGTGTTTCTCTCCTGGAGATCTCGTCTGGCTTGCTTCCCAGTACGTCCGCCTGAAGATACCATCATACAAGCTGGGTCCTCGCTACATTGGGCCGTTTAAAGTCCTCAACAAGATCAATGAGGTCTCCTACAAGCTACAGCTCCCGGCCACGATGAGGATACCCAACCCATTCCACGTCTCCCTGCTCAAGCCGGTTGTCCTTGGTCCCTTCTCCGCTGCTGCCAGTCCGGCTCCTCCACCTATTGCCGATGACGACATCTATGCGGTAAGGGATATCGTGGCCATGAAGACCGTACGAGGTCGACAGTTCTTCCTGGTGGACTGGGAAGGGTATGGTCCTGAGGATAGGTCCTGGGAGCCCAGGGAGAACGTGGGCACTCCTCTGATCCGTGCCTTCATGTCCCGGTTGCGGGGAGGGGGGCGTGGGGGGGGGTACTGTCACGCTCCCCGGGTCCTCGGTTCCGCTCCCCGGGTCCTCACCCCCGCTCCCCGGCTCACCTGCCACGCTCCCCGCTCTCCAGCCTCCGGTGCCCGTCCTTCCCAGGTCCCCTGGTCTCCAATCCCGGCGCCCGACGGCTTCCCAGGCCCTGGCCGGCTCCCCTGCGTCCTCCTCTCAGCTTCCTTCCCTGGCTTCTGGCACCCGGGCGGCGCGCATGCGCATTAGGGCGCGCGCGCGGTCACTGACCCTTTCTTAAAGGGCCAGCGTCCATTAACAGGAAATGAGGCTAAACAGGTACAGGGTATAAAGGGGGTTATTGTCCAAGGGGGCGGGGCCTGATCTTCGTGTTTCCTAAGCTAGGAGTCAGGTCTCCTGGTGTCTCTGTGCATATACTCACCTATCTCTCTTGTAGAGCCGTGCCTGCCTCGCCATCCAGTCCTGCCGTATCCTGAACCCCGAACGCTGTCCATCTGCCATCCTGACAGTCCGCACCATCTCGGATTCCTGCGGTGACCCGTCATCTCGCTCCAAAGGTTCCGGACCCCGCCTGACATCATCTCGGCTTCCGAACCTGAGCTGCGTCACCCGGACTACCACCCGTGACTCCGTGGTCCCAGGGACTTCTCCGCTATACTCGTGTGCACGGACTGTTCTGCTGTTTATAGTGTTCCAGCTACCAGACTCTTTACTACCATCTAGGAGTTCGGCCCAGTGGATCCACCTCCTGGGTCTGCCCGTCCACCTGGCCGTGACAGCCTGTAAATTGAACATCGTGACTGTTGCGATGGGAAACCCTGTCAAGGTTAAAAACTGTGCTTGCATATTGCGTGATGAAGATGTATTTGCAAAACTATCAAGTAAAGTTTCGGTGACTGAAAGAAACCTACTCGTGTCAGCAGATGAGAGGACTTTTGTTGCTATGTTGCACTGGAGTGATGACTGGGGTGCAAGGAGTTAATGACAGGCCGTGCTGTGGCCAGCCAAGGAGCCTTTGCAATGACTACCATGGCCCCCATTAGCCACCGCAACACTGGCTCGACATGACTAACCATCATTCGAGCATTTTAGTTCTTGCCCATCAGTAGGGCTGACAAAAAAAACATAATGGAACCTCAAACAAAACTTAGTACTCTCATGGTCAAATATAAAAATTAATTTTACAGCGTTCTTTCATCAGAATAAATGGGAGAGCTGGCATGACATCATATGGCAGACAAATGCATAGGCCATGCCCAACAGAATCCATTGGTCCATCTTGTTTTTGTTATGGGGCCTGGCATGTAACATGAAAAAATAGTGCAGCATGTGTCAAGGAAAAATTCCAAAGTTTTCGGACAGTCTCCTTTTTTACAGTGAATGTCTGCTGTAATCTCTGATTGAAGGTCGCTGAGAGCCAGTGGAGAAATTCACACCACACAATATAGCTGGTATGAATTCCTTCTCAGTGAAGGTGTAAAAGTGATGTGCTTAATTTTTACAAGCCTTTTATAGAACAGTAATGGGTTAATCTCTTAGGCCACTTTTACACGTCCGTGAAAATCACGCACATTTTTCACGGACGTGTCAAAGGTGCGTATTTACCCTTGGTGTGCCGTGTGTATGGCACACGTGTGTTCTCCATGTGTTCTCCGTGATAAAACACAGAGAACGGGAACTTTCTGCTTACCTGTCCCTGGCTTTGCTGTCCGTGGTGCTGATCTTTGGTCTCCGGTCCTGCCGACTCCCCGCTGCTGCTGCTTCCGGCTGCAGTGAAGTGAATATTCAATGAGCATAATGAGCGGTGGTCGGCAGCAAGTGACAGCAGCGGCGGAGACAGGAGGGCAGGAGAAGGTGAGTAAAGGTTTTTTTTTTTTCTCACAGACACATGTCTTCTCTCCGGTGCGTGTCACACGGAACACATCCGTGTGGTCCGTTTGTATTACGTTTGACACGTTTGCGTTCCCTGTGACACCCGTGATGCCGGAGACAAAAGGATATGTCGGCGTGAGAAACACACGGACACACGTAAGTACGGAACGGACACACGTTCCGTGCGCAAATACTTACGTGTGTCCAAAACCATAGGAATACCTAGGTCTACGTGTGTACGTGTCTCTGGTACGTGAGAAAACTGCCAAACACGTACTGGAAGCACGTACATGTGAAAGAGGCCTTAGTCAAATTCCTAAGTATGCCATTGGTTATATTAAAGTATATGCAGAAAGCCTGTGACATTTATCCATTTTTGCGACTTCCACTCCAGCCCCTTCCATTGCTCGTGAGGCAGTTGTCATGTAGCTCCATTGTGCCTTATCTTCAATCCACCATAGCTCGAGAGGCCATCAGCTGCTGACCTTGATGTACACATACTTGCATTCCAGATACGCAGCAATAATTAGAAAACAGGCTCTCTCTTCTTCTCTTCTTACTCATATAAAAAAGAAAATTTGGTTAGAGAAAAGAATCTAGAAATTATATATATATATATATATATATATATATATATATATATATATATATATATATATATATATAGTATATCCTCACAGCAATAAAGAATATAGAAAAATATGTTGTATTCTCACACTTGCATTGTCCTATATTATCAGCCATACCTGTGATGGAGCACCAGTACCTAGACACACAAACATTGAACATTTGACATATTTGCAAGCTCTAACTGACTCGATATCAGTATGATACGCATTTTAGTAAGCAGTACATGTGTCTTAAAATCATCAATTGATATTCTCTATATATTAAGTACATTTAATAAATAAATGATTTAATTCAAAAACTTTTCAACAGTAAGTATAAAAGGGTACACAGCTGCAGTTTCTGAAAAAGCAAGTGAAATAGCGCTAGGGGAAACAAGAGGAAAAAAGACATCTGATTCTATATTTGACCCCACAGATCAGTTCTTTATCACATCTGGACGGATTTGCTCATTCGGCAAGCATGGAGAAATAAAATGGCATTCACTGAAAACAATGAAGAAATGGAAAAATTTCAGATGACACAACGTTTTTGGCTCCTAAATTTACTGCAGAGGTACACTTTGAATAAAATAGTGTACAGATGCAGTATATACTAATATAACATTAATTCTTTCAAAGCTTGAAGATTCTTGGTTAGATGTCAAACCTTTAATAATAGACTTTCTGCTGGTGCATTGTTACATGTTCCTTTTATATGGTTTCATTGGTTATCCTGTATATGTCATAGTAAGAAAAAAAATACCATTATATTACATCATTTCACCCAGACAGTGAACAAAATGAAAAGCTCCAATTAAATATGGTTAGTTAAAAAAGTAGGAAAATACCACAAACTCCGTATTCAACAAGCCACAAAATAAGACAGAGGATGGAAAGGTAAAATTATTCGCTTGTGGTTGAGTTCCTTCTCGTCATAATGCCATTGCCGCACATCATATGGAAATGTCAATTTTTGGCACAGGAAAAAAACAAACTTGAAACTTCAGTAAGTTCGGGCAAAATTCAGAATCTGTTTGTATTTGATTTATAAGTATTACATTTGTGCCAATTAAAGGGCAGTGAATGGAGTATGTAAACTGTTTCCCTTCTGTGAACCTGACTTTTGTCTAGCAACTAAAGATAGCCATTAGTGATGGGCGAGTGTGTTCAGCACTGCGTGTTACTCGCTCGAGCATCGGATTGCGCCAACACAACTAGAGTACAAAGTATAATGGGAGTTAATGCAAAACTCAAGCATTTTCAAACTCCGATACTCGAGGCCCAAACAAGAAATCAGCTTTAGTGAGCATGCTCACCAATCATTAATAGCAATACATCTTATGCGGGCTTCACACGGTACGGTCTATCATGCCCGCCCATGTTGTTTGTGCGTCATGGGCAAATCGCTGCCCGTGTCGCACAAAGTCATGAAACCACCATCACACGTACTTACCTGCTGAGCGACCTCGCTGTGGGCGGTGAACATCCTCTTCCTGAAGGGGGAGGGACGTTCGGCATCACAGCGATGTCACACAGCCGCCGGCCAATAGAAGCGGAGGGGCGGAGATGAGTGGGAGGAAAACATTCCGCCCACCTCCTTCCTTCTGCATAGCCGACAGGTGCCGTGGGACGAAGGAAAGTCGTGTTCATTGTTCCCGGGGTTTCACATGGAGCGATGTGTGCTGCCCCGGGTACGATGAACAACCGGTGCAAAGAAAAATAAATGATTTTTTAAAAATAAACGACGAGTACACGACTCACGATTTGTAACCGATTTGCGAACGTTCGGCGTCGCTCGGAGGTGTCACACGAAACGACGTCGCAAACGATTCCGGATGTGCGTCACGAAAACCGTGACCCCGACGATGCATCGCACGATAGATCGTCTCGTGTCACGCCCGCATTAGATAGCTATCGGTTGAGTGTTCATACATTTTCATTGAAAAGGAAGACTCTTCCCCATTACTAATCCAGTGCTTCGTGGCAGCTGGGATTTGTTGACAAACCACAGTTGTCATTAACCCCTTTTAATACCCCAGTGCAATCGGGATGAGCCAGGTAAAGTAACAGAATTAGAGCATCAAATGGATACAACAATGTTGGGGTGGCTGCTTTTTTTTTAGGCTGGGGAGGGCCTAATAACCAAGTGCCTGAGAATACTAGCCCTGAGCTGTCTGCTTTATCTTGGCTGGGAATCAAACTTGGGTGGACATCACAACGTTTTTTTAAATTATTTGTTTGTATAACTAAAAAAAACACATGGGGTCCCTCTTATTTTGATACACACTCAAGACAACTGACACAGCTGAGGGTGCAGTCTGCAGCTATCTGCTTTATCTGCCCTGGCTACCTGGCTTGACTACCTATTACCTCGTCTTTGATGAAGTGGCCGGCTATGTGCTGAGGGCTGTGAAATGTATGGGACGCCCTGGCAAAACCAGATAGTCACACATTAGGCCCCCGCATAACACCTTCCCTCGCCTACTGTAGGTTACACACAGCCGGCCTGAAACCCTAGTCACCCCCCTTAGGGCAAGACAGGCACACCAGTGGGCGGGACCATGCGGTTAGGAAACGCCCACCTAGGGGTCTAGACAGCCCGGGGCAGGAAAACAAACAGAATCGAGTTGTAGTTCAAGTTGAAAGGAGTGTGTGCTGGAGCTAGATGTAGCTCCCGCGGAGGAGAAATTCAAGTTGGACGGGTCCAGGGTCAGAGCCCTGGTGCCTTGGCTAGGTGGCAGACAGTGGTCTCCGTCAGCAGGAGACAGGAAGACGGCTCGGCAGATCCGAGGAGGACCGGAACAGGGTTGGAGCCCACCAGTACCGACACCGGAGACCCGACCGGAAACCATGCACAGAGGGGGTACTCGGACCCTGAAGCCAGGACCGGGACCAACGGCCTAGCTAATTATCCAATTGAGAGCAGGATTATAGGTCCTGTCCCAACCTAAGTACCGAAAAGTAGACAACCACCCACAGAGAGGGATAGGGCCACCGCCAGGGCCTGTAGATCCCACGGGTCAGCGTCAGATGGGCACAGCTCCTCAGGCACACAACAAGACGGGAGCAAACTCCCGTGTTCCATACCGGGAAGTCCAATACAAGCAAACACAGTGCAGAGGGAAAGGGCGGTGACCACCAGCCCGGGTAGGGGACCAGAATACAACCGGCCGTGGCGGCCGGCAACCAGCACATTGGTTTACCAAAAGACTCATGTGATTCATTTAAGTGTGAGTAACCAACCATCCCCTGGTACGTCCAGACGCGCAAGCCCCTGCCATCGCCATACCCTGCACAGAGACACTGGGCCCTGGGGCAACCATCCCTACCCACGGAGGGGTTAACATCCGGCTGCCATTACACCTCCCCCGGGTATCCTACAACAGCAGCAGTGGTGTCCCACTTCACCACACACCGTGGGTGGCATCATGAACCAAATACGGTCAAGGCCGTACAACTACGTCCCCCTTTTTATTCGGCGGGTCCGGAAGATCCCTCGAGCCACACAGCGGGTCTGGATTCGAGCAGCACCGGCTGCTGGCACAGTAGCAGCACATGTACGTTGCGGGCCGGGCCTTTCCACCTACAAACCCTGGTGATGTTTCTCTAACTTTTGGGCTTTTGCGGTCTCACCTATGCCTCTTTTTATATATTAGACACTGGTGTACCTTGACCTTTCCTTGGGCTCTTTTATATTTGTTACTTTGCATGTACTGTGACTAGTCATGGTCAATGGTCACACTTTTTCCTGCCATTTGTTATTACTTGAGACCGTGGACTACTAACTTTGTCTGACAGGCTATGTATTTGAGAAGCAGCATCGGGGTCTGTATCAGATAATTTTATCATCAACATCTTCTTTTGTGAGACTATTTCATGCATTATTTTCTTTTTTTGCACTGTGCATTTTGAACTTTCTAATAAATATTTTTCTATATCAGCAATTTCTGCTCATGTGTGCTCTCTGTTTTTCATATTTATCTGGCCTGGATATAAGGGACTCTACACCATTTTTTTCCAATTATTTATTTATTTTAAACTCCCAGACAGCTAGTGTGAGGGTAACAAATCTCAGATGCTGGCAGTCTGACTGCAACCAACCACACTATCACAGAGGGTGGACTGGGAAGCAATGCATATTCATGGACTTTAATGATCAGACCAGGAAGCAGAGTGAAATTTAGAGAATAAAGAAAGACCTCCATAACTCATAAATATGACTCTTATGTCATGATTAAATACAAGATAATTATATTGCATTGTCAAAATACAATTTTATTTATTACGTACAGGATTTTAAAAAGGGACACCATTTGGAAAAACCACAAAAAAAAAAATTGGCGATCGGCATTCTCTCAGCACTCAGCAGCAGCACTGATCTAAACCCGTCCCCCCCGCACACTATACACTGAATTTTGATAATAGCGTGATTCACAGTGACTCACACTATTACAGTGAAAAGTCAGCTAGTAACTAGCTAGGCTTTTTGTTGATCGAACCGTTCTCGAACGTTACTTGAACTGTCGAACTTTTAGCAACAGGCTCGAGTTTGTCGAACGACTCAAACACCCCCCAAAATCACTCGAACATGAAATTGGCGAACCTTGAACCTCGCTCATCTCTAATGAAGAATCACCACAAAAAACGCAGAGAATAAAGAAAGACCTCCAGAACTCATAAATATGACTCTTATGTCATGATTAAATACAAGATAATTTTATGTGCTGGCTTTTTGTTTTTTCTTCATTGAATTGGTCGGTGGTTGACCAACACCTTGCTATGCACCTCAATTTGGGATGTATTCCACCTGTCTAGATTTTGGCGGTTGGTGACTGTTCACATTCAGTCATCAGGCCCTGTCCACAGGCTATTTACTTCATCCAGCATTTGCTTGGACCTGTCCCGCCCACAGCCATGAGTACAGGATTGAAATAGAGCAGGTTAGTGCTGCTAAGAGCAGTTCTACTATTTCATATGTGAGGCCGTATGGCACATTTTATAAAATTATTTTAGTGTAGGACTGCACCAAATGAGATTTGCCGTGACGTGGCGGGGTAGCTCAAAAAAATTGCAATTTTTTTGCCAAAAATCTCAAAATTTTTATAATATGTACAGTTTGGAATTTTTAGTGCTGAAGTGCACATTTAGTGCTGGCTTTTTGTTTTTTTCTAAGATAATTCTATTGTATAGTCAAAATACAATTTTATTTATTACGTACAAGATTTTTAAAGGGACACCATTTGGAAAAACCACAAAGTGCAGTAGTGCTTGTAAAATTACAATAAAAAACAGGAACGCATGTCTGGAGGGTCACACCTGAGGATCACATGGATATAAAGGATTCCTCATTACATGAAGTAGAGCTTATACAGCCAAACAGACCTATAGATCATATAAATGATCCCTAATTGCTTTCAAAAAGACTTATATAGCCAAATCAGTCCAGATACATAATCAGGAAAAAGATTTGCAATCAATTAAATACATCATTAGTTCATGAAACATGGTTAGATATCATAATACATTGTGCATCTAGACATCCACTCATATACATGTCCAAACCTTGACCAGATTGATCCATCCTTCAAATTTGTTATTATCCACATCTTCCTCACCACCATATCCCTTATCGCAGCCAACTGGAAAAATCCCCTCCCTCCATCTATTACACAACTTATTGAAGCATTAGCCCAACACAACAATTTTGAGAAACATTATGCCACTATTAACAATAATTTCCCTAAATATTTCCGGCAGTGGAATCCATGGAATCAATACCGCCAAGGCGTTACATGAGATCAGATGATCCTACTAATTGAATTCTAACATGTGGTTGTCTTTGTGTTCATCTTATTATTTAGCCTTCAGCTCGGGTTTTCTTATAATATTGAAATCCTCTAGACGTTGACAAATGTGATATATTTCATAGTTCTCAATTATAACTGTTGTATATGTTTAATCCTCATATTCTCTCTCATATTGCAACCAACTTATTAGATGTTCTCCCTTTCCCAGTTTCCCTCCCTTTTTCCTTCCCCCTCTTCCCAGTTTCCCCAATAAAAATTTCACTTCTCTCCTCAACCCCATACTCCTCTTCCTATCCTTACTCGCTTTCCCATTTTTATAGTACTTAAATGGTAAGATTATAGAACATAAGAATGATTAATGCAATGACAATACAACTCCTTCAAATTTGTACTTCCCCACAAATTTTCAAAATAAAAAATATTTTAAACACATATGCATGTCCAAAGTATGCTATGGGCACAAAAATTCAGCTTATGGGTATATCCTATAGCACAGGACTATATGAGGCACTCAATCTGATTATCTCAGTAGCAACGTCAAGCAAAGGCGATCAGTATGAGGAACCTCAGAATGACAGATACAGGCACAGTGACCTACCAAGGTGTCTCCTCGGACCCCACAGAGACACACCACCCTGCCCTCGACGCGTTTCACAACCGCTTCTTTGGGAGATGCAGAAGTGATGTGTGTGGCTGCTTTTATCCAAAATAATGCCACTTACCATAATATAATGGCGTGCCCCAGCCATCTGATGCCCGTCCTCCAATGTGTCTGGCGTTCCGGAATCCGAAGTGCGCATGCGCGCAAATCAGATCACCGATTGGTCGCCAGATAGAGGGGAGGAGGGGAAACCAGAGACCCATGCACGCACAGGATGGAAGCTGTTGTCGCCATCTTTGAGAAGGGTATGAAATTGGGCAAAGTGAATACCGCTGCAAAGGTAAAGATAAACAGGACAAACATAGATGTATGAAGAATCCCAAAAACATTGTGTAAGTCTGCAAATCCAAATAACAATTCTTTGATGGGGAATGTTCATTTACATTGCTGCGGGTCCACAGATGTTTCTATTTACTTCCTTCTCATGATGTTCCAATCACATAAGGATGAAGGCAAACCATATCTATAAGATCATATTGTAAAAAATTGAAGAAATATATAAAATAATTTAAAACATATAATAAAATGGTGATCAACCATCAGCACACTCATCCCCATAAAATGCAGAACCGCAAACTTCATTATCAAATCAAATAAAAAATGGTTTATAGCTAATCATATTATTTAAACCTTTTGGTTTGACAGTATCAAGTATGGTTATCCATCGGGCTTCTCTTTTGTGTAATGCATTTTTAAGGTCACGACCTCTGGCCCCAAGATGAACCTTCTCAGTGCCTCTGAACCTGAGTAATCACCAGTTGCAATTATTACTCTCTTTGAAGTGTTAAGGGATGTTCTTTAATAAACTGATGTCCTCTGGTTTATGTAATTTAGCCGCATTTCTGATATCCTGAATATGTTCCAGAATGCGTACCCGGAATTCCCGGGATTTTAACCCTACATAAACCAGTTCACACGGGCATATCGCCCAGTAAATAATCCCTCGGAGGATCAGCAGTTGATGAATTGTGTAATTTTATATGTGTTTTCCTGGGACGAATCTCAGAAATCCACCGCACAATCCCTCTGAGGGCAAGCCCCACCGTCTCCACAAGACCGAGAACCCCATCTTGGGCCCCTGTTAATTCCAAACACATTTCCAGTATGGGGATGTAGTGACTTCTCACAATTTGGTCTTTAAGTGTTTTGGATCTTTTTGGCATAATCGCAGGTCCAGGGGTTAATATATGAGACAAATCATTATCAGTGTGGAGAACTGACTAATATTTTTTAATAATACCCGGCATTTCTCTCCACTGCGCATGGTAAGGGGTGATGAAACGAATCACATCATCACTCCTCTTAGTGTAAGTTTTGAGTATTTCCTCACGTGGGGTGTCCCTTGCCCTGGTATAACTATCTTGAATGCATTTGTCATGATAATGACAAGCCCTAAACCGTCTCTTTAATTCATCTGATTGTTGTTCGAACAAAACATCACTGGAGCACACTCGACGGACACGCAGAAATTGACCGGTAGGTATGGATTTAATCACCTGGGTTGGATGTGAAGATTTGGTGCTCAAAAGTGAGTTCACTGCTGTTTTTTTACGAAATATATCTGTGCATAAAGTTCCATCGGTCCCTTTAAAAACTCGTACATCGAAGAAATCGATGTTTTCACTGCTGTAGACATAAGTGAGATCAGGGCCGCCACTAGAACTTTCAGGGCCCCATACTGGCAAAATTTCTGGGCCCACTTGAGACTCCCTTGAGACTAGGTTTGGCGTCGGCATGGCAGCGGGACATGACTACAGGTAGATTCCTCTTACCACCTCTTCTATTCATTTGACCTTATGCTTGGGTATTGACCCTTTATTATCTTCCACCACATTTACAATGTAATAACATTTGGACATGAGTTATTCATATTGATTTTTGCACCACTCGATTGCACTTTATTACCAGTATTAGTCTTCATGTTACAAATCCTGCACTTTACTTTGTGTACGGCTATTTATTGTTTACATACATCCACTTGGATTTATATTTATTACATACCTCATTGATATTTTTCACTATAGTCCAGCACTTTACTCAGTGCGTGTGACTATTTATTGTATTTATCTTATTTATATCTATTTATTCACTGCCACTTTTTGCTGCATTTTGTGCAATCCTGTGCTGCTTGTATATTTATTTATCATTTGATACATATACATCATCTTGTCCATATAATATATACAGTGCCTACAAGTAGTATTCAACCCCCTGCAGATTTAGCAGGTTTACACATTCGGAATTAACTTGGCATTGTGACATTTGGACTGTAGATCAGCCTGGAAGTGTGAAATGCACTGCAGCAAAAAAGAATGTTATCTCTTTTTTTTTTTTTTTTTTAATTGTGAAAAGTGTATTCAGAGGGTCATTTATTATTCAACCCCTCAAACCACAAGAATTTTGTTTGGTTCCCCTAAAGTATTAAGAAGTATTTCAGGCACAAAGAACAATGAGCTTCACATGTTTGGATTATTTATCTCTTTTTCCAGCCTTTTCTGACTAATTAAGACCCTCCCCAAACTTGTGAACAGCACATATACTTGGTCAACATGGGAAAGACAAGGGAGCATTCCAAGGCCATCAGAGAGAAGATCGTGGAGGGTCACAATGCTGGCAAGGGGTACAAAACCCTTTCCAAGGAGTTGGGCCTACCTGTCTCCACTGTTGGGAGCATCATCCGGAAGTGGACGGCTTATGGAACTACTGTTAGCCTTCCACGGCCTGGACAGCCTTTGAAAGTTTCCACCCATGCCGAGGCCAGGCTTGTCCGAAGAGTCAAGGCTAACCCAAGGACAACAAGGAAGGAGCTCCGGGAAGATCTCATGGCAGTGGGGACATTGGTTTCAGTCAATACCATAAGTAACGTACTCCACCGCAATGGTCTCCATTCCAGACGAGCCCGTAAGGTACCTTTACTTTCAAAGCGTCATGTCAAGGCTCGTCTACAGTTTGCTCATGATCACTTGGAGGACTCTGAGACAGACTGGTTCAAGGTTCTCTGGTCTGATGAGACCAAGATCGAGATCTTTGGTGCCAACCACACACGTGACGTTTGGAGACTGGATGGCACTGCATACGACCCCAAGAATACCATCCCTACAGTCAAGCATGGTGGTGGCAGCATCATGCTGTGGGGCTGTTTCTCAGCCAAGGGGCCTGGCCATCTGGTCCGCATCCATGGGAAGATGGATAGCACGGCCTACCTGGAGATTTTGGCCAAGAACCTCCGCTCCTCCATCAAGGATCTTAAGATGGGTCGTCATTTCATCTTCCAACAAGACAACGAGCCAAAGCACACAGCCATGAAAACCAAGGCCTGGTTCAAGAGGGAAAAAATCAAGGTGTTGCAGTGGCCTAGTCAGTCTCCTGACCTTAACCCAATTGAAAACTTGTGGAAGGAGCTCAAAATTAAAGTCCACATGAGACACCCAAAGAAGCTAGATAACTTGGAGAAGATCTGCATGGAGGAGTGGGCCAAGATAACTCCAGAGACCTGTGCCGGCCTGATCAGGTCTTATAAAAGACGATTATTAGCTGTAATTGCAAACAAGGGTTATTCCACAAAATATTAAACCTAGGGGTTGAATAATAATTGACCCACACCTTTATGTTGAAAATGTATTAAAATTTAACTGAGCAACATAACTTGTTGGTTTGTAAGATTTATGCATCTGTTAATAAATCCTGCTTGTTTGAAGTTTGCAGGCTCTAACTAATTTGCATCTCATCAAACCTGCTAAATCTGCAGGGGGTTGAATACTACTTGTAGGCACTGTATATATATACATATATATATATATATATATATATATATATATATATATATATATATATATATATATCTTTTATACTATTTGTGGTGGAACTATTTATATTTTTTGTGATATTTTTGTGATTTTGTAAATTATTCTTGTCCCCTGTCGTGCTACCTTTTTGTGCAAATTTGCACTTTTTAATCATAATTTTAACTAGTCATTAATAAAACCTGTTTTTATTATGATCATTTTTGTATTGGCTATATGTTTATAGGGTTACATTACCCATTGAGACTCCGCATAGGCTGCACCCCAGCTCCGCCTCCACCCCTCAAACCTTCCACACTCTCGACACCATGCTTGTAAAAACGTGTGTCTGTGCATATATATATATATATATATATACATACAGTATATCTCTAATATATAAAGCTGTATGTATGTATGTACTGTATGTGTGTATGTCCGCTAAAGGAATCCGCACTGTCACATTTAAAATTACGAAATTTTGCACAGACTCCTCATGTGACTCACAAAATGACATAGACTATGTTTTGAGGACAAAATTTAACCCCGCACTTTAGTTATTCATCAAAAATCCTGCCTCCATTAAAGTCAACGGAGCTGGGAGCTACAGGTCATTAATAGGAGCTGTAATTGGTTGCTATAAGAACAAAGGACAATATTAGTATAAGAAATTACTGTGTGAGATAATATGATATCAGTGGAGAGACAGAGAGAGACAGAGAGAGAAAGATAGAGATAGAGGGAGACAGAGAGAGACAGAAAGTGAAAGAGACAGAGAGGCAGACAGGGAGAGAGGCAGACAGGGAGAGAGGCAGACAGGAAAAGAGGCAGACAGGGAAAAAGGCAGACACACAGACAGACAGAGACAGACACACAAAGATAGACAGACAGAGACAGACAAGGAGACAGAGTGAGGCTGGGAGAGAGACAGAGAGACAGCTACCATCCCAGGCAACTCTGCATATTGCAGCTAGTGTGTATGTATTATATAATTATATATATATATATATATATATATAGATAGATATATTTATATATATATATATAGATAGATATATAGATATACATATATATACATACGCACTCACACAAACACACATGGCCAAAAGTGTTAGCACCCTTGAAGTTGTTCCAGAAAAAGAAGTATTTCCCTCAAAAAATTACATTACAGACATCATTAGGGAGGGCACACAGACATCACTAGGAGGGCGCACAGACATCACTAGTTGGGGGACACAGACATCAATAGGGGGCCACAGACATCCCTAGGGAGGCACATACATCCCTAGGGGGCACAGACATCACTGGGTGGCACGGTCAGCAATTGCAGAGTATAGACATCTCTAGGGGAGGCATACAGCACTGGGGTAGTTCACAGCATTGGATGTGACACAACACTGGTGGTGATAAATAGCATTGGAGGGGGCTGCACAGAACACTGGGGGGCTGCACAGAGCACTGGGGGGCTGCACACAGCACTGGGGGGATGATTACAGCACTGATGGATGCACACAGGACTGGAGGCTGCACACAGCATTAGGGGAGCTGCACACAGCACTGGGGGACCTGCACACAGTGCTAGGGGGCTGCACACAGCACTGGAGGGGCTGCACACCGCATAGGGGGGCTGCACACAGCATGGGGGGCTGCACACAGCACGGGGGGCTGCACATAGCACTAGGAGGCTGAACACAGCATTGGGGGGCTGCACACAGCACATGGGGGGCTATACACAGCATTGGGGGGTGCTGACCTCACTGGAGAGCAGGCACACAACATAGGGGAGACTCCAGGCACACAACTAAACCGGCTCACACAGTAAGTCCTGACCACAGCAACAGAGCACTGCGGCCCCGGGGAATCTGCCCGGGGGCCGCAGAAAAAGTCATTACAGGCCCGCGGTTCCAACCCCTCACCTAAAGCAAGGCAGGGGCGCCCCCAACCCCGGTGATGTTCAGCTCACCGAGCGCCTACCTTTCCTGATATTGCATCCTCGCCACCTCCGCGTTGCCCGCAGCACTGTGATGAGGCGCAGAGTGATGACCTCATCACATTGCTGTGTTTCCGGTCACATGGCTAATTTGCATGCGATGCCCTGGAAGGGCTTCGCCTGCAATTTAGCCATGTGTGCAGTGCTGAAATAACACCGCCGGGCCCCTCTGCTGCGCCTGTGAATGGGGCACAGTGAAGAGGGGAGGTTTGGCCTGCCCGGGGCTTAACAAAGCTAAGTAATTTCCCTGGGCCTGTGCGGGCCCCCTCTCTTCACCGGGCCCCCTACACCAGGCACAGTAGTAATGCCCTGATGGCGGCCCTGAGTGAGATTGATGTTATTGGTGTTGACGTTGAGTCGCTGCATAAAGATGTTCATCTGATTGATCTCCCCCTGGCAAATCAAAAAAATATCGATGAAGCACAGCCACATGTGAACTGCGCCCATCTCAGAATCCGGATACTGTATATACTGCTCCCAACCAAGAAAGAGGTTTGCGTATGAGGGCACACAAGACGCCCCCATCACAACAACTACTCTCTCTTGGAGAAAGAAGTGGTCCTGAAATAAAAAAAAATAATGGGAAAGAATAAATTTTAACAAGAGCAGGAGGAGATCAATCAGCTGGACATCCAAATCTGTAGTTCTTAAGAAGAAATTTACTGCTTCAACACCATCATCATGAGTTATGGACGTTTATAACGACTCAACGTCCGCAGTAACCATGACTACATCAGTTTCAAAAACGATACCTTCCAATCTATTTAAAAATTCTGTTGAGAACTGGATGTACGACGGTTGAGTATTAACCAATGGTTTAAGGTAATAATCCAGAAACTTGCAAGCAGGTTCACATAGACTATTATTCCCGGATACAATCGGTCTCCCTGGTGGACAAATTATACTTTTATGTTCTTTCGGTAAAAAGTAGATGGTGGGGATAATTGGATGTTCAACTATCAACCCCTCAAAAATAGATTTTGGTATAATATTCCTTTCAAGTGCCAGAAAGAGCAGATCATAAAGATCGCTTTGGTATCTCCTCAATAGGCTGGTCACTAATTTGTTATAGCAGTTGGTATCATTAAGTTGTCTAAAAGCTTCCACTTCATATTTTTCCTTAGACCAGAGCACTACATTTCCCCCCTTGTCAGACTGCTTAATCACTATGTCATCCATGTTCTTTAGTTCTTTTAAAGCCAACCGTTGTTTGTAAGTAAGGTTGTCATGTGTACGCCTACGAGGTAAGCGTCTGAATTCCTGTATTACCAATTTGGTAAATAAATCAATCACAGGACAAGTCGACAAGGGAGGAAATGCAGTAGATCTCTTTTTGATGAATGAAGGAAAACCTGCCATGCCCACATCCTCCTGTTCTGCCAATAGGGACTCCAATGTTCTCACTGCTTCAAGTTCATCTGAGGATAAGTCGTAATACAGACTCATCTCCTTTTTCAGAAAATATTTTTTAAACAAAAGCTTACGACCAAATAAGTTCAAGTCTTTAATGGCAGTGAAAACATCGAAGTCAGCCACAGGCGAGAAGGAGAGACCTAGCTGTAACACATCTATCTGATCATCTGTCAAATTTTTCTCAGTAAGATTGATTACCTTGAGGGTGTCTGTTTGATTGGAGGATTTTTTTCCATCCTGGCGCTGCTTTTTCTTAGCAAAATTCCTGGTTTCCATCCTATGCGTAAAGAAACCATGTCCTACACGACCACCAAAAGGAGGACGGGATTGCGATGATCCCTCACCAGAGGAGATTGACTCGGTGTTTGACTGCGACTTAGAGCAATTATTTGACCCAGATTTAAAGGTCTTGTTATGGTGCCATCTGAAAACATTGCCATTCTGATAATCAGCAACATCACGTTTGAATTTGTGTGCTTTTTTCTGTTTAATATCCGCCTCCCATTCTTCAAATTATTTAACCAATTCCCTATCAAATTCTGCAAGGTTAGCGTCAGACATATTCTGCTTGAGTTCCTTGTTGGTTTTTTCAATTTCACTCTCTAGTTCTTGAATCCTCTTTTTATCAAAGCCAATACGTAGCTCCAGCATAGTGCGGGAGCACAACTTACAGGCCTCTTCCCATCTGGTTTTAAAAATGTCATCTTCCACAACAAAAGCAGGAATTTGCAACCCTCTTGGTCTACCTTCAGCACCCGTGCATTCTACCCACCTGCCCATTTTTTAACACACTATTTTATTTCCCCAAAGAGCTGACACTTTTTGTGGCACCCTAAAAGTGTCTGGAATACTAAGTTAGTGTTTCTTTGCTGTCCAGTGACCCACAGCTCCCGTGCATTCTACCCACCTGCCCATTTTTAGAGGTTTAAGGGTGCAAATTTACCCATCCTTTGACCTTGATGATGATGCTCTTATTAAGAGATGGGAGGAGGTGGCGACCCAGTGTTCATTATCCTTTATTGAGATCATTAATGAAAAACAGAACAAATTGATTGAGGAGGTGGATCAAGAATTAACAAACACTTATAAGGAACTGGAGAAAAATCTAACTAGTGAACAATTGGAGGAGTTTGATAAAGAATTGGATAAAAATCTAAATAAATTGGAACAGGATGTTAGTTCCCTAAAATTGAAAAAATATCAAAGGGATCTCAAAGACTATGAAACTAAGAGAATATATCGATGGCAATACAGGAACTCTACTCAGAATCCTAGGATACCTCACACAAATTCTCTTTCTTTCATGTCCTCTGAGGCGAGCAGCAGTACTTCCTTTCAGGATAATGAACCTTCAAATTCACATTCATTTCGTACCCGGCAGGGAGTGAAGAGGAGTATACAGACTAGGATGGATAATTTTGGCAAAAAAAGAGGGATGATCATTCTAAGGTAATTAACCTGTCTGATCATTCTTTATCACCTCTGGAGGAAAGTATTTTGCAGAAGGGATTAACCTTCTCTCCTACTTGTGATATAGATAAGTTCACAGCAATAAAGGACGTACATCTGTTGCCCGAAAATTAATATTAAAACGGCATTTTGAAAAAGGGACATCTGAACTGGATACTTCTCCATTTGAAACTGAGAAAGAAATTGAAGCGTTAAAAATTCTTGAGAGCTTGGCTAATGAGGAAGATGATGATAATAGTGGTAAGTATCCCACACATCTTTACTGTAAATCTTCGACTTTCCCCAATCTCAATACCTGTCCTGCAGTTGACATTTTTTAAAAGTTAGTATCCCAGGATATTGAGAAACTTGGAATGAATAAAATATCCAATTTAAATGAACAAGAGAGAGTAGCCTTGAATGAAATGAAGTCGTGGTCCGATATTGTTTTCAAACCTGTGGATAAGGGGGGCAATCTGGTAATCTGGAGCAACAAGCTTTATGAGAAACAGGCATACAAACAATTGTCTGATGGCAACTGTTATAAGAGACTTAACCAGAATCCATTACCTAAACTCCAACAGGAATTGCATGTGATTCTGGAGAAAGCTTATGATGAGAATATCATTTCAAAAAAACTTTTTGAAGCTTTGTTGTGTAAGAGACCCAGATTGCCCACCCTTTATCTGTTGCCTAGAATTCACAAATGTGAGACTGACCCCCCTGGGAGGCCCATTGTGTCAGGTAACGGTGGTCTCTGTGAGGTGGTCTGTCAGGTAATAGATTTTTATTTGAAACCTTTAGTCCAGACCCTACCATCATACATAAAGCTGGGTTTACACACTGAGACTTTCTAGCGATCCAACCTGCGATCTCAACCTAGCCGGGATCGCTACAAAGTCTCTGGTGAGCTGTCAAACAGGGAGACCTGGCCAACGACCTAACAGCGATCCGGACCTGCAGAGCGACTAGCTGGTCGTTGGGGACGTGTCAAAAAAGCAGGTGAACTTCACCCGACTTCATTTAATGCCGCGCGGCTCTGTGTGCCGTGTAAATAAATAAATAATTAAAAAATCCGGCGTGCGGTCCCCCCCTATTTTAATACCAGCCAGATAAAGCCATACGGCTGCAGGCTGGTATTCTCAGGATGGGGAGCTCCACGTTATGGGGAGCCCCCCAGCCTAACAATATCAGCCAGCAGACGCCCAGAATTGCCGCATACATTAGATGCGACAGATCTGGGACTGTACCCGGCTCTTCCCGATTTGCCCTGGTGCGTTGGCAAGTTGGGGTAATAAGGAGTTATTGGCAGCCCATAGCTGCCAATAAGTCCAAGATTAACCATGTCAGGCGTCACCCCGAGATACCTTCCATGATTAATCTGTAAATTACAGTTAAAAAACACACACCCGAAAAATCCTTTATTAGAAATAAAAAACACTAACAAATTCCCTCATTACCAATTTATTACCCACAACAAAGCCCTCCTTGTCCGGCGTAATCCACGGTCCTCCAGCGTCGCATCCAGCTCTGCTGCATGCAGGTGACAAGAGCAGCAGAAGACACAGCCACTCCTGTCACCTCCACACAGCTAATGAAGAGAGCCGTGTGATCGGCTGAGCTGTCACTGAGGTTACCTGGATCCAGCGGTGGATGCAGCGGTGGCCGCGGGTAACCTCAGTGACAGTTCAGCTGATCGCGTTACTCACCTCATTTGCTGGTGATTTCCCCCCCTCTCTCATACTCACCGATCCCCGATCACCGGCGCTGCACGGCATTCACACTGCTCCGGCGGCTTTTCCTTTTTTGAAAAAGCCGGCCGCTCATTAAACAATCTTGTATTCCCTGCTTTCCCCGCCCACCGGCAAATGTGATTGGTTGCAGTGAGACACGCCCACACGCTGAGTGACAGCTGTGTCACTGCACCCAATCACAGCAGCCGGTGACACAATCCTTCACCGGTGACCGCTAATCAGGACGCTACACAGACAGAGCTGCGGAGTCGCTGTAAAGTCCCCTTTACACACTGAAACTTGCTAGCGATGCATGCTGCACAGCGGGAAACAAAGGACCTAGGAATGGTCCTGAACGATTTGTAGCGATCACAACTTCACAGCAGGGGCCAGGTCGCTGATAGGTTTCACACACTGCAATGTCGCTGGGGAGGTCGCTGTAACGTCACAAAACCGGTGACGTTACAGCGATGTCGTTTGCGATGTTGCAGTGTGTAAACCCAGCTTAAGAGACACCACCTTGGCATTGAGCCACTTTGATAACTTACAGTTACAAGGTGAAATGGTGATGGTTACTGCCGACGTGGAAAGTTTATATACTTCCATCAAGCATGAGGACGGTTTAAGGGCTGTGACTTGGTTTCTAAGGAATAGCAGCATCGAGCCATGACTAGTTGAATTGCTCTTGATATTGTTGGATTTCATTCTAAGACATAATTGTTTTTTGTTTAGGGACCAGGTTTATCTCCAGCTCCAGGGAACTGCAATGGGGGCGTCTTGTGCGCCCTCATTTGCAAATCTGTTCCTTGGGGCTTGGGAGAGGGATATCTTCATGAGTAACCCAATTGATCAGATAGACCGTATCCATCACTGGATACGGTATATTGATGATATATGGTTCATTTGGGAAGGGTCCCTAAAAGATTTGGATGATATGATGCTGAGATTGAACAACAACCAGCTCAATATTAAACTAACGTTTCAATGTGGCTCTAGGTTGAGCTTCCTGGACATCGATGTCAAAACTACCGCGGAAGGTTTCCTTGAAACTGATATCTTCAGAAAATCCACTTCTACCAACGCATATTTACATGCCCAGTCGTCTCATCCTAAGGGAACTATTAGAGGGATTCCAATTGGGCAAGTTTTGAGAGCAAAAAGAATTTGCTCTACAGAGGACAATTTTTGCAAGCAATCAAAGGATCTATACAGTCGATTTCGAAAGAGAGGGTATAGCCACCGGAATATTCGCAATGGCCTTAAAAGAGCAACACAAGTTTCCCGGAATGAACTGCTCTATAAACCATCAAATAAAGCAGTGGCTCCCAACAATGAGGTAAGGCTTATTACTAAATTTAATAGCCAGTGGACACGGTTGAGAGAAATTATTCAAACCCATTGGGGAGTGTTGTTTACTGATCCGATATTGACAAAGATCCTTCAATCTGAACCTAGGATCACGGCTCGCCGAAGTGCCAATCTCAGAGATCTACTGGTGAAGAGCCACTATTAACCAAGGAGCATAGGTCAGTCAGGTGAAATTAAAGGCTTCTTTCCTTGTGGTTTGTGCAAGGCATGTTTAAATTTAAGAAGAAGTAAGGAATTCTCTAATAGTGATCAACACGCACTTATAAAATCTTACACCAATTAACTTGCTCTTCCAAAGGTGTTGTGTATCACGCTACATGCCCTTGCAAGAAGGTATATGTTGGGATGACCACTAGAGAGCCTAAATTTTGTGTCAGGGAGCATGTACGTGATATCGAGAAGGCAAGAAATTCTAAATTTGATAAACAGCTAAAAACAATTGCCAGACATTTTAAACTATGGCATAATTGCGACGCCAGTAAACTCTCCATTATTGCCATTGATCAGGTCTCACTCGGTCAAAGCTCTGACACAAGTAGAGAGCAGATGGATATATAGATTGAATACAGTTGCACCAAAGGGTCTTAATGAGAATTTTGGTTTTGCGTCATTTTTATAGATATATATAGTATTTTTTAGATTTTATGAATTTTATGATTTTTTGTTATGTTTCATCAATTTTTGATTTTAATTGTCTTATTATCTCCTTTCACTGTAGTTGTGGCCGTTATTTTTATCTTGTCGGGGATTTGGATATGGACATGGATGTTGGAATTGAGAAAATCAATATTCGTGTTGCCCTATTGATTGCACTTTATATGTGTGTGTTTATTCCAGTGTTAGTTTTATATACAATATTTTATGTCTCACGTTAATTATGGATGTGTGCATATAATATGCGCATATATCTATAATTAATTATACATATAGTTTTATTTATATACACATTACTGTATCTGCATATTTGTACTTGCATAATTATTCATTTTCACATGACTAGCACAGTTTTCACTGCTTTTTGTGAATGTGTGTGTATGGGCTATACACATACATTCATAAGTTGTCACCTTTGCACATATAAGTGTATTTGCATAATTGTAATTTTAGTACTGTTTTACTGTGATATATATCTATCTTCACTTTTTCACCTTTTTTTGATTTGCTTTGTATACATTGCATATTTTGCACATTTTCATATATATATATTAAATATATGTGTACCTGTTTTCACGTATAAGGCATATGTTATGTACACCTTGTAGTTTTTATGTATTCCTATGTGGGTTCTCCCGTTTTTATGTGATCTTCATTTTATGGTTATATCCACTGTGGCAATACGGTCTATTACACTATATTAACTAAATCCCAACCTGGAGTCTGCGCGCATGCTCCAAAGCACGGCCGTGGGTTGACATGTCGGCGGCGACAGGAGCTGGAGCGCAGGCGCCGCCTCCATGACGGCAGCCGACGTTCTTTCTCCGCTATCCGCTGCCTTGTCTTCCCTGATTACGGCACTTGTGGAGGATGTATGCGCCGTGATGTGAGTCACCCGACATATCAGCTGACTGGCGATCAGCTGTTCACTGGCCACTGATGTATTCAAATACCATCCCCCTACCCTTCCAACACACGCTCCCTGAAGAAGTTCTCACGAAACGTACGTTGGAAGCGTGGGTATGGGACAGAGGTATTTTACGCTACTTATAAGCTGTTTATTCTTACTGTCACTGTGCTAAGATTTAGAACTTGTTTCAATTGCTCTATTCAGTGGTCTCCAGCTTTTTCTATGCGATGTTTGCACATTTCAATACTTATATTCTCCTTTATGGTTGCTCTGTGGTTTACTCTTATTTCACTTGAATCATACATGTAGTAAATATTTGAGCTCCCCCTGCTGGTTTGTTGCTGCTAGAGCCTGCAATTTGCACTTTATCCTCTTTCTATTGGGATAGAACAGCCCTGTATGTTTATCCAGGCTATTTAATGGGCACTTTGCACTTTCGTATGTATTTATAGACTCTTGGATATATTTATTGGACTTTTTCTATCCTAATTTATTGTATATCCTCCTCTGTCCTCCCGTCATATCTGTTGGCACCTTGTAACCGTATGTTTTTTAATGTGATTATAAATTGTTTAATAAAATTGTTAATTTTTGTGGCCTTATACTTAGTGTCTTTGTTGTATATATATTTCCAGTTTTTGGCCTATATTTATGTATTTAAAAAGGTATTTTGTGGTTGTTAAGCAAGGGCATGTGTCATAAGCTTTGCATGTACATGTCCTTGCCTTATAAGACACGGCCATTTTGCCTGTCGCCGCCATTATCTCTCTGCTGCGTGTGGGTGACAGTCACCGCTCCCGCTGCTGCTGCTGCTGTGTGCGCTGTAGAGATACAGTGCAATCTACACAACGCTTTAGGGATTAGGGACTACTGGTTATTTCAGCCCTTTTCAGGGCTGATTTACAGGCGTTCATAGCCATAGCTGCTAGGCAGGTCCATGCTAATGCTTTGCAGGGCTTTAGATAACAGCGTCTGGCTACCTCAGCTCAGGCAATTCCTTGCTGCATTTTTTCATTAGCAGGGATAGAAAGTGAGGCTTCCTTTGCTGTCCTGCTACTTACAGCACCCGTGCATTCTACCCACCTGCCCAATTTTGCCACGCTATTTTATTTCCCCAAAGAGCTGACACCTTTTGGGGCAGCCTAAAAGTTTTTGGATACTACGTTAGTGTTCCTTAGCTGTCCTGCTACCTACAGCACCTGTGCATTCTACCCACCTGCCCATTTTTGCCACACTATTTTATTTCCCCAAAGAGCTGACACTTTTTGTGGCATCCTAAAAGTGTCTGTAATACTAAGTTAGTGTTTCTTTGCTGTCCAGTGACCCACAGCACCCGAGCATTCTACCCACCTGCCCATTTTTGCCACGCTATTTTATTTCCCCAAAAAGCTGACACTTTTTGGGGCATCCTAAAAGTGTCTGGAATACTAAGTTAGTGTTCCTTAGCTGTCCTGCTACCTACAGCACCTGTGCATTCTACCCACCTGCCCATTTTTGCCACGTTATTTTATTTCCCCAAAGAGCTGACACTTTTTGTGGCATCCTAAAAGTGTCTGGAATACTAAGTTAGTGTTCCTTAGCTGTCCTGCTACCTACAGCACTTGTGCATTCTACCCACCTGCCCATTTTTGCCACACTATTTTATTTCCCCAAAGAGCTGACACTTTTTGTGGCATCCTAAAAGTGTCTGGAATACTAAGTTAGTGTTCCTTTGCTGTCCAGTGACCCACAGCACCTGTGCATTCTACCCACCTGCCCATTTTTGCCACGTTATGTTATTTCCCCAAAGAGCTGACACTTTTTGGGACATCCTGAAAGTGTCTGGAATGCGAAGTTAGTGTTTCTTTGCTTTCCTGCTACCTACAGCACCCGTGCATTCTACCCACCTGCCCATTTTTTAACACGCTATTTTATTTCCCCAAAGAGCTAACACTTTTTGGAGCATCCTAAAAGTGTCTGGAATACTAAGTTAGTGTTCCTTAGCTGTCCTGCTACCTACAGCACCTGTGGATTCTACCCACCTGCCCATTTTTGCCACGCCATTTTAATTCCCCAAAGAGCTGACACTTTTTGTGGCATCGTAACAGTGTCTGGAATACTAAGTTAGTGTTCCTTTGCTGTCCACTGACCCACAGCACCCGTGCATTCTACCCACCTGCCCATTTTTGCCACGCTATTTTATTTCCCAAGGAGCTGACACTTTTTCTGGCATCCTAAAAGTGTCTGGAATACTAAGTTATTGTACCTTTGCTGTCCAGTGACCCACAGCACCTGTGCATTCTACCCACCTGCCAATTTTTGCCACGTTATTTTATTTCCCCAAAGAGCTGACACTTTTTGGGGCATCCTGAAAGTGTCTGGAATACTAAGTTAGTGTTCCTTTGCTGTACACTGACCCAGAGCACCCATGCGTTCTACCCACCTGCCCATTTTTGCCACACTATTTTATTTCCCCAAAGAGCTGACACTTTTTGTGGCACCCTAAAAGTGTCTGGAATACTGTTAGTGTTCCTTTGCTGTTCACTGACCCACAGCCCCCGTGGATTCTACCCACATGCCCATTTTTGCCACGCTATTTTATTTCCCCAAAGAGCTAACAATTTTGTAGCATCCTAAAAGTGTCCGGAGTACTAAGTTAGTGTTCCTTTGCTGTCCAGTGACCCACAGCACCCGTGCATTCTACCCACTTGCCCATTTTTGCCACACAATTTTATTTCCCCAAAGAGCTGACACTTTTTGTGGCATCCTAAAAGTGTCTGGAATACTAAGTTATTGTTCCTTTGCTGTCCTGCTACCTACAGCACCTGTGCATTCTACCCACCTGCCCATTTTTGCCACGCTATTTTATTTCCCCAAAGAGCTGACACTTTTTGTGGCATCCTAAAAGTGTCTTGAATACTAAGTTAATGTTCCTTTGCTGTCCACTGACAGACAGCACCCATGCATTCTACCCACCTGCCCAGATTTTGCTACGCAATTCTAATTGCAAACTGTGCTACCACTGTTAGGGGCAGACTAAAATTGTCTGGGATACTACCTTAGTGTTTCTTTGGTGCCAATCACGGTACAGCACCTGTACATACTACACACCTGTCCATTTTTGCTACGCATTTCTAATTGCAAACTGTGCTGCCACTCGTAGGGGCATACTAAAATTGACTGGGATAGTCAGTGTTGGTTCTTCAGCTGTCAAGAAAGCTACACCACCTCTCCAATCTACACCACCTCTCCATTTTTGCTACCACATTTTAAGTGTCCAATCTTGTTGCTAACAAAATGAGTGGCAAAAGGACATATGATGGTGGAAAGGGGAACAGGCGTGATGGAAAAGGAAAAAAAGTTTCTGTCCGTGGGGTAGGTGGGAAAGCTACATTAACATCTGCTGAAGAAAGGCAAACTTCCAGCAAAAGTAAGATGTCTACTACTTTCCATGGACAATCGGATGTGCTACCTTTTTTTACGGAACCGAACAACTGTAACAAAGGTAGATGATGCACAAAAAAAGAACATGCTTGAATGGATCTCAAGTGCTCCAACAAGTGGCTGCTCCTCCACCTCAACTTCAACATCCAAAAAACAACAGTCCTCTGAGTTGTCACCCCAATCGCACTTGCTTGCTCCCAGCTCTCAAGTCTCCACCCGACGTGCAAAGTATGATGTAACAGAGATGGCTGAGTCTGCAGAGCTGTTCAGTCACACTATAGCCTGGGAATCAAAGGTCTGCTCCCAAACTACAGTGAGTACAGACCAGGAAATGGTCTGCAGTGATGCCAAGAAGCTTTGTGAGTCAGATTCAGGCCCTGATGACCAAGTTTCTGAGCATAATGTAGAACCTCATTCCCAAACTGTAACACCTGTTGGTGGAGACAATGAGGAACATACTGATGACGATGAGATGCAGATACCTGATTCGGATGACAACTTAACTATTCAGTCAGGGCAGGAAGAGGTTAGGTCTGAGGGCGAGGGGAGTGCAAACACAACGGTTGATGATGAAGTTCTAGATCCCACTTACTGTCAACCCACAGTCAGGCACTCGAGGAGGTCACCAGAAGCGGTGGAGGAGGATGCGACTGACGACGAAGTTACCTTGCGCCTTCCTAGACAGAGTCGGAGTACTGGTAGCATATCTACAACTGCATCCTCAGCCACCACTCTGCCTCTGAGCACTAGTCGGGGTGGCTCAGCAGGTCGCATGTCCTCTAAGCCTTGCCTAGCCTGGTCCTTTTTTGACATAGCAAAAGATCGCCCAAATCATGTGATCTGTAAAATTTGTCGTGAATCTGTTAGTAGAGGCAAAAACCTCAGCAGTTTGACAACTTCTTCCATGAATTGTCATATCAATAAATATCATATGTCCCAGTGGGAAGCTCACTGTGCTGTAATGTGGCCTAGCGGAGTGGACCATCCACCGCCTGCCCCTTCCAGTGCATCCTCACGCTCTTCATCTTCTATGACTGTGGGGACAGCTGTCACACCTGGTTTTCCACACACACCTTCCACCACTGTACCCGCAACAGGCAGTTTACTTGGTAGGTCGTCAGTTGGTTTGGAAGAGGAAACAAGTGCGTGTGTACAGCTCTCTCAGATATCGATAGCACCAACGTTGGATGAAGGCAACATCATGTCTACGCCTGCACTTTCCTCACAAACCTGCATTTTTCCAGGGACACACTACTCACCACCGTCTACACACAGCAGCCAGATCTCTGTCCCTCAGATGTAGACAACTAAAAGGCCATTTCCTGCAACCCATGACAAAGCTAAGAGGTTGACATTATCCCTCTGTAAGCTCTTAGCTACCGAAATGCTGCCTTTCCGCCTGGTGAACACACAGGATTTTCGAGACCTTATGTCTGTCGCTGTGCCCCAGTACCAGATGCCCAGTCGCCACTACTTCTCTAAGAAAGGTGTGCCTGCGTTACAACTGGTCTGTACTCACTGTAGCTTGAGAGCATACCTCTGATTCCAAGTCTATAGTGTGACTGAACAGCTCTGCAGACTCAGCCATCTCTGTTCCACCATACTGTGCAGGGCGGATGGAGACTTGAGAGCTGAGAGAAAGCAAGTGTGATTGGGATGACAACTCAGAGGTTTTTTTTTTGGATGCGGTAGTTGAGGTAGAGGAGAGGGCACTTGTTGGAGCACTTGAAATCCATTCAAGCATGGGTTTTTTTGTGCATCATCTACCTTTCTTACAGTTGTTCGGGTCCATTAACCCCTTCAGCCCCCGGGCACTTTCCGTTTTTGCGTTTTTGTTTTTTGCTCCCCTTCTTCCGAGAGGCGTAACTTTTTTATTTTTCCATCAATCTTGCCATATGAGGGCTTGTTTTTTGCGGGACGAGTTGTCCTTTTAAAAGAAACCATAAGTTTTACCATATAGTGTACTGGAAAACGGCAAAAAAATTCCAAGTGCGGAAAAATTGCAAAAAAAGTGGGATTGTACAATAGTTTTTGGGATATTTTATTCACCGTGTTCACTATATGGTAAAACTGATGTGTGGGTATGATGCCTCAGGTCGGTGCGAGTTTATAGACACCAAACATGTATAGGTTTACTTGTATCTAAGGGGTTAAAAAAAATTCACAAGCTTGTCTGAAAAACGTGGCGCACGTTTTGCGCCATTTTCCAAAACACATAGCGTTCTCATTTTTCAGGATCTGAGGCTCAGTGTGGCTTATTTTTTGCGTCTCGACCTGACGTTCTTAACGGTACTATTTTTGCGCAGATGCTACGTTTTGATCGCCTGTTATTGCATTTTGCGCAAAATTTGCGGCGACCAAAAAACGTAATTTTGGCGTTTGGAATTTTTTTGCCGCTACGCCGTTTACTGATCAGATTCATTGATTTTATATTTTGATAGATCGGGCATTTCTGAACGTGGCGATACCAAATATGTGTGTATTTTTTATTTTTTTAACCCTTTAATTTTCAATGGGGTGAAAGGGGGGTGATTTGAACTTTTAGGTTTTTTTATTTTTTTTTAATTTTTTAAAACTTTTTTTTACTTTTTTTTTTTATTTTACTAGTCCCCCTAGGGGGCTATTGCGATTAGCAATCCGATCGCTCTGCACTATCTGCAGATCTCAGCTACAGAGCTGAGAACTGCAGATTTGCTGCTTCACTTTCAATGCCGGCTGTATTCCGGCATTGAGAGGAAGTGACTCATGTTAGCCACAGGCGTCATCACATGACCCTGTGCTACCATGGCAACCGCCAAAAGTCACGTGATCATGTCACGTGACTTCCGGCGGGGGCGGGGTAAGTCACTGTCATGGTGGCGCCCATATACATATCGCTGCCAAGACTTTGGCAGCGAAATGTAAGGGGTTAATAGCCGCGGGTGGAAGCGATTCCACCCTCGGCTAGCAGGCACACATATCAGCTGTTGATAACAGCAGATATGTGCGCGTCTCGCCGCCGCCGACCGGCGGCAGGGGGCGGGGCTTACCGGCACACGATCCATGACGTATCTAGTACGTCATGGGTCGTTAAGGGGTTAAAAAGGAATCACTTTGGATTGTCCATGGAAAGTAGTAGACATCTTACTTTTGCTGGAAGGTGGCATATCTTCAGCAGATGTTAATGTAGGTTTGCCACCTTCCCCACGGACAACAACTTTTTTCCTTTTCCAACACGCCTGTTCCCCTTTCCACCAGCATCTGCCATTTTGCCACTCATTTTGATAGCAACAAGATTGTCCACTTAAAATGTGGTAGTAAAAATTGAGAGGTGGTGTAGATTGCAGAGGTGGTCTAGCTTTATTGACAGAAGAAGAAACAACACTGACTATCCCTGACAATGCAACTATGGCCCTTAAACTGCAGCACAGTTTGCTATTATAATAGCTTAGTATAAATGAGCTTGAGGGTGCAATGCAGAAGTGCTGAAAATTTTTTGGCACCAGTGGGACACTAATGGAGTCCAACAGCCACTTTTAGGATGCCACTAAGTTTCTTCAGTGTTTGCTATTATAAGAACTTAGTATAAATGAGCTTGAGGGTACAATGCAGAGGTGCTGTAAATTGCTTGTCACCAGTGGGACACTAATGGAGTCCAACAGCCACTTTTTTGATGCCACTACGTTTCCTCAGTGTTTGCTATTATAATAGCTTAGTAAAAATGAGCTTGAGGGTGCAATGCAGAGGTGCTGGAAATTTCTTGGCACCAGTGGGACACTAATGGAGTCCAACAGCCACTTTTAGGATGCCACTAAGTTTCCTCAGTGTTTGCTATTATAAGAACTTAGTATAAATGAGCTTGAGGGTGCAATGCAGAGGTGCTGGAAATTGCTTGGCACCAGTGGGACAATAATGGAGTATAGCAGCCACTCTTTGGATGGCACTAACTGGCAGCACTCTGCAATTAAAATGGCTTTGCAAAAAAGGGCAGGAGGGGAGAATGCAGAGGTGGTGGGACTTGCTTGGCACAAGTGGCACAATAATGGAGTATAGCAGCCACTCTTTGGATGGCACTAACTGGCAGCATTCTGCAATTCAAATGGCTTTACAAAAAAGGGCAGGAGGGTACAGTGGCCGGGTTGTGGGTCAGTATAGAGGAAAGGAAGCCTCACTTTCTATCCCTCCTAATGGTGAAATGCAGCAAGGAATTCCCTGAGTTTAGCTACACAGACGCTGTTATCTGAAGCTGTAAAAAGCGTTTCCACGGACCTGACTGTCACATATGGCTCTGAGCCAGCTGTAATTAGCCCTTAAAAGGGCTGAAATAAACTTCTGTCCCTAATGAGTAGAGCGCTGTGTGTATAGCGTACACAGCAGGATCGGCGACAGGAGCTGCATGAGAGGTGACTGACACCCAGCCACAGAAGGCAGATAATGGCGTGTTGGGGGAAAATGTCCGTTTTTATAATACAATGACATGTGACATGAACATCCTAAGACACATGCCCTTGCTTCTCTAGCAAAAGGTACACTTAGCCGTGTGTGTGTCTGGGATTGGCTGACATGCTGGCCCACCCCACTACATGCGCGCTTAGGGAAGGAAGAAAAAAAAAATGGCGATGGCCATTATCCCAGCAGCAGTGATCTAAACGCGCAGCCCCCCGCACACTATACGCTGAAATTTGATAATAATGTGAATCACAGAGTGACACACTATTACAGTGAAAAGCCAGCTAGTAATTAGCTTGGCTTTTTGCTGATAGAACCGTTCTTGAACGTAACTCGAACTAACGAACTTTTAGCAAAAAGCTCGATTTTTAGGCTATGTGCGCACGCCGCGTTTTTTTGACGCTGCGTTTTTGTGCGTTTTTGGCCTATAAAAACGCACAAAAACGCACCCGCGTCGAAAAAACGCGTCAAAAACGCATGCGTTTTTACCGTGATTTGGTGCGTTTTTGGCTGCGTTTTGCTGCGTTTTTGATTTCTGCGTTTTGCTGCGTTTTTCCAATGCATTGCATGGGCGGAAAATGCAGAAAAATGCAGGAAAGAATTGACATGTCCATTTTTTTTTTCAAGCTCAAAAACGCAGCTTAAAAAAAAAGTTGTGTGCGGACAGCAAACATGAAAACTCATAGACTTTGCTGGGGAAGCAAAGTCATGCAGTTTTGAGGCCAAAAACACACTCGAAAAACGCACAAAAACGCCGCGAAAAATGCACTGTGCGCACATAGCCTTAGTTCTATCTAGAACAGCCCCCAAAATCACTCGAACCGCGAACTGGAGAACCACGAACCACGAAGCGCGCTCAACTCTAATGATGACTACTGGGTAGCCACACTCTAAGATCCCCGGTACAAGTCGAAATTTTGTAAAATAATTCCAGCCATAGAAAGGGACGCACATATGCAGGAGTATCCGCAGAAGCTGTTACGCAATCTTAGCTCGGCTTTTCGACAAAGAAGTCTGACACATAGTCAACGGCTGGAGAGGATGATACAGGAGTATCTCCAAATGAACATCGATGCCATGACTTTTCAACTGGAGCCTTGCTCATTTTTGGCTTCCAATCTTGAAAAATAGTTTGAGCTTGCCACTTACGCCTTGGAAATCTTGTCATGTCCCGCTGCCAGCGTTGTCTCTGAACATGTCTTTAGTAGAGTTGAGCGCGGTTCGTGGTTCGAAGTTCTCCAGTTCTAGGCTCGAGTGATTTTGGGGGCTGTTCGAGATCGAACTAGAACTTGAGCTTTTTGCAAAAGCTCGATAGTTCTAGATACGTTCGAGAACGGTTCTAGCAGCAAAAAGCAGAGCTTTTTACAGCTACAGTGTGCAGGAGCCATCGCTGGCAGCCTGCCAGAAGCTGGTAACCAAGATAAACATCGGGTATCCAACCAAAGCGCTTTGGTTAGTAACCCGATGTTTATCCTAGTTACGTGCAGGAAGCCCACACTTCCCCGCTCAGCTCGCTCCGCCCCCTCCTGCCCGCGGCATGTACACATACACACACACACACACACACACTCTCTCTGCACACATGGCCCCGCTCGGCTTACCTGCGGTGATGAAGTCCCGCCATCCCGACCTCAGCGCTGTCACTGTCCTCCATGGCCGCCGCTTGTCACATCACCTCTCGCTTCCGACCCGAGACTGACTAGCGGTGACGTCACGGGCCTCTCGCGATATTTGGCTGTGAAGGCGCCGGTCATTGAGCTCAGTGACAGGGGCTGTCAGTGTGCTGGAGATCAGCGCAGGTAATGTACCTCGCTGACAGCAGCACTTGTCATGTCCTGCAGTGACCTGGGCTGACCCATTGATGTTAGCTCAGGTCACTGCACTGCTCTCCCAGCCAATGGGGAACATTCTGCTCTTTATTGACTGGGACAGTGTGGATCGTCATGGCAACCCCTTGGATTACACCAGACCTGGATTTGTTTTTCATTCTAATAAATTGGTTAAAGAGGGAATGTTTTGGGGAGTGTTTTTTCAAATAAAAATGTGTTTGTCGTCTATTTTTTTTCATTACTGACTGGGTTGGTGATGTCGGGTATCTGATAGACGCCTGACCTCACCAACCCCAGGGCTTGATGCCAGGTGACATTACACATCTGGTATTAACCCCATATATTACCCCGTTTGCCACCGCACCAGGGCGCGGGATGAGCTGGGGCGAAGCACCAGGATTGGCGCATCTAATGGATGCGCCACTTCTGGGGCGACTGCGGCCTGCTATTTTTAGGCTGGGGAGAGTCCAATAACCATGGACCTCCCTAGTCTGAGAATATCAGGCCCCAGCTGTCTGCTTTACCTTGGCTGGTGATCCAATTTTGGGGGACCCCTACGTGTTTTTTTTTTTTAATTATTTATTTAATTTAAAATAACAGCGTGGGGTGCCCTCAGTTTTGGATTACCAGCCAAGGTGAGGTTGCCAGCTGTGGTCTGCAGGCTGCAGCCGTCTGCTTTACCCTAGCTGGCTACAAAACTGGGGGAAACCTACGTCATTTTTTTTTTCATTTTTTGGCTAAATACAAAGCTAAGCACCCCTTAGTGCCACATGAAAGGCACCAAAGGGTGCTCCACTTTTTCTCCACTTTTTCTCCATTTTTTCTCCACTTTTTCTCCATTTTTTCTCCACTTTTTCTCCATTTTTTTCTCCATTTTTTCTCCACTTTTTCTCCATTTTTTTCTCCTTTTTTTCTCCACTTATTCTCCATTTTTTCTCCACTTATACTCCACTTTTTCTCCACTTTTACTCCACTTATTCTCCACTTTTTCTCCACTTTTACTCCACTTTTTCTCCACTTTTTCTCCACTTTTTCTCCATTTTTTCTCCACTTATTCTCCATTTTTTATCCACTTATTCTCCACTTTTTCTCCACTTTTTCTCCACTTTTTCTCCACTTTTTCTCCATTTTTTCTCCACTTTTTCTCCACTTTTTCTCCACTTTTTCTCCATTTTTTTCTCCACTTTTTCTCCACTTTTTCTCCACTTTTTCTCCATTTTTTTCTCCACTTTTTCTCCACTTTTTCTACATTTTTTCTCCACTTTTTCTCCATTTTTTTCTCCATTTTTTCTCCACTTTTTCTCCACTTTTTCTCCATTTTTTTCTTCACTTATTCTCCATTTTTTCTCCACTTATTCTCCACTTTTTCTCCACTTTTACTCCACTTTTTCTCCACTTTTTCTCCATTTTTTTCTCCACTTTTTCTCCCCTTTTTCTCCACTTCTTCTCCATTTTTTCTCCACTTATTCTCCATTTTTTCTCCACTTATTCTCCACTTTTTCTCCACTTTTTCTCCATTTTTTCTCCACTTTTTCTCCACTTTTTCTCCACTTTTTCTCCACTTTTTCTCCATTTTTTTCTCCACTTTTTCTCCACTTTTTCTACATTTTTTCTCCACTTTTTCTACATTTTTTTCTCCACTTTTTCTCCACTTTTTCTACATTTTTTTCTCCACTTTTTCTCCATTTTTTCTCCACTTTTTCTCCATTTTTTCTCCACTTATTCTCCATTTTTTCTCCACTTATTCTCCACTTTTTCTCCACTTTTTCTCCACTTTTTCTCCATTTTTTCTCCACTTTTTCTCCACTTTTTCTCCACTTTTTCTCCATTTTTTTCTCCACTTTTTCTCCACTTTTTCTCCACTTTTTCTCCATTTTTTTCTCCACTTTTTCCCCACTTTTTCGACATTTTTTCTCCACTTTTTCTCCATTTTTTTCTCCATTTTTTCTCCACTTTTTCTCCACTTTTTCTCCATTTTTTTCTCCTTTTTTTCTCCACTTATTCTCCATTTTTTCTCCACTTATTCTCCACTTTTTCTCCACTTTTACTCCACTTTCTCTCCAATTTTTCTCCATTTTTTTCTCCACCTTTTCTCCACTTTTTCTCCATTTTTTCTCCACTTTTTCTCCACTTTTTCTCCATTTTTTCTCCACTTATTCTCCATTTTTTCTCCACTTATTCTCCTTTTTTTCTCCACTTTTTCTCCACTTTTTCTACATTTTTTCTCCATTTTTTCTACATTTTTTTCTCCATTTTTTCTCCACTTTTTCTCCACTTTTTCTCCATTTTTCTTCCCCTTTTTTTCTCCACTTATTCTCCATTTTTTCTCCACTTATTCTCCACTTATTCTCCATTTTTTCTACACTTATTCTCCACTTTTTCTCCACTTTTACTCCACTTTTTCTCCACTTTTTCTCCACTTTTTCTCCATTTTTTCTCCACTTATTCTCCATTTTTTCTCCACTTATTCTCCACTTTTTCTACACTTTTCTCCACTTTTTCTCCATTTTTTCTCCACTTTTTCTCCACTTTTTCTCCACTTTTTCTCCACTTTTTCTCCATTTTTTTCTCCACTTTTTCTCCACTTTTTCTCCATTTTTTCTCCACTTTTTCTCCACTTTTTCTCCACTTTTTCTCCATTTTTTTCTCCACTTTTTCTCCACTTTTTCTACATTTTTTCTCCACTTTTTCTCCACTTTTTCTCCACTTTATCTACATTTTTTCTCCACTTTTTCTCCATTTTTTTCTCCATTTTTTCTCCACTTTTTCTCCACTTTTTCTCCATTTTTTTCTCCACTTTTTCTCCATTTTTTTCTCCACTTTTTCTACATTTTTTCTCCACTTTTTCTCCATTTTTTTCTCTATTTTTTCTCCACTTTTTCTCCACTTTTTCTCCACTTTTTCTCTATTTTTTTCTCCACTTTTTCTCCACTTTTTCTCCACTTTTTCTCCATTTTTTTCTCCACTTATTCTCCATTTTTTCTCCACTTATTCTCCACTTTTTCTCCACTTTTTCTCCATTTTTTCTCCACTTTTTCTCCACTTTTTCTCCACTTTTTTCTCCATTTTTTTCTCCACTTTTTCTCCACTTTTTCTCCACTTTTTCTCCATTTTTTTCTCCATTTTTTCTCCACTTTTTCTCCACTTTTTCTCCGTTCTTTTTCTATGGTCGGTCTACCCATTAGCTCTGCCATGCATACTGTAGCTCTACACCTACTGCACATGTTACTTTATGATTGACATCTCTTTCGTACCAGAGCTGTCTAAGCCTACTCTGACCCCATATTTGTCATTACTATGTTGTCCTTGTACTGTATTATGACATTTGTATCATGTGTTTCATTTCTTGCTGTGTTGCAATTTTTTTGCTGCATCCCAATTGTACCTCTACATTGTTCGTGTTTATGTTATTGTTCTCTCACTCTTATGTGATACTGATTATTGTCATTTTTCATGATTACATGCAGATAAGTCCAATCTGACGAAGGCTCAGGCCGAAACGTCATTTGTAACTTGTTTTGGACAAAAACATATATGCTTATGAAAAAATTTTTTTTCTTAATACGGACCAATAAAGAGTGATTTTGCATTACTATCCGTTGTGACTTACTGACTTAGTCTGGGAGATTTAGAGTTACTCACTAATTTTATCTAATATTACCTCTGAGCACCTATATACCAGTGAGCAGAGCTTCCTCTACAGTAGTTCTTCTGATTAGGCACGCCCTTACCTCATGAGCAGGGCATTGCAGCTTTGGTAGCAACCATTACGACATGGACTCTGCTGCTGTGGACCCGAGAAGAGTGAGTGCAGATTCATTGCACCCACACTCCTCACATGAAGGGTCCGCACTCCTAGAAAATGGGGGATACGTTCCCTGAGTGTCTCCCCCCCATATTCTAGACGGTCCAGAGTCGTCGTGGGACCCCTTTATTTTTTTTCTTACAATAAATTGGTGAAAGAGGAAATGTTTTGGGGACTGTTTTTTCAAATAAATTTCTTTTGTCGATTTTTTTTTTTTTTGTTAGTACTGACAGTTTATGATGTTGGGTATCTAATAGACGCCATGACATCACAAACTGCTGGGCTTGATCTCAGGTTACTTTACAGCTAGTATCAACTTGATTTATTACCCCGTTTGCCACTGCACCAGGGCACGGGATGAGCTGGGGTGAAGCGCCAGGATTGGCGCATCTGGTGGATGCGCCACGTCTGGGGTGCCTGCGGCCTGCTATTTTTAGGCTGTGAAGGCCCAATAACTATGGACCTTCCCACCCTGAGAATACCAGACCACAGCTGTCCGCTTTACCTTGGCTGGTGATCCAATTTGCGGGGGACCCTACTTTTATTGTGTAATTATTAATATTTATAAAATAATTATAAAAAAAGAGCCTGAGGGGACCTCCACATTGGATCCCCAACCACGGTAAAGCTGCCAGCTGTGGTTTTCAGGCTACAGCCGTCTGCTTTACCCTAGCTGGCTATCAAAAATGGGGGGACCCAACGTCATTTTTTTTTTAACTATTTTTTAAATAGAAAAAATTAATGGGCTTCCCTGTATTTTGATTGCCAACCAAGGTAACGGCAGGCAGATGGGGGTGGCAACCCATAGGTGTCTGCTTTAGCTGCGCTGAGAATCAAAAATACCGCGGAGCGCTACGTCATTTTTTTAAAGATTTATTTTTACAGCACTGTGATGTCCAGCAATCAAAATACAGGGAAGCCCATTTTATTTTTAGTTATTTAAATAAATAATTAAAAAAAATATATATGGGCTCCCGCTGCATTTTTTGTATTGCTAGCTAAGGGTAATCCAAGCAGCTACTGGATGCTAACCCCCACTGCTTGGTGTTACCTTCACTGGCAATGGAAAATCCAGGGAAGCATTTTTTATTTTTTTTGCCAAAAAACTGCAAAAAAAGGACGTGAGCTTCGCCATTTTTTTGTATGCTAGCCAGGTATAGCAGGCAGGTGCTGGAAGAGTTGGATACAGCGCCAGAAGATGGCGCTTCTATGAAAATGCCATTTTCTGAGGCGGCTGCAGACTGAAATTCGCAGCAGTGGGGCCCAGAAAGCTCAGGCCAACCTGTGCTGCGGATTCTAATCTCCAGCTGCCTAGTTGTACCTGGCTGGACACAAAAATGGGGCGAAGCCTACGTCATTTGTTTTCTAATTATTTCATGAAATTCATGAAATAATAAAAAAAGGGCTTCCCTTTATTTTTGGTTCCCAGCCGGGTACAAATAGGCAACTGGGGGTTGGGGGCAGCCGTACCTGCCTGCTGTACCTGGCTAGCATACAAGAATAGGGCGAAGCCCACATAATTTTTTCAGGGGGCAAAAAACTTCTGCATACAGTCCTGGATGGAGTATGCTGAGCTTTGTAGTTCTGCAGCTGCTGTCTGTCTGTATGGAGAAGAGCAGACAGCAGCTGCACAGCTACAAGGCTCAGCATACTCCATCCAGGACTGTATGCAGAATTTTTTTGCCCACCAAAAAAATGACGTGGGCTTCGCTATATTTTTGTATGCTAGCCAGGTACAGCAGGCAGCCACGGGCTGCCTCCAACCCCCAGTTGCCTATTTGTACCCGGCTGGGAACCAAAAATATAGGGAAGCCCTTTTTTTTTAATTATTTCACTTATTTAATGAAATAATTAAAAAATAAATGACGTGGGCTTCGCCCCATTTTTGTGTCCAGCCGGGTACAACTATTCAGCTGGGGATTGGAATCCGCAGCACAGGTTAGCCCGAGGTTTCTGGGCGCCTATGCTGCGGATTTCAGTCTGCAGCCGTCCCAGAAAATGGCGCTCTCATAGAAGCGCCATCATCTGGCGCTGTATCCAACTCTTCCAACAGCCCTGGAGCCGGGTGGCTTGTTGGGTAATCATGAGTTAATACTGGCTTTGTTTTACTAGCCAGTATTAAGCCAGAGATTCTTAATGTCAGGCACGTTTGACCCGGCCATTAAGAATCTCCAATAAAGGGTTAAAAAAAAACACCACACAGAGAAAAAATACTTTAATAGAAATAAATACACAGACACATTAGAGACTCCATCTTTATTACCCCCTGTCATCCCTCCACGATCCTGCTCTTCTGTCTTCTTTCTTTCTAGTGTAGTAGTAGTGACGATTGTAGTGAGGATAAGGTTCACCAGCTCATCACTTGGGGCTGGCGAACCTCATCCTCAGTACAATCCTCACTAGTGTAGTAGTAGTGACGATTGTAGTGAGGATGAGGTGCACCAGCTCATCACTTGGGGCTGGGGAACCTTATCCTCAGTACAATCCTCACTACAATCGGGAAGCAGCGTGCAGCCTTCACTCCGTGAGTGATCAGTGCTGGCTGTCAGCGGTAACGCTGACAGACGCGTTACCATAGCAACGGTGCTCTCGGAGCCGCGGTTAGCGGTGACGTCACCGCTAACTGCGTTGCTATGGCAACGGTGATCTCCGTTAATGATCGGCTGTGTCAGCCGGTCCCTAACGGAACGGGGAGTCGACCGTGTGCTAGAGCATGTCGCCGGTACACGGCGATACACATATGTGCACCGTGTACCGGAGAGATGCACTCGCAGGTCCTACATGACGTGTCATAGTCATGTGACCAGTCTGTAGCCAATGAGATAATAGCCACGTGACTGGTCACATGGCTATTTTGACGTCACGATAGGTCCTGCATCTCTGCTGGCAGTGCCGTCACCGGGAGGATTCAGCGATCATCGGATGGAATAGCGGCAGGAGACAGAGTGCAGAAGGGATCGCGAGGACCGGTAAGTGTTATGGCAATGTTTATTAACTGTTTGTGTACATTTATAATGCATTTTTATGTGTTTGTGATTGCCTCCCATTATAGCCTATTGGCTCGAGTTCGGTTCGTCGAACGTTCGGCGAGCCGAACTCGAACGGGACCTCCGTTCGGCGAACCGACCTCGAGCCGAACCAGGACCGGTTTGCTCATCTCTAGTCTTTAGTGCTGCTGGGTGTGTGCTGACAGATAAGCGCACGCGTCTGTCCAGTAGAGTTGAGCGCGGTTCGCGGTTCGAGGTTCTCCAGTTCTAGGCTCGAGTGATTTTGGGGGCTGTTCGAGATCGAACTAGAACTCGAGCTTTTTGCAAAAGCTCGATAGTTCTAGATACGTTCGAGAACTTTTCTAGCAGCAAAAAGCAGGGCTTTTTACAGCTACAGTGTGCAGGAGCCATCGCTGGCAGCCTGCCAGAAGCTGGTAACCAAGATAAACATCGGGTATCCAACCAAAGCGCTTTGGTTAGTAACCAGATGTTAATCCTAGTTACGTGCAGGAAGCCCACACTTCCCCGCTCAGCTCCCTCCGCCCCCTCCTGCCCGCGGCATGTACACATACATACATACACACACACACACACACACACACACACACATACACACACACACACACACGGTCCCGCTCGGCTTACCTGCGGTGATGAAGTCCCGCCATCCCGACCTCAGTGCTGTCACTGTCCTCCATGGCCGCCGCTTGTCACATCACCTTCTCTCGCTTCCGACCCGAGACTGACTAGCAGTGACGTCACAGGACTCTCGCGATACTTGGTGTGAAGGCGTCGGTCATTGAACTCAGTGACAGGGGCTGTCAGTGTGCTGGAGATCAGCGCAGGTAATGTACCTCGCTGACAGCAGCACTTGTCATGCCCTGCAGTGACCTGGGCTGACCCATTGATGTTAGCTCAGGTCACTGCACTGCTCTCCCAGCCAATGGGGAACATTCTGCTCTTCATTGACTGGGACAGTGTGGATCGTCATGGCAACCCCTTGGATTACACCAGACCTGGATTTGTTTTTCATTCTAATAAATTGGTTAAAGAGGGAATGTTTTGGGGAGTGTTTTTTCAAATAAAAATGTGTTTGTCGTCTATTTTTTTTCATTACTGACTGGGTTGGTGATGTCGGGTATCTGATAGACGCCTGACCTCACCAACCCCAGGGCTTGATGCCAGGTGACATTACACATCTGGTATTAACCCCATATATTACCCCGTTTGCCACCGCACCAGGGCGCAGGATGAGCTGGGGCGAAGCACCAGGATTGGCGCATCTCATGGATGCGCCACTTCTGGGGCGACTGCGGCCTGCTATTTTTAGGCTGGGGAGAGTCCAATAACCATGGACCTCCCTAGTCTGAGAATATCAGGCCCCAGCTGTCTGCTTTACCTTGGCTGGTGATCCAATTTTGGGGGACCCCTACGTGGTTTTTTTTTTTAAATTATTTAATTTAAAATAACAGCGTGGGGTACCCTCAGTTTTGGATTACCAGCCAAGGTGAGGTTGCCAGCTGTGGTCTGCAGGCTACAGCCGTCTGCTTTACCCTAGCTGGCTACAAAACTAGGGGGAACCCTACGTCATTTTTTTTTCATTTTTTGGCTAAATACAAAGCTAAGCACCCCTTAGTGCCACATGAAAGGCACCAAAGGGTGCTCCACTTTTTCTCCACTTTTTCTCCATTTTTTCTCCACTTTTTCTACATTTTTTCTCCACTTTTTCTCCATTTTTTTCTCCATCTTTTCTCCACTTTTTCTCCACTTTTTCTCCACTTTTTCTCCATTTTATTCTCCATTTTTTCTCCACTTTTTCTCCACTTTTTCTCCACTTTTTCTCCATTTTTTTCTCCATTTTTTCTCCACTTATTCTCCATTTTTTCTCCACTTTTTCTCCACTTTTTCTCCACTTTTTCTCCATTTTTTTCTCCACTTTTTCTCCACTTTTTCTCCACTTTTTCTCCACTTTTTCTCCACTTTTTCTCCATTTTTTTCTAAACTTTTTCTCCACTTTTTTCTCCACTTTTTCTCCACTTTTTCTCCACTTTTTCTCCATTTAGTTCTCCACTTTTTCTCCACTTTTTCTCCACTTTTTCTCCATTTTTTTCTAAACTTTTTCTCCACTTTTTTCTCCACTTTTTCTCCACTTTTTCTCCATTTATTTCTCCATTTTTTCTCCACTTTTTCTCCACTTTTTCTCCATTTTTTTCTCCATTTTTTCTCCACTTTTTCTCCACTTTTTCTCCACTTTTTCTCCATTTTTTTCTCCATTTTTTCTCCACTTTTTCTCCACTTTTTCTCCACTTTTTCTCCATTTTTTCTCCACTTTTTCTCCACTTTTTCTCCACTTTTTCTCCACTTTTTCTCCATTTTTTTCTCCACTTTTTCTCAACTTTTTCTCCACTTTTTCTCCACTTTTTCTCCACTTTTTCTCCATTTTTTGTCCACTTTTTCTCCACTTTTTCTCCACTTTTTCTCCATTTTTTCTCCACTTTTTCTCCACTTTTTCTCCACTTTTTCTCCATTTTATTCTCCATTTTTTCTCCACTTTTTCTCCACTTTTTCTCCACTTTTTCTCCATTTTTTTCTCCATTTTTTCTCCACTTATTCTCCACTTTTTCTCCACTTTTTCTCCACTTTTTCTCCACTTTTTCTCCATTTTTTTCTCCACTTTTTCTCCACTTTTTCTCCACTTTTTCTTCACTTTTTCTCCATTTTTTTCTCCACTTTTTCTCCACTTTTTTCTCCACTTTTTCTCCACTTTTTCTCCACTTTTTCTCCATTTATTTCTCCATTTTTTCTCCACTTTTTGTCCACTTTTTCTCCATTTTTTTCTCCATTTTTTCTCCACTTTTTCTCCACTTTTTCTCCACTTTTTCTCCACTTTTTCTCCATTTTTTTCTCCATTTTTTCTCCACTTATTCTCCATTTTTTCTCCACTTTTTCTCCAATTTTTCTCCACTTTTTCTCCACTTTTTCTCCACTTTTTCTCCATTTTTTTCTCCATTTTTTTCTCCACTTTTTCTCCACTTTTTCTCCACTTTTTCTCCATTTTTTTCTCCATTTTTTCTCCACTTTTTCTCCACTTTTTCTCCACTTTTTCTCCACTTTTTCTCCACTTTTTCTCCATTTTTTTCTCCACTTTTTCTCAACTTTTTCTCCACTTTTTCTCCACTTTTTCTCCACTTTTTCTCAATTTTTCTCCACTTTTTCTCCACTTTTTCTCCACTTTTTCTCCACTTTTTCTCCATTTTTTCTCCACTTTTTCTCCACTTTTTCTCCACTTTTTCTCCATTTTTTTCTCCACTTTTTCTCCACTTTTTCTCCACTTTTTCTCCATTTTTTTCTCCATTTTTTCTCCACTTTTTCTCCATTTTTTCTCCACTTTTTCTCCGTTCTTTTTCTATGGTCGGTCTACCCATTAGCTCTGCCATGCATACTGTAGCTCTACACCTACTGCACATGTTACTTTATGATTGACATCTCTTTCGTACCAGAGCTGTCTAAGCCTACTCTGACCCCATATTTGTCATTACTATATTGTCCTTGTACTGTATTATGACATTTGTATCATGTGTTTCATTTCTTGCTGTGTTGCAATTTTTTTGCTGCATCCCAATTGTACCTCTACATTGTTCGAGTTTATGTTATTGTTCTCTCACTCTTATGTGATACCGATTATTGTCATTTTTCATGATTACATGCAGATAAGTCCAATCTGACGAAGGCTCAGGCCGAAACGTCATTTGTAACTTGTTTTGGACAAAAACATATATGCTTATGAACAAATTTTTTTTCTTAATACGGACCAATAAAGAGTGATTTTGCATTACTATCCGTTGTGACTTACTGACTTAGTCTGGGAGATTTAGAGTGCCGAGGTTACTCACTAATTTTATCTATTATTACCTCTGAGCACCTATATACCAGTGAGCAGAGCTTCCTCTACAGTAGTTATCCTGATTAGGCATGCCCTTACCTCATTAGCAGGGCATTGCAGCTTTGGTAGCAACCATTACGACATGGACTCTGCTGCTGTGGACCCGAGAAGAGTGAGTGCAGATTCATTGCACCCACACTCCTCACATGAAGGGTCCGCACTCCTAGAAAATGGGGGATACGTTCCCTGAGTGTCTCCCCCCCATAATCTAGACGGTCCAGAGTCGTCGTGGGACCCCTTTATTTTTTTTCTTACAATAAATTGGTGAAAGAGGAAATGTTTTGGGGACTGTTTTTTCAAATAAATTTCTTTTGTCAATTTTTTTTTTTGTTAGTACTGACAGTTTATGATGTTGGGTATCTAATAGACACCATGACATCACAAACTGCTGGGCTTGATCTCAGGTTACTTTACAGCTAGTATCAACCCGATTTATTACCCCGTTTGCCACTGCACCAGGGCACGGGATGAGCTGGGGTGAAGCGCCAGGATTGGTGCATCTAGTGGATGCGCCACGTCTGGGGTGCCTGCGGCCTGCTATTTTTAGGCTGTGAAGGCCCAATAACTATGGACCTTCCCACCCTGAGAATACCAGACCACAGCTGTCCGCTTTACCTTGGCTGGTGATCCAATTTGGGGGGGACCCTACTTTTATTGTGTAATTATTAATATTTATAAAATAATTATAAAAAAGAGCCTGAGGGGACCTCCACATTGGATCCCCAACCACGGTAAAGCTGCCAGCTGTGGTTTTCAGGCTACAGCCGTCTGCTTTACCCTAGCTGGCTATCAAAAATGGGGGGACCCAACGTCATTTTTTTTTTTAACTATTTTTTAAATAGAAAAAATGAATGGGCTTCCCTGTATTTTGATTGCCAACCAAGGTAACGGCAGGCAGATGGGGGTGGCAACCCATAGCTGTCTGCTTTATCTGCGCTGAGAATCAAAAATACCGCGAAGCGCTACGTCATTATTTTAAAGATTTATTTTTACAGCACTGTGATGTCCAGCAATCAAAATACAGGGAAGCCCATTTTATTTTTAGTTATTTAAATAAATAATTAAAAAAATATATATGGGCTCCCGCTGCATTTTTTGTATTGCTAGCTAAGGGTAATCCAAGCAGCTACTGGCTGCTAACCCCCACTGCTTGGTGTTACCTTCACTGGCAATGGAAAATCCAGGGAAGCATTTTTTATTTTTTTTGCCAAAAAACTACCAAAAAAGGACGTGAGCTTCGCCATATTTTTGTATGCTAGCCAGGTATAGCAGGCAGGTGCTGGAAGAGTTGGATACAGCGCCAGAAGATGGCGCTTCTATGAAAATGCCATTTTCTGAGGCGGCTGCAGACTGAAATTCGCAGCAGTGGGGCCCAGAAAGCTCAGGCCAACCTGTGCTGCGGATTCCAATCCCCAGCTGCCTAGTTGTACCTGGCTGGACACAAAAATGGGGCGAAGCCTACGTCATTTGTTTTCTAATTATTTCATGAAATTCTTGAAATAATAAAAAAAGGGCTTCCCTTTATTTTTGGTTCCCAGCCGGGTACAAATAGGCAACTGGGGGTTGGGGGCAGCCATACCTGCCTGCTGTACCTGGCTAGCATACAAAAATATGGCGAAGCCAACATAATTTTTTCAGGGGGCAAAAAACTTCTGCATACAGTCCTGGATGGAGTATGCTGAGCCTTCTAGTTCTGCAGCTGCTGTCTGTCTGTATGGAGAAGAGCAGACAGCAGCTGCAGAACTACAAGGCTCAGCATACTCCATCCAGTACTGTATGCAGAGTTTTTTTGCCCACCAAAAAAATGACGTGGGCTTCGCCATATTTTTGTATGCTAGCCAGGTACAGCAGGCAGCCACGGGCTGCCTCCAACCCCCAGTTGCCTATTTGTACCCGGCTGGGAACCAAAAATATAGGGAAGCCCGTTTTTTTTTAATTATTTCACTTATTTCATGAAATAATTAAAAAACAAATGACGTGGGCTTCGCCCCATTTTTGTGTCCAGCCGGGTACAACTAGGCAGCTGGGGATTGGAATCCGCAGCACAGGTTAGCCCGAGGTTTCTGGGCGCCTCTGCTGCGGATTTCAGTCCGCAGCCGTCCCAGAAAATGGCGCTCTCATAGAAGCGCCATCATCTGGCGCTGTATCCAACTCTTCCAACAGCCCTGGAGCCGGGTGGCTTGTTGGGTAATCATGAGTTAATACTGGCTTTGTTTTACTAGCCAGTATTAAGCCAGAGATTCTTAATGTCAGGCACGTTTGACCCGGCCATTAAGAATCTCCAATAAAGGGTTAAAAAAAAACACCACACAGAGAAAAAATACTTTAATAGAAATAAATGCACAGACACATTAGAGACTCCATCTTTATTACCCCCTGTCAGCCCTCCACGATCCTGCTCTTCTGTCTTCTTTCTTTCTAGTGTAGTAGTAGTGACGATTGTAGTGAGGATGAGGTGCACCAGCCCATCACTTGGGGCTGGGAAACTCATCCTCAGTACAATCCTCACTACAATCAGGAAGCAGCGTGCAGCCTTCACTCCGTGAGTGATCAGTGCTGGCTGTCAGCGGTAACAGCGGTAACGCTGACAGACGCGTTACCATAGCAACGGTGCTCTCGGAGCCGCGGTTAGCGGTGACGTCACCGCTAACTGCGTTGCTATGGCAACGGTGATCTCCGTTAATAACCGGCTGTGTCAGCCGGTCCCTAACGGAATGGGGAGTTGACCGTGTGCTAGAGCATGTCGCCGGTAAACGGCGATACACATATGTGCACCGTGTACCGGAGAGATGCACTCGCAGGTCCTACATGACGCGTCATAGTCATGTGACCAGTCTGTAGCCAATGAGATAATAGCCACGTGACTGGTCACATGGCTATTTTGACGTCACGATAGGTCCTGCATCTCTGCTGGCAGTGCCGTCACCGGGAGGATTCAGCGATCATCGGATGGAATAGCGGCAGGAGACAGAGTGCAGAAGGGATCGCGAGGACCGGTAAGTGTTATGGCAATGTTTATTAACTGTTTGTGTACATTTATATTGCATTTTTATGTGTTTGTGATTGCCTCCCATTATAGCCTATTGGTTCGAGTTCGGTTCGTCGAACGTTCGACGAACCGAACTCGAACGGGACCCCCGTTCGGCGAACCGACCTCGAGCCGAACCGCGACCGGTTCGCTCATCTCTACTGTCCAGTGACAATGTGGACATACTAACGTTCATCAAGATGAACAAGTAATGGATCAGCAAGGACTTTGCTATCCGTGTCATCCTGGGGAGAGTAAAGGCTTGTGGATTTGGATTGTGGTTGATGCAAATCTACCTGTCAAGTTTGCAACTGGGGCACAAGAGATGCCACTGAAGGGGTGTCTGTGTGGCCCAATTTTTGGAAAAAAAAAGGTAGACTCTGCTTGGAGTCCCCTTGCTGTGTTTTTAAAAATGAGCCAAAATGAACAAGTTATGGATCAGCAAGAACTTTGCTACCTACCCCGGTGTCATCCTGGGGACAGTTAAGGCTGGCGTATTTTTGACTGTGCTTGATGCAAATCTACCTGTCAAGTTTGCAACTGGGGCACAAGTGATGCCACTGAAGTGGTGTCTGTGGGGCCCAATTTTTGGAAAAAAGGGAGACTCTGCTTGGAGTCCCCTTGCTGTGTTTTTAAAAATGTGCCAAGATGAACAAGTCAAGGATGAGCAAGGACTTTACTATCCCGGTGTCATCCTGGGGAGAGTAAAGGCTTGTGGATTTGGATTGTGCTTGATGCAAATCTACCTGTGAAGTTTGCAACTGGGGCACAAGTGATGCCACTAAAGTGGTGTCTGTGGGGCCCAATTTTTGGAAAAAAGGGAGACTCTGCTTGGAGTGCCCTTGCTGTGTTTTTAAAAATGAGCCAAGATGAACAAGTTATGGATCAGGAAGAACTTTCCTACCTACCCCGGTGTCATCCTGGGGACATTTAAGGCTGACGTATTTTTGACTGTGCTTGATGCAAATCTACCTGTCAAGTTTGCAACTGGGGCACAAGTGATGCCACTGAAGTGGTGTCTGTGGGGCCCAATTTTTGGAAAAAAGGGAGACTCAGCTTGGAATCCCCTTGCTATGTTTTACATGATTTTAGAAGGGCATGACATGCCTATATCTGTGTCTCCTCCTCTTTTTTCTTGTCCAGCTGTTTTGTTTTTCGCATGAATATATGTCCTTGTCACTTTCCCATGTGTTTTTGGTGTCTTGGGAGTTGTTTGTCACCTTTTGGACACCTTTGAAGGTATTTTCTATGTGTTTTTATGTGTTTGTGTTTGCCTCCCATTGTTTTCAATGGTGTTCGAGAGGTTCGTCGGACGGTTCGTTGAACGTTCGCCGAACCAGCCCTCCGTTCGACGAACCAAACCGAACTCGAGCCTTCAGAGGTTCGCTCATCTCTTTAATCTTCATACATATATTTCTCTAAAAATATGGACCTGATTATTCATACTTTCTAGCAGAGTGAAATTTGCTGGGAAACTCAGTAAGTAGAATTCTCCTGCTTTAATCCCCGTAATACTCTGACACAGCATTCCGAGAAACCAACTGTCATAAATGCATTGAGGCATCTTCCACATGCTGTTTCCATTCAGTTTTAGCACTTTTCTATCCATTACAGCATTTTTACAGCCCTCACAGATCTACTTTTAAGGTCCTCCACAAAATTATGTGAGTTTCCCATTGACTTGCATTAGATTTGTTATTCGGTATGAATAATAGAAATTATTTAGCATAAAAAATCCGAACCTGAATATTTGACTACCGTATTTTTCAGACTATAAGACGCACTTTTCCCCCCCAAATGTTGGGGGAAAGTGAGGGGTACGTCTTATAGTCTGAATGTAGGGCTGCGGGGAATGAGGGTGCTGTGGTGGAGCGAGTCACCTGTGGCATGCGCAGGCTGTAGCAGCGTCTGCCGTGACCACGTGGGCCCGCTCATTACATATGCATTCCCATCCTCCCGCCCATCTCTCCGCACGTTGCCGCGCTGACAGGTAGGCGGGGTGATAGGCGGGAGGTGCGCGCATGATCACCCCTGGCAACTACAGCTGTATTCACTGCTCCCCGCACATCATCATCAGTGCGGGGTGCAGTGAATCAGTATAACTCACCGTTCCCTGCAGCACCGCGATGTCCTCCTGTCTGCCGGCTGCGCTGTGTGGAGACTAGCGGTGCTCACAGCGATGACGTCATCGCTGTGCGCACGTGTCCACACAGCTGCGCCGGCACAGACAGAAGGACATCGCGATGCTGCAGGGATCGTGGCCGGCTCCACACAGCGCTGCCGGCACAGACGGAGGAGGAGCGATGCTGCATGGATTGAGGAAACGTGAGTATAAATGTTTTGGGGGATTTTCTGTGTGTGCCACAGGATGCAGGACATATAGCAGGATGGGGTTATATGAGCAGGATGATGGCATATGAGCAGGATTATGGCATATAGCAGGATGATGGCATATAGCAGGATGATGGCACATAGCAGGATGATGGCATATGAGCAGGATGATGGCATATGAGCAGGATGATGGCATATAGCAGGATGATGGCATATGAGCAGGATGATGGTATATGAGCAGGATGATGCATATAGCAGGATGATGGCATATAGCAGGATGATGACATATAAGCAGGATGATGGTATATGAGCAGGATGATGGCATATGGCAGGATGATGGCATATGAGCAGAATGATGACATATAGCAGGATGATGGCATATAGCAGGATGATGGCATATAGCAGGATGATGGCGTATATAGCAGGATGATGGCGTATATAGCAGGATGGGTTTATATAGCAGGATGGGAGCACATACCAGGATGGGGGTATATAGCAGGATGCGGTCATATGCCAGGATGGGGCATATAGCATGATGCGTCCATATACCAGGATGAGGTATATAGCAGGATGGGAGTACATAACAGGATGACAGTATATAGCAAGATGGGGCTATACTAGGATGAGGGACATATATATATATATATATATTTATTTATATTTATACATATATATATATATATATATATATATATATATATATACATATATATATATATATATATATATATATATATGCAAGGCAAGGGCATCATTACCAGGATGGGGTACCTTAGTAGAGAATTTGGGGACATTACCCCCATAACAGTGTCAGCAGCAGATCCTCATCCACATTTTTTGCTTAACATTTTATTTTCCTATTTTCCTCCTCTAAAACCAGGGTGCGTCTTATGATCCAGTGCGTCTTATAGTCTGAAAAATATGGTATTCATGCATCTCTAGTCAGTACAATTACAGAGATACTACATTAATGTTGTTTTTGTTTTTTTAATCTCTTGAAGCTGTTGTACAAAAAATACAATTTTATAGAAAAAAGAAATGTTTTTGCATTGCTAGATCTGTGAGCTAATGCATTTTTAGTTTTCACTGGCTAGAGCTGTATTAGGGCTTGGTTTTTGCAGGACAAAGTGATACCCTTTTTATTCACATGAAACATTTTGATCACGTTTTATTCTGCTTTTTTGGGGCATTATGATGAAAATGCATTGTTTTTTGCCTTTTTTTTTTACTGTGTTAACTAAAGGGGTTAACTACGGTTATAGATTGGATTGTTCTGAACTCGGCAATACTAAATATGTGTACTTTATTTTTGTTTTTACATAAATATATTCCTTGGTGCAATTTTTGTTTTCATTTTTGTTTGTTCTTTATTTTGTGTTTGTTTTTTTTAAAATATTTTTACAATTTTTTTTTAAACTTTGCTCAACCTTCCGTGGTCTTATAGCTGGTCTAATACCTTATAATGCTTTTGCACTGCAGGGCATTAGATCAGTGAATAGCACACTGGTAGGAGGGATGTTAGGCCTTGCTTAATCCAGGACCTTGCAGGCCCTGGGTGACCCTACTGCCATTATTCAGCTTGGTGTCACCATGGAGACTAACAACACAACACAATCACAATTGCATTGTACCAATCAGAGCAAAGAGGGAGCTCTTTCACTCTGGTAAGCAGATATATGTCACTGTCACTATTAACAGCAGCATCAAAGAGGCTAAATGCCCACGATCAGTGCTATATGATATATAGCTGACACACGCTAATGATTTTGGCTGCTCTGCTTGTGAGCCAGAGCGATCGTAGTGCCGTACATGTACTGCGGTTTGTGGGAGCTCATTTCCCCCAGCACACAGCAGATGTGGTGAAGGGGTTAAGAATAAAATGCTTTTTAACACATGTATTCCATGAAGAAATTGAAATGGTAAAATTAAAAACAGCGTACAGTATGTGAGAAATTTATTAGGAATTTCACACTTTTTTTAATAATTGCAAATTTCAGACAGACAATATCGTGGAAAATATTACTAAACCTACCGATGTTGTAATTCTCTTGAACTGATTTGTGAAAAATATTATTTTTCACACTAAAACTTGAAAATTCTTCTGACATAAACCATTTTTCTTTAAATGTGGAGCTATAAATGTCTGAGTATACAGAATAAAAGAACTGCAATTGCCTTGTTAAATAAGAACATGTATGATCTCATAGTACCGTATGTTCTATCTACAGTCATGGCCAAAAGTTTTGAGAATGCTACAAATACTAATTTTTACAAAGTCTACTGCTTAAGTATTTCTAATGGCAATTTGCATATACTCCAGAATGTCATAAAGAGTGATCAGCTTAACAGCAATTACTTGTAAAGTCAATATTGGCTAAGAAAATTAACTTTAACCCCCAAAACACATTTCAACAGCATTGCATTCCTGCCTTAAAAGGAGCAGCTAACATTGTTTTAGTGATTGTTCCATTAACACAGGTGTGGGTGTTGATGAGGACAGGGCTGGCGATCAATCAGTCATGATTAAGTAAGAATGACACCACTGGACACTTTAAAAGGAGGCTGGTGCTTGGAATCATTGTTTCTCTTCAGTTAACCATGATTGTCTCTAAAGAAACACGTCCAGCCATCATTGCTCTGCACAAAAATGGCCTAACAGGGAAGAGTATCGCGGCTACAAAGATTGCACCTTAGTCAACAATCTATCGCATCATCAAGAACTTCAAAAAGAGAGCTTCCATTGTTGCCAAAAAGGCTCCAGGGCACCCAAGAAGGACCAGCAAACGCCAGAACCGTATCTTAAAACTGTTTCAGCTGCGGGATCGGACTACCAGCAGTGCCGAGCTAGCTCAGCAATGGCAGCAGGCTGGTGTGAGTGCTTTTGCACGCACTGTGAGGCAGAGACTCTTTGAGCAAGGCCTGGTTTCAAGGAGGGCAGCAAAGAAGCCACTTCTCTCCAGAAAAAACATCAGGGACCGACTGATATTCTGCAAAAGGTACAGGGAGTGGTCTACTGAGGACTGGGGTAAAGTCATTTTCTCAGATGAATCCCCTTTTCGATTGTTTGGGACATCTGGAAAACAGCTTATTAGGAGAAGAAGAGGTGAGCGCTACCACCAGTCTTGTCTCATGTCAACTGTTAAGCATCCTGAAACGATTCATGGGTGGGGTTGCTTCTCAGCCAAGGGAATCGGCTCACTCACAGTCTTGCCTAAAAACACAGCCATGAATAAAGAATGGTACCAGAATGTCCTCCAAGAGCAACTTCTCCCAACAGTCCAAGAGCAGTTTGGCGCCCAACAATGTCTTTTCCAGTATGATGGAGCACCTTGCCATAAAGCAAAGGTGATCACTAAATGGCTCATGGAACAAAACATAGAGATTTTGGGTCCATGGCCTGGAAACTCCCCAGATGTTAATCCCATTGAGAACTTGTGGGCAATCATCAAGAGACGGGTGGACAAACAAAAACCAACAAATTCTGGCAAAATGCAAGCATTGCTTATGCAAGAATGGACAGCTATCAGTCAGGATTTGGTCCGCAAGTTGATTGAGAGCATGCCAGGGAGAATTGCAGAGGTCCTGAAGAAGAAGGGTCAACACTGCAAATATTGACTTGCTGCATTAACTCATTCTAACTGTCAATATAACCGTTTGGTACTCATAATATGATTGCAATTATATTTCTGTATGTGATGTAAACATCAGACAAACACAATTAAAAAACAGAGGGCAACAGATCATGTGAAAATATAATTTTGGTGTCATTCTCAAACTTTTGTCCATGACTGTATAGTTTGTGACATAAATGCAGTAGTTAAAGGGAACCTGTCAGGTAATTTGTGTTCTAACCTACAAGCAGGGTGATGTATGGCCTAGTAACCCCTTCCTACCCATCCCTGTGTTGTAATATTCTGTAATATGAATTTTTAAAAAAAAACGTTTTATTACTTACATGTTCCCTATGTAAATGATCAGAGGCTTTAGTCCCCTGGGAGTCACTTCGCCCCATGGGCGTTTGCATGCTTTCCGTGGTATCACGCCCCTGTGGGCGTGATACCATGGTTTTACATGAGCGACGTCACAGTCTGCTCCTGGAGGTCCCACATGTGCGCACTTGCCATTCAGGCAGCCTTCTTATCCGGGTGTTTGCTTGTCGGTTTCACAAGTGCACTGCGCATGATCTAAAGACTCCTGCGGTTCCGACCATGTACAGAGCGTGTCTAAAGCCGGCAAGTAAACATTCGGATAAGAAGGCTGCGAGAATGAGAATGTGCGGGATCTCCAGGAGCTGACGGTAACGTCGCTCATGTAAATCCATGCTATCACGCCCACAGTGGCGTGATACCTCGGAAAGCATGTAAATGCCCACGGGGCGAAGCGACGCCCAGGGGACTAGTCCCTCTGCTTATTTACATAGGGAACACGTAGTTTATAAAACTTTTTTAAATTCATTTTATAAAATTTTACAACACAGGGATGGGTAGGAAGGAGCTTCTAGGCCCCACATTACCCTGCTTTTAGGTTAGCATGCATAAGGGACCTGAGAGGTTCCCTTTAGTAGATTAAAGTAGAGCAAAAGGAATATCATGATTAGAAATGAGCGAACCCTTACTTTAGAGTTCAGTGTTCGTACCGAACACAGACATTACAAAAAATCAGTGTTTAAGTTCAGAGATTGGGTGCTTTATTTATGCAATCCAGTCAATCGAGCATCGTGAGCTCCAGTATGCCCAGTAAAGAGGAGCGAACCCGAGGTTCGGTATTCAGTGTTTGTACAAAACATGGACTTTACAAAAAAAAAAAAAACAGAGTTCGGAGTTTGGGTGCTTTAGGTATGCAAACTACTCGTGCGAACACCCCTGTGCTCGGGTACGCTCGGTGCTCAGCCCAGTGCGAGACGCTTGCAGTGTTTGACCAGCTCACCCTGCCGGCCTTTAAATGTCACTGCTATGCGCCGCACACTGATTTAAGTGCGCAACCTCTGATGGGTGGGTGGCCATTTCAAAGATCGCACCATATATGAAGCCACAAGAAGATGTCAGAGGAATGCAGGAAGGTGAGAAGAATCTTTCTTTCCCCTGTGAATGAGCAGGGTACTGGACATAAGGGCCCAGGATGGGGCAGCGTAGGAATCCAGGATGGAGGACATAGGGACCTAGAATAGTGCAAAATAGGGGCCTAGGATGGAGGAACATAGAATAGCGTGTGCAATGTAAGTCAATGGGGAAAAAACTTGCAAAGTAATGAGCAACCTGAATGCCATACTATTCATGTGAGTAGCAAATCGTGCGGCATTCGGGTTACTCGTAGCTTTGAGAGTTTTTCCCCATTGACTAGCATTGCACAAGCTATTTGGAATGAATACACTAGTATTAGACAGTACTCGTTATGAGTATAGTGAGTACGAATAATTAGGTACTCACTCAACTCTAGTTAGCAATATTTTGAGAATTTTTTTGTTCATCAGAATTGAGGTATTATATGATCATTGTAAGATCAGTGAGGGTTTTATTAAATTTAAACACATACTCCACAAGTTCCATTTGTTTAATGACATAAAAATGGTGGGAAGAGATCTGTGATCCTCAGGTAAGCAAAGAGTACAGAGCGATGTTTAACAGTCGCTGGCTTCACAGATCTTGTCAGCTATATCAACTGTTGATATCTTGGATGTCATATCTTAAATCAGAAATTTAGCTTCAGTATTTCAGCCATATAATCAGGTTAGCTTGGTAGAATAACTGTGACCAGAACAGATTATCTACCAGAAGCAGAAACTAAAGATGCCTGTAGAATGACTGAAAGTAGAGGTCTTGGTTCTTGAAAACAATAAAGCAAACAGTAAAGAAAGTAGTAAAGAAAATTTTATAACTTTTATGATACAAAAATGAACATTATCATTAGCAGTTGTGTCCGTATATTTAGTGTCCAACCCCTTTAAGACAAGCTTTTGCGCCCCATATACTAATCTGGTAAATAATCGTCTTTGTATTGTTAAATGCCAATATTAAGGCCATATATAGTCTATGTCCTTACATTTTATAAGCACTGTTTTACTAATCATCTTAACATTTATCTAATTGAGTTATACCCATGGGAATGAGTCAGTCAGCGCAACTAGTTCCAAAGATCAGTAGTCATTTCAGCCCACAGCGTCCTCTAAAACCACAGCTATGTAGTCATTATATAACATGCATAGTATGAACCTACTGTGGATTATGAGTCAAATTTCACAGATTTCTCAGTAATAATCACATCATCTGGTGTAAGCTCAGCTGGTTCAATTGCATTGCTCTGGAGAATATATTACCCAGTAGTAGCGGCCACCAAGAAGTAAAACATCCAGCTGTTAAAAGTAAAAATTCAGTGTTGAATATTACAGTTTTAGAAAGATTTACAAGTCCACTAATGGTTCATAGATAGGAATGTATAGTATGATGTACTAGTTATTAACACTAAGTATACAGCACACAAAGAAGTAGAAATTAGGGTTGAGCAAACCCAAACTGTAAAGTTCGGGGTTCGTACCCAACATCACGTGTTATGCTCTTGGATTCGAACATGGACTTAAAAAAAGTCTGTTTCTGAGTTCGGAGTCGGGTAATGTTTGTTTGCAAAGATGAGTGAACCCAAACAGGAAAATTCGGTGTTCGGACCGAATACAGATTTTACAAAAAAAAATCAGTGTTTGAGTTCAGAGTTCGAGTGCTTTATGTATGCTGACCACTTGAGCAAGCATCGCTGTGCTTAGGTATGCTCGGTGCTTGGCCCAGTGCGAGCTGCTTGCAGTGTTCAAATGGCTTGCACTGGAGGTAAAATCAGCTTTTTCGGATGTAGTGTACACAAGAAAAAAAAAATGAAAAAAACCCATCATTCCTCCCTCGGAAGTGCTCTCATTATGGCTGGCTGCATGCAGGCAGAGAGTTGAAAGGCCGAATCAGTGAGTTACAATGGGGTTCAGGTTAAGTCCAGGTCCTGATCCAAGGCAAACTTCAACAGGTCTACTCATCTCTATTCATATGCTAATAAAGCTTGCTGAAGGGCTGCAGCACAGCCAATCAGCAAGTTTTATTGCATGAGGAAGTTGTCTGTCGGTTGCTATGAACAGTAAAGATAAAAAAAAAATGACTATGGGCTTCGCTTATTTTTTTATAATAAGTGCAGGTAAAACAGACAACTGCAGACTGCAACGCTCAGCTACAATACAGATAATAAGCTGCACACTAACCACTATCAAAATATAAACATGAAAAATGGTAAAGCATTACTGCTATAGGGATACTGTGAACAATGAAAAATACATTTAGCTATCTGGAAAAAATGAAATACATGAAAAATCATATTGCAATACTGCTATGAATATTTGAAAATAGTAGAGATGTTTAGCAAATGTATTGATCAATGCAAATGAGCCCAAAACCAACGACAAGGTAATCTCTAATTTGTCAGGAACCTAACCTTAGTGCCTCTCTATATACTATTAAAAATCTGCAAGAGTGGGCAGACAGGCACCTGGCTATATTGGATCGTGAATAGAGTCTGGTAATAGGGCGGGGTTCTGGGTTCTCAGTCAGACGAAACTGCATACTAATCAGAAAAAAGACTGACTGGAACACCTATGTGTGTGAATTAGGTGGTAGCTTAAAAATAAATGACTATACTACAGATAATAAGCTGCACACTAACCACTATAAAAACATAAACATGTTTTTCAGGTGAGGTGAGGTGCTGAAGGCGAGCGAGGTGCTGAACTGAAGTGAAGTGCTGAATTTAAGATAAGTGCATAGTTTCAACACAATTACATAGTGGTGATAACTGTAATTGTTGAATTTCATTAGGGAATTGTGTGTCTGTTTGTGATTCTGTGAAAAGGGGAAAAAAAAAAAAGTTAGTCTTGTGATTTAATTAGTAGGATTAGTCACACCTGTTTCTAGAAGCTTCTAGCAGCTTCTAGCAGTCATTGTACATCTATATAAACCAGCCAGTGCGAGCGAGGTGCTGAGCGAGCGAGGTGCTGAACTGAAGTGAAGTGCTGAATTTAAGATAAGTGCATAGTTTCAACACAATTACATAGTGGTGATAACTGTAATTGTTGAATTTCATTAGGGAATTGTGTGTCTGTTTGTGATTCTGTGAAAAGGGAAAAAAAAAAAAAGTTAGTCTTGTGATTTAATTAGTAGGATTAGTCACACCTGTTTCTAGAAGCTTCTAGCAGCTTCTAGCAGTCATTGTACATCTATATAAACCAGCCAGTGCGAGCGAGGTGCTGAGCAAGCAAGGTGCTGAACTTAAGTGAAGTGCTGAATTTAAGATAAGTGCATAGTTTCAACACAATTACATAGTGGTGATAACTGTAATTGTTGAATTTCATTAGGGAATTGTGTGTCTGTTTGTGATTCTGTGAAAAGGGAAAAAAAAAAAGTTAGTCTTGTGATTTAATTAGTAGGATTAGTCACACCTGTTTCTAGAAGCTTCTAGCAGCTTCTAGCAGTCATTGTACATCTATATAAACCAGCCAGTGCGAGCGAGGTGCTGAGCGAGCGAGGTGCTGAACTGAAGTGAAGTGCTGAATTTAAGATAAGTGTATAGTTTCAACACAATTACATAGTGGTGATAACTGTAATTGTTGAATTTCATTAGGGTATTGTGTGTCTGTTTGTGATTCTGTGAAAAGGGAAAAAAAAAAAAAAAAAGTTAGTCTTGTGATTTAATTAGTAGGATTAGTCACACCTGTTTCTAGAAGCTTCTAGCAGCTTCTAGCAGTCATTGTACATCTATATAAACCAGCCAGTGCGAGCGAGGTGCTGAGCAAGCAAGGTGCTGAACTGAAGTGAAGTGCTGAATTTAAGATAAGTGCATAGTTTCAACACAATTACATAGTGGTGATAACTGTAATTGTTGAATTTCATTAGGGTATTGTGTGTCTGTTTGTGATTCTGTGAAAAGGGAAAAAAAAAAAAAGTTAGTCTTGTGATTTAATTAGTAGGATTAGTCACACCTGTTTCTAGAAGCTTCTAGCAGCTTCTAGCAGTCATTATACATCTATATAAACCAGCCAGTGCGAGCAAGGTGCTGAGCGAGCGAGGTGCTGAACTGAAGTGAAGTGCTGAATTTAAGATAAGTGTATAGTTTCAACACAATTACATAGTGGTGATAACTGTAATTGTTGAATTTCATTAGGGTATTGTGTGTCTGTTTGTGATTCTGTGAAAAGGGAAAAAAAAAAAAAAGTTAGTCTTGTGATTTAATTAGTAGGATTAGTCACACCTGTTTCTAGAAGCTTCTAGCAGCTTCTAGCAGTCATTGTACGTCTATATAAACCAGCCAGTGCGAGCGAGGTGCTGAGCGAGCGAGGTGCTGAACTGAAGTGAAGTGCTGAATTTAAGATAAGTGCATAGTTTCAACACAATTACATAGTGGTGATAACTGTAATTGTTGAATTTCATTAGGGAATTGTGTGTCTGTTTGTGATTCTGTGAAAAGGGAAAAAAAAAAAAAGTTAGTCTTGTGATTTAATTAGTAGGATTAGTCACACCTGTTTCTAGAAGCTTCTAGCAGCTTCTAGCAGTCATTGTACATCTATATAAACCAGCCAGTGCGAGCGAGGTGCTGAGCGAGCGAGGTGCTGAACTGAAGTGAAGTGCTGAATTTAAGATAAGTGCATAGTTTCAACACAATTACATAGTGGTGATAACTGTAATTGTTGAATTTCATTAGGGAATTGTGTGTCTGTTTGTGATTCTGTGAAAAGGGAAAAAAAAAAAAAGTTAGTCTTGTGATTTAATTAGTAGGATTAGTCACACCTGTTTCTAGAAGCTTCTAGCAGCTTCTAGCAGTCATTGTACATCTATATAAACCAGCCAGTGCGAGCGAGGTGCTGAGCGAGCGAGGTGCTGAACTGAAGTGAAGTGCTGAATTTAAGATAAGTGTATAGTTTCAACACAATTACATAGTGGTGATAACTGTAATTGTTGAATTTCATTAGGGAATTGTGTGTCTGTTTGTGATTCTGTGAAAAGGGGAAAAAAAAAAAAGTTAGTCTTGTGATTTAATTAGTAGGATTAGTCACACCTGTTTCTAGAAGCTTCTAGCAGCTTCTAGCAGTCATTGTACATCTATATAAACTAGCCAGTGCGAGCGAGGTGCTGAGCGAGCGAGGTGCTGAACTGAAGTGAAGTGCTGAATTCAAGATAAGTGCATAGTTTCAACACAATTACATAGTTTGACACAAGAACATAGTTTGAATTTATCCTTATACGTTTCCCATTGTTTTTTTTTTTTTTCTCTTTGTTTTTCTACTTTACTGTTTATCCCCATTTGATAGGTGCTCCATGGACAATGCTACCAGGTGTGTATCTTGTCAGATGTATGCATGCCTTGAACAGCCGTTCGAGGGTGAATATGTCTGCACTCGATGCAAGCATGTTGCGTATTTGGAAGCCAAGGTAACTGATCTAAATAAGCAGCTTGCAACACTAAGGGGCATTGCAAACCTGGAGAGGAGTTTAGAGCTCACTGAGCTTTCTCTGGCTGGGGCCAGTGATATGGAGGAGGGTGGAAGTGGGGAAGATCAGGACCCAGAGGTAGGTAGCTGGGTAACAGTTAGAAGAAGAGGTAGGGGGAAAAGTGTCAGGGAGCCTAGTCCTGACCTGGCACAACCTAGTAAATATGCCTGTTTGGCTGATATTAGGAATGAAGGGCCTGGACTAGGGTCACTACAGCAGGACGTTGCTCCTAGCAACCAGGAAAACAACTGCTGTAGGAAGGAGGGAAATAGGAGTGCAGCAAAGCCCAGACAGATGTTGGTGGTAGGGGATTCTATAATTAGGCGGACAGACAGGGTCATCTGTCGCCGAGACCGTGAATGACGAACAGTGTGTTGTCTGCCGGGTGCTCGGGTTCGGCATATTGTGGATCGGATAGACAGATTGCTGGGTGGGGCTGGGGAAAACCCAGCGGTCATGGTGCACATTGGTACTAATGACAAAGTTAGAGGCAGGTGGAAGGTCCTTAAAAATGATTACAGGGAACTAGGAGAGAAGCTGAAGTCCAGGACCTCCAAGGTGGTGTTTTCAGAAATACTACCGGTGCCACGAGCATCACTAGAAAGACAGCGGGAGCTTAGGGAGATAAATATATGGCTTAGAAATTGGTGCAGGAAGGAAGGGTTCGGGTTCATGGAGAACTGGGCCGACTTCTCAGTCGGCTACAGGCTCTACGGTAGGGACGGGCTGCACCTCAATGGGGAAGGTGCAGCTGTGCTGGGGGAGAAAATGGTCAGACGGATGGAGGAGCTTTTAAACTAGGATCGGGGGGGAGGGAGGGTAGTGGAGCAAATAAGGGGAGAGATAGAGCAGATAGAGACAGGGAGACGGTAGGGGTCAATGAAGGATTGGGGGGATGGGACATACAAGGAACGTAGGGAGGCTAGGAGTAATAAAGGTGTTAATAGGATTAAATGTCTACTGGCAAATGCAAGAAGTCTTGCAAACAAAATGAATGAATTGGAGACTCTTATGTCAACCATGGATTATGATGTGGTGGGCATTACGGAAACCTGGCTGGATGAAAGCCATGACTGGGTGACAAACATACAGGGTTATAGTACATTTAGGAAGGACAGGAAAGGCCAAAAAGGTGGTGGGGTGTGTATATTTATTAAATCTAACCTAAAACCTGTGTTGTATGATGACATTGAGGGGAACAGCAACAATGTAGAGTCAGTATGGGTAAATGTACATGGGGAGGGGAATAATGGAAAAATGCTAATTGGAGTTTGCTATAAGCCTCCTAACATACCTGAACAAATAGAGGGTGAAATGCTGGAACAAATTGAAAAGGCAGCTAATAATAATAATCGGGTTCTTATTATGGGGGATTTCAACTATCCAGACATTCAGTGGGACATAGAATCTTCTGGTTTTGCTAAAAGCTGTAAGTTCTTATCTACCATTCAAGACCATTTCCTCTCTCAGATGGTAGGTGAACCGACCAGGGGAGATAATTTGCTAGATCTGGTCCTGTCAAATAGACCGGATACAATTTCAGATCTACAGGTCCGGGAGCACTTGGGCACCAGCGATCATAATATGGTAAGCTTCAACATAATATTCAATAGAACATTTCAAAGGGGGAATGCTAAAACCTGGAATTTTAGGAAAGCTGATTTCAACAAATTAAGGGAAGAGCTTAAATGTGTAGATTGGGACAAAGTCATGGTAACTGGGGATACCGAACATAAATGGGGTAAGTTTAAGGATATACTACTAGAGTCCTGTAAAAAACGTATACCCTCTGGTAATAAAATGTCCAGGAATAAAAAGAAACCACTATGGATAAATAAGACTGTACAAAGTATAATAAAACAAAAACAAAGGGCATTTAAAATCTTAAAGGCTGAGAATACAGAAATAGCATTGCAGGAGTATAAAGATATCAATAGGAAATGTAAAAAAGAAATCAAACAAGCAAAATTAGCTAGTGAAAGAAAAATCGCCAATGACATTAAAAGAAATCCCAAAATCTTTTATAAATACATTAATGCCAAAAGGAAAACAAAGGATAGTATTGGCCTCTTAAAATATAATAACAAGTTAGTTATAGAGGACAAACAAAAGACTGAGATATTAAATAGGCACTTCTCATCTGTATTCACCAAGGAACTGACTGTACCAGGGATCATTCAACAAGTGAAAAATCAAAGTCCACCACCCGATATAATTAATTTAACACAAGATGAAGTACGCCTACGTCTGAGTAAATTAAACATTGACAAATCCCCAGGGCCAGATGGCATTCATCCACGAATATTGAGGGAATTGAGCTCCGTAATCGACAGACCGCTGTATCTCATCTTTTTAGACTCACTTGTAACAGGGTTGGTGCCTCAGGATTGGAGGATTGCTGATGTGGTACCGATATTTAAAAAAGGTAAGAGGGTAGATCCAGGCAACTACCGTCCAGTAAGCCTGACATCAGTAGTATGCAAAGTTTTTGAGGGCATTTTAAGGGATGACATGCAAAAATATATTGCAGAAAATAATATGATAACTGACAAACAGCATGGATTCATGAAAGATAAGTCGTGTCTAACCAACCTGTTGGGGTTCTATGAGGGGGTAAGTGCAAACCTGGATATTGGTAATGCAGCTGATGTGATTTATTTGGACTTTGCAAAGGCATTTGATACTGTACCACATAATAGCCTTATACTAAAGCTCCAGAAGCAAGGACTAGGGGACACAATATGCAACTGGGTAAGGAATTGGCTAAAAGATAGGAAACAAAGAGTAGTCATAAATGGTACATTCTCTAAATGGGCTATAGTCAGCAGTGGGGTGCCGCAGGGATCTGTGTTTGGACCGATTCTTTTTACTCTCTTTATTAATGACCTTGTGGATGGGATGATAGTACAGTGTCAGTCTTTGCCGATGACACCAAACTATGTAGGATATTAAAAACTGACCTGGATAGTACAATATTACAAAAAGATCTGGATAAGATCTCAGAATGGGCAGATACTTGGCAAATGAGATTTAATGTTGATAAATGTAAAGTAATGCACCTAGGACGGAGTAATCCTATAGCTGCGTATACATTAAATGGAAGTAAACTCGGGACTACAGAACAGGAGAAGGACTTGGGTATTCTCATTACAAATAAGCTGAGCAGCAGCACTCAATGTCAAGCAGCAGCTGCAAAAGCAAACAAGATTTTAGGGTGTATAAAAAGAGAGATTAGATCCCGTGATCCCAACGTATTGTTACCCCTCTATAAATCACTTGTAAGGCCACATCTGGAATACGGGATCCAGTTTTGGGCTCCACATTTTAAAAAGGACATTCAGAAGTTAGAGTCAGTTCAAAGGCGGGCAACTAGACTATTACAAGGGATGGAAGGCCTCCCATATGATGACAGGTTGAAAAAGTTAGATATGTTTAGCTTAGAAAAAAGACGTCTCAGAGGAGATCTCATTTATATGTATAAATACATGTGTGGTCAATATAAAGGACTGGCATATGACTTATTTCTTCCAAAGACAGTACTAAGGACCAGGGGGCACTCACTGCGAGTGGAAGAAAAGCGATTCCGACACCTAAATAGGAAAGGGTTCTTTACAGTTAGAGCGGTCAGACTGTGGAATACACTGCCACAAGAGGTAGTAATGGCAGATACTATAACAGCTTTTAAAAAAGGGCTGGATGATTTCCTCAGTACACAAAACATTGTTGGTTATAAATGACTTAGTGACAAAATGTAGAACTGGTGGAGGAAGGTTGAACTAGATGGACCTAGGTCTTTTTTCAACCTAAGTAACTATGTAACTATGTAACTATGTAACTAAAAATGGCAAAGCATTACTGCTATAGGGATACTGTGAACAATGAAAAATACATTTAGCTATCTGGAAAAAATGAAATACATGAAAAATGGTATTGCAAAAACTGCTATGAATATTTGAAAATAGAAGAGATTAGAGATTACCTTGTCGTTGGTTTCGGGCTCATTTGCATTAATCAATACATTTGCTAAACATCTCTACTATTTTCAAATATTCATAGCAGTTTTTGCAATACCATTTTTCATGTATTTAATTTTTTCCAGATAGCTAAATGTATTTTTCATTGTTTACAGTATCCCTATAGCAGTAATGCTTTACCATTTTTCATGTTTATATTTTTATAGTGGTTAGTGTGCAGCTTATTATCTGTATTATAGTCATGTATTTTTAAGCTAGCATCTAATTCACACACATAAGTGTTCCAGTCAGTCTTTTTTCTGATTAGTATGAGGGTTCAGCTGTCTACTTTACTTTGGACTGGTTATCAAAAATAGAGGTGATTCAACGCCAATTTTTTAAAATTATTTAAATAAATCTCCTGATGTCGGTAATAGACTCTTCATTCTTAACTAGCCACCCTGGAGAAAGGCAGCCTCTGTGTTACGGGGGGCTGTCTGATAATAACCGAAAGGAGTATCAGACAGTCAGGGTCCACCGTGCAAAGACTTTGCTGCAGACTATGGCAGAGTGCAATACCTCTGTTAACTCACAGAAGGATATAATAAGAAAGTAAAGCAATTCCTCCCTTACTTGGAGGGTGTGTGGAATGATCTCTGTTAATAATCACAGAGACAAAGGCAATGTGTGCGAAATGGCACCTACCTAGGTCCGCTCTTCTAGTGGTGCAAAAGAGACGAACAGCAGCGTAAGCCGCACAAAGCTCCTACCTGCGTTCGCTCCACTAGTGTGCGAGGACACGAACCACTAGATATGGCACCTGCCTAGGTCCGCTCTTCTAGTGGTGCAAAAGAGACGAACAGCAGCGTAAGCCGCACAAAGCTCCTACCTCTGTTCGCTCCCCTAGTGTGCGAGGATACGAACAACTGCCAGACGCAGTATAAGGAACGTTACCCTAGCGGCAACGTCCACCTACGAGTAGAATCACAAGGCCCAGCCAGACCATGTGCCTCAGGCACCTGCCTATGTCCGCTCCCCTAAGAGGTAAGGATACGGACAGCAGCCGAAGCTGTAAGGTATAAGAACGCTACCCTGCCGGTAGCGCTCACCTAGCATAGACAGAGGAATGCCTAGAGGAACGCGCACAGAGCGTCTACTCATATGCATGAACCAAGAGGACTGAGCACCATGCGGCATGTGTCAGGGTCTTATATAGACTCTGTGCCTCATCCAAGATGGAGGACACCAGAGCCAATCCGCTGCCAGAACGACAGGAGTGACGTCATGCTGGCCTATCACCGAGCAAGACGTCACAAGCACATGACCAGCGACCAATCGGCATAGAAGGTGTCAGAGACATGTGACCTCGTGTCAGCGATGATGTCACCCGCACATGTGCAATGGCTCCAAGATTGGACTTAGTCTCCGGCGCTCGCACATGTGCAGTAGCAAGAAATCTGGACTTAGTCTCCAGCGCTCGCACATGTGCAGTAGCAAGAAATCTGGACTTAGTCTCCAGCGCTCGCACATGTGCAGTAGCAAGAAATCTGGACTTAGTCTCCAGCGCTTGCACATGTGCAGTAGCAAGAAATCTGGACATAGTCTCCAGTGCTCGCAGCAACCGTAACAGTACCTCCCCCTCAAGGGCCCCCCTCCCGGCGACGCAGGTAATCGGCAACTAAGTCGGGAGCATGGACAGCCTCCTCAGGCTCCCAAGAGCGATGTTCCGGGCCATAGCCCTCCCAATCTATCAAGAAGAACCTGCGCCCTCTAACCATCTTAGAACCAACTATGGCTCGTACCTCATAGCTAGAGCGAGAGGAATCAGAGGCAGGAGAGTGCACTTCACGAGCATGAGGTAAAATAGCCGGCTTTAGCAGTGAGACATGGAATTTGTCATGAATCCTAAGATGGACAGGTAACTTCAATTGATAGACTACAGGATTTACCTGTCGAAGAACCTCATAAGGACCCAGGAAGCGAGGAGCAAATTTGACAGAGCTCACTCTAAGTCTCACGTGTTTTGCAGAGAGCCACACAAAGTCCCCTGGAGAAAAGACAGGAGCCGGGCGACGAAACCGATCGGACACCGTCTTCATACGGTCCTTAGCTGCTTGGATCGACTCTTGAGTCCGATCCCAAACCTCTCTGGCATTAGTTGCCCAGTCGGCCACAAGAGGAGGAGGTGCAGCAGCGGGAAACGGTACCGGTACCCTAGGGTGTTGCCCATTATTGAGTACGAACGGTGTCTGCCCAGTGGCCTCAGCCAGCGAATTGTTAAGGGCAAATTCTGCCCAGGGTAGGAGGGAGGACCAGTTATCGTGGTTCTCAGCAACAAAGTGTCGAAGGTATATAATCATAGATTGATTGGTACGTTCAACCAAACCATTAGTCTCCGGATGGTATGCCGAAGAGAGATTCAACTCAATTTGCAGAAGGCTACAAAGATCTCGCCAGAAACGGGAAGTAATTTGCGGGCCTCTATCACAAATGATACGATCTGGCATCCCGTGAAGCCTAAAGACATGCTTGAGGAATAGTTTGGCTAGTACCCTGGAAGATGGGATTCTCGATAACGGTACGAGATGAACCATCCGGGAGAAATGGTCCGTAATGACCCACACAAATCTATGTCCCTGTGAACATGGAAGATCACCCACAAAGTCCATGCCTACCACCTCCCATGGTCTATCTGGCACTGGTAAAGGATGCAAGAGCCCAGCCGGTCTCTGCCGTAATGGACGGTTGCGAGCACACGAGTAGCAGGAACCGACATATCTCTTGACGTGGCTGGCTAAGTGTGGCCACCAATACCACCTCTCCAGTAACTCTCGTGTCCGCCTAATACCAAAATGCCCACCCACCTTTGAGGTGTGGGCCCATGACAGTATATCATTCTGTCGATCAGGCGGAACAAAGGTCTTGCCCGGTGGGATTTGGTCTAACGTCACAGGAGAGAGCGTATGAAAAACCCTGGAGGGAAGGATAAGACGAGGTTCGTCAATCTCTTCCTGGGTAGAAAGCATAGAGCGAGACAGGGCGTCTGCCTTGTTATTCTTACTCCCAGACAGATAGTTGATGGAGAAGTGAAAGCGGGAGAAAAACAAGGACCAGCGGGCTTGGCGAGGATTCAGACGCTGAGCGGTTTGTAAGTACGTCAGATTCTTATGGTCTGTATAGACCTGGAAAGGATGTTTCGCTCCTTCCAGCAAGTGACGCCACTCCTCCAAGGCTAATCTCAAGGCGAGCAGTTCCCTATCCCCAATGGTATAGTTTCTCTCTGCCGGTGAAAAGGTTTTAGCAAAGAAGAAACACGGCCTTTTTCTACCTGCACCGTTCTTTTGATACAAGACCGCACCAGCACCCACTGAAGAGGCATCAACCTCTAAGAGGAAGGGCTTATTCTCATCGGGTCTTTGAAGAACGGGAGCAGTTGAAAAGTGTCTTTTTACTGTCTCAAAAGCCTGAGATGTCTCAGTAGACCAGGCTTTGGGATTAGCACCTTTCTTAGTCAAGGCCACCAAAGGGGCCACCAAAGTAGAAAAATGGGGTATGAACTGCCTGTAATAATTTATGAATCCTAAGAAGCGTTGCACCGCCTTCAAGGAATGAGGTTCGGACCATTGCAGGACAGCAGAGAGCTTCGCAGGATCCATAGCCAGACCCTCTTGTGAGATAATGTAACCCAAAAAAGGCAATGAGGACTGCTCGAATACACATTTCTCGAGTTTAGCAAACAATGAGTGCTCCCTTAAACGGGAAAGGACACGAACGACATCCTGACGATGAGTCTCCAGATCAGGAGAAAAAATCAGGATGTCGTCCAGATACACCACTACTGAGGATAACAGTAAATCCCTGAACACATCGTTTACGAAGTCCTGAAATACTGCGGGTGCATTACATAACCCAAAAGGCATGACGAGGTATTCATAGTGACCGTCTCGGGTGTTAAAAGCGGTCTTCCATTCGTCACCCTTTCGAATTCGTACCAAGTTATATGCACCCCGCAGATCCAACTTCGTAAAAACTTGAGCTCCTCTCAGTCTGTCAAAGAGCTCCGAAATTAAAGGTAATGGGTATTTGTTCTTTATTGTGATTGCGTTGAGACCCCTGTAATCTATGCAGGGACGCAAATCACCCTCTTTCTTCCGAACAAAGAAAAACCCAGCTCCCGCGGGAGAGACAGACTTACGAATGAACCCCTTCTCTAAACTCTCTCTTATATAGGTCGACATGGCCTCCGACTCAGGTATCGACAGGGGGTAAACCCTGCCTTTAGGTGGAACCGAACCTGGGATAAGGTCTATGGCACAGTCATACGGCCTATGGGGTGGAAGAACCTCAGCACCCTGTTTGGAGAACACGTCAGCGAAATCCAAATAGGGTGTAGGTATGGGAGAGAGATCAGTTGATGCAACCGCAACGACCTTAGGTGGTAAGGGAAGGCATCGGGACTGACATTTCGAACCCCAACTAATAATGCTGTCAGACTCCCAGTCAATGTGAGGAGCATGAGTCCGAAGCCATGGAAGACCCAGAAGGACGTCGTCTATACCCTCAGGCAAAACAAGAAAAGAAATCTCCTCTATGTGACCCTGAGACAGGGAAAGGCGCAAGGGAACTGTCCTCAATGTAATGGAGTCAGACAACATAGTTCCATTAACAACACGGACAGGAATAGGCGCCTCTAACATGATAGAGGGAATATTGTGTCCCTTTACAAATCCTGAGGACACAAAAATCCCGTCAGCTCCGGAATCCACAAAAGCCATAATAGGCCATGTATTCTCAGATAACGAGAGCTGACCTGGGATACAACACTTAGAGGGTGCAGAAGACGTCTCTAGTAACCCCCCTCTAATGGTTACTAGGCCAGGGAGTTTCCCTGACGACTAGGACACTTGTTGGCATAGTGCCCAGCCTGACGACATACATAACATCTAGGAGGACCAGACTTGCGTAGTCTGGAAAACGTATGACCTAACTCCATAGGAGTGGGAGATGTTTCAGATGTTGAGGAAGATGGTAGTGGACCCTCAACAACTGGAATAGCCCGATGCTTAGGGCGTGAGGAAGAGACCTCGAGTCTACGTTCCTTATGGCGTACATCGATCCTCGTTGCTACTGTGATCAAGTCCTCCAGAGAAGCAGGGACCTCACGAGTAGCAAGGGCATCCTTGACATAGCCTGCCAACCCTCTCCAGAAGATAAGAATCAACACCTTCTCTGGCCAATCTAGTTCTGCCACCAGAGTTCTAAAAGCAATGGCATAAGAACTAGTGGATAACGAACCCTGAGATAGATCTAACAGTCTCAGGGCCGCATCATGGGTAACCTGCGGACCCATGAATACCGCCTGAAGAGCATCAAGAAAGTCTTGATGTCTCAGAGTAACCACATCAGAGCGCTCCCATAGGGGAGTCGCCCATTCTAAGGCTTTGTCCTGAAGTAAGGAGATGATAAAGCCTACTCTGGACCTCTCCGTAGAGAAGCGAGAAGAGTTGACCTCTAGGTGTATCTGACACTGACTAATGAAACCACGACATGATCTGGCATCGCCAGAATATCTGTTTGGCAGAGCAAGTCGAGGATCATGTGCAGATGTCACCATGGTCTGAGGTTTATCCTCTATACTCTTGAGCCGTGACTCAAGTACTTGTATGTAACGGTGTAACTGCTGATATTCTGCCATAACTGCCAGACCCTTGGCTCAGTCCTAATGTTACGGGGGGCTGTCTGATAATAACCGAAAGGAGTATCAGACAGTCAGGGTCCACCGTGCAAAGACTTTGCTGCAGACTATGGCAGAGTGCAATACCTCTGTTAACTCACAGAAGGATATAATAAGAAAGTAAAGCAATTCCTCCCTTACTTGGAGGGTGTGTGGAATGATCTCTGTTAATAATCACAGAGACAAAGGCAATGTGTGCGAAATGGCACCTACCTAGGTCCGCTCTTCTAGTGGTGCAAAAGAGACGAACAGCAGCGTAAGCCGCACAAAGCTCCTACCTGCGTTCGCTCCACTAGTGTGCGAGGACACGAACCACTAGATATGGCACCTGCCTAGGTCCGCTCTTCTAGTGGTGCAAAAGAGACGAACAGCAGCGTAAGCCGCACAAAGCTCCTACCTCTGTTCGCTCCCCTAGTGTGCGAGGATACGAACAACTGCCAGACGCAGTATAAGGAACGTTACCCTAGCGGCAACGTCCACCTACGAGTAGAATCACAAGGCCCAGCCAGACCATGTGCCTCAGGCACCTGCCTATGTCCGCTCCCCTAAGAGGTAAGGATACGGACAGCAGCCGAAGCTGTAAGGTATAAGAACGCTACCCTGCCGGTAGCGCTCACCTAGCATAGACAGAGGAATGCCTAGAGGAACGCGCACAGAGCGTCTACTCATATGCATGAACCAAGAGGACTGAGCACCATGCGGCGTGTGTCAGGGTCTTATATAGACTCTGTGCCTCATCCAAGATGGAGGACACCAGAGCCAATCCGCTGCCAGAACGACAGGAGTGACGTCATGCTGGCCTATCACCGAGCAAGACGTCACAAGCACATGACCAGCGACCAATCGGCATAGAAGGTGTCAGAGACATGTGACCTCGTGTCAGCGATGATGTCACCCGCACATGTGCAATGGCTCCAAGATTGGACTTAGTCTCCGGCGCTCGCACATGTGCAGTAGCAAGAAATCTGGACTTAGTCTCCAGCGCTCGCACATGTGCAGTAGCAAGAAATCTGGACTTAGTCTCCAGCGCTCGCACATGTGCAGTAGCAAGAAATCTGGACTTAGTCTCCAGCGCTTGCACATGTGCAGTAGCAAGAAATCTGGACATAGTCTCCAGTGCTCGCAGCAACCGTAACACTCTGGTTGCCATTTCAGTCCTGCTGCTGCTGAAGCCTTGCTGTAGTAGTTATTTTGGTTGAAACCATGTTGCCTGCAGCCCAAGTGTCAGACTGCAGCAGTGAAATTGCTTGTGTATCCTTTTGTCTATATCCCCCTCTGTCCTCCTTCCCCTGCTACCTTAGTGGTGATGTCTAGGGCACTCACTGACCTTAGCACTTTATAGGGTGAGTGGAGGGACAGTTAGGGACTAGGCACGTGACAACGAAGAGGGGAAGGACTCTTTTAGGGAAGTTAGGGAAGCTTTGGGGACCAAAACAGGTTACTGCTCCCTATCGTCAGGGCTTTCCTCCCATTTACCATCCCCATTAATTCTCGTATGTTACACTGTGCGCCTGACAGTTGATGGTCCATGCAAGTCTGTCACACCGTGCGCCAGATAATCACCGGTCTGAGCGTGACACACTGTTAATCTCAATTGTTGCCAAATCAGATGTCCAAAATATAAAAATAATAGTTACAGAAAAATGTAAATCTATTTGTGTTTTATAAAATAAAATGTGGAAAAGAGACAGATATTTCTGGATCTGCCCCCCAAATACTGGAAAAAATGTCCTATCTCTTATTTAATTATACTCAAGTTTATTCCCTCATGTCTATTCATAACATATTCACTTGACAGATTTGGAAAATGCAGTGTTTAAAGAAATTTTAAATGACAAGAATAAATCATTGATTTTAGTAACAGCAACTGAACTACGTAACAAATGTCACAAATGTTTTATTGTTTGTAATGTCATCATACACGTACGTAGGTTTATAAAATCTGGAGGAAGAGAGCACAAATATGACATAGATACTTCTGCGTGTTCTGTACAAAGGCATAAAACTCTTCTTCACAGTGAACAATGAAAACTGCAAGTCTGGAATACTATGTTCAAGCTCGTGTTCTTGGCAGAAGTCCGGGATTTTCTATAAAAGACATAAATTATTTAGCAGTTACAACCTTAAATGTAGATAAAGAAGATACACATTTGTTCTTGAGGGATGAAGTGGGAGATATTTTACGTCATTATATTAAAACCATATATGAAGACCCTGGGACATTTCCCTACACTGCAAAACGTCACAAAAAACATTGTATTCCAAAGTTTCAATCATAGCAACTTAAGATTACAAAAAAAATTATTACTTCATGTACCTCAGATTCATAAGGAACAAAAAGTTATTTATTTTAGATGTTTCAGTCCTGTTCCTGATATATTGGGAAATCGTAGAGCAAAAGATATTCAGCAAAATTTTGCATCAGACTCCACAGGTAACTAATACAGATTTTGTTGGTGATACACAGCAAAGTCCACAATAGAACTTTTTTTTTATCACCTGTGAACATAACTTCTTTTTAATGAATGAAAAAATTTAAAATATACCACATAGTAATGTGATTTATGTGCAAAAAAAGAGAAGACAAGAAACATTGAAAATAATAACCTTTTACTAATATTAGCCCCCTGATGTGGAAGGGCCTTGACTTAGTGACCACCAAGGTGGACGTCAGGTGCCACTCCCAGGGCAGTGTCCGGGACTATGGTGGCTGACCCACAGGGCAGGGAATGCAGTGACGGACACAGGTGCAGGCAGATACAGTCTGTAGTGCAGATGGGATGGCCGAGGCAGACAGGAAGGCTGGAGCTGCAGGCTGGATGGATGCCAATGAAACAGCCAAACGCAGGTTGTTCGGATGGCTATTGACGGTCCACAGAAAGGACATTAACTGATATTGCTGCTTCCGCATCTGCGACATCGCTCGATACAACAAAAGAGTGTCAAGGTCAGTAGAGACCATGGCCTGCGAAAACTGTAATGCTCACAGGTGTTGAAGCAGCAAGCAAAAGTGGACCCAATGGACTACAGGGGGGGACTTGGACTTACCCTGACGTAGAAGGGGCTTCATTAAGAGACAATTGAGGTGGACACCAGGTGGCACTCCAGGGGCAGTGTCCAGAACTGTGGTAGCTGATCCCCAGGAAAGGAAACGCAGGGATAGACACAGGTGTAGGTGGATACAGTTTCTAGTACATATGGGATGGACGAGGCAGACCGGAAGGCTGTAGTAGTTGGGTTTGGTTGGCATGACTGGGGAAGGCAGGTATGGGAAGGCATAGGCTGAGAAGCACTTCCAGGATAAAGCGTGCCTGCCCTTTAAGACCAGGGCAGGTGTGTGCACCTGTGCCCTAGGTAGAGATGAGCCACCCTCTAGAGACTCGAGTTCAGTTCGGTTCATCGAACGGAGGCCGCGTTCGAGTTCGGTTCGGCGAGCCATTCGACGAACCTCTCGAACCCCATTGAAACCAATGGGAGGCAAACAGAAACACATAAAAACACATTATAAATGTACACATACAGTTAATAAACATTTCCATAACACTTACCTGTTTCCGTAATGCGTCCTGCACTCTGTCTCCCACCGCTTTTCCTTCCGATAATCACTGAGTCCTCCCGGTAACCAGCACCAGCATAGGACCTATCGTGATGTCAAAATAGCCATGTCACCAGTCACGTGTCTATTATCTCATTGGCTACAGACTGGTCACATGGCTTTGAAGTCATGCTAGGTCCTGTCAGTGCATCTCTCCAGTACGCGGTGATCGTTTGTGTATCTCCGTGTACCGGCGACATGCTCTGGCACATGGTCGACTCCCTGTTCTGCTTCCGTTTTCCGTTATTCACCGGCTGTCACAGCCGGTCAATAACGGAGATCACTGTTGTTATAGCAACGCGCCTGTCAGCGGTGACATCACCGCTTACAGGCAGCAGCTTCTGGTCACTCACGGAGTGAAAAGACTGCATGGAAACAGCAGCGTCTTCCTCCCATGCAGCGCTGCTGATGTAGCAGAGCTGCATGGGTTGAAAGAGAAAGAAGACAGAAGAGCAGGATCGTGGAGGGATAAGAGGGAGTAATAAACATGGAGTCTCTAAGTGTGTCTGTGTATTTATTTCTATTAAAGTATTTTTTCTCTATGTGGTGTCTTTTTTTAACCCTTTATTGGAGATTCTTAATGGCTGGATCAAAACTTGCCTGACATTAAGAATCTCTGACTTAATACTAGCTAGTAAAACAAAGTTAGTATTAACTCATAATTACCCAGCAAGCCACCCGGCTCCAGGGCTGTTGGAAGAAATGCATACAGTGCCAGATGATGGCGCTTCTATGAAAGCACCATTTTCTGGGGCGGCTGGGGATTGCAATTCGCAGCAGAGGGGCCAAGAAAGCTCGGGCTAACCTGTGCTGCGGATTCCAATCCCCAGCTGTCTAGTTGTACCTGGCTGGACACAAAAATGGGGCGAAGCCCACGTCATTTGTTTTTTAATTATTTCATGAAATTCGTGAAATAATTAAAAAAAACGGGCTTCCCTATAATTTTTGTTCCTAGCCGGGTACAAATAGGCAGCTGGGGGTTGCAGGCAGCCACATCTGCCTGCTGTACCTGGCTAGCATACAAAAATATGGCGAAGCTCATGTGATTTTTTTGGTGGGCAAAAAACTCCTGCATACAGTCCTGGATGGAGTATGCTGAGCCTTATAGTTCTGCAGCTGCTGTCTGCTCTCCTGCATACACTAGTGAATGGAGCATGCTGAGCCTTGTCGTTCTGCAGCTGCTGTCTTCTCTCCTCCATACAGACAGACAGCAGCTGCAGAACTACAAGGCTCAGCATACTCCATCCAGGACTGTATGCAGGAGTTTTTTGCCCCCCCAAACAAATATGTGGGCTTTGCCATGTTTCTGTATGCTAGCCAGGTACAGCAGGCAGCTATGGGCTGCCCCCAACCCCCAGCTGCCTATTTGTACCCAGCTGGGAACCAAAAATATAGGGAAGCCCGTTTTTTTAATTATTTCACTTATTACATGAAATAATTAAAAAACAAATGACGTGGGCTTCGCTATATTTTTGTGTCCAGCCAGGTACAACTAGGCAGCTGGGGATTGGAATCCACAGCACAGGTTGGCCTGAGCTTTCTGGGGTCCTCTGCTGTGAATTGCAGTTCGCAGCCACCCCAGAAAAGGGCGCTTTCATAGAAGCGCCATCTTCTGGCGCTGTATCTAACTCTTTCAGCTGCCCTGGTGACGGGTGGCTCACTGGGTAATAATGGGGTTGGGGCTATCTGTATATTATCAACTGGCCCTAAGCCCAAAATTCATGGTGTCACGCCAATATTAGACATGGCCACCATGAATTTCTAGTACCGATAAAAAAAAACACAACACACAACAAAATATTTTTATTATAAATAAAACACAACACAATTAGTGACTCCATCTTTATTGAAATAAAGAACCCCCCTCCGCAGTAATCCTGGGTCAAGGGTCCCACGCCATCCAATCCGGATCCAATATCATCTGATCGGTTTGCTGAAAGGCAAAGCGATCGGATGATGTGTCAGGTTCAAGGGCCTGAATCACATGACACAGCAGCTGATTGTATAAACGGCTTTTATACAATCAGCTGATGCATTAGTGCAAAAAAAAAAAACTACACACTTCAGTGCAGACTCCTGTCCGACGCCATCAGCTGATAGTTTAGCCGGCTGGGCGGTATAAAGCCGGCCTCACCGCTCGACATATAGTGGCAGCTGATTCCGTCAGGTGACCGCATCAGCTGATCATCGCCAGGTCTGAGAAAGAGAGAGAGAGAAAGAGAGAAAGAAGAGAGAGAAACAGAGAAAGAAGAGAGAGAGAGAAAGAGAGAAAGAAGAGAGAGAGAAAAAGAGAGAAGAGAGAAAGAAAGAATAGAGAGAGAAAAAGAGAAAAAGGAGAGAGAGAAAGAAGAGAGAGAGAAAGAGAAAAAGAAGAGCGAGAAAGGAGAGCAAGAAAGTAGAGAGAGAAAGGAGAGAAAGAAAGGAGAGAGAGAGAAAGGAGAGAGAAAGGAGAGAAAGAGAGTGAGAAAGAAAGGAGAGAAAGAAAGGAGAGAGAGAAAGGAAAGAGAGAGAAAGAAGAGAAAGAAAGGAGAGAGAGAAAGGAGAGAAAGAAAAGAGAGAGAGAAAGAAGAGAAAGAAAGGAGAGAGAGGGAGAGAAAGAGAGAGAAAGAAAGGAGAGAGAGAGAAAGGGAAAGAAAGGAGAGAGAGAGAAAGGAGAGAAAGAAAGGAGAGAGAAAGAAAGGAGACAGAGAGAAAGGAGAGAGAGAAAGGAGAGAGAGAAAAGAGAGAGAAAGGAGAGAGAGAAGGAAGAGAGAAAGGAGAGAGAAAAGAGAGATAGAAAAAGAGAGTGAGAAAAAAAGGAGAGAAAGGAGAGAGAGAGAAAGGAGAGAGAGAGGAGAGAAAGAAAGGAGGGAGAGAGAAAGGAGAGGGAAAGAGAAAGGAGAGAAAGGAGAGAGAGAGAGAAAGAAGAGAAAGAAAGGAGAGAGAGAAAGGAGAGAGAGAGAAAGGAGAGAGAGAAAGGAGAGAGAGAAAGGAGAGAGAGAGAAAGGAGAGAGAGAAAGAAAGGAGAGAGAGAAAGGAGAGAGAAAGAGAGAGAGAAATAGAGAGAAAGAAAGGAAAGAGAAAGGAAAGAGAAAGGAGAGAGAGAGAAAGGAGAGAAAGAGAGAGAGAGAAAGGAGAGAAAGAAAGGAGAGAGAGAAAGGAGAGAAAGAAAGGAGAGAGAGAAAGGAGAGAAAGAAAGGAGAGAGAAAAAAAGGAGAGAGAGAGAGAGAAAGGAGAGAGAGAGAGAAAGGAGAGCAAGAAAGGAGAGAGAGAGAGAAAGGAGAGAGAGAGAAAGGAGAGAAAGAAAGGAGAGAGAGAGAAAGGGGAGAGAGAGAGAAAGGAGAGAAAGAAAGGAGAGAGAGAGAGAAAGAGAGAAAGAAAGGAGAGAGAGAAAGGAGAGAGAGAAAGGAGAGAGAGAGAAAGGAGAGAGAGAGAAAGGAGAGAGAGAGAGTTCACAGCTGATGTCCGGCTCCTCCCCTCAGTGCATAATTAAATTATAAATATATTATAAATATAATTTAAAATTAAAAAATATAATACAATTCTTTACTGGGACTAGAACTCTTGACCTAATGCTTCTTATGCAAGCGCTCTAGCAACTCAGCTACTGCTTCTAATGATAAAGATAGGCAGATTTGGTAACCTTGACTTCTGCATTGCTGAAGGCTCTGCTGAACGCGCGATTCACTTGATTACTACGGGGAGCTGATACAGAGCACTTGTGGTATGTAGCAGAGCTGACAGTGTTGTATGGATTACGTCAGAGCTGGAGGGGTATTTGAGGCTTAATAAAGGGGTGAAACAGGGTGGTTTTTTGTCTTTTATTCCAAATAAAGGATTTTTCGTGCTGTGTTTATTTACTGTCACTTTCAGGTTGATCATAGAAGGTGTCTCGGGGAGACGCCTGGCATGATCAACCCCGTTATTACCCCGATTGCCACCGCACCAGGGCAATTCGGGATGAGCTGGGTAGAGTCCGGGACTGTCGCATCTAATGGATGCGGCTATTCCAGCCGGCTGCTGGGTGATATTGTTAGGCTGGAGGGCTCCCCATACCGTGGTGCTCTCCATCCTGACAATACCAGCCTCCAGCCGTGCGGCTTTATCCTGGCTGGTATCAAATATGGGGGAACTGCATTTTTTTTTTATTACTTATTTATTTATTTTACTGCACGATATAGACCCGCCTGCCAGCGGCTGTGATTGGTTGCAGTGAGACAGCTGTCACTTAGCTTGGGGACGTGTCTGACTGCAACCAATCATAGGCGCCGGTGGGCGGGGAAAGCACGGAATAACTATTTGACTAATGAAGCGGCAGCCATTTTCTAAAGAGGAAAATACACCACAGATTTTTGACAGACGTCGAGCGAGACGTCCGTGATCGGTGAGAAGGAAAGGGAGAGGGATTGTGCTGGGGACACAGGACGCATGCAGATAGCAACATGTGCACATAGCCTTACTGTGAAAAGCCACATTTATGGTGATTGAACCGTTCTCGACGTAACTCAAACTGTCGAGCTTTTAGCAAAAAGCTCGAGTTTGAGTTCGATCACCCCCCAAAATCACTCAAACATGAAATTGGCAAACTTTGAACCTCGAACATCGCTCAACTCTAGCCCTAGGTGCATTCCTGTAGTACCAGCATGCACAGGCCCTGGGTAGAAAAGGCAGACAAGCACATGAACTGCCATGGGAGTGTGGGGGAGAACACTTCTAGTTGCAAGGGTGAGTCAGCATCCCAGCCAGGGAGAGGCAGGATAGGGCAGAGACTCCGGCGCTACAATAACATCTTAATGTAAGTCATTATTTTAACATGGTGTTTGTTGAGTCATTCATGGATTAACATATTCAAGAGGTTTTATAGATAAAAATACTGATAGTACTCATGTGAAAAACTGAGGTCTGAATGAGACCCTAATAGACATTTTCTGCACAGATTAGAATTCATGGTTCTGTAAAAAACCAAACACTGAAGCAATAGAACATCTGCACAGTGTGACACTAACTGTATTTGACTGATAGAATGATTCTCCTAATGAACAAGCCCCTTAAGAGTCTTATTTATACAAATTTGTCTTTCCATTTCTAACTCATTATTCTTTAAGGTTCATATTTTTGACATAACTTGAGATTTCTTTAAAAAATTGCGATGTCCCATTTTGCATGTATACTTTTCATTTCAGTTAGGATTTTTGTAGTATACGTACATATGTACTGCCCCGCGCTCGACTGCAGCCGAGCCGCTCAGATCCGGGCTTGTTGGTGGGAGGCTCGAGCGCCTCCGGACCGGGAGTCACTTTGCTCTGAAAGGGTGCTGGCGCTACTTAGGGGGTAGGTAGGTAGGTGTACGGCCGGAGCCGTGTTTGAGTTTGTGACGCCACCCACGGGATGTGGTGAAGGTGTAGACACTAGATTTGAGCGCGGTTCGTGGTTCGTGGTTCTCCAGTTCTAGGCTCGAGTGATTTTGGGGCTGTTCGAGATCGAACTAGAACTCGAGCTTTTTGCAAAAAGCTCGATAGTTCTAGATACGTTCGAGAACGGTTCTAGCAGCAAAAAGCAGGGCTTTTTACAGCTACAGTGAGCAGGAGCCATTGCTGGCAGCCTGCCACAAGCTGGTAACCAAGATAAACATCGGGTATCCAAGCAAAGCGCTTTGGTTAGTAACCCGATGTTTATCCTAGTTACGTGCAGGAAGCCCCACACTTCCCGCTCAGCTCAAGCTCACTCCGCCCCCTCCTGCCCGCGGCATGTACACATACATACATACATACATACACACACACACACACACACACACACACACACCCCGGCTTACCTGCGGTGATGAAGTCCCGCCATCCCGACCTCAGCGCTGTCACTGTCCTCCATGGCCGCCGCTTGTCACATCACCTCTCGCTTCCAACCCGAGACTGACTAGCGGTGACGTCACGGACCTCTCGCGATACTTGAGGGGAAGGCGCCGGTCATTGAACTCAGTGACAGGGGCTGTCAGTGTGCAGGAGATCAGCGCAGGTAATGTACCTCGCTGACAGCAGCACTTGTCACCCCCCTGCAGTGACCTGGGCTCACCCATTGATGTTAGCTCAGGTCACTGCATTGCTCTCCCAGCCAATGGGGAACATCCTGCTCTTCATTGACTGGGACAGTGTGGATCGTCATGGCAACCCCTTGGATTACAGCAGACCTGGATTTGTTTTTCAATCTAATAAATTGGTTAAAGAGGGAATGTTTTGGGGAGTGTTTTTTCAAATAAAAATGTGTTTGTCGTCTATTTTTTTTTATTACTGACTGGGTTGGTGATGTCGGGTATCTGATAGACGCCTGACCTCACCAACCCCAGGGCTTGATGCCAGGTGACATTACACATCTGGTATTAACCCCATATATTACCCCGTTTTCCACCGCACCAGGGCGCGGGATGAGCTGGGGCGAAGCACCAGGATTGGCGCATCTAATGGATGCGCCACTTCTGGGGCGGCTGCGGCCTGCTATTTTTAGGCTGGGGAGAGTCCAATAACCATGGACCTCCCTAGTCTGAGAATATCAGGCCCCAGCTGTCTGCTTTACCTTGGCTGGTGATCCAATTTTGGGGGACCCCTACGTGTTTTTTTTTTAATTATTTATTTAATTTAAAATAACAGCGTGGGGTGCCCTCAGTTTTGGATTACCAGCCAAGGTGAGGTTGCCAGCTGTGGTCTGCAGGCTGCAGCCGTCTGCTTTACCCTAGCTGGCTACAAAACTAGGGGGAACCCTACGTCATTTTTTTTCCATTTTTTTGGCTAAATACAAAGCTAAGCACCCCTTAGTGCCACATGAAAGGTACCAAAGGGTGCTCCACTTTTTCTCCATTTTTTTCTCCACTTTTTCTCCACTTTTTCTCCATTTTTTTCTCCACTTATTCTCCACTTTTTCTCCTCTTATTCTCCACTTTTTCTCCACTTTTTCTCCTCTTATTCTCCACTTTTTCTCCACTTTTTCTCAATTTTTTTCTCCACTTTTTCTCCACTTTTTCTCCACTTTTTTCTCCACTTTTTCTCCTCTTATGCTCCACTTTTTCTCCACTTTTTCTCCTCTTAATCTCCACTTTTTCTCCACTTTTTCTCCACTTTTTCTCCTCTTATGCTCCACTTTTTCTCCACTTTTTCTCCACTTTTTTCTCCACTTTATCTCCTCTTATGCTCCACTTTTTCTCCACTTTTTTCTCCACTTTTTCTCCACTTTTTCTCCACTTTTTCTCCTCTTATGCTCCACTTTTTCTCCACTTTTTCTCCACTTTTTCTCCTCTTATGCTCCACTTTTTCTCCTCTTATGCTCCACTTTTTCTCCACTTTTTCTCCACTTTTTTCTCCACTTTTTCTCCTCTTATGCTCCACTTTTTCTCCACTTTTTCTCCACTTTTTCTCCACTTTTTCTCCACTTTTTCTCCTCTTATGCTCCACTTTTTCTCCACTTTTTTCTCCACTTTTTCTCCTCTTATGCTCCACTTTTTCTCCACTTTTTCTCCACTTTTTTCTCCACTTTTTCTCCTCTTATGCTCCACTTTTTCTCCACTTTTTCTCCTCTTAATCTCCACTTTTTCTCCACTTTTTCTCCACTTTTTCTCCTTTTATGCTCCACTTTTTCTCCACTTTTTCTCCTCTTATGCTCCACTTTTTCTCCACTTTCTCTCCACTTTTTCTCCTCTTATGCTCCACTTTTTCTCCACTTTTTCTCCACTTTTTTCTCCACTTTTTCTCCTCTTATGCTCCACTTTTTCTCCACTTTTTCTCCACCTTTTTCTCCACTTTTTCTCCTCTTATGCTCCACTTTTTCTCCACTTTTTCTCCAGTTTTTCTCCACTTTTTTCTCCACTTTTTCTCCTCTTATGCTCCACTTTTTCTCCACTTTTTCTCCTCTTAATCTCCACTTTTTCTCCACTTTTTCTCCACTTTTTCTCCACTTTTTCTCCACTTTTTTCTCCACTTTTTCTCCTCTTATGCTCCACTTTTTCTCCACTTTTTCTCCTCTTAATCTCCACTTTTTCTCCACTTTTTCTCCACTTTTTCTCCACTTTTTCTCCTCTTATGCTCCACTTTTTCTCCACTTTTTCTCCACTTTTTCTCCTCTTATGCTCCACTTTTTCTCCACTTTTTCTCCACTTTTTTCTCCACTTTTTCTCCTCTTATGCTCCACTTTTCTCCACTTTTTCTCCACTTTTTCTCCTCTTATGCTCCACTTTTTCTCCACTTTTTTCTCCACTTTTTCTCCTCTTATGCTCCACTTTTTCTCCATTTTTTCTCCACTTTTTCTCCACTTTTTCTCCACTTTTTCTCCTCTTATGCTCCACTTTTTCTCCACTTTTTCTCCTCTTATGCTCCACTTTTTCTCCACTTTTTCTCCTCCTATGCTCCACTTTTTCTCCACTTTCTCTCCACTTTTTCTCCTCTTATGCTCCACTTTTTCTCCACTTTTTTCTCCACTTTTTCTCCTCTTATGCTCCACTTTTTCTCCACTTTATTCTCCACCTTTTCTCCTCTTATGCTCCACTTTTTCTCCACTTTTTATCCACTTTTTCTCCACTTTTTTCTCCACTTTTTCTCCTATTATGCTCCACTTTTTCTCCACTTTTTCTCCACTTTTTTCTCCACTTTTTCTCCTCTTATGCTCCACTTTTTCTCCTCTTAATCTCCACTTTTTCTCCACTTTTTCTCCACTTTTTCTCCTCTTATGCTCCACTTTTTCTCCACTTTTTCTCCACTTTTTCTCCTCTTATGCTCCACTTTTTCTCCACTTTTTCTCCACTTTTTTCTCCACTTTTTCTCCTCTTATGCTCCACTTTTTCTCCACTTTTTCTCCACTTTTTCTCCACTTTTTCTCCTCTTATGCTCCACTTTTTCTCCACTTTTTTCTCCACTTTTTCTCCTCTTATGCTCCACTTTTTCTCCATTTTTTCTCCACTTTTTCTCCACTTTTTCTCCACTTTTTCTCCTCTTATGCTCCACTTTTTCTCCACTTTTTCTCCACTTTTTCTCCTCTTATGCTCCACTTTTTCTCCACTTTTTCTCCACTTTTTCTCCTCTTATGCTCCACTTTTTCTCCACTTTTTCTCCTCTTATGCTCCACTTTTTCTCCACTTTCTCTCCACTTTTTCTCCTTTTATGCTCCACTTTTTCTCCACTTTTTCTCCAGTTTTTTCTCCACTTTTTCTCCTCTTATGCTCCACTTTTTCTCCACCTTTTCTCCACTTTTTTCTCCACTTTTTCTCCTCTTATGCTCCACTTTTTCACCACTTTTTCTCCACTTTTTTCTCCACTTTTTCTCCTCTTATGCTCCACTTTTTCTCCACTTTTTCTCCTCTTAATCTCCACTTTTTCTCCACTTTTTCTCCACTTTTTCTCCACTTTTTCTCCTCTTATGCTCCACTTTTTCTCCACTTTTTCTCCTCTTATGCTCCACTTTTTCTCCACTTTCTCTCCACTTTTTCTCCTCTTATGCTCCACTTTTTCTCCACTTTTTTCTCCACTTTTTTCTCCACTTTTTCTCCTCTTATGCTCCACTTTTTCTCCACTTTTTCTCCACTTTTTTCTCCACTTTTTCTCCTCTTATGCTCCACTTTTTCTCCACTTTTTCTCCTCTTAATCTCCACTTTTTCTCCACTTTTTCTCCACTTTTTCTCCACTTTTTCTCCTCTTATGCTCCACTTTTTCTCCACTTTTTCTCCTCTTATGCTCCACTTTTTCTCCACTTTCTCTCCACTTTTTCTCCTCTTATGCTCCACTTTTTCTCCACTTTTTTCTCCACTTTTTTCTCCACTTTTTCTCCTCTTATGCTCCACTTTTTCTCCACTTTTTCTCCTCTTAATCTCCACTTTTTCTCCACTTTTTCTCCACTTTTTCTCCACTTTTTCTCCTCTTATGCTCCACTTTTTCTCCACTTTTTCTCCACTTTTTTCTCCACTTTTTCTCCTCTTATGCTCCACTTTTTCTCCACTTTTTTCTCCACTTTTTCTCCACTTTTTCTCCACTTTTTCTCCACTTTTTCTCCTCTTATGCTCCACTTTTTCTCCACTTTTTCTCCTCTTATGCTCCACTTTTTCTCCACTTTTTCTCCTCTTATGCTCCACTTTTTCTCCACTTTTTCTCCACTTTTTTCTCCACTTTTTCTCCTCTTATGCTCCACTTTTTCTCCACTTTTTCTCCACTTTTTCTCCACTTTTTCTCCACTTTTTCTCCTCTTATGCTCCACTTTTTCTCCACTTTTTTCTCCACTTTTTCTCCTCTTATGCTCCACTTTTTCTCCACTTTTTCTCCACTTTTTTCTCCACTTTTTCTCCTCTTATGCTCCACTTTTTCTCCACTTTTTCTTCTCTTAATCTCCACTTTTTCTCCACTTTTTCTCCACTTTTTCTCCACTTTTTCTCCTCTTATGCTCCACTTTTTCCCCACTTTTTCTCCACTTTTTTCTCCACTTTTTCTCCTCTTATGCTCCACTTTTTCTCCACTTTTTCTCCACTTTTTCTCCTCTTATGCTCGACTTTTTCTCCACTTTTTCTCCACTTTTTTCTCCACTTTTTCTCCTCTTATGCTCCACTTTTTCTCCACTTTTTCTCCACTTTTTTCTCCACTTTTTCTCCTCTTATGCTCCACTTTTTCTCCACTTTTTCTCCCCTTTTTCTCCACTTTTTTCTCCACTTTTTCTCCTCTTATGCTCCACTTTTTCTCCACTTTTTCTCCTCTTAATCTCCACTTTTTCTCCACTTTTTCTCCACTTTTTCTCCACTTTTTCTCCTCTTATGCTCCACTTTTTCTCCACTTTTTCTCCACTTTTTCTCCTCTTATGCTCCACTTTTTCTCCACTTTTTCTCCTCTTATGCTCCACTTTTTCTCCACTTTTTCTCCTCTTATGCTCCACTTTTTCTCCACTTTTTCTCCACTTTTTTCTCCACTTTTTCTCCTCTTATGCTCCACTTTTTCTCCACTTTTTCTCCACTTTTTCTCCACTTTTTCTCCACTTTTTCTCCTCTTATGCTCCACTTTTTCTCCACTTTTTTCTCCACTTTTTCTCCTCTTATGCTCCACTTTTTCTCCACTTTTTCTCCACTTTTTTCTCCACTTTTTCTCCTCTTATGCTCCACTTTTTCTCCACTTTTTCTTCTCTTAATCTCCACTTTTTCTCCACTTTTTCTCCACTTTTTCTCCACTTTTTCTCCTCTTATGCTCCACTTTTTCCCCACTTTTTCTCCACTTTTTTCTCCACTTTTTCTCCTCTTATGCTCCACTTTTTCTCCACTTTTTCTCCTCTTATGCTCGACTTTTTCTCCACTTTTTCTCCACTTTTTTCTCCACTTTTTCTCCTCTTATGCTCCACTTTTTCTCCACTTTTTCTCCACTTTTTTCTCCACTTTTTCTCCTCTTATGCTCCACTTTTTCTCCACTTTTTCTCCACTTTTTCTCCACTTTTTTCTCCACTTTTTCTCCTCTTATGCTCCACTTTTTCTCCACTTTTTCTCCTCTTAATCTCCACTTTTTCTCCACTTTTTCTCCACTTTTTTCTCCACTTTTTCTCCTCTTATGCTCCACTTTTTCTCCACTTTTTCTCCTCTTAATCTCCACTTTTTCTCCACTTTTTCTCCACTTTTTCTCCACTTTTTCTCCTCTTATGCTCCACTTTTTCTCCACTTTTTCTCCACTTTTTCTCCTCTTATGCTCCACTTTTTCTCCACTTTTTCTCCACTTTTTTCTCCACTTTTTCTCCTCTTATGCTCCACTTTTTCTCCACTTTTTCTCCACTTTTTCTCCACTTTTTCTCCTCTCATGCTCCACTTTTTCTCCACTTTTTTCTCCACTTTTTCTCCTCTTATGCTCCACTTTTTCTCCACTTTTTCTCCACTTTTTCTCCTCTTATGCTCCACTTTTTCTCCACTTTTTCTCCTCTTATGCTCCACTTTTTCTCCACTTTTTCTCCTCTTATGCTCCACTTTTTCTCCACTTTTTCTCCACTTTTTTCTCCACTTTTTCTCCTCTTATGCTCCACTTTTTCTCCACTTTTTCTCCACTTTTTCTCCTCTTATGCTCCACTTTTTCTCCACTTTTTCTCCACTTTTTTCTCCACTTTTTCTCCTCTTATGCTCCACTTTTTCTCCACTTTTTCTCCACTTTTTTCTCCACTTTTTCTCCTCTTATGCTCCACTTTTTCTCCACTTTTTCTCCACTTTTTCTCCACTTTTTTCTCCACTTTTTCTCCTCTTATGCTCCACTTTTTCTCCACTTTTTCTCCTCTTAATCTCCACTTTTTCTCCACTTTTTCTCCACTTTTTCTCCACTTTTTCTCCTCTTATGCTCCACTTTTTCTCCACTTTTTCTCCACTTTTTCTCCTCTTATGCTCCACTTTTTCTCCACTTTTTCTCCACTTTTTTCTCCACTTTTTCTCCTCTTATGCTCCACTTTTTCTCCACTTTTTCTCCACTTTTTCTCCACTTTTTCTCCTCTCATGCTCCACTTTTTCTCCACTTTTTTCTCCACTTTTTCTCCTCTTATGCTCCACTTTTTCTCCATTTTTTCTCCACTTTTTCTCCACTTTTTCTCCACTTTTTCTCCTCTTATGCTCCACTTTTTCTCCACTTTTTCTCCTCTTATGCTCCACTTTTTCTCCACTTTTTCTCCTCTTATGCTCCACTTTTTCTCAACTTTCTCTCCACTTTTTCTCCTCTTATGCTCCACTTTTTCTCCACTTTTTCTCCACTTTTTTCTCCACTTTTTCTCCTCTTATGCTCCACTTTTTCTCCACTTTTTCTCCACTTTTTTCTCCACTTTTTCTCCTCTTATGCTCCACTTTTTCTCCACTTTTTCTCCACTTTTTTCTCCACTTTTTCTCCTATTATGCTCCACTTTTTCTCCACTTTTTCGCCTCTTAATCTCCACTTTTTCTCCACTTTTTCTCCACTTTTTCTCCTCTTATGCTCCACTTTTTCTCCACTTTTTCTCCACTTTTTCTCCACTTTTTCTCCTCTTATGCTCCACTTTTTCTCCACTTTTTCTCCACTTTTTCTCCTCTTATGCTCCACTTTTTCTCCACTTTTTCTCCTCTTATGCTCCACTTTTTCTCAACTTTCTCTCCACTTTTTCTACTCTTATGCTCCACTTTTTCTCCACTTTTTCTCCACTTTTTTCTCCACTTTTTCTCCTCTTATGCTCCACTTTTTCTCCACTTTTTCTCCACTTTTTTCTCCACTTTTTCTCCTCTTATGCTCCACTTTTTCTCCACTTTTTCTCCACTTTTTCTCCACTTTTTTCTCCACTTTTTCTCTTATTATGCTCCACTTTTTCTCCACTTTTTCGCCTCTTAATCTCCACTTTTTCTCCACTTTTTCTCCACTTTTTCTCCTCTTATGCTCCACTTTTTCTCCACTTTTTCTCCACTTTTTCTCCACTTTTTCTCCACTTTTTCTCCTCTTATGCTCCACTTTTTCTCCACTTTTTTCTCCACTTTTTCTCCTCTTATGCTCCACTTTTTCTCCACTTTTTCTCCACTTTTTTCTCCACTTTTTCTCCTCTTATGCTCCACTTTTTCTCCACTTTTTCTTCTCTTAATCTCCACTTTTTCTCCACTTTTTCTCCACTTTTTCTCCACTTTTTCTCCTCTTATGCTCCACTTTTTCCCCACTTTTTCTCCTCTTATGCTCCACTTTTTCTCCACTTTTTCTCCTCTTATGCTCCACTTTTTCTCCACTTTTTCTCCACTTTTTTCTCCACTTTTTCTCCTCTTATGCTCCACTTTTTCTCCACTTTTTCTCCACTTTTTCTCCTCTTATGCTCCACTTTTTCTCCACTTTTTCTCCACTTTTTTCTCCACTTTTTCTCCTCTTATGCTCCACTTTTTCTCCACTTTTTCTCCACTTTTTTCTCCACTTTTTCTCCTCTTATGCTCCACTTTTTCTCCACTTTTTCTCCACTTTTTCTCCACTTTTTTCTCCACTTTTTCTCCTCTTATGCTCCACTTTTTCTCCACTTTTTCTCCACTTTTTCTCCACTTTTTCTCCTCTTATGCTCCACTTTTTCTCCACTTTTTCTCCACTTTTTTCTCCACTTTTTCTCCTCTTATGCTCCACTTTTTCTCCACTTTTTCTCCACTTTTTCTCCACTTTTTCTCCTCTCATGCTCCACTTTTTCTCCACTTTTTTCTCCACTTTTTCTCCTCTTATGCTCCACTTTTTCTCCACTTTTTCTCCACTCTTTCTCCTCTTATGCTCCACTTTTTCTCCACTTTTTCTCCTCTTATGCTCCACTTTTTCTCCACTTTTTCTCCTCTTATGCTCCACTTTTTCTCCACTTTTTCTCCACTTTTTTCTCCACTTTTTCTCCTCTTATGCTCCACTTTTTCTCCACTTTTTCTCCACTTTTTCTCCTCTTATGCTCCACTTTTTCTCCACTTTTTCTCCACTTTTTTCTCCACTTTTTCTCCTCTTATGCTCCACTTTTTCTCCACTTTTTCTCCACTTTTTTCTCCACTTTTTCTCCTCTTATGCTCCACTTTTTCTCCACTTTTTCTCCACTTTTTCTCCACTTTTTTCTCCACTTTTTCTCCTCTTATGCTCCACTTTTTCTCCACTTTTTCTCCTCTTAATCTCCACTTTTTCTCCACTTTTTCTCCACTTTTTCTCCACTTTTTCTCCTCTTATGCTCCACTTTTTCTCCACTTTTTCTCCACTTTTTCTCCTCTTATGCTCCACTTTTTCTCCACTTTTTCTCCACTTTTTTCTCCACTTTTTCTCCTCTTATGCTCCACTTTTTCTCCACTTTTTCTCCACTTTTTCTCCACTTTTTCTCCTCTCATGCTCCACTTTTTCTCCACTTTTTTCTCCACTTTTTCTCCTCTTATGCTCCACTTTTTCTCCATTTTTTCTCCACTTTTTCTCCACTTTTTCTCCACTTTTTCTCCTCTTATGCTCCACTTTTTCTCCACTTTTTCTCCTCTTATGCTCCACTTTTTCTCCACTTTTTCTCCTCTTATGCTCCACTTTTTCTCAACTTTCTCTCCACTTTTTCTCCTCTTATGCTCCACTTTTTCTCCACTTTTTTCTCCACTTTTTCTCCTCTTATGCTCCACTTTTTCTCCACTTTTTCTCCACTTTTTTCTCCACTTTTTCTCCTCTTATGCTCCACTTTTTCTCCACTTTTTCTCCACTTTTTTCTCCACTTTTTCTCCTATTATGCTCCACTTTTTCTCCACTTTTTCGCCTCTTAATCTCCACTTTTTCTCCACTTTTTCTCCACTTTTTCTCCTCTTATGCTCCACTTTTTCTCCACTTTTTCTCCACTTTTTCTCCACTTTTTCTCCTCTTATGCTCCACTTTTTCTCCACTTTTTCTCCACTTTTTCTCCTCTTATGCTCCACTTTTTCTCCACTTTTTCTCCTCTTATGCTCCACTTTTTCTCAACTTTCTCTCCACTTTTTCTCCTCTTATGCTCCACTTTTTCTCCACTTTTTCTCCACTTTTTTCTCCACTTTTTCTCCTCTTATGCTCCACTTTTTCTCCACTTTTTCTCCACTTTTTTCTCCACTTTTTCTCCTCTTATGCTCCACTTTTTCTCCACTTTTTCTCCACTTTTTCTCCACTTTTTTCTCCACTTTTTCTCCTATTATGCTCCACTTTTTCTCCACTTTTTCGCCTCTTAATCTCCACTTTTTCTCCACTTTTTCTCCACTTTTTCTCCTCTTATGCTCCACTTTTTCTCCACTTTTTCTCCACTTTTTCTCCTCTTATGCTCCACTTTTTCTCCTCTTATGCTCCACTTTTTCTCCACTTTTTCTCCACTTTTTTCTCCACTTTTTCTCCTCTTATGCTCCTCTTTTTCTCCACTTTTTCTCCACTTTTTCTCCACTTTTTCTCCTCTTATGCTCCACTTTTTCTCCACTTTTTTCTCCACCTTTTCTCCTCTTATGCTCCACTTTTTCTCCACTTTTTCTCCACTTTTTCTCCACTTTTTTCTCCACTTTTTCTCGTCTTATGCTCCACTTTTTCTCCACTTTTTCTCCTCTTAATCTCCACTTTCTCTCCACTTTTTCTCCACTTTTTCTCCACTTTTTCTCCTTTTATGCTCCACTTTTTCTCCACTTTTTCTCCTCTTATGCTCCACTTTTTCTCCACTTTCTCTCCACTTTTTCTCCTCTTATGCTCCACTTTTTCTCCACTTTTTCTCCACTTTTTTCTCCACTTTTTCTCCTCTTATGCTCCACTTTTTCTCCACTTTTTCTCCACTTTTTTCTCCACTTTTTCTCCTCTTATGCTCCACTTTTTCTCCACTTTTTCTCCACTTTTTCTCCACTTTTTTCTCCACTTTTTCTCCTCTTATGCTCCACTTTTTCTCCACTTTTTCTCCTCTTAATCTCCACTTTTTCTCCACTTTTTCTCCACTTTTTCTCCTCTTATGCTCCACTTTTTCTCCACTTTTTCTCCACTTTTTCTCCTCTTATGCTCCACTTTTTCTCCACTTTTTCTCCACTTTTTTCTCCACTTTTTCTCCTCTTATGCTCCACTTTTTCTCCACTTTTTCTCCACTTTTTCTCCTCTTATGCTCCACTTTTTCTCCACTTTTTTCTCCACTTTTTCTCCTCTTATGCTCCACTTTTTCTCCACTTTTTTCTCCACTTTTTCTCCTCTTATGCTCCACTTTTTCTCCATTTTTTCTCCACTTTTTCTCCACTTTTTCTCCTCCTATGCTCCACTTTTTCTCCACTTTTTCTCCACTTTTTTCTCCACTTTTTTCTCCACTTTTTCTCCACTTTTTCTCCACTTTTTCTCCTCTTATGCTCCACTTTTTCTCCACTTTTTCTCCGTTCTTTTTCTATGGTCGGTCTACCCATTAGCTCTGCCATGCATACTGTAGCTCTACACCTACTGCACATGTTACTTTATAATTGACATCTCTTTCGTACCAGAGCTGTCTAAGTCTACTCTGACCCCATATTTGTCATTACTATATTGTCCTTGTACTGTATTATGACATTTGTATCATGTGTTTCATTTCTTGCTGTGTTGCAATTTTTTTGCTGCATCCCAATTGTACCTCTACATTGTTCGAGTTTATGTTATTGTTCTCTCACTCTTATGTGATACTGATTATTGTCATTTTTCATGATTACATGCAGATAAGTCCAATCTGACGAAGGCTCAGGCCGAAACGTCATTTGTAACTTGTTTTGGACAAAAACATATATGCTTATGAAAAAAAAAATTTTCTTAATACGGACCAATAAAGAGTGATTTTGCATTACTATCCATTGTGACTTACTGACTTAGTCTGGGAGATTTAGAGTGCCGAGGTTACTCACTAATTTTATCTATTATTACCTCTGAGCACCTATATACCAGTGAGCAGAGTTTCCTCTACAGTAGTTCTCCTGATTAGGCATGCCCTTACCTCATGAGCAGGGCATTGCAGATTTGGTAGCAACCATTACGACATGGACTCTGCTGCTGTGGACCCGGGGAGAGTGAGTGCAGATTCATTGCACCCACACTCCTCACATGAAGGGTCCGCACTCCTAGAAAATGGTGGATACGTTCCCTGAGTGTCTCCCCCCCATATTCTAGACGGTCCAGAGTCGTCGTGGGACCCCTTTATTTTTTTTCTTACAATAAATTGGTGAAAGAGGAAATGTTTTGGGGACTGTTTTTTCAAATAAATTTCTTTTGTCGATTTTTTTTTTGTTAGTACTGACAGTTTATGATGTTGGGTATCTAATAGACGCCATGACATCACAAACTGCTGGGCTTGATCTCAGGTGACTTTACAGCTAGTATCAACCCGATTTATTACCCCGTTTGCCACTGCACCAGGGCACGGGATGAGCTGGGGTGAAGCGCCAGGATTGGCGCATCTAGTGGATGCGCCACGTCTGGGGTGCCTGCGGCCTGCTATTTTTAGGCTGTGAAGGCCCAATAACTATGGACCTTCCCACCCTGAGAATACCAGACCACAGCTGTCCGCTTTACCTTGGCTGGTGATCCAATTTGGGGGGGACCCTACTTTTATTGTGTAATTATTAATATTTATAAAATAATTATAAAAAAGAGCCTGAGGGGACCTCCACATTGGATCCCCAACCACGGTAAAGCTGCCAGCTGTGGTTTTCAGGCTACAGCCGTCTGCTTTACCCTAGCTGGCTATCAAAAATGGGGGGACCCAACGTAATTTTTTTTTTTTAACTATTTTTTAAATAGAAAAAATTAATGGGCTTCCCTGTATTTTGATTGCCAACCAAGGTAACGGCAGGCAGATGGGGGTGGCAACCCATAGCTGTCTGCTTTATCTGCGCTGAGAATCAAAAATACCGCGGAGCGCTACGTCATTTTTTTAAAGATTTATTTTAACAGCACTGTGATGTCCAGCAATCAAAATACAGGGAAGCCCATTTTATTTTTAGTTATTTAAATAAATAATTAAAAAAAATATATATGGGCTCCCGCTGCATTTTTTGTATTGCTAGCTAAGGGTAATCCAAGCAGCTACTGGCTGCTAACCCCCACTGCTTGGTATTACCTTCACTGGCAATGGAAAATCCAGGGAAGCATTTTTTATTTTTTTTGCCAAAAAACTACAAAAAAAGGACGTGAGCTTCGCCATATTTTTGTATGCTAGCCAGGTATAGCAGGCAGGTGCTGGAAGAGTTGGATACAGCGCTAGAAGATGGCGCTTCTATGAAAATGCCATTTTCTGAGGTGGCTGCAGACTGCAATTCGCAGCAGTGGGGCCCAGAAAGCTCAGGCCAACCGGTGGTGCGGATTCCAATCCCCAGCTGCCTAGTTGTACCTGGCTGGACACAAAAATGGGGCAAAGCCTACGTCATTTGTTTTCTAATTATTTCATGAAATTCATGAAATAATAAAAAAAGGGCTTCCCTTTATTTTTGGTTCCCAGCCGGGTACAAATAGGCAACTGGGGGTTGGGGGCAGCCGTACCTGCCTGCTGTACCTGGCTAGCATACAAAAATATGGCGAAGCCCACATAATTTTTTCAGGGGGCAAAAAACTTCTGCATACAGTCCTGGATGGAGTATGCTGAGCCTTGTAGTTCTGCAGCTGCTGTCTGTCTGTATGGAGAAGAGCAGACAGCAGCTGCAGAACTACAAGGCTCAGCATACTCCATCCAGGACTGTATGCAGAAGTTTTTTGCCCACCAAAAAAATGACGTGGGCTTCGCCATATTTTTGTATGCTAGCCAGGTACAGCTGGCAGCCACTGGCTGCCTCCAACCCCCAGTTGCCTATTTGTACCCGGCTGGGAACCAAAAATATAGGGAAGCCCGTTTTTTTTAATTATTTCACTTATTTCATGAAATAATTAAAAAACAAATGACGTGGGCTTCGCTCTATTTTTGTGTCCAGCCGGGTACAACTAGGCAGCTGGGGATTGGAATCCGCAGCACAGGTTAGCCCGAGGTTTGTGGGCGCCTCTGCTGCGGATTTCAGTCCGCAGCCGTCCCAGAAAATGGCGCTCTCATAGAAGCGCCATCATCTGGCGCTGTATCCAACTCTTCCAACAACCCTGGAGCCGGGTGGCTTGTTGGGTAATCATGAGTTAATACTGGCTTTGTTTTACTAGCCAGTATTAAGCCAGAGATTCTTAATGTCAGGCACGTTTGACCCGGCCATTAAGAATCTCCAATAAAGGGTTAAAAAAAAGACACCACACAGAGAAAAAATACTTTAATAGAAATAAATACACAGACACATTAGAGACTCCATCTTTATTACCCCTGTCAGCCCTCCACGATCCTGCTCTTCTGTCTTCTTTCTTTCTAGTGTAGTAGTAGTGACGATTGTAGTGAGGATGAGGTGCACCAGCTCATCACTTGGGGCTGGGGAACCTCCATCCTCACTACAATGCTCACTACAATCGGGAAGCAGCGTGCAGCCTTCACTCCGTGAGTGATCACTGCTGGCTGTCAGCGGTAACAGCGGTAACGCTGACAGACGCGTTACCATAGCAACGGTGCTCCCGGAGCCGCGGTTAGCGGTGGCGTCACCGCTAACTGCGTTGCTATGGCAACGGTGATCTCCGTTAATGACCGGCTGTGTCAGCCGGTCCTTAACGGAACGGGGAGTCGACCGTGTGCTAGAGCATGTCGCCGGTACACGGCGATACACATATGTGCACCGTGTACCGGAGAGATGCACTCGCAGGTCCTACATGACGTGTCATAGTCATGTGACCAGTCTGTAGCCAATGAGATAATAGCCACGTGACTGGTCACAAGGTTATTTTGACGTCACGATAGGTCCTGCATCTCTGCTGGCAGTGCAGGTCACCGGGAGGATTCAGCGATCATCGGATGGAATAGCGGCAGGAGACACAGTGCAGAAGGGATCGCGAGGACCGGTAAGTGTTATGGCAATGTTTATTAACTGTTTGTGTACATTTATAATGCATTTTTATGTGTTTGTGATTGCCTCCCATTATAGCCTATTGGTTCGAGTTTGGTTCGTCGAACGTTCGAAGAACCGAACTCGAACGGGACCCCCGTTCGGCGAACCGCCTCGAGCCGAACCGGGACCAGTTCGCTCATCTCTAGTAGACACCACTGCTGCAGTTACGCGGCACCCGGGGACATAGTTATGCAGCAAGATGTTAACCCCTCCATGGGCAAGGATGATGGCCCCGGGACCGTTTGGGGAGAGTACCCGGGCGGTGCAGGGTGGTGCACTACCGGATGGCACTGTTGTACTCATAGTTATTGGCACACACAAGTCTCTGGTAAACAAAGTTGATGGTGGTCGGTGCCCGCAGCCGGCTTCGTCTGGTCCCCCACCCAGTTCGGTGGTCTTGGCCTTTCTCCTGCACCGTGTTGTGAATGTGTAGACTGCCTGTGCTTCAGCAACGGGAGTCCGCTCCCCGGCTTTGTGTATGTCGGAGGAGCCCATTTGCCTGCAGACGCTGGCCCATGGCATCTCTCTGTCTGTGTGATGGCTTTCTATCCCCTTTGGTGGGCTGTTGTCTTCAGTTGGGACTTGGGTGGGAAAGGACCTAAAGTTCAGACCACAATCAGTGAATTAACTCAGTCCAGTGGCTTCTGGACCTCGTTTCAGGGTCTGAGTACCCCCCTGTGTGCTCCGGTTTCCGAGGCGGTTCCCCAGGTCAGGACTGGCGGGCCACTACCCTGTCCCGGTCCACCACGGTTCCACTGAGCCGTCTTCCCGGCTCCTGCAGGCTAGGCCACCATATGCCTCCTAGCTACGGTACCAGGGCTCCAACCCCGGCACCTGTCAGACTGCTGCAGACCTGCTACACAAGCCTGCTTCCACTCTCTTTCACTCCTGTCACTCCTCAGACTGAACTCCACTACTTAACTGAACTGTTTCCTGCCTCAGGCCCTCTGAACTCCTCGGTGGACGTGGCCAACCGCCTGGCTCCGCCCCCTGGCGTGTCCATTAAGCTCTGAGGGAGGTGACTAGGGTTTAATGTGGTTGGCTGATGTTACCTTGTGTGGGACTGGTGTTGTGGGCACTATCTGTGACTACCTGGCTAGTCCAGGGCGTCACACATACACTACAGTTCAAAAGTTTAGGGTCACTTAGATATTTCCTTATTTTTGAAAGAAAAGCACATTTTTTTCAATGAAGCCAACATTAAATCAAACAAATACCCTCTAAACATTGTTAATCTGGTAAATGACTATTCTAGCTTCAAACGTCTGCTGTTTAATACAATATCTACATAAGTGTATAGAGGCCCATTTCCAACAACCACCACTCCAGTGTTCTAATGCTACATTGTGTTTGCTAACTGTGTTAGAAGGCCAATGGATGTTTAGAAATCCATTGAAAACCCTTGTGCAAGTATGTTAGCACAGCTGAAAACAGTTTTGCTGATTAGAGAAGCTATAAGGGTATGTGCACATGTTGTGTGTTATCATGCTTTTACGCTGCGTTCTGCAACGCAGCATAAAAGCATGCATCCTGCGTCCCCAGCACAATCTATGAATGTGCAAATTCCATCCACACTTTGCGTTTTAGAACACAGCATTTTGCATGCTGACAAAACGCTACATTCTAAAAAGCAACATGTCACTTCTTTTGTGTGTTCTGGATACTTTTTCCACTCTGTCTATGGGAGAGACAACATCCAGAGCGCACAAATTCTGCATGAATTCTACAGTCAGCAAACTTTCAGAATGAAGTTTTTCAGCTGCGTTCTGAAACACACATGCAGTGACTTAAACGCTGAGGTGCAGAACGCACACGTGCGCACATAGCTTAAAACTGACCTTCCTTTGAGCTAGTTGAGAATCTGCAGCATTACTTTTGTTGGTTAAATTAAACTCTTAAAATGGCCAGAAAAAGATAAGTTTCATGTAAAACTAAATTTAGATAGATATGATCTGTATTTATTAACAAAAATATTTGATATTTAATTAAAGATTTCCGGGAGCTGGACCCGGATCCGCTATTCCGGGTGCATGATCCGGATCCGGCACTGGAGAAAATAATTGAAAAATAAAGAAAAACATGAATAAAACAGTTTTTCATACTTACCGAGACTTGGTGTCATGGCGGCACACTGCTTCCGGGTCTTGCATTCACTTCCTGTACTGTCCATCATATACACACAGCTTTCCGTGTTTTCCCCACCCACTGGCCGTCCTCTCATCTGTTATTGGTTGCAGGCAGACGCGCCCCCAGCCTGTGACAATATCTGCCTGCCGCGCGATGCTCAGTCATTGTCTGCACAGCCAGTGGTCGTGCTCTATGGCCGCTGGCTATGTAGCAGAGCTGAAGCAGTGTGGGACCTCATGTGGATTATGCCGGAGCTGCATGGTGTTGGAGGTTAATAAAGAGGTGAAGGAGGGTGTGTTTTGTACTTTATTCCAAATAAAGGATTTTTTTGTGTCTGTGTTTATTTACGTTCATTTACAGGTTAGTGTGATGCAGGTAACTCATAGACGCCTGTGCCATTACTAACCTAGGGCTTAGTAGCAGCTGTGCGCTGCTATTAACCCTTTTTTACCCCAATCCAGGGCAATCGAGAAGAGTTGGTGTTGCATCAGGATTGTCACATCTAATAGATGTGGCAATACCAGGCGGCTGCGGACCTAGACTACCAACCCCCAGCCGGCATTATCACGACTGGGGATGAAAATTAGGGGGACCACACGTCATTTTTTTTTCTAATTATTTATTTAAATAATAATAAAAAAAATAGAAAAAAGCTGCATCACTGGCACAGCCGCGCCCACTTCTGACAGGAGCGTGCATGTGTTTTGAGGTACATGCATACTCATACTCAGAGCGCGGCAGGCTGTGCCAGCTGCATTCACCATACTGACGCGCAGACACTTGCACTGCTTTCCCCGCCCACCTGCCGTCTTGCCGCCTGTGATTATTTGCAGTCAGCTGACACGCTGACACTCAGGGTTTGGGTGCATCTAGCTTCAATCAATTACACGCTCCGGAGGGGGGGCAAAACAATGAATATTGAATTGTCAGCTCCAGAAGGAAAAGCGTGACCCAGAAGGAGTTTGCTGTCATGACACAGCCTCGGGTGAGTACACCGCGCATGCTCCTACCCCCGTATCCCTTCCACAAACATTTTTAATCTCTGTATTCTGGTCTCCATAGACTTATACGGGCACCAGAGAGCGGATCCGGATTTTTGTTTCAATCTGGCAGGTATTCGCCGGTCCCAGATTTTGGCGAATTCGATCAACTCTAGTCATAATACCATACAAAATAATTTTATAAATCACATTTAACATATGCTGACTTTCAACCAACATCATTTTTTAAATGTGGTTTTTTTGTACTTTAGCTCAAAATTGTTAACTTCCAATAGGGTAAAAGGAGAAGATGGAACCATCAATTTGTTGGGAAATTTCTCCGATGTACAGTACAGACCAAAAGTTTGGACACACCTTCTCATCTCTAGAACAACTGTTAAGAGGAGACTTTGTGCAGCAGGCCTTCATGGTAAAATAGCTGCTAGGAAACCACTGCTAAGGACAGGCAACAAGGAGAAGAGACTTTTTTGGGCTAAACAACACAAGGAATGGGCATTAGACCGGTGGAAATCTGTGCTTTGGTCTGATGAGTCCAGATTTGAGATCTTTGGATCCAACCACCATGTCTTTGCAGAAAAGGTGAATGGATGGACTCTACATGGCTGGTTCCCACCGTGAAGCATGGAGGAGGAGGTGTGATGGTGTGGGGTGTGCTTTTCTGCTGACACTGTTGGGGATTTATTCAAAATTGAAGGCATACTGAACCAGCATGCCTACCACAGCATCTTGCAGTGGCATGCTATTCCATCTGGTTTGCATTTAGTTGGACAATCATTTATTTTTCAACAGGACAATAACCCCAAACACACCTCCAGGCTGTGTAAGGGCTATTTTACTAAGAAGGAGAGTGATGTGGTGCTACGCCAGATGACCTGGTCTCCACAGTCACCAGACCTGAACCCAATCGAGATGGTTTGGGGTAAGCTGGACCACAGAGTGAAGGCAAAAGGGCCAACAAGTGCTAAGCATCTCTGGGAACTCCTTCAAGACTGTTGGAAAACCATTTCCGGTGACTACCTCTTGAAGCTCATCAAGAGAATGCCAAGAGTGTGCAAAGTAGTAATGAAAGCAAAAGGTGGCTACTTTGAAGAACCTAGAATATAAGACATATTTTCAGTTGTTTCACACTTTTCTAAGTATTTCATTCCACATGTTTTAATTCATGGTTTTGATGCCTTCAATGTGAATCTACAATTGTCAAAGTCCTGAAAATATAGAAAACTCTTTGAATGAGAAGGTGTATTCAAACTTTTGGTCTGTACTGTACGCCAATACCCCTTATGTGGTCGAAGGCTAGTTGCGCACTCGAGAGGTCTTGGAACGGAAGAAGCGCTATTTGATGTTTAGAGAGCAATTTTGGCTGGAATAAATTGTGGACGCCAACTTGCATTTGAAGTGCCTTTGTCATGCCAAAATATTATAAACCCCCTACAAATAACCACATTTTAGAAATGACATTCCTCAAGGAATTTATCTTCACAAAAGTTTAAAATATTGGGATGTGACAAGTGACACCATTTTGGAAATTACACCCCTCAAGAAATTCATCTGGAGGTGTAGTAAACAGGTAATTGATCGAGCATCAGGCTGCACAAGACGCTCGATACTCAGTCGAGTATCCTGGTACTTGGGTGACATGCTTGAGTCCCTGCCCAGCAAGCTTTTTTCAGCCACTAAACATGTAGGGATTGCCTTCTGATTCACAGTAATGCTGCAGCCATATTGGCTACAGGCATTATTGTGATTGGAAGGCCGTATCGCTCATTGGATCAATATAAGACCCAGTGAAGCTATTCTTAGCGCAATTTACCTGGAAGTAGTATAAGGATCTTTTCTGCTTGAGAAGGAACAGTATGTTATAGCATCACAATACCTGCTGGTGCAACATTAAACCAACAGTCCTTGTCAGGGCTAATTCTATAATAACACCACTCTTAGCTGCATTTAGAGTAGGTCAAGCTGCTGTAAAAGTGAAAGTGTTTATATAGTCATTTAAGCAGAAGTTCTAGCTTTACTGATCACTAGAAACAAAATCTATTCTATAATAATCCCACTCTGAGCCCCAATTAGTGTAGAACAAGCGTCTGGAGAAGTGATCGTCTATTAGAGGCATAGAAGCAGCAATTCTAGCCTTACAGACCTTGCTGCTGCAATAGCGCTATAATCTGCATTTAGTGTAGGGCAACCTGCTGGAGAAGAGATAGTGTATTAGAGTCATGTAGGTAGGAATTATAGCCTTACAGACCTTGCTGCTGCTGCTACGTAAAAAAAAACCCTATTCTATAATAATACCACTCCTTCTTTTGTATTTCAGGCAAAAAAAAAATATTTTCATCTTTTACATTTTAAATTAACAAAAAAGGAAGATGGGCCGAAGTAAAAGTTTGGCACCCTGCATGGTAAGTACCTAGTAGCATCCCCTTTGACAAGTATCATTGCTTGCTAATGCTTTCATAGCCAGCCAAGAGTCTTTCAATTCTTGTTTGAGGGATTTTTATCTATTCCTACTTGTAAACGTCTTCCAGTTTTTAACATTCCTGGCTTATCTTGCATGCACTGCTCTTTTGAGGCCTAGCCACAGATTTTCAATGATGTTCAGGTCAGGGGACTGTGAGCTTGCACCCTTTGAAGAAGTCTATTTTGGACTTTGATGTGTCTTTAGATTGATTATTGTAATTTAGTCTGCCCTATCACCTGTCGAGTTAACTAATTAAGCTTCCCCAGGCTTCCATTTCCTGCTGTTGAAATTTCTAAAGTGGACCATGTTTGGAACTACAGCTTGTCTTGTGTTTTTCCAGACAGATTTTAACTTTTGGTGTACCTTCTTTTACTTTACACCTTTCCCTGGATTCTTATTGAGGTAAGTGGAACCCTCCGTGGCCACTTAGGAAGCAAAGGTCCGAGTAGTCATCTGAGTCATCCAGTCATGGTTGTTTCAGTCTGCGCAAGAAACTTTAGGGACTGCACAGCTGGGACCTACAGTCTGTAAAAGAACCGGGTGGGTCAGGTGTAGTAGTTTTAAGACCTTATTTTACGCTATTTACCACTTGTGCACTTTAGTGCACATAACACCATCCTCCATCCTCTTTTCAACTTTAGCCTTTTACAGATAATATTATGTTTGCATCAAGAATTTGTTGAAATTTAATTGAATCCATTATTTCCTCTACCCGTGAAATGTTCCCCGTGCCATTGCCTGCAACACAACCCCAAAGCATGATTGATCCCCTTTCTTGCTCAATGGTTGGCGAGATAGTGTTTTTCTGAAATTCTATGCCCTTTTTTCTCCACATATACCTTTAATCATTGTGACTAAAGAGTTCTATCTTAACCTCATTGGTCCACAGGACTTGTTTCAAAATACATCAGGCTTGTTTAGAGGTTTTTATGCATACTACTGGTGCTGAATTTTATGGTGAGGACGCAGGAGATGTTTTCTTCTGGTGACTCTTCCATGAAAGTCACATTTGTGCAGGTGTCTTTAAACAGTAGAACAATTTACCACAACTCAAGAGTCTGTTAAATCTTCCTGAAGGTCTTTTACAGTCAAGTGGGATATCTGATTTGCCTCACTAGCATTTCTACCAGCAGCTCTCACAGAAATTTTGCTTGGTCTTCCAGACCTTATCTTAAACTTCACTGTTCCTGGTAACTGCCATTTCTTAATTACTTTTTAAACTGAGGAAAAGGCAACTTGAAAACGCTTTGCTATATTTTTACTGCCTTCTCTTACATTATAGGACTTCACCATTTTCATTTTCAGAGTGCTAGGCAGCTGCCTAAAAGAACCCACGCCTGCTGTTTTTTGGCACATGCCAAAGAGGAGACTGGGTTTTTATAAATCTGTGAGATTTGATTACCTGGCTTTTCCTAATGATAATAGTGAATAAGCCATAACCCTATCAGGCTAATTAAGGTCAGAAACATTTGATCAAAGTTATCTGAGCACACAAATCTCCAAGGGTGCCAAAACGTTTGCATAGGCCCATTTTACTTTTTGTAATTTCTAAAATTTAATAGATGAAAATATATATTATATTTAGATTTTTTTTTGTGCCTAAAATTATAAGAAATGCGTCATCCTTAACTTTATGCCTTTTAGAGATCATTTCATCTATCTTCAAATTTCTTAATTGTTTACAATTACAGTAATTTTGACCAGGGGTGCCCAAACTTTTACATACCACTGTATTTGGTATAATTGATTACTCATTCATCTAACTATAATTCTACATAGTACATGACTTTGTACAAGTGTATCTAGAAAAATTGATGCTACTGTGAGGCAAATGACGGTGAAACCAAATATTGATTTGATTTAGATTTCTCTTTTTTTATTCACTTTGTAATTTGTTCATTCATAATAATAAACTATAAACACTTCTATTTTTTTTAAACATTTTTACTTTGCAGTATTTTTTCCACACCTGCCTAAACATTTACACAGTACTGTAGTGCAAGATGCAAATGTTCCTATTATTTTATTATTGTTCTTATTATTTTGTATTATTTTCAACAACAGAAAACAAAGTCTCAGTAAAAAAGAACACTAAACCAGATTACTAATGCACTAGCATGATACATCAGGCCCTCATGATAAAGGTGGGGGCAGAACAGGTGGAAAAGACTGATGAAATAACTACTTATAAGCTATCAATTCATGGAGCAGTGTTATGGTCACCGAGGGGCGACAACCATCCGGGGGTAGACCTACTGGGCTGTCCACCGGACTCCCCTGAAGGAGCAACCAGCAGCAAACCCCTATACAGGGACTGTGTGGTGCTCCAAACAAAAGACCTAAATGCACAGCAACCAGGGACTAGGGGTGATCATCTCTTATGGACAGTTAAAGTCTTAATGTCCAGTGCAGGAGTGCACAGATGTGGTGGCACAGAGGTGGAGGCTGAGACGAGACGGCACTGTGGTTTTTGCTCAGATGTAGCGGTACTCTGGTGATGTCTCAGACATGACAACACTACGGTATTTGCTCAGACGTCATGGCAATGGTAGAAAGCAGGCTGTAGAACGAGACAGAGGTTAGCAGCAGGAAACTGGTACTAGGACTCAATAGCAAGACTATAGAAAAGAGTTCTTTCGGTCTGATGTAGCGCATAAGGAACCACTTGCTGATATTAAATGTTGTATTTTATTTTTTAATTATAAGCTCCTATTAGTACAACGCGTTTCAGCAGACAATATGCTTTCATCAGGTACCTGATGAAAGCATATTGTCTGCTGAAACGCGTTGTACTAATAGGAGCTTATAATTAAAAAATAAAATACAACATTTAATATCAGCAAGTGGTTCCTTATGCGCTACATCAGACCGAAAGAACTCTTTTCTATATACCCACTCCCTACCTGAGATTTCGGTAGTAGCTGTAAGGGACCTGCCAACCCATTATAGAATCCAGCTGGGAACTAGAGGATCATGGAGGAAAACCTGAATCCCAAGGTGCCGGTGGAGTTCAGGAGCCGACAACGATACCATTAGTCTGGATTCAACAAGCTTCGACACTGCATTCAGAACGGAGGATTACCCCGGACTGACACGCTTTCACTGGGGTTGTGCGGGGGCGCACAACCTTTAAAGGTGAGCAGTTTTAATTATCTATCATAAATTTATCCACGGATGCTTCTCATATTGCGCCTGTCTCTCTATTTCATTTATCAATAGCAAGACTAGACACAGTAACCAAAGGGACCTGGAATAGCAATGCACAGACAAACAGGATATTTTTCTCAGGCGCCTCCTGTAGGGGGAAGCTGTCTTTAATACCCTTTAGCAGTAGGTGACCCCTGAGAATCCCTTCTGGGGTAAAGAGATGCCGGCCCTTTAAGAAAGGGGACGTGGCATTCACAGAAGCAGTACGTGCGGCCTTAGAGCATGAAGAGACACTGGGGCAGGAGAGGAGCCCATGGAGCTGATGGGCAGGAGAGGATGAACCCGCTGGAGCCTGTGAGTGGGGGCGCGAGTGGATGCCACACTGGGACCGGGGCCAGGCGCAACAAGCAGGTGGCTGCTAGTATTAGTCATTTACACAGTTAAGACTTTCATAGGTCTCCAGTCACACAAGTATGTGTGATGCACAGTGTGTGGCTTACAGCCTATTGATGACACCCTTACTATATCAGGCAGGCTGCCCGGCACTATATCAGTGCACCCCACAAAACAGAAACCACAGTTCACCAAACGAACACTAAATAGCCTGGCTGCATCCTGCACAAAGATAAGAAAAAAAACCCTGCTTAATTAGCACCAGTTTTTTTTTATTCTCAACAACAGAGTATTATATAAGGAGTCAGTGATAGAAATTGTAGAGTGACTCCAGTGATTCCCAGCTGAGATGTTTCCATGCTGTGATAAAATTACTTATGTGCGTGTCAGGTCTGGAATAGAATATTTTATTACGTAACCATTTAAGTAGCTAGAAATTTCAAGGCTTCAATCCAGTTGACCTTGTGTGGCCCAGAAGGCACTTGAACTCAAAGTGATTATTCAGAAATGGAAAAATGTATAATAGTCAGTTTTAACAGGCATGACATTACAGTATATTCACCATTTCTGTTATATTATATAAAAAAATTTAAGGTTGTATTTCACAAAATAAAGTCGTAATGTAAAGTGTAAATTAAAATTTCGTATTTTTCAGATTATAAGACACACTTTTCCTCCCAAAAATTTGGGAGGAAAATGAGGGGTGCATCTCAAAATCCGAATGTATCCGAATCCAGGAGGTGGAGAATGGGGAATGAGCGCTGTGCTGGCTGCGATGGACGCTGTGTGGAGCAGGAGGTTGCGGCGGGTGAAATGCTATGTTGGCAGTGCGAGTATGTGCTGGCTGCGGCAGGTGAGATGCTCTGTCAGCGGTCCAATATAAAATCTACACAAAAAGTGGCAGTTAGACAAAGGGCCAGTATAAACATAGAAAGAGAACAAGTGAATTAATAAGTCAGACTGCTAGCATGCAATAAAACCTATAAAGAATAACTGTATTTGTTAAATATATATCTTTATTGAAAAAATAAAATGAAAAGTCATAAAATACTGTCTACATAAGAATAGGCGATAACTAGAGATGGGCAAACCTGCAGATGTTTGGACTCCCTGGATCCGGCAAGACTTGAAAAAAGTCCGATTCTGGACCAGGCTTGACCCGAACTTGAGCCCGAGCCCCTTATAAGTCTATGGGGACCCAAACTTTAGTGCTATAAAATGATGTTAGCAAGGGCTAGGGGCTGTAAAAGAAAGTAAAATTGAGAGTAAAGCAGGACAAATTATACATACCGCGTTTCAGCCGAGCTGTCGCACTGCTTCCAGGTTTACTCATTAAAGCTTATGAATATTCACTGCTTCCGCTGGTCACCTTCCGTGAGAGTGTCTGTGATTGGTTGCGGTCACTATGCCCCCACCCTCTGTGCCGGTATCTGTGATTGGTTGCCCTCACGCTAGCTGTCTGGGTGCCCAAAGTGAAGTGTAAAAAGAAATAAATAATTGAAAAAAATTACGTGCGCTCCCCTGTATCAAAGTGCTGTTAAAGTAAACAGCGGAAGGTTGCAGCCCCCAGCTGTGTGCTTTATTTTGGCTGTGTATCAAAATACGAGGAACCCCAAGCAGGTATTTTCTTAGTTATTTAAATAAATAATTCAAAAAACGACATGCGGTCCCTTCCAATTTTGATACCCAGCCAAGATAAAGCAGACAGCTGGGAGCTTGTATTCTCAGGCAGGGGAAGCCCATCATTAGTGGGCCCTCCCCAGCCTAAAAAAATAGCAGTGCATAGATGCCCCAGAATTGGTGCATTCATCAAAAGTACCAGTCATGGCACTTACTCAGCTTATCCCGATTGCCCTGGAGTGGTGGCAATCTGGGTAATATAAGGGGTTGTCATTTGTCAAAAAATCACAACTGCCATGAAGCACTGGATTAGTAATAGGTAGGGATCTAAGAAACCCCCCCACATTACTAATTGTGTAAGTAAAAAGAAATAAATACAAAATACAGAGAAAATACTTTATTTAAAAAAACATCCTTTCTCCAATTTAGTAACCCCCGAAACACCCCCGCAGGTCTGACATAATTCATACCACGACATACCACAATGATCTCACCTTGTTACAGGGGGCTGTCTGATAATAAAATCCAAAGGAATATCAGACAGTCAGGGTCCACCGGGCAAAGACTCTGCTGCAGACTATGGCAAAGGATAAGGGGTATATAAGTGTGCCACTGTAAATAGTAATAGCACAAGTGCAGAGTGCAATACCTCTGTTAAACTCACAGAGGAATATAATTAGGAAATAAAGCAATTCCTCCCTTACTTGGAGGGTGTGTGGTATGGTCTCTGTTAATGGTCACAGAGACAAAAGCAGTGAGTGTGAAATGGCACCCACCTAGGTTCGTTCCTCTAGCGGTGTCAGGAGATGGACAGCAGCGTAAGCCACACAAAGCTCCTACCTGCGTTCGCTCCACTAGTGTGCGAGGACACGAACCACTAGATATGGCACCTGCCTGGGTCCGCTCCACTAGTGGTGCAGAAGAGATGGACAGCAGCATAAGCCGCACAAAGCTCCTACCTATGTTCGCTCCCTTAGTGTGCGAGGATACGAACAACTGCCAGACGCAGTATAAGGAACGTTACCCTAGCGGCAACGTCCACCTTCGAGTAGAATCACAAGGCCCAGCTGGACCATGTGCCTAAGGCACCTGCCTATGTCCGCTCCACTAAGATGTAAGGATACGGACCGCAGCCGAAGCTGTAAGGTATAAGAACGCTACCCTGCCGGTAGCGCTCACCTAGCATAGACAGAGAGATGCCTAGAGGGACGTGCACAGAGCGTCTACTCTCATGCATGAACCAAGAGGACTGAGCGCCGGGCGGCGTGCGTCAGGGCCTTATATAGACTTTGTGCCTCATCCAAGATGGAGGACACCAGAACCAATCCGCTGCCAGAATGTCAGGAATGACGTCACGCTGGCCTATCACCGAGCAAAGCGTCACAAGCACATGACCAGCGACCAATCGGCATAGAAGGTGTCAGAGACATGTGACCACGTGTCACAAGCACATGACCAGCGGCCAATCAGCTTAGAAGGTGTCAGAGACATGTGACCTCGTGTCAGCCATGATGTCACCCGCACATGTGCAATGGCTCCAAGATAGGACTTAGTCTCCAGCACTTGCACATGTGCAGTAGCAAGAAATCCGAACATTGTCTCCAGTGCCACAGCAACCATAACACACCTCTGCTACATCTGATGTCACAGTGTGCGGTCACATTAGAAAACATAAAGGATCACTGCGGCCTGTGAATACACTGATGGAGTCGCAGCTGTGAGAGTGGTGACGTCAGTGAGTTCACCTAAGTTCACAGCTAGCAGTTCCCACTGTATGCCAGCTGTGACTTCAGGTGAACTCACCTGAGGTGAACTCATTAACTCAGTAAACTCACCTCAGATGAACTCAATGCCGGATTACTGGATTCGGCTATGTGCGCATGTTGAGTATTTGGTTGCAAACATTTCTGCATCAAATCTGCTTCTCCTGGCAAAAAAAATGTTTCAAAACACATTTTGGACGTGGTTTTGATGCGTTTTTCTGCGACGAGATGCAGATTTGGTGCAGAAATGTCCGCAACCAAATACTCAACATGCGCACATAGCCTAAGCTACAGGCTGCAGCTCCCAGCCGTGTGCTTATCTTGGCTGTGTATCAAAATAAGAGGAACCGCAAGTGGGTTTTATTTTTTAATTATTTAAAAAACAACAAACTTGAATCTAGCATTTGTCTTGCAAATGTCCACACGGTTTAGTGTTTTTATTTTATTAATGTTTAATACAGTTAAAAAAGAAAAATATTGAAAAACTTGAATTGTTCTGCTCCTGAATATGTTTGTGGCATTTATAAAACTGGGCAGTAAGAAAAAATATCCTGTTGATCATAAAAATAAATTACGAACTGACGGATACAAAAATTCTTTGGCTTTGATCATTCCAGAAAGTCCAAAGAATTCACATTCTCATTGCACTGGCAGAGTTCTTTACTTCTGCTTTCTTGGCTGCCATTGCTGCTGCTTATTGTACAGGTGAATGTGATATATTAATGAATAAAAGCATTAGGTCAGAAGAGAATTTCCCACAAAAAATGTTAATCTGTTTGATATTATGAAACAAACATTAAAGCCATTAAAGAGAGTTAATCAAACTGTCATTTTGGAAGGGTTCAATAAACATACCTATAAAAATGGCCACAATAGCCAGAATTTTAATACTTAATGATTCCTATAATTAATTTCCCCAATGTGTAGATTTGGCAGCTGAAATAACCGCTGAGGCTAACCACTTATTTATCAGCATTACAGATGCTTATTACTAGGCCGCCAGCCAAATAGCAGCCGGATGTTCAACTTAACATCTAAAAATAAATCAGAATGAATTTACTTGTGTTAGTAGTATAACATATAAGTTATATAATATTACATTATTATTAATTTGAAAAATGTAACCTGTCACTATTGACTAAAGATAGATTAAAGGGAATTTGTCACCAGGTTTTTTCCAACAATTCTGAGCAGCTGTCACGCTCCCCGGTTCCCGTGCCCCACTCTCCGGTCCCCGACGGTGTCCCCTGCTCACCGCTCCGGTCCCTGCTTCCTCTCCCTCGCCTGCGCCCTCCATGTGTCCTGCTCCCCGCTCCCAGCACTCCTCTGCGACGCAGGACACACTGCCGGGCACTCCTGCTTCTTCTGCACCGCTTCCTGCTCTGGCTTCTGGCACACGGGCCTCGCTCATGCGCATTAGGGCGCGCGCGCGGTCATTGACCCTCTCTTAAAGGGCCAGCAGCTAGAAACAGGATATTGCATAGACAGGTACAGGGTATAAGAGGATTCTCCTTCCTGGTGGGCGGGGCCTGTTCTACGTGTTTAGTAAGCTAGGAGTTCAGGTCCCCATATTGCTTTGTCCAGTATTAACCCCTGTCTGTCTTGCAGAGCCTGTCCTGCCACGCCAGCCGATCCTGACCACGTCTGCTGCAGTACTCCTGACGGTGACTGTCGGCTGATGTTCCACCACCTCTTCAGTTCCGCCAGTTTCTGGTCCCTGGCTCCGTTTGGTGACCTGTCATCTCGCTCAGCTGGTTCCGGATTCTGCTTGACCTTACAACCCGGCCTCGGACCCTGAGCCTCGTCACCCGGACAACCATCTAGAACTCTGTGTTCGCAGGGACATCTACTTTACAGCTCTCTATACGGACTATCTTGCTACCAGTAGTGCTTCGGCTGCCGTGCATCAAGGCCCTCTGGCGGGGTGACCGGCCTGGCTGTCTCACCAGGGGAATCAGGTGTACGGTCCAGTGTTTCCACCACCCAGACGCAACAGCAGCGTAATGTAACGACAGAGACCCGTCCCTGATACCACTTACTGATAAAGTCATGCTGATAAAACAGTTATTTTAACACTACAGGATTTGTAATTCTGCTGCCATGGAGCCCTCCACATTTATGAGCTCTGTATAATAAGTCCTCTCTGGATCTGCAGCTTTCTGCCTATGCACAGTGCACACAGAAAGCTGTCAATCAGTGATGTGGGTGTGGTAATACAGGGCTCAGCATTCAGAGAACTGCTAGATCTGCAGCAGAGAAAATACTGTTTTTATCACTTCAAAAATAAAGTTGTAATGTCTCTGGATTCGAACCCTTGAGTCTGTGGTTGGCTTCTCTGTTCGCTGGACCACAGCAGATACACCTTTTCTTTTGGTGTTTACTTTCTGTTATTCTTGATTTAGTTCTATTAGGGCAACATGTGTTTATTTTTATTATTATTATTATTATTATTATTATTATTATTTTTATTTAGTTCTATTAGGGCAACATCTACTCATTTGTCTGTCCAATCACCTTTGCCTACTGCATTAAATACTTCCCCCAATATTCTCATTTGGATGTCCAGCCGATCTTCTGTTTGTTGTTAGTCAGTAGGGGGAATATTCTTCAGCAATATATACACCTCTTTTGTATTTTGTTGTCTTACTCACTCTGGGATCACTTTTGTAACGCTGTACTCTAAGATGTACAATAGCAGTACAGCGCAGTAATGTGGGACTGAGAGGATTCCTGAAACTATCTGAGAAGGTAGTTAGCTGGTAAACCACTAGGGGGCGTAAAAGTGGAGTAAACGTATGGGCAGGAAATTCCCTAGCAGAGGTAATACTAGTCAAGCTGACCAGATGGCAGTAGAATTGTCAGAAAGCCGTGTCACAACATGAGGTCTTGTAAGTACACAAGGGCACAGTCTAAACGTAGTCAGAGGGAAGCAAATAGTCAGTAGCCGGGAAATCAGAGCCTAGAAGTGAGGGGGAGAGGGAAGACAAGACAGAATTAAGGTAAACAGATAAAGAAAGAGCAGGGAGACAGCGGGAGAGACACTGATGGAAACAGACAACAGAGGTTAACAGGTCAGGTGAACACAGAGGTCAGGAGGGGGCAGGGCAGACAACAGGTCACTCAAGAGCAGAACACAGCAGAGCCAGAAGTATCACTGGTGAAGTCCAAGAGAAACAGTGCCCTAATAAAGCAGCTTGACCTCCAGAACGAGGCAGAAAGGATTAACCCCTAATGTGACCTGCATCAGAAGTTAAACTAAAAAAAAGGCTCAGCTCCAACTGAGCCAGGAGTCAATCATGGCAACTTTCAACTTCAGCACACCTTCCGTTCTGTAAATAATTTGCACTCTGCTCTGCCCTCTGTTTTTTAAGGAGTAACGTGAATCACGTGATGGCCAATCAGGCAGAATAGGTCCAACTTGCCATAATTTATTATGAGTTCAGGGCTATTCAACCTGAACGAGGAACCACAAGGGACTGTGGGATTGGCATCTCTAGTCTGTACAGGGACTGGAAGGTTCAGTTGTAGTTTTTAAGTTTTTAGTGTGTTACCTGGATTTTTAGTGTGGATTTTCTCCCTTTGGCTGAGTTTACTCTGAATAACCACACCGGTACCTCACCTTTTTTCTTGAGGGGTTTTCATCCAGTTTTTGGTAATTTTTCTGGTTTGCAGTAGGCGGTCCCAGAGGAGGAAATATATTCTTCTCTTTTGGTTAAGATCTGGACAGAAGTTGAAAAAGGTCTTTTGATATTTTGCAATTGGAGAAAGAGAACTCCCAACCGCAAACATAGGAGGGCTGCAGTCTGTCTTTACGTTAAGAGATTTTGTGTGGCTATCCTCAAGTAATCTCAGTATAAAAGATACATCAAGGAAATTTGCTCTTAAATTTGTTGGTCTGTATAAGGTAATTTAAAATCATGACTCCTGTGATGGTCAAGCTCCAACTCCCAGTTGTGTGGAGGACTTAATAACTCTTTCCAATCCTTTCATCTTAAAAAGTATGAGAGGATACCGGGTCCTCAGAATTTAATCGAGGCTGACTTGGAGAAGAACAAGGAGTATGAAGTGGAACAAGTTTTTGGTTTCAGACGTGTCAAATGTCAACTGCAGTATCTTATTAAAAGTAAGGGTTTCAGTCCGGAGGATAACATCTCATACAATACAGAGGTTGCTGAGCTGGCTGTATATATAGAATACAGAGGTTGCTTGGATGGCTGTATATAAATAATATAGAGACTAGGGGCTGCATATAGTATATAGACAGCACTAAAGTGTACACCCAGATCCATACTATATACATATAGTGTACCACCCCGCGCTCGGCTACAGCCGAGCCGCTTGGATCCGGGCTCGTGTGTCGGTGGCTCAAGCGCCTCCGGACCGGGAGTCACTTCGCTCTGCAAGAGGCTGGCACTTTGAAGGGGGTTTTAGATTAAAGTTCGTGACGCCACCCATGGGTTGTGGTGAATGTAGGCACCACCGCTGCTGTTTACTAGGCACCCCGGGGAAGGTGCAGCTTTTAGGTGTTAACCCCTCCGTGGGAAGGGGTGGTGGCCCCGGGACCCGATTTGGTGTGATGCGATGTCGGTGCTCGGCGGGGCAGGGCGGTCCGTGGCCCGAAGGCACAGGGGTACTCACTCTGACAGATACACAGGAGTCTCTGGTAAACCAAAGGGATGGTGATCGGTGCCCGCAGCTGGCTGCTTCTGGTCCCCCAAACGGGTTGGTGGTGTCCGCCTTTCTCCTGCACTTTTTGTAGCTGTGGACAGCTCGTGCTTCAGCAATGGGAGTCTGCTCCCCGGCATTATGTGTCGGGACGGCTCATTTGCCCGCAGGCCCTTTGATTCTCTTGGCCTGGGCGATGGCCGTTATCTGGAATCGGTGGCCTGTTGTCTTCTTTCGGGACTTGGGTGAGAAAGGACCTAAAGTCCAGACCTCAATCACTTAATTAACGGGGTCCGGTAGTTTCTGGACCGCGTTTCTGGGTCTGAGTACCCCCGCATGTGCTCCGGTTTCCAGTCGGTTCCCCGGTTCGGTACCGGCGGGCCACTACCCTGTCCCGGTTACCTACGGTTCCACCAGGCTGTCTTCCCAGCTCCTGCAGATGGCCATCACTGTCTGCCTCCTAGCCACAGGTGACTGGGCTACAAACCAGCACCCGGTGTTAGACTGTGGTAGACCTGGACACAGGTCTGCACTTGAACTTTACTCCTCCACTCCACTTCACTGTCAAAACTCATCTAACTGTGTCTTCCTGCCTCAGGGCATGTGAACTCCTCTGTGGGCATGGCCAACCACCTGGCTCCGCCCCCCTGGTGTGAACATCAAACCCTGAGGGAGGTGACTAGTTTTTTGTAGTTGGCTGGTGTCACCTTTTTAGGGAATGGGTGTTGTGCAAGGGCCTACCTGTGACCACCTTGCTAGTCCAGGGCGTCACAATAGTATATACAGACATACTGTAGTACAGGATATAGTGTGGACCTGTATATACAGTATGGTGCTGTGTAGGAGCCGGAATGGAAGACAGACATACAGAGTATACTCACCAGCCCTGGGCAGCTCCGACGCTGAAGACAGAAGATTCAAATCCTAGTCTGCTCCTGGAGGATATTCTCTCCTTCTGGCGTCGTCCTTCTTCTCCGGTGAGTTCCTGTGTGTACTGCGCATGGCAGCCTCTTTAGCGCATACACACTACAAACTTCATAATGATTAGAGGTAGAGCCGGCAGCATCTGATGTCAGACGCGGCAGCCCCCTCTGCTATGGCCAGCCCATATATGTTGTAAGCAGATGCGGGCTACAGTGGTTACTGGGGCCCTGGTCCAGGGCTTAATAAAGCGCATAGTGATTACCCCGCCTCTGGGCCCCATACAACAGTAAAGCAGTAATGCCTTGATGGTGGCCCTGCAGGGATTTCATCTGTATGTAATCCATTTGAAATCTATTTTAACACTGCAAGGAGTAGGATAACTTTGAAATTATTTTAGATTGCAAGAGAATCGGTGATTATAAAAACGGACAAACTGAGGAGGAAAATTGTATCCAGTACACTGCTGAAAATTATCCGTTTTTCCCTTACAAAAAAAAGAACCATGTTTGAATAAAACCTTAGACACTTATTTAGAGTGGAGACAGTTTGGGTATATAATCTGTACTCACGGATTATTGATGGGAAGAAGGAAATTGGGTAAGAAGGAAGGAAACAATTTTGCTCTTATCCTAGATTGTATGAAAAACATATAAACTTTCTCTAACCTCCATTACGGTGATTTACTGGAACTAATGTCCATAATGGGAGTTGTTGCTTGGCATTAGAAGTAGTGCTGCGGATTACCCCAACTTCTGTTATCCCCTTGATAAAGAAAGATGCTGGACTGTATATATGTTAATGTTGACTTGGCAATCATCAGACCTAAATTCCGATTTCATGGAACATTTGCACAGTTCACCTTCCAAGTGAATATTTATACTTGATTGTGTTACTTAAGACACACCAGGAAAATATTCTTTAGTAGCTGAAGTTCTCATAGGAAACAAGTATTTGGAATTCAAAGAGTAAAAGACTGAGCAATTGTAGAGAAAGGACCAAAGATCCCTAGAGTTTGTAGAAATTCAACAAATGTTTCAGATACTCCATGGTTATATAATTGTCATGTCAGGAACAATATAAGTCAGGGATAGTTTTTGTATGTTACCATTCTCTCATGTTTCATAATCAGCAGCTGTACTGACTGCGGCAAATGGCTCTCAGAAGAGAACCTTAGTTTTATTCTAGTTGAAATATACATATCATTACTGTTTTTTTAGAACCCAGCAGCAATATGATTTCCGTATACTTTTTTGGGTGGTTCATGTTCCATTTCCTCATGTAAAAGTAATGCTCTAATTCTCTTAACCTTTTCCCAACATTTGATGTACATGTAGTGGCATTTAAGGTGCCCGATCATGGTGGAGCTCTGAAACGGGCATATTGGGTGGAGAATTTATTATGATATAATATTGGAATAACTGTTTAAAGGCGTAATCTGGGTTAAACTGATGCACTGCATATGATGCTGTTCTAATGAAGATGGTCTGGGTGTTGAACCACCTCTTGCTACAAATGTATCCTTGACATGCAGATTGAAGTGACTGATGGCTGTGTAGGGTGTCGCGGGGCGGTAGTCATGGGAGAGGGATTGACTCTGGACATCCCAGAACGCTATATGGAATGACTGGTTTTGGTTGGGTGTATGAACTGGGAAACTATGTAGGCGGCATTCTGCTGCTGGCATCACCTGGTCAGGACAGGATGATGATGTCTCACACTCACAAGACCAACAGTTCCTTTTAAACAACAATTACTGTACCCTTCGTTCTCTAGTAAAACCTCATGCTCCAGATAGTGTGCATATATCTTCCAGCATGTTAGTTTTCCAAGGCATGTTCAGACAGTGTAAAGTTAGGCCCTCCAGGCATCCAACTAAATTTCTTCACTCCTCCTTTCTCTCCCACACTTCACCTCCAAGTCCTACAGCTCTATACCATCACCTTCCTTGCCCATCGTGAGGTTCTAACTGAGACGTGAACATGAACGTTTTGCGCATTACATCACCTGCAAACCGCCCACGAAGCCCGTCAATCTTCAGGAACGTCACCCATATATTCTTTGCAAATGGACTTCCCTTTCGACGCTGGTGTTCAACTTCTGCCACTATCTGCTCCATGAAGACCCAATTACTGGTTACAAACTCTTGAATGGAGCCGCATCCGCCCAGTGAATCAATCCAAAGGGCCACTCCACTAGAAGCCAACCTTACATCAGTCGGTTCACTCGGTGAAGTAAAGTCTCTCCTGTTAGGGTATTAGCCCATTCCACTTTGGCCTTTGCTAGACTTAAGCCCCCCAAGTCACTGATGAGCTGCTGGCCTTTTGCTCTGTATCTCTCTACCTGGGGGAGGGGCAGAGGACGAGTCGGCGTTCTGCCTTCCAACTCCAGTTTACGAATAGGATCTTCCAGCACTGAATGTCCAACATCATGCCTGATGTCCACCATTCTTCTTTTCTTCTTTTTTAGCAATACCATTTTTATTTAGATTTAACTTTCTATCACGTTTTATTCCACTTACTTTGCAGGTATCGTTTCTTGGCAGTGTTTTTTTTTAAGGTGTTCACTGTAAGGGTTAACCCTGCTGTTCTGTTCGCATTTGCTGTACACTTGTACTGTTCCCGGGTCAATATGACCTGACCTATTAATTCTTGATTTTTAGCTACTCTAATTGTTTTATTTGAATACTTTTTTCATTGAAATACTGTATGTGAACATGGTTGATCATAAACAAATGAAAAATTTAAATTCAAACTTAATTATTTTTTTTTTTTTCAGAAAAAGGTTACACAGGCTTTTTGCAATTATCTTCGATTGTTGACATTCTGCACACAAATAATAAAGAAGCTTTACATTACTAATACTAAAACATGAAATTTAACTTTTTGAAAACAAATTTTATAAATCAACAAATGAAAAATCATAAAAACTTCAACCTTTTTAGAAAGAAAAAAGAATAAACTGAACATGTGCATGCGTTTTTACACTGAACACAATAATAAGACACATGTCCTTTACACAGATATTTTGAACATCCAGCACATGTCAGATTAGTCTTATTGTCACAGGAAGATGGACAGAAGCTACATCTCTTCCTTTTTTTGCTGGTAGCTGTGCTGGTGGAGGCCGTGGATGTGGAGTCTCTTTCTTGAGCATGCTGGACACTTTTTACAATGGCTGTTGCTCCATCACTTCTGGGGATCACTTTTCTGCTCTCAATATATGGCCTCACCAGGGATTTTCCCAATTCCTCAAGAAATAATCTTCTTTTATGCAGCTTATTCCGGTTCCAATCGGGGTCGATTTCTCTCCATAAGACAAATGCATTGTATGCAGAAACGTCCAGTATGTTATAAAATAAAATCATTGGCCACCGATTGGTTTTGCGTTTGCATGTATATGTTGATATTGCTTGGTCTAAAGTATCAACTGCTCCCTTTGTGGCATTATAATCCAAAAAAATGTCAGGCTTTCTGTCTTTATCACTTACGGCATTGTCATGGTGCATTGTGCTCATTAGAATTACCTGTTTGGTTTTTTTTGGAACATAAGAAACAACAGTTGTATTTCCAGAAAAATAAAAAGTAGAACTGTACACCTCTCTCTTGCTAAGGATACCTTGCGGTAGTTCAGGTTTGTTTTTTCTCATAGTACCCAGCATGGTAAGTTGTTTTTTCTTCAACATCTGGCCTAGTTGATAGGATGTAAAAAAGTTGTCACATGTGACATTTTGTCCTTTTAGTCCATGAGTCAAATCTAGAACAACATGCATACCCTGATTTTTTCAGGTCTTTCATCAGGGGTTTTTCCTGTATACACTTGAACATTTAGAGCATATGAACTTTTGCTGTCACAAAGTGTCCAGATCTTGATGCCATATTTTGCTGGCTTACTTGGTATATATTGTCTGAATGGGCACCTACCTCGGAATGCCACCAGTTGCTCATCAACAGTTACATTTTCACCACTGTTATACAATTTTGGTAGAATCTCTACCCATTGATTCCAAACATTTCTAATAGGGGTTAGTTTATCTTTAGCTCTTCTTTCCATTCCACCTGTTTTAGAATCAAACCGCAGTACTCACACAGTATAAAATGCTATCGGGTCATATTGACCCGAACAGTACAAGTGTAACAATCAGCGTGTAGCAAAAAGTAAACAAAGAAAAAAAAATGTAGAGCTCCACAAATGAGGATGTAGAGCTCCACAAATGAGGAGAAGTCAAGGAACCACTAGTTTCAAATCCTCATTAAAAAAAATCTGCAGGGTCTCAAAAATCATTTCGGGTCATATTGACCCGAACAGTACAGCAGGGTTAAATAGGAGTTAAATAGTGTGTCAGTTTTATAGATTGTGTCATTCTGGACATGGCAATGTCAAACATGTGAACTTATTTTGTTCATTTTTACATAAATATTTTTATTTATTGGTGTAAGCATTTTTGTTTATTATTTTGTGTTTTGCTTTTTGTTTTTTAGAATTTTTGCTATTTTTTTTAACTTTTTTTAACTTTTTTACTTAATGCATTTATGGAACCTTAACTTTTATCATTCTGATCACTGGTCTCATGCATTACAGTAGACATATACTGCAATAATACATGAGATCTGACAGATCACCTATTAGACCCTGCCTATGGCTGGGTCTAATAGGCCACCATACCTGACACACCAGGAGGTAATTGTTTGACTTCCGAGTGCAATGAAAACTATCGTCTCTCTGTGATTTTGTCGCATGGATGCTAATAGAGGTGACAAAGAAAGCTCCATCCCTCATTCTTCTGTGTAAAGTATCCAGCAGTAGTCCTCCATCATATTCACATCCCATCTACTTTGGCATCATTGGTTCATCTCCTTGATATCTTGAAATGCTTATGACATCTTTCTCTTTGCCCTTCGTGAACAGCGCCAGATTTCAGGAAAGTAGATTAAATGATAATATTAAAAAATAACTTCAACTTCATCAGATAACCCAAATGTCATGTGTGTGTCATGAGTGACAGACAGTCATGTGGTTTCTGTCCATAGAAAGTCACAGCCTTTGGCTGTGCAAAATGCTCCCTGACTGTCTATTGTTCCTGCTGTCACTATTCATTGTAATAGGTAGCTTTCCTGTTGGATTTTCATCTTCCCCCCTTTTGGACCCAGCTGGGGCTCTCCTCTACCCAGCTTAAATACCCCTTCCTTCCTTGTATTGGTGCTGGTGATATTTTTCAGTTCATTCAAGCCTTGGTTGCAAGCAGGTGGCTTGTACTCCTCTGTAGTATTGTTGCTAAAAACTTTGCTGAACTTCTTCTACCTGTGTCATCTGAAGATAAGTAGTTCATGCATTTTCCCCCTGTGTGTCTTCCTTGTGTCATCTACAGTGTTTAATTGGGTTGATGAAGAGCTCATCCCATCCACTCCCTATTTAGGGCGAAGCACAAGGGATACCTATGGTCAGATATCTGTCTCAGAGCATAGATGCGGGACCTATCTAGGGTGGTGAGGGACCTCAGGGACCAGCAGTAAGTTTGATCAAGGGTCACCATGTTCCCTTTCCCTAGACACGGGGTATTGGCAACACAAGGTATTTGAGAGAAACCTTGTTTCTCAACAAGATATCAATGTGCCTATGAAAACTAACTAGTGCACCAACCCTTTAATCAAGTTCCAAAGAAATTCAAATTGTCCTGCAGACTCAATTTTCATTGGTGTCAGCACAAACTTGTTCATCAATGTCTGTCAGCGCATACTATCTGTTAGCTTTTGAATATAATGAATCGCTATAGCAGGAGACCAATTAAGACTCCACTGCTGACAAAGAGACATAAAAAGCTAGACTACAGTTTGCCAAAATGTACATAAGTAAGCCAAATTCCTTTTGGGAAAGCATCTTGTGGACAGTTCAGACCAAGATAAAATTTTAGTGACATTTGAATATTATGAGAATTTTGATGGTTAATTTTTTGTTAAGCCCATCATTCTACTGTTTACCAAAAATGGAATTAGGCTTACAAAGAAAAGAACACAGTACCTACAGTCAAATATGGTGGAGTTTCAAAGATGATTTGTGGTTGTTTTGCTGCCTCTTGCACTGTGAGTGCCATGACTGTACACGTAAAGCATTATGAAATCTGAAGATTACCAAAGAATTTTGGGTTGCAATGTAGTGCCCACTGTCAGAAAGCTGCATTTGCTTCCTAAGTTCCAAGATCCTAGGTCTTATAGACGGACAATGGCCCCAAGAATATTTCAAGAAGCCCCCAGAAATGGATGGAAACAAAGAGCTGGACAGTTCTCAAGTGGCAGTAATGAGTCCGGATCTAAATCTGATTGAACAGCCTTCATATAAGAGAACTGAAGTAGTGTGCAAAAGAAGAGTCCAAAATTCCAGTTGAGAGGTGTAAGAAGCTTGTTGATGGTTATAGGGAGCGATTGATTGCAGATATTTATTCCAAAGGGTGTGAACCAAATATTAAGTTGAGTGCATGCAAAAGGAGCCCCGACCAAGTATTGAGGGCATTTACTGTACAGACTTTTCAGTAGTCCCGCTGGTATTTATATTTGCATATACTGCCTCTTGAATTTCACTATCTATAATTGAATATTTTTGCTCCTAAACTGTTTTTAATTGTGTTAGTCTATTGTTAAAATTTATACAAGTAAAAAAATACATTTTATTTCATGGTGTTTTGACTCATAGGGGCAGGTGTATACTATTTATCTGTCCATGGGGGTCTTTTTGAGATTACCAGACTTTTCACTAGGACAACATTTCTGAGTGTAAAGCCATTTTTTCAGTTGGTCTTATATAATATTCTAATTTTCTAAGATAATGACTTTTTGGTTTTCATTGGCTGTAAGCCATAATCATCAACATTAACAGAAATAAACACTTGCAATAGATCCCTCTGTGTGTAATGACTCTATATAATATATGTGTTTCCTTTTTTGTATTGAATTACTGAAATAAACTAATTTTTTGATGATGTTCTAATTTATTGAGATGCACTTGTACTTGAATATTATTAATCCAGTCATTGGGCCTCTGCATAATCAGCACAGTCCTCATTTCATCTTCATAGATAACAATACTCCAGCTCATGACTGTGATGAAGGCGTAGCCAAAACGCATCTCTTGTCTATGCCTAGTGGATTATATTGCATCCCTCATGTCTTTTACTGTCTGTATGGAAATTGATTCTAATAATTTCTAACAACATTTTTTTCCAAATAAAGCATCAATTATATTTTTTTACTCATTGGCTTGCTGGATATGGTTTTTCTTCTCTATATCGATTGTGGCATGGACTCCTGCCCTTTGGTCAGTCACAGAGCTCCTTAACTACTCCATACAAAGCGAAATATCAATAGTGGTATGATGGCTTTTTTTAATGTTTTCCTTAAGCTCATCAAGGTTGCATCATTAGGAAATGGCTGCTGTAAACTGTTGTACCTCAAATGGAGTGACCTGCACTTTCTCCAGACCTGAATACCATAGAAAACCTATGTAATCAACAGCGTCGCCGTGTAGAGGATCGTAATTCTGTACCCCAGAACCTCACTGACCTGGAGGGTTGCCCTTCAAAAAGACTGGGATGCCTTGACTCAGCAGACAATAACTCCACTTGTGAACAGCATGAGGCGTCGTTGTCAGGTGCACTTGATGTTCAAGGCCACATTACAAGTTATTGACACAATGACACCAGTGTGTTGGCTTTTGTTTCAATAAATGGTTTGAGATGAGGAAAGCCCCATTGCTTCTTCTGCTTAAATGCCTGACTTTCGTGATAAAATATCACTGTAGCGTGAACTTTTTAAGTCTTTCATAAATTTTACCCGAAAGCCAAATATTCTTGATTTTTTATAAGTAGTGTATACATATAGTTACTGTATATTGTCAGGGCCAGGTGGACGGGCAGACCCAGGAGGTGGATCCACTGGGCCGAACTCCTAGATGGTGGTAAGGGGTCCGGTAGCTGGAGCACTATAGGCAGCAGAACAGTCCGTGCACACGAGTATAACGGAGAAGTCCCTGGGACCACGGAGTCACTGATGGTAGTCCGGGTGACGCAGCTCAGGTTCGGAAGCCGAGAAGATGTCAGGCGGGGTCCGGAACCTTTGGAGCGAGATGACGGGTCACCGCAGGGATCCGAGATGGTACGGACTGTCAGGATGGCAGATAGAGAGCATTCGGGGTTCGGGATTCGGCAGGACCGGATGGCGAGGCAGGCACGGCTGTACAAGAGAGATAGGTGAGTATATCACAGAGACACCAGGAGACCTGACTCCTAGCTTAAGAAACACGAAGATCAGGCCCCGCCCCCTTGGACATTAAACCCCTTTATACCCTGTACCTGTTTGCATCATTTCCTGTTAATGGACGCTGGCCCTTTAAGAAAGGGTCAATGACCGCGCGCGCGCCCTAATGCGCATGCGCGCGGCCCGAGTGCCAGAAGCCAGAGCAGGAAGCTGCGAGGAGGAAGCAGCAGGGCCGGGCTGGGGCTGAGAAGCCGACGGGCGCCGGGAGCGGGGACCAGGACGCCGGGGACGCGCCGGCAATGGATGCTGGAGAGCGGGGGAGCGGCGGTGACCGGACCGAGGACCCGGGAAGTGAGGCAGGGGAGCCGGGGAGCGTGACAGGTGAGCCGGAGGGCAGCGCAGGGGACCCGGGGAGCGTGACAGTACCCCCCCCCCACGCCCCCCACACAACCGGGACAGGAAGGCACGGATCAGCGGAGTACCCACATTCTCCCAGGGCTCCCAGGACCTATCCTCAGGACCATACCCTGCCCAGTCCACCAGGAAGAACTGTCGACCCCGTACGGTCTTCATGGCCACGATATCCCTTACTGCATAGATGTCGTCATCGGCAATAGGAGGAGGAGACGAACTGGCAGCAGCGGAGAAGGGACCAAGGACAACCGGCTTGAGCAGGGAGACGTGGAATGAGTTGGGTATCCTCATCGTGGCCGGGAGCTGTAGCTTGTAGGAGACCTCATTGGTCTTGTTGAGGACTTTAAATGGCCCGATGTAGCGAGGACCCAGCTTGTAGGATGGTATCTTCAATCGGACGTACTTGGAAGCAAGCCAGACTAGATCTCCAGGAGAGAAACACGGAGGGTCCAGACGTCTCTTGTCTGCGTGTCTCTTCATCCGCAGGGAAGCATGCCCAAGGGACGCCTTGACAGAGTCCCAAATGGTTGCAAAGTCACGGGCTACAGTATCAGCAGCAGGGACATCCGAAGAAGGGGATACAGGCAATGGGACGGAAGGCTGAAGTCCGTAAACGACATGGAAGGGAGAGCTGGAGGAGGACTCACTGATGTGGTGGTTATGGGAGAATTCAGCCCAAGGAAGAAGCGTGGACCAGTCGTAGTGATGGGCGTTGACATAGTGACGTAAGAAGGAGGTCAAGATTTGATTGACCCTCTCCACTTGGCCATTAGACTGAGGATGGTAGGCAGAAGAAAAGTCCAGAGTCACTCCCAGATGTTTGCAGAGAGCCCTCCAGAAGCGGGAGGTGAACTGAGTTCCTCTGTCGGATACGATGTGTGATGGAAAGCCATAGAAGCGGAAGATGTGATGTATATAGGCGTCCGCGAGTTCCTGAGCAGAGGGCAGTCCAGCCATAGGGACGAAATGAGCCATTTTAGAGAACCGATCCACCACGACCCATATGACTGTGTGTCCAGAGGACAATGGCAAGTCCGTAATAAAGTCCATCGCTATGTGTTGCCACGGAACTGAGGGTATCGGCAGAGGCAGAAGACGGCCATATGGCAGGTGTTTGGGCGTCTTGTTCCTGGCACAAGAGGAGCAGGCAGAGACAAAAGCAGCGACGTCCGTGCGAAGGGATGGCCACCAGTAATGACGTACAATCGCACCCCATGTTCTCTTCTGACCAGCATGACCGGCTGTTTTCGAGGCATGACCCCAGTGTAACACTTTTTGCCTGTCAGTCTCAGAGACATAGGTCTTCCCGGGCGGTATCTGGGCCAGGGTGACAGGGGCCACCGGAATGATTTTGCTAGGACAGATGATGGGTTGGGTAGTCTCCTCCTCCTGCTCCATGGGCATGAAAGACCTGGACAAGGCATCAGCGCGTACATTCTTGTCCGCGGGTCAGAAATGGAGCTGGAAATCAAACCTGGCAAAGAATAAGGACCACCTGGCTTGCCGTGGGTTCAGTCGCTGAGCGGACCGCAGGTATTCCAGGTTCTTGTGGTCCGTGTAAATAATCACGGGGTACACTGCTCCTTCCAGAAGGTAGCGCCATTCCTCCAGAGCCAGTTTGACTGCCAAAAGCTCTCGGTCACCGATGGTGTAGTTGCGTTCAGGCGCTGAGAAGCTCTTGGAGAAGAATCCGCAAGTCACCATCTTCCCGGAGGAGGACTTCTGCATGAGCACTGCTCCGGCTCCCGAGGAGGAGGCATCCACCTCCAAGGTGAACTGGCGGTTTAACTCCGGACGGTGGAGTACAGGAGAGGAGGCAAATGCCCGCTTCAGAGAGCCAAACGCGGCGTCGGCCGCAGGGGACCAGTCCTTTGGATTAGCCTCCTTCTTGGTCAAAGCGGAGAGAGGAGCAGTCAGAGCAGAGAAGTGAGGGATGAACTGGCGGTAGTAGTTGGCGAATCCCAGGAAGCGTTGGGATTGCCTTCAGTCCAGAAGGAGGAGGCCAGTTGAGAATGGAGGAGACCTTCTTTGGATCCATCTGCAGTCCGGTATCAGAGATGATGTACCCCAGGAAGGGGAGAGAAGACTGCTCAAAGACACACTTCTCGTACTTGGCGTACAGACGATTCTCTCTCAGTCTCTGTAGAACCAGCTGTACGTTCTCTCTGTGGGTCTGGAGGTCCGGAGAGAAGACAAGGATGTCATCCAGATACACTACCACACAGACGTAGAGAAGGTCCCAGAAAACCTCGTTCACCAGTTCTTGAAAGACGGCTGGGGCGTTACACAGGCCGAAGGGCATCACGCAGTATTCATAGTGCCCATCGCGAGTATTGAACGCGGTCTTCCATTCGTCCCCAGAGCGGATGCGTACCAGATTATAAGCACCCCGAAGATCCAGCTTGGTGAACACACGAGCTCCTCTAAGCCGGTCAAACAATTCGGGGATGAGCGGCAGAGGGTACTTGTTTTTTACGGTGATTTGATTCAATCCCCGGTAGTCTATGCATGGGCGTAAGTCGCCCTCTTTCTTCTTGACGAAGAAGAAGCCTGCTCCAGCAGGAGAGGAGGATCTCCGAATGAATCCCCTTGCCAGGCTCTCTGTGATGTAAGTAGACATGGCCCTTGTTTCGGCTGGAGACAATGGATATATCCGTCCTCGAGGTGGTGTTGTTCCTGGGAGCAGGTCGATGGCACAGTCGTAAGGACGATGTGGCGGAAGTACCTCAGATTCCTTTTTATCAAAGACGTCTGCGAAGGACCAATAGGCGGAGGGCAGTCCTGGTAGGTTCTCTGGAACCGGAGGTCGTCGGATGGGTTGTATGGTCTTTAGACACTTCTCCTGGCACGAAGAGCCCCATCGGGTGATTTCGCCAGTGCCCCAGCTGACTGATGGTTCGTGTGTCCGCAACCAGGGAAGTCCCAGCAGGATTTGATGGGACATGTGTGGGAGGACGTAGAGAGCGATGTTCTCGGTGTGCAGGGCACCGATACGCAGTTCGACCGGCCTGGTGATCCAGGAGATGGTGTCAGAGAGGGGTCTCCCATCCACAGAGGCAATCACTAGGGGCTTGTCGAGTGGAGTAACAGGCACCTGGTACTTGTCCACCGTGGCCTGCTGGATGAAATTGCCTGCTGCCCCGGAATCGAGGTATGCTTCAGCCGTGAACCGCGTCTCTCCCGTTGTCACTTGCACAGTCCACGTAACCGGGTCTGAGAGAGTCCCAGCACCTAGGGTGGCCTCTCCTACCAACCCTAGGCTTTGGAGTTTCCCGGCCTCTCTGGACAGGAGCGTAGCAGGTGTGTGCCCTCTCTGCAGTAAAAGCAGAGACCCTTGGCGAGCCGCTCTGCTCGACGTTGTTCAGACTGCCGCACTCGGTCGATCTGCATGGGCTCGTGGACGGGGGCCCCAGCTGTCGATGACTGAAGTACGGAGGGCTTCTGCGGAGGAGAGGAATGCCGTACCGGACGTCTCTCACGGGACACTTCCTTGGATCGCTCCTGAAAGCGAATGTCCACTCGAGTCGCTAGGGCAATCAGGGCATCCAGGGTGGTCGGTACGTCACGACCCGCCAGCTCATCTTTAATTCGCCCCGAGAGTCCTTCCCAGAAGGCGGTGGTTAGGGCCTCGTTGTTCCACCCGAGTTCCGAAGCCAAGGTGCGAAAGCGGATTGCGTATTGACCCACCGTCAGAGTCCCCTGACGTAACCGGAGAAGAGACGAAGCAGACGCGGAGGCGCGTCCGGGCTCATCAAAGGTGCCACGGAATGCCTGCAGGAACTCCTGGATGTTCGTGGTCACAGGATCCCCCTTCTCCCACAAGGGGTTCATCCACGCCAGTGCCTCACCCTCTAGATGGGACATGATGAAGGTGACCTTGGCTTGGTCGGAGGCAAACAAATGCGGCAGCTGCGTGAAATGGAGGGAGCATTGGTTTAAGAATCCCCTGCAGGTCTTGGGGTCTCCGGCGTACCGGGGTGGTGAGGCCAAACGAAGTCTGGAAGTATCTGAAGAAGTCGCCACGGGAGCTGGAGCCGTGGATTGACTAGTGGAAGCCCGGGATGTTGAAGACGTAACTGCCGCTTGTAGCGTGTTCAGGCGGGCGTCCACAGAAGACATGAATTGCAGCATGCGGGTCTGAGTCTCACGCTGGCGTTGGAGTTCCTCCTGTACGGCTGCTAGTGCTGCAGCGGGATCCATGGCCTGATCTTACTGTCAGGGCCAGGTGGACGGGCAGACCCAGGAGGTGGATCCACTGGGCTGAACTCCTAGATGGTGGTAAGGGGTCCGGTAGCTGGAGCACTATAGGCAGCAGAACAGTCCGTGCACACGAGTACAACGGAGAAGTCCCTGGGACCACGGAGTCACTGATGGTAGTCCGGGTGACGCAGCTCAGGTTCGGAAGCCGAGAAGATGTCAGGCGGGGTCCGGAACCTTTGGAGCGAGATGACGGGTCACCGCAGGGATCCGAGATGGTACGGACTGTCAGGATGGCAGATGGACAGCGTTCGGGGTTCGGGATTCGGCAGGACCGGATGGCGAGGCAGGCACGGCTCTACAAGAGAGATAGGTGAGTATATCACAGAGACACCAGGAGACCTGACTCCTAGCTTAAGAAACACGAAAATCAGGCCCCGCCCCCTTGGACATTAAACCCCTTTATACCCTGTACCTGTTTGCATCATTTCCTGTTAATGGACGCTGGCCCTTTAAGAAAGGGTCAATGACCGCGCGCGCGCCCTAATGCGCATGCGCGCGGCCCGAGTGCCAGAAGCCAGAGCAGGAAGCTGCAAGGAGGAAGCAGCAGGGCCGGGCTGGGGCTGAGAAGCCTACAGGCGCCGGGAGCGGGGACCAGGACGCCGGGGACGCGCCGGCAATGGATGCTGGAGAGCGGGGAGCGACGGTGACCGGACCGAGGACCCGGGAAGCGAGGCAGGGGAGCCGGGGAGCGTGACAGGTGAGCCGGAGGGCAGCGCAGGGGACCCGGGGAGCGTGACATATATATAATAATTATATTATAAGATCCTGTATTGTATAACACAATAGCTAACAGACACATATAATTTGGTTTGATTTTTGTATTTTAGATTTTTTTTTTGGTATTGTGGTTGTGCCTCCACTGTCAGGTACTGGTAATTTCAGGGCCGTTAAAACGATCCTGTTTTTTCAAGTGCGGTTTTAAATTTTTTTAAATTTTGGTGTTTTACACTTTTCACACCTGTATTACCACAAGTTAAAATGCTACAGATTCAATATCCACATCACATAGCCGTGTTCAAGGGAAAAAAAATCCTACAATTTGCTTCTACTGTAATACGCTGGTGATTTTGCACATAAATAATATCTGAGAAAAAGCAAAGTGTTTTCATAATCAATAGCACATTTACCTTGTCAATTTTATCATCTGAGTTGCATTACACAAGGGAGAGTTCAGATACTATAAGTACATAGGTAATGAATATCTGTCACACTCTGGCTTTGCTCTTACAGGTGATTATTTATTTTGAACATATGGCTTCCTCCCTACGGACTCCTTTATGGTTTAGTATATTTAGTCTGGCACATCATACCAGCGGGAAATAATTTCATCCTGAACTCAATATTATCCAAGAAAATCAGAATTAAGTGAAAAACCATGAAATTTTCCATTCTATGGTCAATGAACCTTTATTCAGTTTAACAAATATATAATTTACCAAAAATATTACGGCATATTGCAAATACCAGACAAAAATTTGGAGTAATTACAAAACTCCAAGCAGTTGTGGAACATAATCATCAATAACTAGAAAGCAAATGATAAACCAATTGAAAAAATGGATTCTAGTAACAAAAATGTCATTTAATAATTGGGGGCATTGGAGGCATTTAGTTCATGGGAGACCATGGTTGTTTATATTAGTCTAAAACAATACAGCTTGCAACCCCACACGTTCCGCCACACTAAGTGGCTTCTTTCTTTTCCTCCCTGGTTTGTATTTCAGTGGCTCTGGGTTCCTGAAACACCATTATGCTTATGTATTAACCATTTAGGTCAGGTAATATGTCAGGGCAGGTCTTGATTCTAAAGGCTGCTTTACATGCAGCGACATCGCTAGCGATATCGCTGGTGAAAGCACCCACCCCCGTCGGTTGTGCATCACGGGAAAATTGCTGCCCGTGGCGCACAACATCGCTAAAACCTGTCACACATACTTACCTTCCTAGCAATGTCGCTGTGGCCGGCAAACCGCCTCCTTTCTAAGGGGGCGGTTCGTGTGGCGTCACAGCGGCGCCACTAATCAGCCACCCAATAGAAGCGGAGGGGCGGAGATGAGCGGCCGTAACATCCCGCCCACCTCCTTCCTTCCTCATTGCCGGCGGCCGCAGGTACGATGTTGTTCCTCGTTCCTGTGGTGTCACACGTAGTGATGTGTGCTGCTGCAGGAATGGCAAACAACCTGCGTCCTGCAACAACAACGATATTTGGGATTAGAACGACGTGTCAACGATCAATGCTTAGGTGAGTAATTTTGATCGTTAACGGTGGTTCCTGCGTTTCAATGTCGCTAACGAGGCCAGCTGTGCGACACGAATTCCGTGACCCCAACGACATCTCGTTAGCGATGTCGTTGCGTGTAAAGCCTCCTTAAGGCTATGTGCGCACTGAGCATTTTTTGCAGCGTTTTCGGGTGCGTTTTGTTTGTTTTTGGGCTCAAAACTGCATGACGTTGCTTCCCAGCAAAGTCTATGACTTTTCATTTTTGCTGTCCGCACACAACTTTTTTTTTTAGCTGCGATTATGAGCTAAAAAAAAAAATTAACATGTCAATTCTTTCCAGCGTTTTACTGCGTTTTCTTCACCCATTGGAAAAATGCAGCAAAACGCAGTGATCAAAAAGGTAGCAAAACGCAGCGTCAAAAACCGCTGTGTGTGCATATAGCCTTAGGAGTGATATTAGGAGCACCTTGTTATTTTCTGTTGTGCTGTATTTGTAATAACCTAAGCTCCTTTGGATGTCTTATTGATGCAATTGGTTTTGCTGCTAATTAATTGTCTGCATGTCCGCCTCATAACACTGGAGGAAATCATTTGTTGCTTATAAGAACATGTCAATGTATGTCGTTTTAAATGTTTTTAATTGTGTGCTTTTAATTATTGTCCTAATCGTATAATAAAATAATGTGGATCTTATTTGGTTAACCCAAATATCTACACAAAAATGGTATCAGCAAAAAAAAGTAATCAGCCCCAGATCTGAAAAAAAGAAAAAAAGAAATTATTACGGTTCTAGGAAAATTTTTTACAAACTTCTGATTTTTTTTTCACCATTTTAAATAAAAATATACATATATATATATATATATATATATATATATATATATATATATATATATATATATATATAGATATATATATATATATATACATATATATATACTAACCTAGAGAATCATACTGGCAGGGGCAACAGTTGTTGCCTTCTCACCAAGCTGCTTGCCTATTGACCTGTAGCCTGGAGATAGGCTAGGTATTGCAATTCAAGTACGGTCCACATTTCAGAGACATTTGCGTTTAGCCTTTAATAACAACAGTTCCCAAAAGGACAGTTACAGTCATATGAAAACGTTCGGGCACCCCTATTAATGTTAACCTTTTTTCTTTATAACAATTTGGGTTTTTGCAACAGCTATTTCAGTTTCATATATCTAATAACTGATGGACTGAGTAATATTTCTAGATTGAAATGAGGTTTATTGTACTAACAGAAAATGTGCAATCTGCATTTAAACAAAATTTGACCGGTACAAAAGTATGGGCACCTCAACATAAAAGTGACATTAATATTTTGTAGATCCTCCTTTTGCAAAAGTAGCAGCCTCTAGTTGCTTCCTGTAGCATTTAATGAGTTCCTGGATCCTAGATGAAGGTATATTTGACCATTCCTGTTTACAAAACAATTCCAGTTCATTTAAGTTTGATGGTCGCCGAGCATGGACAGCACGCTTCAAATCATCCCACAGATTTTCAATGATATTCATGTCTGGGGACTGGGATGACCACTCCAGAACATTGTAATTGTTCCTCTGCATGAATGCCTGAGTAGATTTGGAGCGGTGTTTTGGATCATTGTCTTGCTGAAATATCCATCCCCTGCGTAACTTCAACTGCGTCACTGATTCTTGCACATTATTGTCAAGAATCTGCTGATACTGAGTTGAATCCATGCGACCCTCAACTTTAACAAGATTCCCGGTGCTGGCATTGGCCACACCGCCCCAAAGCATGATGGAACCTCCACCAAATTTTACTGTGGGTAGCAAGTGTTTTTCTTGGTATGCCTTGTTTTTTTGCCTCCATGCATAACGCCTTTTTGTATGACCAAACAACTCAATCTTTGTTTCATCAGTCCAGAGGACCTTCTTCCAAAATGTAACTGGCTTGTCCAAAATATTACAAGCAAGTTACAAGCCAAATGCGACTCTGTTTGTGGCGTGCTTGCAGAAACAGCTTCTTTCGCCTCACTCTCCCATACAGCTTCTCCTTGTGCAACGTGCGCTGTATTGTTGACCGATGCACATTAACACCATCTGCAGCAAGATGATGCTACAGGTCTTTGGAGGTGTTCTGTGGATTGTCCTTGACTGTTCTCACCATTCTTCTTCTCTGCCTTTCTGGGGGGTTTTTTTGGCCTGCCACTTCTGGGCTTAACAAGAACTGTACCTGTGTTCTTCCATTTCCTTACTATGTTCCTCACAGTGGGAAATGACAGTTTAAATCTCTGAGACAACTTTTTGTATCCTTCCCCTGAACAACTATGTTGAATAATCTTTGTTTTCAGATCATTTGAGAGTTGTTTTGAGGAGCCCATGATGCCACTCTTCATAGGAGATTCAAATAGGAGAACAACTTGCAAGTGACCACCTTAAATACCTTTTCTCATGATTGGATATACCTGCCAATGAAGTTCAAAGCTCAATGAGGTTACAAAACCAATTTAGTGCTTTAGTAAGTCAGTAAAAAGTAGTTAGGAGTGTTCAAATCAAGAAATTGATAAGTGTGACCATACTTTTGCACCGGTCAAATTTTGTTTAAATGCGGATTGCACATTTTCTGTTAGTACAATAAACCTCATTTCAATCCAGAAATATTACTCAGTCCATCAGTTATTAGATATATGAAACTGAAATAGCTGTTGCAAAACCCCAAATTGTTATAAAGAAAAAAGGTTAACATTAATAGGGGTGCCCAAACCTTTTCATATGACTGTATCTTCTCAACTCGCTCATAAACAAAGAATGGAGGGACTGAGAATATTTTTTTTTTCTGTGAAGGGAATAGGCACTGTTATTAAAATGGCACAGTTAGAATTAAGCCTTTGTCTAGCAGTGCTTATATTTATTAATAAGATATTCTCTGTCAGTTGAATGTTTTCTTTTATGCTCTGGGGTGGCTCCAGAAGTTAGAGAATAAACTCACCTCACCACTCACTTATCCCACTGAACCCGCAGCCCACTGTCAGGTTCTCCATGTCTCTTATTTTCACCTAACACAATTGCATATATGCCCTTCAGTCTCTTCATTACAGGCCAAGGCAACCAGTATGACCAGGTCTCAGACATCGCCATTAGTAGAACGTTGCACCTTGTAATGTTGTTGTGACGCCCTGGGCTAGCCAGGTAGTCACAAATAGCGCCCCACACAACACCAGTCCCACATTAGGTAACAACAGGCAAACACAAAGCCTTAGTCACCTCCCTCAGCACTTGATGTACACACCAGGGGGCGGAGCCAGGTGGTTGGCCACACCCACCGAGGAGTTCTCAGGTCCTGAGGCAGGAAAAACAGTTAGTTCAAGTTGGAGAGGAGTAGAGGAGTGGAGAGTAGTTTTGGGAGTTCAAGGAGTGAGGTTCAAGTTCAGAGGCAGGCCTGTGCTCAGGTCTGCCGCAGTCTGACAACAGGTGTCTGGGTCAGAGCCCAGCCACCTCTGGCTAAGAGGCATACGGTGGCCTCAGCCTGCAGGTGGAACCGTAAGGGACCGGGGCAGGGTAGTGGCCCGCCGGTACCGAACCGGGGAACCGACTGGAAACTGGAGCACAAAAGGGGGGTACTCAGACCCTGAAACAAGGTCCAGAAACTACCGGACCAAGCTAATTAACTGACTGAGGTCTGGACTTTAGGTCCTTTCCCAACCAAGTCCAACCTGAAGACAACAGCCCACCGAGGGGGGTAGAAAGCCACCACACAGGCAGAGAGATCCCACGGGCCAGCGTCTGCGGGAAACTGGCTCCCCCGATGTCCACAAAGCCGGGGAGCGGGCTCCCATCACTGAAGTGCGGGCAGCCCATAACCACACAACCAGGTGCAGGAAAGAGGCAGAGACCACCAAACTGGGTGGGGGACCAGACGCAGCCGGCTGCAGGCACCGACCACCATCATCTTGGTTTACCAGAGACTCGTGTGTGTCAATCATCGTGAGTACCACTGTGCCCTCGGGCCGCGCACCACCCTGCACCACACCAGCCTGTCCTTCCTACCCGGGGCCAGCACCCTTACCCACGGAGGGGTTAACACCTTGCTGCTTAATATCTGCCCTGGGTGCCTAGCAAACAGCAGCGGTGATATCCACATTCACCACGTCCCATGAGTGGCGTCACGAACTTAACCAAAACCACGGCCCCGGCCGTAAACCTGCGTTCCCTTCAAAGCGCCAGCCTCTTTCAGAGCGAAGTGACCCCGGGTCCGGAGGTGCTTGAGCCACCCACAAACGAGCCCGGATCCGAGCGGCTCAGCTGTAGCCGAGCGCGGGGCGGTACACATCGTCACTTCACAATGTACACTGCGCCGGGACATCAGAGGCCTAGTCCTGCCGATTATGCTTGGCCTGAAGTGAAGAGGCCAAAGAAAATCCACGATACGGGTAGGGGAAAAGAATAGATAAAGCAGAGGCGTGGAGGACCAGACAGCAGGCTGCACAGATGGTGGGACATGTCAGTGGTAATGTGAGCATTATTTTTTTTTTTTAACCATCTACCTAGTCCCCTGTGATTATGCAAAATGGAAGCCACAGCAAAGTACTAAAACTCCACATTCTGAGAATACATATTTTTCAAAATTTGAGGCAAAAATCAGTATGAGGCAAGTGTTATCTGCCTCTTCAGTTGTAGTCCAACAATCTTAGTGGAAGTAACTTAATTATGTGTGGGTGGCGCGGGTCAGTAGTCGCGAATAAAGGGTGCCCTGGCAGTACTCTTACCTTGATCCGCACCCCGGCCACCTACACAGGGCAAGGAGGAAGGGATTGGTTGTGGTGATCCTGGCTAGGTGTGTGATCCTGGCTAGGTGTGTGATCTTTGTGTGTGCAAGCCATACCTGTATTTAGGCCCTTGTGGTGACCAGGACTCTTCTCCTGGGGAGTCACAGACACAGACAAAGATTTCTTCTTTGACAGTCTTTTACTCAACATTATGCACAGTACTTCCAACACATTGTCACTGCGGGCACAATACTTAAAAACTCTATTACAATACAAACGACTTCAAGGCACAGTTTTACTTTAGGCTGCTCCATCATTCCTGGTCCCTTTCTATACAACTTTAGTAAAAGGGGTTGTCCCACACAAAATACATTTTAATCAATAGATCTTGGAATATTAGTAAGATCCACAATTAGATGTGTTAAAAATAATGTTTCTGTGCTGAGATAACCTTATATATGTCCCCCTGCTATGTGCTGTATAAGGGCCGTGTGTGGCTGCACAGTGACATGGTCTGATCATACCACAGTTCCTGGGCCAGGAAGGAAACAAAAGAAAGTATACAGACAGGACAGTATAAGATTGCAGCTGATTTTTCTTTGTGAGGTAAAATATGTTTATAAACAGGCAGGGAAGTGTTCTACCTCACAGAAAGAATCAGCTTTGATCCCCTGCTGTAATGTCTCTATACTATTTTGCGTCCTGTCGACCTAGGAGATGTGGTATAATCAGACCATCTCCCTGTATGATCAGACACAGCCATTACACAGTACATAGCAGGAGCACATTTATATGATTATCTCAGTACAGGAACATTATTTTTAACCCCTTCACCACCTGGCAATTTTACATTTTTCCGTTTTTGTTTTTTGCTCCCCTTCTTCCGAGAGCCATAGCTTTTTTATTTTCCCATCAATCTTGCCACATGAAGGCTTATTTTTTTGCGGGACAAGTTGTACTTTTAAATGAAAACATAAGTTTTACCTTAAAGTGTACTGCAAAACGGCAAAAAATTCAAAATACAGAAAAATTGCAAAAAAAAAAAGTACGATTGCACGATTGTTTTTGAGATATTTTATTCACCATGTTCACTATGTGGTTAACCTAATGTGTCAGTATGATGGTACAAGTCAGTACGATTTCGTAGACACCAAACTTGTATAGGTGTTTACTGTTATCTAAGGGGTTAAAAAAAATTCAGACGCTTGTCCAAAAAAAGTGGAGCACTTTTTGCACCCTTTTCCGAAAACCATAGTGTTTTCATTTTTCGGGATCTATGCATCAGTGATGACTTATTTTTTGCATCTCAAGCTGACATTTTTAACGCTAACATTCTTGTGCAGTTGCTACGTTTTAATCACCTGTTATTGCATTTTGTGTAAAATTTGCGGAGACCAAAAACGTAATTTTGGCGTTTGTAATTGTTTTGCCCCAATGCCATTTACCGATCAGTTTAATTGATTTTATATTTTGATATATCGCGTGTTTCTGAACGCGACAATACCAAATATGTGTATATTTTTTATTTGTTTAACCCTTTCATTTTCAATGAGGTGTATGGGGGGATTTTTATTTTTTTTATTTTACTAGTCCCCCTAGGAAACTATAAGGATCAGCAGTCTGATCGCTTGTTCATTTCTGGAGATCAGAATAGCATTGCTCTGATCTGCAGAACAGGTGCTCTCCTCTTAGAGATGGCGCTTTGCCGGCTGTAAGAGGAACTGACTCATGATAGCTACAGGAGTCATCACATGACCCTGTGCTACCATGGCAAATATCAGCTCCACGTGATCACGTCACGTGACTTCTGATGGAGCCGGATTAGTGAGATCTTACCGTGGCTGGGATGTATACCGCAATGTCAGATTTTGACAGCATGGTGCAAGGGGTTAACAGACTACTCTCCACTCGTGCCTGAGAGCCGCACATGTCAGCTGTTCAAATCAGCCGGCATTGAGTATACCAACATGAGGCAGGACGTACCCAGTACGTCCAATGTTAGTAAGAGGTTGACACATCTAATTGTGGAGCTTACTATTATTCCAAGATCTATTGATTAAAATGTGCTTTGCTAGTGAGACAACCCAGTAAAGGGTAGAAGTACATTGATACAATATACAGTAGGTACAGAAAGTATTCAGACCCCTTTAAATTTTTCACTCTTTGTTTCATTGCAGCCATTTGGTAAATTCAAAAAAGTTAATTTTTTCCCATTAATGTACACTCTGCACACCATCTTGACACAAAAAAAACAGAAATGTTAACATTTTTGCAAATTTATTAAACAGGAAAAACTGAAATATCACATCATGAGTATTCAGACCGTTTTCTCAGACACTCATATTTAAGTCACATGCTGTCCATTTCCTTGTGATCCTCCTTGAGATGGTTCTATTCCTTCATTGGAGTCCAGCTGTGTCTATATAAAACACCTGTCTAAATAAGACCTCACACCTCACAGTGAATGTCAGACCAAATGAGAATCATGAGGTCAAATGAACTGCCAAAGGAGCTCAGAGACAGAATTGTGGCAAGGCATAGATCTGGCCAAGGTTACAAAAGAATTTCTGCAGTACTCAAGGTTCCTAAGAGCACAGTGGCCTCTATAATCCTTAACTGGAAGAAGTTTGGGACCACCAGAATTCTTCCTAGACCTAGCCATCCAGCCAAACTAAGCAATTGTGGGAAAAGAGCCTTGGTAAGAGAGGTAAATAAGAACCCCAAGAACATTGTGGCTGAGCTCCAGAGATGCAGTAGGGAGATGGGAGAAAGTTCCACAAAGTCAACTATCACTGCAGCCCTCCACCAGTAGGGTCTTTACGGCAGAGTGGCCCGACGGAAGCCTCTCCTAAGTGCAAGTCATATGAAAGCCTGCATAGAGTTTGCAAAAAACACATGAAAGACTTCCAGACAGGTCATTTCTAAAGAAGCTGGCTGTTCACAGAGTGCTGTATACAAGAATATTAATGGAAAGTTGAATGGAAGGAAAAAGTGTGGTAGAAAAAGATTCACAAGCAACTGGGATAACCACAGCCTTGATAGGATTGTTAAGAAAATGCCATTCAAAAATTTCGGGGAGATTCACAAGGAGCGGACTGCTACTGGAGTCATTGATTCAAGAGCCACAAGACACAGACATATACAGGACATGGGCTACAACTGTCGCATTCCTTGTGTCAAACCACTCATGACCAATAGACAACGTCAGAAGCATCTTATCAGGGCCAATGAAAAAAAGAACTGGACTGTTGCTCAATGGTGCAAGGAGTTGTATTCAGATGAAAGTAAATTTTGCATATCATTTCGAAATCAAGGTCCCAGAGTCTGGAGGAAGAGTGGAGAGGCAGCAATCCAAGTTGTTTGAGGTCCTGTGTAAAATTTCCACAATCAGTGATGGTTTGGGGAGCCATGTCATCTGCTAATGTAGGTCTACTGTGTTTGTTTTATAAAGACCAAAGCCATCTACCATTAAAATTTAGAGCACTTCATGCTTCCCTCTGCCGACAAGCTTTTTGGAGATGGAAGTTTCATTTTCCAGCAGGACTTGGCACATGTCCACACTGCCAAAAGTACCAATACCTGGTTTAATAACCACAGTATCACTATGCTTAATTGGCCAGCAAACTCGCCTTAACTATTGTCAAGAGGAAGATGAGAGACACCAGACCCAACAATGCAGACGAGCCGAAGGCTGCTATCAAAGCAACCTGGGCTTCCATAACACCTCAGGAGTGCCACAGGCTGATCGCCTCCATGCCACGCCGCATTGATGCAGTAATTCCTGCAAAATGAGCCACGACCAAGTATTAAGGCATTTACTGAACAGACTTTTCAGTAGGCAACAACATTTCTGTGTTAAAAATATTTTTTTTCAGTTGGTTTTATATAATATTCTACTGTAATTTCTGAGATAATGACTTTTGGGTTTTCATTGGCTGTAAGCCATAATCATCAAAATAGATCACTCTGTGTGTAATGACTCTATAGAATATGTGTTTCCCTTTTTGTATTGAATTACTGAAATAAATTAACTTTTTGGGGATATTCTAATTTATTGAGGTGCACTTGTATAAGATGAGGTTTCCGTTCTTTAGTGCCTATTTTAATGAATTTTTTTGTTGAGAACATTTAAGACCAGTGGACTATGGGGTGTGCCAATATATTATATGGAGGACTATGGGGGTTGCATTATATTATGGGAATTGCATTATACTATATGGAGGGCTATGTGGAGGCCATTATATTATTTTAAGAGCTATGAGGGAGCCTTTATACTTTTTAGAGGGCTAATTGAAGACAATTAAACTATATGCAAGCAATTATACAGTATGAAGGTTTCTGTAGGATCCATCATTAGAGAGGAGCAATCCTCTAGAGGCTTGAGTTCGACTCGGTTCGTCGAACGGAGGCCGCGTTCGAGTTCGGTTCGGCGAGCCGTTCGTCGAACCTCTTGAACCCCATTGAAAACAATGGGAGGCAATCACAAACACATAAAAACACCTAGAAAACACCTTCAAAGGTGTCCAAAAGGTGACAAACAACTCCCAAGACAACACAAACACATGGGAAAGTGACAAGGACAAATACTCATGCGAAAACAAAACAGCTGGACGAGGAAAAAGAGGAGGAGACACAGATATAGGCATGTCATGCCCTTCTAAAATCATGTAAAACACAGCAAGCAAAGTCCAAGCAGAGTCTCTCTTTTTTCCAAAAATTGGGCCCCACAGACACCCCTTCAGTGGTATCACTCGTGCCCCAGTTGCCAACTTGACAGGTAGATTTGCATCAAGCACATTGCAAATCTACAAGCCTTTACTCTCCCCAGGATGACACAGGGGTAGGTACCAAAGTCTTTGCTGAACCATAACTTGTTCACCTTGGCTAAGCAGTGTCTCCCTTTTTCCCAAAAATTGTGCCACACAGACACCCCTTCAGTGGCATCACTTGTGCCCCTGTTGCAAACTGGACATGTTGATTAGCATCAATCACATTCAAAAATACGTCAGCCTTAACTGTCCCCAGGATGACACCGGGGTAGGTAGCAAAGTCCTTGCTGAACCAAGACTTGTTCATCTTGGATTATTTTTAAAAACACAGCAAGGGGACTCCAAGCAGAGTCTCCCTTTTTTCCAAAAATTGAGCCCCACAGACACCACTTAAGTGGCATCACTTGACTCCCAGTTGCAAACTTGACAGGTAGATTTGCATTAAGCACATTCAAAATCCACAAGCCTTTACTCTCCCCAGGATGACACAGGGGTAGTAAAGTCCTTGCGGATCCATGACTTATTCATCTTGATGAAAGTTAGTCTGTCCACATTGTCACTGGATAGACGCGTGCGCTTATATGTCAGCACACACCCAGCAGCACTGAAGACACGTTTAGAGCAACGCTGGCTGCGGGACACAACAAGATCTCCAAGGCGTAAGTGGCGAGCTCAGGCCATTTTTCAAGATTTGAAGCCCAAAATGAGCATGGCTCCAGTTGCAAAGTCATGGCACCGATGTTCATTTGGAGATACTCCTGGGAGATTCACTCCGTGCACCACTGGCGTTTGGTGGAAAAGCCGAGCTAAGATTGAGTAACAGCTTCTGCTGATACTCCTGCATACGTGTGTCCCTTTCTATGGCTGGAATTATTTCACCAAATTTGGACTTGTACCGTGGATCTAATAGTGTGGCAACCCAGTAGTCATCATCACTTCTAATTTTGACAATACAAGGGTCATGTTGTAGGTAGTGCAGCAAGAAGGCGCTCATGTGTCTTGCGCATCCATGCGGACCAAGTCCTCGCTGTGTTTGTGGCAGCAAGGTGCTAACCGTGCTTTCTTCCTCTGACATCTCCCCCCAACCTCGTTCAACTGAAATTTGACCAATCTCCCTCATCTGCTGAGTCTTCCATGTCCATCAAGAGTTCGTCCTCCATTTCTTCATGGTCTCCTGCACCTTCCTCAACATTTTGGCTGCTACCATGTGCCCTTGTTAATCCCTCTCCCCCACTGTCCCATGGCTGCCGCCTTGGTGATGCTAAACGTCTGGACCTTGTAGATGTTGGTATCCCTTGCGCATATGAATCCTCCTGTACTTCCTCTCCTTCCTCTTGTCCCACCCCCTGACTCCGAATAGTGTTTAGCGTGTGCTCCAGCATGTAAATGACTGGAATTGTCATGCTGATAATGGCATTGTCAGCGCTAAACATATTCGTCGCCATGTCGAAACGGTGCAGAAGGGTGCATAGGTACTTGATATGAGACCACTCCATCAGCGTGATCTGCCCCACCTCTGCATCACGTTGGCCCAGGCTATACGTCAAAACGTATTGCACCAGGGCTCGGCGGTGCTGCCACAGTCGCTGTAACATGTGGAGAGTCGAATTCCAGCGTGTCGACTCATCGCATTTCAGGCGATGAACCAGCAGGCCGAACGACTTCTGGAGCGATGCAAGTCGGTCAGCTGCGGCGGTTGAACGGCGGTTGAATGGCGGAAGTGAGCAGAGAGTGACCGTGCCCTGTGCAGAAGCCCATCTAGGCCGGGATGGTGGGTTAAAAATTGAGCCATTCAAGGCACGTGTGTCACCTTGCCCCGGCGAAGGGCTGCACCCAGGTTTGCAGCATTGTCACACACGGCCTTCCCTGGCTGCAGGTTGAGTAGAGACAACCATTTACGAAACTCGCTCGCAAGAGCTGACCACAACTCCTCCACTGTGTGACTCTTATTTCCAAAACATTTCAAGGTAAAGACCACCTGATACCTTTGAGCTCTGCTGCCAGCATAGTAAAGAGGTGTGCGGGATTCCTTCTGTGCAGTTACAACGCGAGTGGCCTGACCAGGCAGGCTTGGGGCGGAGGTGCAGGACCCAGACTAGGTTGAGGAGGTAGAAGCAGTGGAGGAAGTTCGACATGCAGAGGATTGACACACAAGTCTTGGGGATGGCAAGACTTGTTCAGCAGACCCTTCTCTGTCTATCACCATAGTTACCCAGTGCCCAGTCAGCGACATGTAACGTCCCTGTCCATGCTTACTGGTCCAAGTATCGGTGGTGAAATGCACCCTGTCACGCACAGAGTTTCTCAAGGAAGCGGTGATGTTGTGTGCGACATTCTGGTGTAGCGCAGCCACACCGTTCTTGGAGAAGTAGTGGTGACTGGGCATCTGGTACTGGGGCACTGCAACGGACATAAAGTCTCGAAAATCCTCTGTGTCCGCCAGGCGGAAAGGCAGCATTTCGGTAGTCAAGAGCTTACAGAGGGATAAAGTCAACCTCTTAGCTTTGTCATGGCTCGGAGGAAATGGCTTTTTATTTGTCCACATCTGAGGGACCGAGATCTGGCTGCTGTGTGGAGACGGTGTTGAGTAGGGTGTCCCTGGAAAACTGCAGGTCTGTGAGGAAAGTGCAGACGGAGACATGATGTTGCCTTCATCCAAAGTTGGTGCTCTCGATGTCTGAGAGAGCTCTACACCAACACTTGTTTCCCCTTCTAAACCAACTGATGACCTGCCAAGCAAACTGCTTGTTGCGGTTAAAGAGGTGGAAGGTCTGCATAGAAAAACATTTGTGACAGCTGTCCCCACAGTCATAGAAGATGAAGAGCGTGCAGAGGAACTGGAAGGGGCAGACGGTAGTTGGCCCACTCCCCTAGTCCGCATTGCAGCACGGTGAGCTTCCCACTGGGACTTATGCTTGTTATTCATGTGACGATTCATGGAAGAAGTTGTCAATCTGGTGAGGTTTTAACCTCTACTTATAGATTGGCGACAAATTTTACAGATCACATGATTTGGGAGATCCTTTGCAAGGTCAAAAAAGAACCAGGCTAGGCAAGGCTTAGAGGACATGCGACCTGCAGAGCCTCCCCGACTTGTGCTTAGAGGAAGAGTGGTGGCTGAGGATGCAGTTGGAGACGTGCTTCCAGTACTCCGACTCTGTCCAGGAAGGCGCAAGGTAACTTCGTCGTCAGTTACATCCTCCTCCACCACCTCTGGTGACCTCCTCGAAAGCCTGACTGTGAGTTGACAGTAAGTGGGATCTATAACTTCATCATCAAGCGTTGTGTTTGCACTCCCCTTGCCCTCAGACCTAACCTCTTCCTGCCCTGACCGAATAGTTAAGTTGTCATCCCAATCTGGTATCTGCATCTCATCGTCATCAGTATGTTCCTCATTGTCTCCACCAACATGTGTTACAGTTTGGGAATGAGGGTCTACATTATACTCAGAAACATGGTCATCAGGGACTGAATCTGACTCACAAAGCTTCTGGGCATCACTGCAGACCATTTCCTGGTCTGTACTCACTGTAGCTTGGGAACAGACCTCAGATTCACAGGCTATACTGTAACTGAACAGCTCTGCAGACTCAGCCATCTCTGTTACACCATACTCTGCAGGGCGGGTGGAGATTTGAGAGCTGAGAGAAAGCAAGTGTGATTGGGATGACAACACAGAGGACTGTTGTTTTTTGGATGTTGAAGTTGAGGTGGAGGAGAGGCCACTTGTTGGAGCACTTGAGATCCATTCAAACATGTCCTTTTTTTGTGCATCATCTACCTTTGTTACAGTTGTTTGGTTCCGTAAAAAAGGGAGCACATCGGATTGTCCACGGAAAGTAGTAGACATCTTACTTTTGCTGGTAGATGGCCTATCTTCAGCAGATGTGAATGTAGCTTTCCCACTTTCCCCACAGACACAAACTTTTTTCCTTTTCCAACACGCATGTTCCCCTTTCTACCAGCATTCTGTCCTTTTGCCACTCATTTTGTTAGCGACAAGATTGGACACTTAAAATGTGGTAGCAAAAATGGAGAGGTGGTGTAGCTTGCAGAGGTGGTCTAGCTTTATTGACAGCTGAAGAAACAACACTGACTATCCCAGACAATTTTAGTATGGCCCTAACAGTGGCAGCACAGTATAAAAAATGGACAGATGTGTACAATGCATAGGTGGTCTAGCTTTATAGACAGCTGAAGAACCAACACTGACTATCACAGACAATTTTTGTATGCCCCTAACAGTGGCAGCACAGTTTGCAATTAGAATTGCATAGCAAAAATGGACAGCTGTGTATAATTCAGAGGTGGTCTAGTTTTATTGACAGCTGAAGAAACAACACTGACTATCCCAGACAATTATAGCATGGCCCTAACAGTGGCAGCACAATTTGCAATTAGAATAGCGTGGAAAAAGTGTGCAGGTGGGTACAGTGCCCGGGTTCTGTGGGTCAGTGGACAGGAAAGGAACAAGAACTTAGTATTCCAGACACTTTTAGGATGGCAGAAAAAGTGTCAGCTCTTTGGGAAAATAAAATAGCGTGGCAAAAGTGTGCAGGTGGGTACAGTGCCCGGGTTCTGTGGGTACCAGGATAGGAAAGGAGCAAGAACTTAGTATTCCAGACACTTTAATGATGGCAGAAAAAGTGTCAGCTCTTTGGGCAAATAAAATAGCATGGCAAAAGTGTACAGGTGGGTACAGTGCCCGGGTTCTATGGGTACCAGGACAGGAAAGAAAAACTAAGTTAGTATTCCAGACACTTCTAGGATGGCAGAAAAAGTGTCAGCTCTTGCCCGGGTTCTGTGGGTACCAGGACAGGAAAGGAAGCCTCACTTTCTATCCCTCCTAATGATGAAATGCAGCAAGGAATTCCCTGAGCTGAGGTACACAGTAGAGATGAGCAAACGGGCCATTGTTCGGCTCGAGTTCGGTTCGTCGAACGGAGATCTCGTTCGAGTTCAGTTCGACGAACGTTCGACGAACCGAACTCGAACCAATAGGATATAATGGGAGGCAATCACAGACACAAAAAAACACATTATAAATGTACACATACAGTTAATAAACATTGCCATAACACTTACCGATCCCCGCGATCCCTCCAGCACTCTGTCTCCTGCCGCTATTCCATCCGATGATCGCTGAATCCTCCCGGTGACCAGCACTGCCAGCAGTGATGCAGGACCTATCGTGACGTCAAAATAGCCATGTGACCAGTCACGTGGCTATAATCTCATTGGCTACAGACTGGTCACATGACTATGACGCGTCATGTAGGACCTGTCATTGCACTCTCCGGTACATGGTGCACATTTGTGTATCGCCGTGTACCGGCGACATGCTCTAGCACACGGTCGACTCCCCGTTCCGACTCCCCGTTCGACTCCCCGGTCATTAACGGAGATGACCGTTGCCATAGCAACGCAGTTAGCGGTGATGTCACCGCTAACCGCGGCTCCGGGAGCACCGTTGCTATGGTAACGCGTCTGTCAGCGTTACCGCTGTTACCGCTGACAGCCAGCAGCACTGATCACTCACGGAGTGAAGGCTGCATGCTGCTTCCCGTGCAGCCTTCACGGAGTGAAGGCTGCACGGGAAGCAGCATCTTCCCCCATGCAGTAGTGATGGAGCAGAGCTGCATTTGTTGAACAAGAAAGACAGAAGAGCATGGATCGTGGAGGGCTGACAGGGGGTAATAAAGATGGAGTCTCTAATATGTCTGTGTATTTATTTCTATTAAAGTATTTTTTCTCTGTGTGGTGTTTTTTTTTAACCCTTTATTGGAGATTCTTAATGGCCGGGTCAAACGTGCCTGACATTAAGAATCTCTGGCTTAATACTGGCTAGTAAAACAAAGCCAGTATTAACTCATGATTACCCAACAAGCCACCCGGCTCCAGGGCTGTTGGAAGAGTTGGATACAGCGCCAGATGATGGCGCTTCTATGAGAGCGCCATTTTCTGGGACGGCTGCGGACTGCAATTCGCAGCAGAGGCGCCCAGAAACCTCGGGCTAACCTGTGCTGTGGATTCCAATCCCCAGCTGCCTAGTTGTACCTGGCTGGACACAAAAATGGGGCGAAGCCCACGTCATTTGTTTTTTAATTATTTCATGAAATAAATGAAATAATTAAAAAAAACAGGCTTCCCTATATTTTTGGTTCCCAGCCGGGTACAAATAGGCAACTGGGGGTTGGAGGCAGCCCGTGGCTGCCTGCTGTACCTGGCTAGCATACAAAAATATGGTGAAGCACACGTCATTTTTTTGGTGGGCAAAAAACATCTGCATACAGTCCTGGATGGAGTATGCTGAGCCTTGTAGTTCTGCAGCTGCTGTCTGCTCTTCTCCATACAGACAGACAGCAGCTGCAGAACTACAAGGTTCAGCATACTCCATCCAGGACTGTATGCAGAAGTTTTTTGCCCCCTGAAAAAATTATGTGGGCTTCGCCATATTTTTGTATGCTAGCCAGGTACAGCAGGCAGGTACGGCTGCCCCCAACCCCCAGTTGCCTATTTGTACCCGGCTGGGAACCAAAAATAAAGGGAAGCCCTTTTTTTATTATTTCATGAATTTCATGAAATAATTAGAAAACAAATGACGTAGGCTTCGCCCCATTTTTGTGTCCAGCCAGGTACAACTAGGCAGCTGGGGATTGGAATCCGCAGCACAGGTTGGCCTGAGCTTTCTGGGCCCCACTGCTGCGAATTGCAGTCTGCAGCCGCCTCAGAAAATGGCACTTTCATAGAAGCGCCATCTTCTGGCGCTGTATCCAACTCTTCCAGCACCTTCTTGCTATACCTGGCTAGCATACAAAAATATGGCGAAGCTCACGTCCTTTTTTTGTAGTTTTTTGGCAAAAAAAATAAAAAATGCTTCCCTGGATTTTCCATTGCCAGTGAAGGTAACACCAAGCAGTGGGGGTTAGCAGCCAGTAGATGCTTGGATTACCCTTAGCTAGCAATACAAAAAATGCAGCGGAAGCCCATATATAATTTTTTTAATTATTTATTTAAATAACTAAAAACAAAATGGGCTTCCCTGTATTTTGATTGCTGGACATCACAGTGCTGTAAAAATAAATCTTCTAAAAAAAATGACGTAGCGCTCCGCGGTATTTTTGATTCTCAGCGCAGATAAAGCAGACAGCTATGGGTTGCCACCTTCATCTGCCTGCCGTTACCTCGGTTGGCAATCAAAATACAGGGAAGCCCATTAATTTTTTCTATTTAAAAAATAGTTAAAAAAAAAATGACGTTGGGTCCCCCCATTTTGATAGCCAGGTAGGGTAAAGCAGACGGCTGTAGCCTGAAAACCACAGCTGGCAGCTTTACCGTCGTTGTGGATCCAATGTGGAGGTCCCCCCAGGCTCTTTTCTTATAATTATTTTATAAATATTAATAATTACACAAAATAAGTAGGGTCCCCCCCAAATTGGATCACCAGTCAAGGTAAAGCGGACAGCTGTGGTCTGGTATTCTCAGGGTGGGAAGTTCCATAGTTATTGGGCCTTCACAGCCTAAAAATAGCAGGCCGCAGGCACCCCAGACGTGGCGCATCCACTAGATGCGCCAATCCTGGCGCTTCACCCCAGCTCATCCCGTGCCCTGGTGCAGTGGCAAACGGGGTAATAAATCGGGTTGATACTAGCTGTAAGGTCACCTGACATCAAGCCCAGCAGTTTGTGATGTCATGGCGTCTATTAGATACCCAACATCATAAACTGTCAGTACTAACAAAAAAAATCGACAAAACAAAAGAAATTTATTTGAAAAAACAGTCCCCAAAACATTTCCTCTTTCACCAATTTATTGTAAGAAAAAAAATAAAGGGGTCCCACGACGACTCTGGACCGTCTAAAATATGGGGGGGAGACAGGGAACGTATCCCCCATTTTCTAGGAGTGCAGACCCTTCATGTGAGGAGTGTGGGTGCAATGAATCTGCACTCACTCTCCCCGGGTCCACAGCAGCAGAGTCCATGTCGTAATGGTTGCTACCAAAGCTGCAATGCCCTGCTCATGAGGTAAGGGCATGCCTAATCAGGAGAACTATTTTATATTTCCAAATATTGGTATTTGCTGATATTGCTATTCCACCTACTATATATTGAGGATAGGATCTTGGAGATGGAATACCCCTTTAAGTCCAGTTATCCAGCTGAATGAATACTTAACAACAGAGCTCGCTATTTAGATGTGTTTTCTTGTGGCGTATAACGGACTCTCATGTTTGGTAGTCATTCAGCAGGGAAACTATAAAAGCAAATCCCTCCATTTGGAAATGTAGTATATAGCTCTCCTGATCAATTATGTTCCTTACCTCATGAGCAGGGCATTGCAGTAATAATAATAATTTATTCATTTATATAGCGTTATTAATTCCATAGCGCTGTATGTCTTTGGAGTGTGGGAGGAAACCGGAGTACCCAGAGGAAACTCACGCAAACACGGGGAGAACATACAAACTCCTTGCAGATGGTGTCCTTGGTGAGAATTGAACCCAGGACCTCAGCGCTGCAAGACTGCAGTGCTAACCACTGAGCCACCGTGCTGCCCATTAAGGTTACAGATGGATAACCACCACTCACTGTGTCTGAACACAGGAAGCTGAGCTGACAGCCGCTCTGTGCATGCGGCAGCGTCTATTGTGAAGGAGAGGGCCGTGGGGGGATCAACGCTGCACAAGGAACCGTGGGACACCGGGGAACACCGGTGGGGTTATAGGGGGTGACCTGGCAGGGCCTTGGGAGTAGTTTTCTGTCGCATGTGTCATGGCACATGCGACAAAAATCAGAGGAGTAGGGTGAATGTGGCCGGCGCGCTGCTGTGCGCGCAGCCATCTTGGATTTCTGGGAGGGCATCAGGGGGGGGCACTTTGGCGACACCGGGGGACCGGAGGGGACCGGGGAGGAGATTTATCATAATTGTTCATGCCAGATGGGAGATAAATAATTTTTTACCAGCGCTGTCATTTACTGTAACGTGATCATCGGTGTACGGTGTATACCTGTTATCACGTGAGCGGGGACCGGAAAAACTGTCCTGAATCATGATCTCCAGGGTCTCAGCTAGCCCTGAAACCCCGGAATTTTCTGACGCTGGGGGGCGTTATTCACTTATTTCTGCCTGCTGTTTATAAACGGCAGATCAGAATAAGGCTACATTAACACGACCGATCCATTTTTGCGGTCTGCAAAAAACAGTCCGTTTTTTTTCACGGGTGCATCCGTGTGGCATCCGTTTCCGTTCCGTAGACGGTCCGTATGTCATCTGTTTGTCATCCGTGTGCCTTCCGGTTTTTTTGTGTACTGCAAAAAAACTGAAGGGGGGTAAATGCATAAATCTACCCAGGATCCATAGCTTCATCCTACATGAGGCGGTCACATGTTCACTCCAGTGCCATTTTCTACTGCTTTTCACAGCGTAGAGCTCTCTGGTGATTTTCTTGTGCTTGTGCACTTCATATCAGTCTTTTCTGTCATTATAATGGCAGAAAGACACATAATGTCCCACTCTCCTGCATTTTGTAATTTTGCACCCTTTGGTGCCTTTCATGTGGCACTAAGGGGTGCTTAGCTTTGTATTTAGCCAAAAAAATGAAAAAAAATGACGTAGGGTTCCCCCTATTTTTGTAGCCAGCTAGGGTAAAGCAGACGGCTGCAGCCTGCAGACCACAGCTGGCAACCTCACCTTGGCTGGTAATCCAAAACTGATTGCACCCCACGCTGTTATTTTAAATTAAATAAATAATTAAAAAAAAAAAAAAAACACATAGGGGTCCCCCCAAAATTGGATCACCAGCCAAGGTAAAGCAGACAGCTGGGGTCTGATATTCTCAGACCAGGGAGGTCCATGGTTATTGGACTCTCCCCAGCCTAAAAATAGCAGGCCGCAACCGCCCCAGAAGTGGCGCATCCATTAGATGTGCCAATCCTGGTGCTTCGCCCCAGCTCATCCCGCGCCCTGGTGTGGTGGCAAACGGGGTAATATATGGGGTTAATACCAGATGTGTTATGTCACCTGGCATCAAGCCCTGGGGTTGGTGAGGTCAGGCGTCTATCAGATACCCGACATCACCAACCCAGTCAGTAATAAAAAAAAATAGACGACAAACACATTTTTATTTGAAAAAACACTCCCCAAAAGATTCCCTCTTTAACCAATTTATTAGAAAGAAAAACAAATCCAGGTCTGGTGTAATCCAAGGGGTTGCCATGACGATCCACACTGTCCCAGTTAATGAAGAGCAGGATGTTCTCCATTGGCTGGGAGAGCAGTGCAGTGACCTGAACTAACATCAATGGGTCAGCCCAGGTCACTGCAGGGGATGACAAGTGCTGCTGTCAGCGAGGTACATTACCTGTGCTGATCTCCTGCACTGCTGACAGCACCTGTTACTGAGTTCAATGACCGCCGCCTTCACAGCCAAGTATCGCGAGCGGCCCGTGACGTCACTGCTAGTCAGTCTCAGGTCGGAAGCGAGAGAAGGTGATGTGACAAGCGGCGGCCATGGAGGACAGTGACAGCGCTGAGGTCGGGACTTCATCACCGCAGGTAAGCCGAGCGGGACCATGTGTGCAGAGTGCAGGTGGGCGGAGCCATGTGTGCTGGCGGCGGAGTGCAAAGTGGGTGGCGCTGAGGACGTTAGTGTCATGGACTGCTTGGCTGGGGACAGGTGAGTGTGAGTGTGTGTGTGTGTGTGTGTGTGTGTGTACATGCCGCGTGCAGGAGGGGGCGGAGTGAGCTGAGCGGGGAAGTGTGGGCTTCCTGCACGTAACTAGGATAAACATCGGGTTACTAACCAAAGCGCTTTGCTTGGATACCCGATGTTTATCTTGGTTACCAGCTTCTGGCAGGCTGCCAGCGATGACTCCTGCACACTGTAGCTGTAAAAAGCCCTGCTTTTTGCTGCTAGAACCGTTCTCGAATGTATCTAGAACTATCGAGCTTTAGCAAAAAGCTCGAGTTCTAGTTCGATCTAGAACAGCCCCCAAAATCACTCGAGCCGCGAACTGGAGAACCTCGAACCGCGAACCGCGCTCAACTCTAGTACACAGACGCTGTTATCTAAAGCTGTACACAGCGTTTGCACGGATGTGCCTAGCAGCTATGGTTATGAACGCCTGGAAATCAGCCCTGAAAAGGGCTGAAATAACCAGCAGTCCCTAATCCCTACAGCGCTGTGTAGCTTGCACTATGTCTATAGTGCACACAGCAGGATTGGCGGCAGCAGCGTGAGGGTTGACTGTCACCCACACGCAGAAGACAGATAATGGCAGCGACGGGGAAAATGAAGGTATTTTATAAGGCAAGGACATGTGACATGCACAGCCTATGACACATGCCTTTGCTTGTTTAGCAAAAATCCACTTAGCTGTATGTGTGTCTGAGATTGGCTTACATCCTGGCCCGCCCCACTGCACGCGCGCTTTGGAAAAAAAAAATGGCGATCGGCATTCTCTCAGCACCAAAGATCTAAACCACGTCCCCCCTGCACGCTATACGCTGAAATTTGATAATAGCGTGAATCACAGTGACTGACACTCTTACAGTGAAAAGCCAGCAAGTAACTAGCTAGGCTTTTTGTTGATCAAACCATTCTCGAACGTAACTCGAGCTATTGAGCTTTTAGCAAAAAGCTCGCGTTCGAGTTCGATCTCGAGCACCCCCCAAAATCACTCGAACATGAAATTGGCGAACCTCGAACCTCAAACTTCGCTCAACTCTATCCATCATACTGTGTGGAGGCGTAGTGGTGGCCATTACACAATGTGAAGAGGTGAGGCGGTTATTATACTGCATGGAGGGCTATGTGAGGGTCACAGTTGGGGATCATACTGGGTTGGGGTCACCATACTTTGCTGAGATAGTTGACAGGAGTACAGTTGGATCATCATACTGTGGTGTGGAGGGTACTGTGGAGGAATTCATTGTGGGGGTATCATACAGTATATCTGCGTCTCTTTTGTTGGCATCTCACTTTATGGGTGTAGTGAAATGAAATTTAGGGGCTTCACTAGAAAGAAAATTACTTTGTAAGGACTCCAAAGTTGTGAATATGCTCTTTTAAAACCCAGCCGAAAAGTTTTTGGTTTTTTTTGGGTGGGGGGGACAATTAAAACATCTGCTATGGAGCCCCAAGATTTCTATGTATGCCCCTGATTAAGAAATTGTAATTACTAATATCTAATCTTTAGAAAACTTTCTTAGTAAAAACAGAACTTTTCCAAGTGCTGAATCCAGAAATCTGATATGCACTGTATATAAAATGAGGGTCTCTTCTCCATATATCTGTTATAGGTCCATTCCACCTTTTCACTGTATATTTTCTTTTTCAGATGTTTTCTATTTTATTTGTATTCTCAATCATTGTTTTACCAACTAGACTAAGGTTTCCAGTATTTGGTCAGCTCATACACTTACGTACAAGTGAAGTTGAATAATATATAATTACCTCCTGCTATGTATGTTCTTGTGTTTCCTTGTAGAAATACCAACTTATATCATGGCAGGAAGATTTTAGTTTTGTAGGAACAGCTTTTCTTTGATCTTCAGCATGGATATGGTTTAAATCTGATTAAGAGAATAATTGTGTAAATTACCATTTGCAGATGGTTATCACAATCGGCTTCTATCTCTTTGAAGCGAAGCACACCTTTCAACTTTTCTACTGTTGTTTATTGATGAGGTTGCAGGTTTCATGGGGAAGTAGACTGTTAAGTGTCTTGAAAGCACATTAGATTCTTTTTAGAGACAACTACTCAACTCCTAAAGGAGAAAATATAATCATTCCATATTAACGGTTTTTAAGCGAACATGAGAAAATTAAAAAATATTTTTTTATAGTGAAAGACGTTGGCAAGTAGAAGATGATCATAACTAGGGATGGTTGAATACCTCAAATATTCGGCTTTGCGAATATTTTCCGAATAGGTCGCCGCTATGCGAATATTCAATGTAAGTCTATGGGAAGCCCAAATAGTTCCAAATAGTTGTTATTCGGGTTTCTCATAGACTTACATTGCGCTTCGAATATTCGCGAATAGTCGAATAGCGGCGACCTATTCGGAAATATTCGCGAAGCCAAATATTTGAGGTATTCGATCATCCCTAATTATAACTAACATCCCGCAGCACTTGTAAACAAATATCGCCATCTGCTGGTTGGACGCAAACATCAGGAACAAAAGTGTAAAAAGTATGTTTTCTGTAAGGAAGAGTTTGAAAGAAAAGCTGGGTCAGGTAGCAGCTATTACAAAAAATAAAAGGCCGGGCCGGCAGAAGACAAGAGAAGTTGGTACGATGACTAGCCAGGGAGCATAAGTGTGCATAGTGGAGTAGGCCAGTATTGACTGTAGTAGAGGAACCCGAAAACCAAATACTGAATACTGTCTCTAGAGAAACCCAAAGACCAATACCGAATACCGTCTCCAAAGGAACCTGAAGACCAAATACCATCTTCAGAGGAACCCAAAGACCGAATACCATCTCCCAAGAAACCCGAAGACTAAATATCGAACACCATCTCAAGAGGAAGACCACACTTTGTGGTCAAGTACCAAAGACTAAATAACGGTAACCGGGAAACTAACATTTGCTCCAGTTCAGTATCGGAGTGAGCCAGGCCGTTACTTCCCAACTTGACATATGTTACTAGGAAATTAAACCTAGTTTCTGAGGTTGGACTGATGACATAGTATATTGTGATGCAGCCACGTCAAGTTTACTGGACAACTAAGATAGACTCGTTCATATAAGTACTGAGTTTGTTTGCAAATGGGAATACTGTGACCAGAGATGGAGTAATCTTGACACTCCCTTGACAGAAAGGTTGGGATTGGGTAATGTTATTAAGAATTCTTAACTGAATTTTAAGTAGTCTTATATAATAGATCAGTCAATTGTCATTTTGTACATTACCCTTCGCAAATTGGTTTACGATATCTTGAACTTTTTTTTATCTCTCAGCAATGACCTATCAGTCCGCTAACTCCCTCTTGCTGTAACATAACTACCTTTTGTCACTACTGAGCCACCTTTGTTGCACTGTTGCATTTCTGGCACATGTTTATAATAGCCTACATTTCTTTAAGTGAATGTGTCACCTGATTTCTGTTTTCCAAACTGTGAGTAGCATGAATCAGAGCCAGGCTGCATGATTGCAGCTAGGTATATTTTTCACTGAAATGCTCCAGCGTTTTAAAGAATATATACTTTTTAGGTCTGGCTGGGAACAATAGGCACAGACAAGAGTAGTCCTGGTGCACCACTGGCCAGCTTCTTTTAGCACTATTCTAGTTAATTGACAGCTTTTTCTCTATGGGAGACACATGGTTTTTACCTCCAATAACGTTGAAAAATACATCTGGGGCAAAGACAGATTAGTCTTGTCTCTCAATATGATTTTCATATATTTAAAGTATATTTTCTCTAAAACACTCCAGCATTTACAGTTGAAATCAGAAGTTTACATACACTATCTAAAAAGACACATATGCATGTTTTTCTCACTATCTGACATTTAATCAGAATACATCTTTCCAATTTTAGGTCAATTAGGATTACCAAAATTATTTATATTTGCCAAATGCCAGAATGATGAGAGAGAGAATGTTTTATGGCATTTTTAGTACTTTCTGCAAAGTCAAAAGTTTACATACACTGAGTACTATACCTTTAAACAATATGGAACAGCCCATATGATGATGTCATGTCTTTGGAAGCATCTGATAGGTTTATTGGCAACATCTGAGTTAATTAGAGACACACCTGTGGATCTATGTTAATGCACACTTAAAACACACTGCTTCTTTGTGTAGCATCAAGGAAAAGTCAAAAGAAATCAGCCAAAATCTAAACAAAATAATTGTGGAATTGCACCCAAGGTTCATCCTTGGGTGTAATTTCCAGATACCTGAAGGTACCTTGTTTATCTGTACAAACAATTATACGCAAGTACAAACAAGATGGGAATGTCCAGCCATCATATCGCTCAGGGAGGAGGCGGATTCTTGTAAAATAACAAGTGTAAAAAACAATTACCTTTAACATTTAACCACTCCTATATGCTTGACATTTCACCTGCTTGTTGTGTCTACTTTTGGCTTGGCTATTTCTTTACCTAAACTCTTGGTTGTGTCCCCCTGGTGTCTTCATATTGGGGCCCATATACATTAGACCAGACCTGGGCAAGGGGCGGCCCGCAGACCACATCCGTCCCGCCTACTCTCTTTGACCGGCCCGCCTGGTTCAGGGTATCCTTGCTGGCCAGTCAGTGATGAGGGCAATCTGACCTGTTGTCCGGAGCTCCAGGCTCTGGGAGATGCGTGGTCAGATCGCCCTCATCACACGCAGTGTGTCGGGCAGGGAGTGATCCTGCAGGTCCACATAGTGTAGGCAGTGGAACACAGGAATCTGTCATCTGTTCCCTGCCCCGCACCTTTATCTGTGACACACACGCGTGCCCTGATGCCGTCAGTACGGTGCGCATGTGTATCATTTGAAAAGTTCCCGCCCGGCAGGAGAAGAAGCTGCAGCAACCAGGGCCTGTATGAAGAGAAGCAGCGGTGGGGGTCCCGTACGGAGGTGCCTGAGAAGGAAGAGGTGAGTGGTGACTAGTAACCTGAGAAGGGGACAATGAGGAGGTGGGGTACACACACTCTGCTGTATACTCACCCAGCGATGCGGTCCCCAGCGCTGTCCCCGCTTCCAGCGCCACAGGGCACTGAATATTCAGTGAGTATAATGAGCGGCGATAAGGAGCAGGAGGCAGCATCACTGGAGAGAGGTAAATATAGGAAATCTTTTTATTAAAAAGACCCGTGTTTTCTCCTGTACATGTCACACTGATGTCACACGGATCACATCAGTGTGCGATCCATGTGACACCCGTGCTACCAGTGAAAAAACAGACAAAAAAAAGAACAGTAAAAAAATATATGTATGTAAAAAAATATATACATATATAAAAAATTAAAATAGGATGAGTTCCCCATCCATACTAGCAAAATGCAGTTAATACCATCATATGAACTAATAGAGGTAAAAATTAAAAATAGTAAAACCCCCAGATTAACCACTAACTATGTTGGGAGCATCAACTATAATTACATAAAAAATAGGAAGGCACTATTGCCAATTTACTAACATCTAACCCTCCGACACCACTAGCAGCTGTAAGATAATAAAACTACCCTGTACGCGTGATCGCTCCTGCTATCCAGGGAGCCGATTCTGACATTATGGCAAACTTGGTGCGCCTGCGCAGTTTCGGTCTCCATGGTAGCAATACCGCGGTGGTTGACACGCAGCGTGCGCTCCAAATGCCGGAACTCTGAATCGGCACGCCAACCCGGAAGTAGGAGTGATTACGCATCACAAAGGGAAACTCCACAGACGTCACTACACAGGTGACGGGAATTATTCATTCAAAGCACCGATATATAAAGGCTCAGCTCACAACATTATAGGCACACGTCCCCTGAAGAAGTAGGGAAACGCGCGTCGGGACCAAGGACGGCACAACCACATTGAACTCTGCACAGGTTAGTAAAAGCTGCGCTGTACTATAATACTGCTCAGGATATTTAACCTCGCCATGAATCATTGAATTCACAGCACTAATTGATACTTCTGGGGAGACATTAGGAGCAGTATTCAAGTACAATTGTACATCCAGAAGGAGGTGAAAAAAGTACTAAATTAAGTTACAGAGGCAGATATATGCCAATAACAAGTCAGTGCAGCCATATAACCTATAATAGTGGTATTGAAGCAAGTCCAGTGTGAAAAATATTTTGTGACCTTGTTTTGCACATATGTATGTCAATGGAAAAGGATTTTAATATTTTGAAACTAATAAAATAATGATATTGAGGAAATGCACCATCCCAAGTCTCTAATTGTGGTATATATATGTATCAGGTGTGACTCCTACGGTAGGTAGGCGCAAAGATAAGGATAAATGATGCAATTAATATCTACATAGGTGTATAGAGGCCCATTTCCAACAACCACCACTCCAGTGTTCTAATGATGCATTTTGTTTGCTAACTGTGTTAGAAGGCTAATGGATGTTTAGAAATCCCTTGAAAACATTTGTGGAAGTATGTTAGCACAGCTGAAAACAGTTTTGCAGATTAGAGAAGCTATAAAACTGACCTTCCGTTGACCTAGTTGAGAATTTGAGTATTACATCTGTTGGTTCCATTAAACTTTCAAAATGGCCAGAAAAAGAGAACTTTCATGTGAAACTCGACAGTCTATTCTTGTTCTTAGAAATGAAGGAAATTCCATGCAAGAAATTACCAAGAAACTGAAGTTTTCCTACAACGGTGTGTACTACTCCCTTCAGAGGAGAGCACAAACAGGCTCTAACCAGAGTAGAAAGAGAAGTGGGAGGCCCCGCTGCACAACTGAGCAACAAGACAAATACATTAGAGTCTCTAGTTTGAGAAATCGACGCCTCACAGGTCCTCAACTGGCAGCTTCATTAAATAGTACCCGCAAAACGCCAGTGTCAACATCTACAGTGAAGAGATGACTCTGGGATGTTGGGCTTCAGGGCAGAGTGGCAAAGAAAAAGCCATATCTGAGACTGGCTAATAAAAGGAAAAGATTAAAATGGTTAAAAGAACACAGACATTGGACAGAGGAAAATTGGAAAAAAGTGTTATTGCCAGACGAATTGAAGTTTGAGGTGTTTGATCCCACAGAAGAACATTTGTGAGATGCAGAACAACTAAAAAGATGCTGGAAGAGTGACTGACGCCATCCGTCAAGCATGGTGGAGGTAATGTGATGGTCTGGGGTTGCTTTGGTGCTGGTAAAGTGGAAGATTTGTACAAGGTGGAAGGAATTTTGAATAAAGAAGGCTATTATTCCATTTTTCAATGCCATGTCATACCCTATGGACAGCGCTTGATTGGAGCCAATTTCATCCTACAACAGAACAATAATGACCCAAACCACACCTCCAAATTATGCATGAACTATTTAGGGAAGAAGCAGGTAGCTGATATTCTACCTGTAATGGAGTGGCCAGCCCAGTCACCAGATCTCAACCCTATTAAGCTGTTGTGGGAGCAGCTTGACCATATGGTACGCAAAAAGTGCCCATCAAGCCAATCCAACTTGTGGGAGGGCCTTCTGGAAGCATGTGGTGAAATATCTTCAGATTACCTCAGCAAAATAACAGCTAGAATGCCAAAGGTTTGCAAAGCTTTAATTGCTGCAAAGGAGCATTCTGTGACGAAAGTAAAGTTTGAAGGAGAAAATTATTATTTCAAGTAAAAATCATTATTTCTAACCTCGTCAATGTCTGGACTATATTTTATATTCATTATGCAACTCATTTGATAAATAAAAGTATGATTTTTCATGGAAAAGACAAAATTGTCTGGGTGACCCCAAACTTTTGAACGGTAGTGTACTTCTGTGCTTCTGAGCAAAATATGTGGCACCCAGCCAGTGAGGTGTTTATAGTTATATGTGCAAATTATGGCAAGTTACTAGGGCTTGTCAGCAAATTAATTTCAGGATATTTTAGTAGCCAATATGAGAGCATTTACCTGTTAATATATTATTGTACTGAAATGCTATCTTGGTATACAAATTATTATAAGATCGACCTCTGCATCTGATCTGAATTTATTTTATGTTTATTCTACTGTTTAATTCTCATATGCCTTTCTGGATGTTATACGTAAATAGAGACGAGCGGACCCACGGAAGTTCAGTTCGGTAGGTTCAGCCAAACTTTAAATTAAAATGAGTTTAAGACATGAACTTGACCTTAAACCCAATGGAAGTTACTAATTGGACAGCTCGGGTCTCCACCACATGCAGCCAGCCAGAATCAGATCAAATTTGGGCGCAGGAGGGTGCGGTTTTTCCATTTTTTTTTATGCAGACTACATCCAATCACTCTGTTGTTACCCTTAGTGCAAGCAGTAAGTTCAAACACTTATATTTAGTTGTCATATAAATAGAGACTATAAAAATTCATAAACAAACAAAAAAAAGAACAGTAAAAAAATATATGTATGTAAAAAAATATATACATATATAAAAAATTAAAATAGGATGAGTTCCCCATCCATACTAGCAAAATGCAGTGAATACCATCATATGAACTAATAGAGGTAAAAATTAAAAATAGTAAAACCCCCAGATTAACCACTAACTATGTTGGGAGCATCAACTTTAATTACATAAAAAATAGGAAGGCACTATTGCCAATTTACTAACATCTAACCCTCCAACACCACTAGCAGCTGTAAGATAATAAAACTACCCTGTACGCGTGATCGCTCCTGCTATCCAGGGAGCCGATTCTGACATTACGGCAAACTTGGTGCGCATGCGCAGTTTCGGTCTCCATGGTAGCAATACCGCGGTGGTTGACACGCAGCGTGCGCTCCAAATGCCAGAACTCTGAATCGGCACGCCAATTCGGGAGTAGGAGTGATTACGCATCACAAAGGGAAACTCCACAGACGTCACTACACAGGTGACGGGAATTATTCATTCAAAGCACCGATATATAAAGGCACAGCTCACAACATTATAGGCACACGTCCCCTGAAGAAGTAGAGAAATGCGCGTCGGGACCAAGGACGGCACAACCACATTGAACTCTGCACAGGTTAGTAAAAGCTGCGCTGTACTATAATACTGCTCAGGATAATTAACCTTGCCATGAATCATTGAATTCACAGTACTAATTGATACTTCCAGGGAGACATTAGGAGCAGTATTCAAGTACAATTGTACATCCAGAAGGAGGTGAAAAAAGTACTAAATTAAGTTACAGAGGCAGATATATGCCAATAACAAGTCAGTGCAGCCATATAACCTATAATAGTGGTATTGGAGCAAGTCCAGTGTGAAAAAATTTTTGTGACCTTGTTTTGCACATATGTATGTCAATGGAAAATGATTTTAATATTTTGAAACTAATAAAATAATGATATTGAGGAAATGCACCATCCCAAGTCTCTAATTGTGGTATATATACCTATGTAGATATTGTAATAAAAACAAGACCCCTTTGCAGCTAGAATAGTCATTTACCACATTAACAATGTATAGAGTGTATTTATGCTTAATTTAATGTTAGCTTCATTGTAAAAAAAAATGTGCTTTTCTTTAAAAAATAAAGAAATATGAAGAGCCAAAAACTTTTGAACAGTAGTGTACGTCTCCTCCAGAAGATGGGCAGTGAACACACCGGCGAGCACAGACTGGCCCACCAACTGTCAGTTTCTCCCAGAGGAGCAAAGCAGCAAATTTTGACAGCAGAGGTAATCAGAACAGGCATGGGAATGGGTAACACAAAGTCTATGATGAAACAGCCCACATCCAATTACTAATTTAACCAAAACTATCAGTTTTTTTGTCATTCAGTCTATAAACACCATTTTTAAGTATTGTCATGTTTTGGATGAGTTTATAGCTGCCTTGCAAGCCATAAAAATGCAAATGGTTGCATGGACCCAATACTTAATCTTTATGAGGTTTTGGTGGATCTTTACATCTACAGTTTAGTTGAAATGCCAAAATGATATCCCACAATATCAAATAAGGTCTCTAAATCAGTGTTTGGAGAACTAACACCGCATTTAATATAAATCATATTCATGTATTCAAGAAAAATGCATGATTGGAGTGCTCGAAAAGGTCTCAAATTTCGCAATGTAATAGCAAATCTGCCAAGTGAATGTCACATATGTTATATAAGTCCAATATGACTACTTGCCAGAACTGATCCACATATGTTTGTAGTTTCATTATTAAATAAAGAGCACCAGATGGTTACGCACAAATAAATCTCACTTGGGTTACGTCTGCATACGATATGTTCAACACAAGTAGATTAAAGGAGAAACACCAAACATGCAAGAAGTTATTGTAAGCGAGTAATGTTTCCTCTATTACATACTTGTAAAACCTTGTACCTCAATTAAAAAGAAAACTTCAGTTTGTAGAGCGATTTTATTTGCCAATATCAGTAGAAACATGAAACCATTAATAGGAGCGCGTTGTTAGAAAATACCTCATTATTTTTATTTGCAACATATTTTCAAAAAGTTTGATGTTTTTCTAAATTTCCATATTACTACCGTAATATATATTTAAGAACAACCTGTCAGCACAATTTTACTTCTGAAACAAGAGGCACACATAGGACCTAGGGTAAAAGTGAAATAGATACATGTTTTGTTATATCCTGATGGGCCAGTGCTGAGAAATCGAGCTTTAAAGCCATAAGCAAATTAGTCTGAAAGTTCGTTGGGAACATGTACAGTACAGACCAAAGGTTTAGACACACCTTCTCATTCAAAGATTTTTCCTTATTTTCATGACTCTGAAAATTGTAGATTCACATTGAGGGCATCAAAACTTTGAATTTACACATGTGGAATGAAATACTTTACATAAAAGTGTTAAACAACTGAAAATATGTCTAAGGCTATGTGCCCACGTTGCGTATTTGCATGCAGTTACACTGCGATCTGTACCGCAGCGTAACTGCATGCGTCCTGCATCCCCAGCATAATCTATGAAGATTATGCAGGAGACGTGCGCACTTGGCGTATTAGAGCGCAGCGCTTCGGCTGCTGCCCGAAGCGTGCATTCTAAGAAGTGACATGTCACTTATTCTGTGCGCTCTACATGCAGCCCCCACTCTGTCTATGGGAGGGGCTGCACTCAGAGCGCATGAAATCGGCTTTTTTTTCATTAGAGACTCTTTCTGCAGCGATTTGAAGCGCACGTGTGCTGTTCAAATTGCTGCAGAAATTTCTGCAGGGACAGAACGCTACGTGCGCACATAGCAATATATTTTTCCCAATTTCTCAGACTCACTGACCTTCATTTCTTGAAGAAATGATGGCCACTTATTTTTCTTTACTTAGCTGCTTTTTTCTTGCCATAATACAAATTCTAACGGTCTATTCAGTAGGACTATCAGCTGTGTATTCACCAGACTTCTGCACAACACAACTAATGGTCCCAACCCCATTTATAAGGCAAGAAATCCCACTTATTAAACCTGACAGGGCACACCTGTGAAGTGAAGACCATTTCTGGTGACTACCTCTTGAAGCTCATCAAGAGAATGCCAAGAGTGTGCAAAGCAGTAATCAAAGCAAAAGGTGGCTACTTTGAAGAACCAAGAATATAAGACATATTTTCAGTTGTTTCACACTTTTTTGTTAAGTATTTCATTCCACATGTGTTAATTCATAGTTTTGATGCCTTCAATGTGAATCTACAATTTTCAGAGTCATGAAAATAAAGAAAACTCTTTGAATGAGAAGCTGTGTCCAAACTTTTGGTCTGTACTGTAGATCCATATAGTTACATAGTACAGTTGAAAAAAGACAAGTGTTCATCAAGTTTAACCTAAGTGTGGGAGATGATAAAAGGAAGGGGGATAAGTACCTTCATAATGATTGATCCAGATGGCACTGAAAGAACACATTGTTTCCTCCTGTTCCCGAGCATCAATTGATTGGATCACTTTTCAGAATAAGAATTTTACATAATTACATAAGTATTTGTTATTTTTTTTCTTTAACACAACATCTGAGACTGTTTTGAATCCCCAGACTCCTTTGCTTACTTACCAACTCCTAAAAATAGAGTGTTCCACAGGTTATGGTTGGGGCTACATGGCGACATGTTGGGCAACAGAAATTCTCTAACAAGTCAAAAACATTTGTGCAATTTGTTTATAACTTGCTGTCATGAAACTACAAGAACTCATATTTTTATTTCTTTTTTAAAAAGAGGAACAGGTGGAGATAAGAGTTGTGCAATTAAGTTATTTTTATTAAGAATTGATTACAATAATTCATCTGATAAACAGTAATATATAATTCAACAAAAGGAAACAAAGTGACTATGGTAAGTGCAAAACACCTGTGACAGGTAAACAGGACCTGTTTGGTTCATCAATAGCTGGGAAAGGATCACTGAATGGCTCAAAAGAAAGTGCCTAGCATAGTGCAATATTTGGAAATAAAATTGCCAGTGATGCTTAACATACAGCATGTACTGGTCACAGGTGCAGAGTAGATCCCCTATCCCGACGCACGTTTTGCAGGAGGACACCACTTCTTCTTGGAGGAGAGTATATAAGATGCAAATCCGACAAGACCTTTTAAGGACCTGTTGGCTGGTCACATGACTGCATCATGTACGCACTGCGGTACACATGCGCAACAGCCACAATGGGAAGGAAAGGAAAGGAAAGACACCAGCTGGGACATGTATATGCGTTGCCCAGCAAACACATATCAGGGAGGGAAGGCGCAGAGAGAACACAGGAGGACACATCACCCCTACCTCCACATCAGTGCTCACACCAGGAAACAGTCACTGGAGGCAGCGCCACATAGACCCCCCCCCCAGTTATGCTATATGGTGCCCACATGATTAGGGGAAGACCATAAGGGACATGATAGTAAGTATTTAACATAAAGCAAGGAAAATGGCAGTATATACAGTACAAACATCAAAATATTTTTACAAATACTGTATACATTATAATGATACAGTACATCATAATTATGTAAAGCCACATGTCAGCATATATAAATGGTCAAAATGATTTAACAGGGGGTTTCTCAACAGCAGGTCTGATGTTCGGCAAATTGGCATTTCATCCAATAAGTAGATAAAATTGTGGAGAAAAAGTGAAAATAAAGAAACTACGTTGTTGCTAGCTCTAAACCATCAAACATATCTTTGCCAGCCCCATCTTAACTCTCTATTATGCTGCTTCTGCTGCAGGCACTGCAGAACTATGTCAGCCACCACATACCTTCTGACTGCCTACTGTGTTCAATAGTGATTGACTTTACTGTTACTGCAATAGCTGCCATTTCTTGCCATACACTATCAAGTATCTCCTTTACTGTCCTATCGCAACTTTCTACCTTGCTGCTCCTGTTGCAGTCACTGCACAGCCATAACAATCACACACCTCCTGGCTGCCCACTTTGTTTTGTATTGCTAGACAGTACTAATCATGCTAGAATACTGTCATGTTTTTGTATGTTCAAGAAAAAGCTTTCAAAATAGGGATAATTGACAACAAACCATGACTTTTTATGTTCAAAATAGTACATATTGGAATGTCTTTAGAAAAAAATGGAATACTTTTTGTAAAGTTTGATGAAAGGTTTTTATAATTGCCTAGCCCTTTTGTTATTGACTATTTTCAGACCCAAAGAAAGATATTTTTTTCAATTTTATTTGACAAGCCATTCTTTCTTCACTTTCAAAACAAAACAGTACACCTGTTTTGTCTCCCTATTTAATCCATAATTTTTGTTGGCTTATTAAATAGCTATTGTTTCTTCATTTCTACTCTGCAAACAGGGATAATTGTGGCACTGAACCATATCAAAATGCCAGGGCTTCCTCTGTTTGCGCTACCTGTCTATAATCAACTGTAATGCATGTAACTGCTCCCTCAAAAGAGATAATTTTTAGACCAATTATACAAATTATATAGCCTAAAAATATATATCTTATATAGTAGTATGTTATTAAATATGCTGTTGGTTAAGTCTGTTAACCATCCATTTTTCCTCTAGTCAGATAGGTGAAACTCAATTAGAAATTAAAGGTAGTGTTTGCATTACAGAGCTCAAAATATGTTCAACTGACTCCAAAAACTCATAATTCCCAATTTATCAAAGCGCTCATGCCAGAATTCCTAAAAGTTTTGAAAATTCACAAAATTTAGGCACAATCCAGAGCTGCAGTTAAACTTTGCAACTTTTTACATTTTCACGCTAGTTTCTCCCAGCTGTATAGAGCTGGAGCGGGATGAGGGCGTGACATGAGTGGGATACCACATCTTGCCAAATTTATAACAAGCTGTGGCGATCCCTCTCATGGAAATGTCACTCCAGTATCTGACCGACACTTCTTCATGAATCAGGAACATATGAATGCAACATGCCACCTCATCAAGACTGGCATGAATAATGGTGGGCTTGATGAATCATGCCCATAGTGTTCCACACATACTGTTTAACTATTCAATTCAAGCAAATTTATTTGCTGCAAAGCAATTGGGAAAATTTGGCGATGCCAGAGAATTGCATTTTCAAATTATCCACTCATCTCTATCTAATGTTGTTGGGGGAGACCTCCAAGGGAGTCTCTCTCAGGGTCTTGGAGGAGGATTACAATCACATCTGCACAGATATATATGTATGAGTAAAAATTACCACACAGAGACGTGTCTCTATCCGGGAGAAGCACAATGCTCTTCTAAACCATATATTGTAAAGCAATCACAGCTATATAATTCATTCATTACATTCGTATTGATGTTGACCAATTATCTAACTTGATTTCACTTACTCCCTTATTTGGCTATAGAGTCCCCTACAAAACTATACTGTCCTTGATAAGGCACCTGGAGATAATGAAAGTCTATGCGCGTACGTCAGCAGCTTGTTACTGACATTCAAGAAACCAGTCTAAACTAGCCTCCTGAATGCCTGCTTTTTTCAATTTAGCATGATTAGTTTCAATAATGCATTCCAGGATGTGCACCCTAGTATACATGATAGCATTTAAGCAATGGTTATACAAAGACAAATTATCTTATGATATGGACAATTGATTCATAGCCTGGGCCTTCACAAAGTGTATGGCCTCCTTTAAAGTATATTGTTAGTCAATGTATTACGAGTAAGCCTTCTATTACCGTTCACCATTTTCTAAGGAAATGGTACATCAACTTTATGGCCTCTGCATGGTGCAAAATATGATATGCCTCTATTACAATTTAATTACAATCTTGTCTTATGGTATCATGCAGAATTATATTAAGTGCACAATTATATTATCCAGTTGATGTTACTCCTACAAGAATCAAAAGACAAAATACCAGACCCATGTGTCTGCAGACCAGACAGATGGAAGCAATTAGAAGACGTTATTGATCACCCTGTGAACCCATCCAATGTTCTTACTAGTTTCTCTCTGTGACATTTATGCAAATAAAAATGTCTTGGAACACATTGCTCCAAGACTTCTATTGACAGATGTGTCAAATCTAAGACACACGTGTTCACTGCTGCTACAGATGCTGAGCAAGAAGTTTTCATCAACCACAAACTTAAAAGAGCAAAGATGTTGTGTATCCTCCATAGGACCAGCAATGTGCAGGTTTCTGACTGCAAGAAAACCACATGCCCTTCCCTTTCTTTCTAAAATGTATTGACACCTGTCAACTATGGTGGATGAGTGTTGGGAATTAAGAACCCATAGAAATCTAGACACTTTATACAAATATCTGATTGCTCTAACATTCAATTACAGATATCAAAATGACAAAAGAATGGTTTTCTTTTAACTATCCAAAAATATTTCAGGTGAGATTTTTTTAAAAGTGTCTTTTTGGACTGGGGCTTTGGGGGCATTTCACTGTGTGGGCGACAGTGAGGGAATTATACTGAGTGGTGGCCCTCATACCGTATGGAAGCTGTTGGGTTCATCATATTGTATGGGGAGGCTGTTGGGGCATATATCTGTTTTGGGGTTGTGGGGGACATTATACTGCACAGGGAGGCTGTGGGGTCATCATATTGTGTGGGGAGCTGTGGTGGCCATGATACTGTGTGGAGGACTGTAAGTCCATCATACTGTGTGGAGAGATTGTGGGACTAGTCTAATATGTGGAGGACTTTGGGGCTATAATACTGTGTGGTAGACTGTGGGACTCTCATACTATGTGGGGGCTTGTGAGGCTTTCATATTGTGTGGATGATTGTGGAGCCATTAAATTGGGTGGTGGATTGTTGTATCAGTGTCAGAGTAGGGAACTTTGGGGTAATCATAATGTGTGAGAAGCTGTGAAACTATCTCTATTGTGTGGTTGACTGTGGTGGCCAAAATACTTTGTGAGGGACTGTGGGGAACATTATACTGTATGAGGAGTCTGTGGGGTCCATCATGCTTTATGGAGAATTTTGTCTATTAATGTGTTGGTGACTTTGAAGACGTCATACTGTATTGGGCGATAATGGTGCCATTGCACTGTGTGGTGGACTGTTGGGCCATCAAACTGAGTTGGGGACTGTAGGGGCATCATCCTGTGTTGACAGACTGTATATACTGCAACACATATCCTGCTCCCTGTGTTCAAGATTTAGGAGGTATGCCCTTCTGTAACTGCAACTATATGGCATGTCATTGCCTACTCCCCTTTATCTTTAAAATAAAATGGAGGGGAGGGAGTGTCTACATTGCTATGATTATCTAATATATAAAGCTGAGTGTATGTGTGTGTGCGTGTATGTGTGTTTGTGTGTGTGTATGTATGTGTGTATGTCCGCTAAAGGAATCCGCACCGTCACATTTACAATCACAAAAGTTTGCTCAAACGCCTCATGTGGCTCAGGGAAAATCATAGACTATGTTTTGACGGGAAAATTTAACTCCGCACTTTACAGTTACTCTCCAAAAAACCTTCCTCCATTAAAGTCAATGGAGCTGGCAGTCACATGTTATTAATAGCTGATTTGATTGGTTGCTATAGGAGCAAAAGACATTCATAGTATAACAAGTTTATGTGTGAGGTAATATGATATCGGTGGTAAGACGGATAGAGACAGACAGAGACAGACAAAAAGGCAGACAGACAAAGGCAGGGAGAGAGACAAGCACAGACAGACAGGGAAAGAGACAGAGATAGAGAGCCAGACAGAGAGCCAGACAGAGAGACAGACAGAGAAACAGACAGAGACACAGAAAGAGATAGACAGATGGGGAAAGAGACAGATGGGGAAAGAGACAGACAGGCAGACAGGGAATGAGACAGACAGGGAAATAGACAGACGGGGAAAGAGACAGACCTGGAAAGAGACAGACAAGGAAAGAGACACAGAGCTAGAGAGAGACAGGGAAGAGACAGGCAGCAAAAGAAAAAGAGAGACAGTCAAAGAAAGATGTACAAAGATACAGATGTGGAAAGAGACAGACCGGCAAAGAGACAGACATGGAAAGAGATAGACCTGGGAAAGAGACAGACCTGGGAAAGAGACAAGACCTGGAAAGAGCAAATTCCAAGTAAAAGGAGTAAATTTCAGCTTACCATAGCCATGTGACATTTTCACTGAAGATTGGACTACGGGTGCTGTATTACCACTTACTTTTATTTAGACAGACCTGGAAAGAGACAGACTGGGAAAGAGACAAACAGAGACAGGCACATACAGGGAAAGAGACAGACAGAGTGTTACGAACCGGCGTCGCCATAGCCACAAGCAGCCTGCTGCGGTTCCTGTTGCGCCCAGGCGCCGGCTGCCGTTCTTGGCCTTGCCTTGGGTCGTCCAGTTGGCTGCTCCTTCCACCACGTCTAAGTGTGGAGAAGCGGCTAGTGCGCATGAGCCGATTTACCCCAGCCAGAGTCTAAGCCCGGTGTTTTGTCTAGTGAGCATGCTCAGCCTGATTGTGTCATTTCTGAGACTAAGTGCTCAGTTCCGGCGACTGAGCATGCTTCCACAATTAATCCTAACAGCCTCTTTGCACAGGTACTTGGACTTTGTGCTGTGTCTAAGTTCTGGGATGTGCCTACTGAGCATGCTCAGGCAGATAGTCTGATTTCTGAGTCTGTTGTTCAGGCTACTGAGCATGCTCAGGCACTTAGTGCAACAGAGGCTAGGTCCGGTAAGGACCTAACTGAGCATGTCCGTGAGGTGGCAGGCCCTGATAGGGCAGAGGGTGTCAGATGTCCTGATGATGTGGCCATTCCGGACTGGCTCGCAGAGGCCCGCCCCTATGATCTGGCACCTCACCATTGGTCGTCAGACGATGACTGGTAAAGTGTTTGGGGCGTGGCTGCCATGAGGTCATCAGTGACGTGGCGGTTCTGGATAGGCTGCTGGTGATGTCGCTGATGATATGGCACTCTGTCATTGGACCTTGGTGGTTCCAACCTGGGTTTGGGGCGGATCTAGGTTATAAAAGGGGCTGGAGACAACATGGAGGTGCGCAGTCTTCAGTCATATTCACTTAGAATTCATGGTGGCGTAAGCCTTGTTGGAAGCGGTAGGTAGGGCTAGGCGAACGGTGCCTGTCACGCCAAGATTTGTGGCTCAGCACATGAGGGTCAGGCGCCGTGCTTCCTTGCTACCGGTGCTGTTGTGCTATAGCAGTCCAGTGGCGTTAACTGGGCTGCGGCTGCTGCGTGACCTGTCCAGTTGTGCTTTCTGATCGCTCGGCCTGTCGTGTCTGACACACGTGGCTGACAGGGCGCTGTCGCAGCGGTCTTCTCGGTCAATGCTACCTGGTTACCATCCGGCCTGACGTGTTCCCTGCACATGTAGTCGGGGTTGCGCCAATTCCACCTAAACGCTAACTGGGTTGTCGTCCGGTCTGACGTGTCTCTACACACGTGACAGGTTCCCAGGTCTCCTGGGTTATCTGAGTCATCAGTCCTACAGTCTCCGCCTAACCACAGGGTGCCAGCAGCTCCATTGCTATCTGGAGCACGGTTGGCCCCGACTGGCGATAGGGATATATACCCCCTGGTCCTAATTTGCCAGTCCCCCCCGTAACACAGAGATACAGGGAAAGACAGACAGGGAAAAAGACGGGGAAAGAGATAGAGACAGACAGACACAGATAGGCCTGTTTCACATTTGCGTCCTTTTGACGGAAACAGAATCCAGCACAGATGAAGTACAGTTCATTTCTTTACAGTGGGAGCGCGACACCATGCGGTTGTGTGCTTCATACACAACCGCATGTGTCCACGTGGTGTCGTGCTTCCACTGTAAATAAATGAACTGTACTGCATCTGTGCTGGATTCCGTTTCCGTCAAAACAACGTATATGTGAAACCAGCCATAGAGAGAGACAAACAGACAGCGATAGAGACAGACAGACACAGAAATAGAGACAGGCAGAGAGATTGATACAGAGACAGACAGAGAGATAGACACAGAGACATAGACACAGACAGACACACAGTGACAGACAGGAAAAGAGACAGACAGAGAGACAGACAGACAGAGACAGTTACTATCCTGGGCAACACCGGGTACTACAGCTAATAATTTATATTTATGATATATATTTATCCCTTGAGGAATGAAGACTTATAAAGTATATGTGCTAAGCATGTTAGGCAGGTGGGTCTTCTAGATCTGCTCACTCTTGTATAGAATCAGTGTTGTCAAACTCACTCTGCATTTCTCTTCTCTTTTGGAAAAGTACCATGAAATTGTCACGATTGAGGACTCTGGGCAGTGGCTGGCCAAGCAGTCTTTGGGCAGCAGTTGAAAGACACATCATACTTACTTCCCTTTAAAATCGGAAGATGTTCAGCAGTGCCATCAGCACAGAACTAGTAACAACCAGTGGGAACTAGTGACACTCATCTACTGTTTGGAGATGTATGGCCATAAGTGGTCTCATGGAGGAACTACAGGCAAAAAGCCACACCTTTCACCAGGCTACAGAAAAATAGCAGCAGGTGCTCTTGATTGATTGGATAAAATATGAAAAAAAAAATTCTGTTATATAAGCCCCCCCGAGGAAGTACTATTCGAAATGCGTGTCGGGCCCATGATCGTCTAATTGTTCCCCACATAAACAGGACATAATGGGTAAGTGGCATTATGCTTAACAAATTGGGTTATGCATCTTATAGACTTTTACCTTGGACATACACCGGATGCTAAATGATACTAAAAGGGATATAGACCTGTAATTTGTGGTGTTTTACATTTCAGCAAATGGAGTCAGGGATTTGGTCAGGATTAATTGTGTCCTCAATAAAATACAGGCAGATATTTAAAGGGAATCTGTCACTAGGTGTTTGCTACCTCATCTAAGAGCAGAATAATATAGGAAAAGAGACCCGATTCCAACAATGTATAACTTAGTTTACTGCATGCTCCGCCCATACCATAACTTTCCCTGTACATTGTCTATTGACAGTGAAATGCTTATCAGTGGAGGGGTTGTGGTCAGTCTAGTAGGCACATGAGCTGTAGTTCTAACAATGATAATCTACTGGTGATAAAACTTCATTGTAAGTAAACCACAGCACACAGCTTGATAAGTGACACACCAGTCACAATGTATAGGAAAAAAATGAAAAGCAGAACTGCTATGGGAATACTAGACTGAAAAATACAATGGACTATCTGAAAAAAGTGAAAAACATGAAAATGGTATGTGCATAATTGCTATGAATAATAGGAATGAAAGATGTTTAGCCATTGTATTGATCAATGCAAAGGAGCCCCAAAACCAAACGCCAAGGTAATCTCTATTTTTGGGATCCCTAACTTATGTGTAACCTCACCTGCAGTTAAAAAACTTGCTGTGTATGGGAAGCAAAGGACCAAGCTATATATGTGAAATAAGACACATGGCTATGGGTGGGGCAGGGTTCTCAGACAGAAAATGCATACTAATTAAAGAATGTACGTCTGGAACACCAATGGTGTGAACAGGGTGCAAGACTCAAAAATATACAACTAAACAATAGGATAAAGAGATGCACACCAGTCACAAGGTATAGGGGAATAATGAAAAGCAGAACTGCTATGGGAATACTAGACTGAAAAATACAATGGACTATTTGAAAAAAGTGAAAAACATGAAAATGGTATGTGCATAATTGCTATGAATAATAGGAATGAGAGATGTTTAGCCATTGTATTGATCAATGCAAAGGAGCTCCAAAACCAAACGCCAAGGTAATCTCTATTTTTGGGGTCCCTAACTTATGTGTAACCTCATCTGCAGTTAAAAAACTTGCTGTGTATGGGAAGCAATTATGCACATAGCATTTTCATGTTTTTCACTTTTTTCAGATAGTCCATTGTATTTTTTAGTCTAGTATTCCCATAGCAGTTCTGCTTTTCATTATTCCCCTATACATTGTGACTGGTGTGCAACTCTTTATCCTATTGTTTAGTTGTGTATTTTTGAGTCTTGCACCCTGTTCACACCATTGGTGTTCCAGACGTACATTCTTTAATTAGTATGCATATTCTGTCTGAGAACCCTGCCCCACCCATAGCCATGTGCCTTATTTCTCATATATAGCTTGGTCCTTTGCTTCCCGTAAGGATACAATAGGTGAGGGTAGAGCAGGTCGTGGGACGCTAGGGTGGACTGAGCGTTACTGCAGGTTGTAGGCTGTCGGAAGAAGTGGGTCTTCAGGTTCCTTTTGAAGGTTTCCACGGTGGGCAAAAGTCTGATGTTTTGGAGTAAAGACTTCCAGCGTATGAGGAAGGCACAGGAAAAATCTTGTATGCTGCGATTGTAGGAAGAGATGAGCGGGGAGTAGAGAAGGAGATCTTGTGAGGATGGGAGGTTGCATGTAGGTAGTGAAATACCTATGTGTTAAAGATCTATTTGTGTAAGGCCCCCTTCACACGTCCGTGAAAAACACGCACGTGTGTTACGGGCCGTTTTTCGGGTCCGTGTCCCGTTTTTGTGTCCGTTTTTATGGTCCGTGTGGCACCTGTGTGAATTGCGTATGCTAGCCGTGTTTGTGTGCAGAACGTCTGTGTGTGCGTGTGGAATTAACGTGTATGTGTACGTGTAATGTCCGTGTGTAATGTCCGTGTGTGTGATGCACAATGTTGTTTATAAATGTCGGCTGACAGCCGACAGAGTTGCGCGATGAGAATGAACTCGGGTGAACTTCACCCGACTTCATCCTCATACCGCGGCTCTGTCTGTGTCGAGTACTGATTAGCGGTCACCTGTGAAGGATTCACCGGTGACCGCTAATCCCCCGATTGACTGAAGTTTCCCCCCCTCTCTCATACTCACCGTTCCTCGATCTCCGGCGCAGCTCTGCACGGCATTCACACTGCTGCGGCGGCTTTTACTATTTTGAAAAAGCCGGCCGCTCATTAAACAATCTCCTATTCCCTGCTTTCCCCGCCCACCGGCGCCTATGATTGGTTGCAGTGAGACACGCCCCCACGCTGAGTGACAGGTGTCACACTGCACCCAATCACAGCAGCCGGTGGGCGTGTCTATACTGTGCAGTAAAATAAATAAATAAATAATTAAAAAAAAACGGCGTGCGGTTCCCCCCAATTTTAATGCCAGCCAGATAAAGCCATACGGCTGAAGGCTGGTATTCTCAGGATGGGGAGCTCCACGTTATGGGGAGCCCCCCACCCTAACAATATCAGTCAGCAGCCGCCCAGAATTGCCGCATACATTATATGCGACAGTTCTGGGGCTGTACCCGGCTCTTCCCGATTTGCCCTGGTGCCGTTGGCAAATCGGGGTAATAAGGAGTTATTGGCAGCCCATAGCTGCCAATAAGTCCTAGATTAATCATGTCAGGCGTCTATGAGACACCTTCCATGATTAATCTGTAAGTTACAGTAAAAAAACACGCACACCCGAAAAAAATCCTTTATTTGAAATAAAAAACACAAACAAATTCCCTCATTACCAATTTATTAACCCCGACAAACCCTCCATGTCCGGCGTACTCCACGGACCTCCAGCGTCGCATCCAGCTCTGCTGCATGGAGGTGACAGGAGCAGCAGAAGACACCGCCGCTCCGGTCACCTCCACGCAGCTAATGAGATGAGTAGCCGGAGCGGCGGTGTCTTCTGCTGCTCCTGTCACCTCCATGCAGCAGAGCTGGATGCGACGCTGGAGGTCCGTGGAGTACGCCGGACATGGAGGGTTTGTCGGGGTTAATAAATTGGTAATGAGGGAATTTGTTTGTGTTTTTTATTTCAAATAAAGGATTTTTTTCGGGTGTGCGTGTTTTTTTACTGTAACTTACAGATTAATCATGGAAGGTGTCTCATAGACGCCTGACATGATTAATCTAGGACTTATTGGCAGCTATGGGCTGCCAATAACTCCTTATTACCCCGATTTGCCAACGGCACCAGGGCAAATCAGGAAGAGCCGGGTACAGCCCCAGAACTGTCGCATATAATGTATGCGGCAATTCTGGGCGGCTGCTGACTGATATTGTTAGGGTGGGGGGCTCCCCATAACGTGGAGCTCCCCATCCTGAGAATACCAGCCTTCAGCCGTATGGCTTTATCTGGCTGGCATTAAAATTGGGGGGAACCGCACGCCGTTTTTTTTTAATTATTTATTTATTTATTTTACTGCACAGTATAGACATGCCCACCGGCTGCTGTGATTGGGTGCAGTGTGACACCTGTCACTCAGCGTGGGGGCGTGTCTCACTGCAACCAATCATAGGCGCCGGTGGGCGGGGAAAGCAGGGAATAGGAGATTGTTTAATGAGCGGCTGGCTTTTTCAAAATAGTAAAAGCCGCCGCAGCCGTGTGAATGCCGTGCAGCGCTGCGCCGGAGATCGGGGAACGGTAAGTATGAGAGAGGGGGGGAAACTGACCGACAGACTGTGAGAGAGGGACAGACAGACAGAGAGACCGACAGAGAGACAGAGAGACTGACCGACGGACTCAGGGAGATTGACCGACATACACAGAAATAGCAAGAATAGCCGACATCACTAGAAATAAAAACACCAAACGGACACGGACTATAGGTAGATGCATACGTGTTTACTAACGTGTGTGCACATACCCATAGACTTTCATTGTGTCCACGTGTGCGTGCTCCGTGCAGATAACGGACATGCATCCGTGCAAAACGCAAACACATACGGATCACAGACACGCACACACGGACATAATGAAATAACGGACGTGTGACCACAATCATAGATTAACATTGGTGCACGTTTGGCCGTGTCTCCGGTATATACGGAAACGGACCAAACACGCACGTGTATCACGGACGTGTGAAGGGGGCCTAAGACATCTTTTTTAGTTGAAAACCATACAAGAGAAAACTCCTCTAGGCAAAATGTTACTCCAACACTCATGCTTCAGATGAAAAGTAAGAATGTGCTTTAAATTCCCAACATCATAACGATGTGCTTGAAGTTAGGACTGTTTGTTCCAAAATGTTGAACTTCTTTCTTCCATTGATCATAGAGGAGATTCCTCCAGAGGCAGACGTGTCATAGGATATTGCTTCATGCCTATCGACTGTTTAATGCCAAAATGCATTTCAGCAAAATTCTGAATAAAAGTTATTTTATCCTTGTGTTTTACCAAAAGTTTTACATGCAGTTTGTTTTGTTTTTTAGTAAATCTTGATGTTGTTCTCAAATCTACATACTTGGCCCACAGGAAGAATTAAACTACCTCCTCTGGGCAACGGTGAGCAATTGTTCCTTCCTAAATGAACTTATTCTAATTTTCGTGTTTGTGGCAAAATATCTTTTACATTATAATAGCGTCACATCCATAGAGTATTTTTCAAAAACAAAAAAATTATAGATTTTGAAAACTTTTAAGCGCTGAGCTTCAAAGGAGACCAATTATAAATGCATACAGTTGCACACTGAAAAAGCCAAAAAATGTACAAGGGAAAATATGGCACTGCATTACTGCAAAAAAGAGATATTTAGTTTATGTATTGGCCAATGCATGTAAGCCCGGACACCAACGAACTGACCCGCACATCCAACAAATGTGAACAGGTGCTCACTGAAAAAAGATAGTAACTATAAATGCATACAGTTTTTTGATATTTCTAGTGAGTCTTTTTCTGACTGAGCACTCCGCCCTAAGACCTGGCTGTGTTCATAACCATTGTAGCAGGAGCCTAGCTGCCCATACATGGAGGTTTGAAGTCCAAAAAGTGGCATTTTGCCCAGATACGGATGTTTTTAATCTAGATAGTGGCATTTAAGTTAGGTTCCCGGATTACAGCGATATACCTTGCCGTTGGTTTCTGGGCTTACATTCGTTGGCCAATACATAAACTAAATATCTCTCTTTTGCAGTAATGCAGTGCCATATTTTCCCTTGTACATTTTTGGCTTTTTCAGTGTGCAACTGTATGCATTTATAGTTACTATGTTTTTTCAGTTAGCACCTGTTCACATTTGTTGGATGTGCGGGTCAGTTTTTTGATATTTCAAAGGAGAACAAGACTGTCGTATTGCAGTATATAGTGTAAGTGATCAGACGGGAGTTAGTTCAAGTCCCTGATGGGATTAAATACCAAATAAGTGTAAAAAAAGAAAGGCTTTTTTTTATTTAAAAAATATACCCCAATTTTTCTCCATTAAAAATTAAGACATTTTATTTATAAGAGAAACAATACACTTATTTGGTACCGCTTCTTTCCATAACAGTTTAATGTATTAAAAAAGAAAGTTAATAAATCCATATAGAAAACTCCATTAAGAGAAAAAAATGAAAATGCCAAAATTGTGTATTTTTCAGGGACCACAAAAAACCCCACAAAAAACCAAAGCTGTTATATGGCCATGTTGACAAAAAAATAAATAAATAAAAAGTTATGCCTTTTGGAAGTAGGGGAGGGAAAAATGCAAAAATGAAAAATTGACAAGGATTTAAAGGGCACCGATTACCAGGAATTTCCAATATAACCTAAAGCCAGTGCTATACTGGCACTATCAGGCTGATTCTATAAATACCTTTAGTTGTCAGCTCAGATGTATAGGTTTTGAAACACAAGCAAGTAAAGTTTGTAAAATGAGCAGCTTTTTGAATGGCAGCAGCTGCTGATCAGCTGATAGCTGGGGAAGGTATTTACAGTGATTCCCACTCCCCTGCCTGTCCATCCTCCCACTATCTGTAATTTTTTGCTAATTCTATTATAGAATCGTTTTACTAAGTGACTAGGAGGATCTGTGCTGATGTCATACCCATGTGACCAAAAGGGGAGGGGCCTCAGCCAACAGAAAAAGGTTGCTTCCTGTGGGTATCAGCTATGTTGGCTGAGACTCCACCCCTTCTGGTTATATGGGTATGACATCAGCACAGGTCCTTCTGGCCACTTAGTAAAACAATTCTATAATAGAATTAGCATAAATAACAGATAGAGGGAGGAACAACAGACAGGGGGGTGGGAATCACTGTGAATACCCACCCCAGGTATCAGCTGATCGGCAGCTGCTGCCATTCAAAAAGCTGCTCATTTTACAAACTTTACTTGCTTGTGTTTCAAAACCTATAAATCATAGCTGACCACTAAAGGTATGTATAGAATCAGCCTGATAGTGCCAGTATAGCACTGGCTTTAGGTTATATAGGAAAATCTTGGTGATTGATGCGCTATAAGTTAAGTGTGGCATACAACCTTATGGCCTATCTAATGTGTGTTAGGGTTCATAGCCAGCATTCAAAAGATAAAAACTACATTTTAACATTTTTTTTCCTAGTACCCCATAATGCGACTACAAAATCAGACATACACATAAAAAACCCCTTTGCAGCACAGCTACTATTACTTTGTAACCAATTCACAATAATATTTAGTTTGAAAAGAACATAAAAAAGTACATAAATCATTGTCTTTATTGCTCACTTTACTTTCTCTAAGCTTCAGATATATATATTTTGTTCTCTCATGTATTTAAAGGACTTTTCCACAAAATTATTGAAAGAAATTCTGTAAAAAAATAAAACAATAATTTATTTTAGATCTTGACTAATATTAATAACCATACATCATAAGTATAGTATAATATTTTTATTTTTTTTTGCCAGTATACATTCCATTGAGAATTAAATCAGTTGAACAGTGACACCATAAGGAACGTAGTAAACCCTGCTAACGGAATATTTATCGTTTACTTTGCACTTAAAACTCTTTTTTTACTTTCTAAAATAAATAACTCAACCATAACCTTATGACCTGTGTCTTACAGCTATTTAGTGCATTTCAGTCTGGTAAGTTTAGAGAATGTAGAATTGGAATTTATATGGCTGGGCAAATAATATCAAGCTGACAAGCATGGACGCCATATGAAATCTCCAAAGTCAAAGTGGGTGTTTCTTTAAAGTCTCCTCTTGCAGAATGGGTTACTATGGCCCATTCATGTGCTGTGATTTTGGCACAGGTGTGTTCTCAGTGTGCTATCCAACAGATGAGTATAGAAAATCATTTTATTTCAAAGACACGTATTTTCTCCGGTACGTGTCACACTGATGTCACACGGATCACATCAGTGTGTAGAACACACGGACACAATTTATTGCGCAATATCTCCACAATGTGGTGATGCCCTAGATGTTATCACAAACTATTGTTTGGCCACACTGAAGGGCTGAGAGAAAGGGAGCTATTTGGCTTTTGGACCATAGATTGTCCTAGAATGGCGGGCGACATTTGTAAAGCCCTTAGGCTAGGGCCCCACTTTGCGTTCTCCTACTTGCAGTTCTAAATGCACGTTTTGGGCTTAATTGATTTGACCAAAGTTGCCTTTTTCAGAAATTTTGCGCTGAAAACGCATGTGTATTTACCGCGTTTTAGATGCGTTTTCAGCGCTTTTTACATGCTTTTTCACCTGCGTTTTGACAGATGTGTTTTGAACATCAAGACACTGCTAAATAAAGATTAAACAGTCAAACAAAATGAAAAAAGAGAAAAAAAAGAAAAACATATAGAATTTTAGAAATAATTAAGGAAATAGAAATATTAATTAAAAGTATAGCGGTAATATATTATTTATTGGAAAAATAGCAATACATTATTATTTTTCTTAAATTTAATTGTCGGACTATGTGTGTGTGTAAAGGGACATATGAAATCATTATTTTAATGTCCAAAAAGCACTCATTTTGGTAGTCCAAAACGCATGTTTTCTGCACATAAAAAGCAGGTAAAACGCAGGAATTTGAAGGAATCTTGGTTTTTCCAACTTCTCATTGACTTCAATGTTAACAAAACGCACCCAAAATGGCAAAAACAATAGACATGTTGCTTCTTTGAACGCTTGATTTTTGCCACAAAATATGCAAATTCGCAGATGCGTTTACAAACGCAAAGTGGGGTCGGAAAAATCACAAATGCGATTGAAATGGCTGGAAAATGAAAACGCAAGCATTTTGGCATAAAAAAGGTGCTTCTCAAAACGCACCCAAAAAGCACCTTAAAAGCAGGTAAAAACGCAAAGTGGGGCCCTAGCCTTAAGGTGCCAGAACAGCAGAAAAAAAAGTGACTCATTGTAGATATTGCACCTCTCAATTAATTAATCTTCAGCTGAAGTGACTATTTTGTAACATCCATGAAGTGATTTTTTTTTATCTTAACAATTGCAAACATGCTAGCCTAGTGCCCCCACATGGTGTCCAGCTTGTGCTTCTGGAGACGCGCACCCCATAAATTGTTAATGGGTTCTCTGCTACAATAATGCCACACATGGGGCAGCTTATGGATGTTTATTCACAGGGAGACTTAGGGGTACTTTGCACACTACGAGATCGCAGGTGCGATGTCGGTGGGATCATGTCAAAAGACTTCCTGCATCGCTCTCGACATCGTAGTGTGTAAATCCTAGATGATACGATTAATGAGCGCAAAAGCGTCGTAATCATATCATGGGTGTAGCGTCGGCGAATTCCATAATTACGCTGACGCGACGGTCCGATGTTGTTCCTCGCTCCTGCGGCAGCACATATCGCTGTGTGTGAAGTTGCAGGAGCGAGGAACATCTCCTACCTGCGTCACCATGGCTCCCGTCGGCTATGCGAAAGGAAGGAGGTGGGCGGGATGTTTACATCCCGCTCATCTCCGCCCCTCCGCTCCTATTGGCCGCCTGCCGTGTGACGTCGCAGTGACGCCGCACAACCCGCCCCCATAATAAGGAAGCGGTTCGCCGGCAACAGCAACGTCGCACTGCAGATGAGTGCATGTGAAGCTGTCATAGCGATAATATTTGCTACGGCAGCTATCACAATGATATCGCAGCTGCGACAGGGGCGGGGACTATTGCGCTCGGCATCGCATCATCGGCTTGCGATGTCGTAGTGTGCAAAGTACCCCTTAGAAGGAGGGAGGCATTTGGATTTGGGAGCACAGAAGTTAAGGCATGTTTCAGACGTCAGTGATTCTGGTACGTTTGTGCTTTTTTTTATACGTACCAGAATCATGGACATACGCAGACCCATTATAATCAATGGGTCAGCGCACACATCAGTGATTTTTTTACTGACCGTGTCTCCGTGCGGTGTACACGCATGTACGTGATTGCCGCACGGAGACATGTCCATTTTTTTCTGGCATTACTGATGTCCCAAGGACCACACAATGGTGTGATCCGTGAAACACGTACCAGAAAAACACGGACATTTAAATTAATAAACCTTTCCAGCGACGTTCTCTGCAGCCTGTGCTCCCTGCAGCTTCTTGGCTGGCTCATGAATATTCATGAATGCAGCCAGAGCCCACTCCAAAGTAGCTGCAGAGAGCGGTGGGCGGACGTTGCAGAGCCGAGGAGTTCAGCACCACAGACAGCAGGAACGGGACAGGTGAGCATACATCCATGTGCAATCATGAATCACAGATCACGTATCACAGATTGCACATGGACAACCCACGTGTGCAGTAAATCACGGAACACAGAGGGACGTGTGCATGTTTTACACGTCAGTGAAGAATGTCTGTGTTTTTCACTGACGTGTGAAACAGGCCTTAGAGATAGCCTAGGGTCCCCTAGCTCGAGGAACAGTATAGGAGCCCCCCTGTTCCTCACTATCCTACAGTCACACCATGACACTTGTTGGCATAATGATAGGCATGCAGATTTGTTACAAAATCTGCACCAAATCTGCAAAAAAAACCACATCGAAAGCACACTGTGCAGTATAAAGCCATGATGGACATAGCATGTCATTGTGCAGGAATGTAGACAAAAAAAACTGACGGTACTCATCAACCTGACGTGTGAACAGGTGCATAACTGAACATGACATAAAATACAAAAAATAATGCTAAAGTATGGAAACCATGAATGTGTGAACATGGACTTGCATTACTGCTAAGGAAAATCTGAGAAAAATTAGATATTTAGCATATATAAATGGCCATTTGTATATCTGCCCAGTTGCCCCTTCACAGCATATCTCATAACTGGGTCCCTAACGCTATGCTGCAGTCAGTCTTTTTTGTCTATATGAAGAGGGTCATACCTTCTGACCGTGCACTCTTCCCCCAGTTGCCACAGGTAATCTTATCCTATATAGCAGGTTCCTACTTGCCCATACACAGGAGGTTTTTAACCTAGAGAGAGGCTTCAGCATAGCGTTAGGGACCCAGTTACAAGATATGCCGTGAAGGGGCAACTGGGCAGATATACAAATGGCCATTTATATATGCTAAATATCTAATTTTTCTCAGATTTTCCTTAGCAGTAATGCAGGTCCATGTTCACACATTCACGGTGTACATACTTTAGCATTATCAGGGTGCAAACTGTCTTTTTGTATATTGTGCAGGAATGGACACCTGCTCATGATGTGCTATGTCTGTCATTGGTTGTTAATGGGGTAAAATAAAGAAATATATATATAAAAAAAAAACATATTTGGTATCGCCATGTTCATAAAAGAACCATCTATCTAAATATAAAATCAATTAACCTTGGCATAAATACAATAACAAGAAAGAAAATCGAAACACCTGAAATGTGTTTATTTTGGTTAATACTCCTCCCTAAAAACATACAATAAAGAAGATCAAAACATTGTATATAGCTAATAAAACTGTCAGCTCATCAAGCAAAAGACAAAGCTTCACCCAGATCAATCAATGGAAAAAAAAAGTTACAAGTCTTGGAAAATGACCACACAAACCAAAACATTTTAGTTTTACAAATTTCAGAATTTTTTTTCAACACTTAAATGACAAAAGACTATACAGGTTTGGTGTAACCATAATTGTAATGACCTGGAGAATTCTTAGGGTACTTTCACACTTGCGTTATTTTCCTTCCGTTACAATCCGCCCTTTTGGGAAACAGCGGAATCCGTTAACGGATTCCGCTGTTTCCCATAGACTTGTATGGTTGACGGATTGTACCAAAAGGAGCTGCGTTGCTTCCGCTGTGCGACGCTCCGTTGCTTCCGCCCAGCGGGAGGAACGCAGCATGTAACGTTATTTTGAGCAGCGGAATCCTCTGGATTTCACTGCGCATGCTCTTTTTTTTTTTTTTTTTTTTTTTTTTTTTAAATCAAACTTTATTTTGGCTCGCGGTGGCCGAACGTTCAGCTGAGCGCCCGGCCGTCGGCAAGCGACAGCGCTCAGCTGAATGACCGGCCACCAGCATGCCCGGCCGCCGGCAAGTCACAGCGCTCAGCTGAGCGCCCCGCCCGCCGGCATGCCCGGGCGCCGGCAAGTGACAGCGATCAGCTGATCACCCGGCGGCCGGCTGCAGGGAGCGATCAGCTGATCACCCGGCGGCCGGGAGCGATCAGCTGATCACCCGGCAGCCGGCTGCAGGGAGCGATCAGCTGATCACCCGGCAGCCGGGAGCGATCAGCTGATCACCCGGCGGGCGGGAGCGATCAGCTGATCACCCGGCGGCCGGCTACTGGGAGCAATCAGCTGATCACCCAGCGGCCGGCTGCAGGGAACGATCAGCTGATCACCCGGCGGCCGGGAGCGATCAGCTGATCACCCGGCAGCCGGCTGCAGGGAGCGATCAGCTGATCACCCGGCAGCCGGGAGCGATCAGCTGATCACCCGGCGGGCGGGAGCGATCAGCTGATCACCCGGCGGCCGGCTACTGGGAGCAATCAGCTGATCACCCAGCGGCCGGCTGCAGGGAACGATCAGCTGATCACCCGGCGGCCGGGAGCGATCAGCTGATCACCCGGCAGCCGGCTGCAGGGAGCGATCAGCTGATCACCCGGCAGCCGGGAGCGATCAGCTGATCACCCGGCGGGCGGGAGCGATCAGCTGATCACCCGGCGGCCGGCTGCAGGGAGCGATCAGCTGATCACCCAGCGGCCGGCTGCAGGGAACGATCAGCTGATCGTTCACTATAGTCTGCCGCTGGTAAAACCGGGAAAAAAAAAAAAAAAAATCAAAACGAATTGCGTTGTTTTGCAGCATCCGTTGCATCCGTTGTGTCACTATATGCAACACATCCGTTGCATCCGTTACACAACGCAATGCAACGGATACCGTTCAACGCAAGTGTGAAAGTAGCCTTATTCTGAGTAACTTTCAACGCAGAATGTATGCCATAAAAACAAAACAAAATTCCCTTTTTTTTCCCAATTTCACGCCACTTGGATTTTTTTCCCTCATTTTCCACTACCTTGAATGATAAAAAAGGTGTTATTGAAATTTACAACTTGTCCAGCAAAAAAAACAAGGTTAAATATGACTTTGTGGTCAGAAAATTTTAAAGTTGGAAGAAGGAGAGGGGAAAAAAGTGCAAAAACAAAAATTCGTTCCAAAGGGCAGGTGTGAAATAGGTTTCAAAATGTTACACTGGAAAAAAAAGACCACTAGCAAGAGTGAAGATGCAATATATCCTAGATAGTGATGAGCAGACTTGCAGATAACCAGGACCGGCAGATCCAAGTGATCCGTTTTTTAAATTCCAATTCCAAGCTGTATTCTAGTCCCTATATAAGTCTATATGGACCAGAATCCAGCGATTAAAAACTTTAGTAGAGGGGATAGGGGGATAGGAGCAAGCACACTGTACTCACCGAGGCTCCGGCACGGCTGTACACTGCTCCCACAGCCACCCATTCACTTCCAGGGCCACGCATTACGTTCATTGCATATTCACTTCTTTCCCCACCCACTGGTGTCTGTGACTGGTTGTAGTCAGATGCACCCCCACCCTGATTGACAGCGTGTCCGATGCTTCCAATCACAGGTGCTATGTGCATCTATCATGGTATAAAAATAAATAAATAAATAAAATATTTGGCGTAGGGCCCCCCATATTTTGATACCCAGCACAGCTAAAGCATATGGCTACAGGCTAAAGCCCCAGTCGTGGGCTTATCTTGGCTGTGCATCAAAATAGGAGGAACCACATGCAGCTTTTTTTTAAATTATTTAAAAAACGTGTGATCCCCTCAATCTTGTTACCCAGCTAAGATAAAAGGTCCTGTCACACACACAGATAAATCTGTGGCAGATCTGTGGCAGATCTGTGGCAGATCTGTGGCAGATGTGTGGCAGATCTGTGGCAGATGTGTGGCAGATCTGTGGCAGATCTGTGGCAGATCTGTGGCAGATCTGTGGTAGATCTGTGGTAGATCTGTGGTAGATCTGTGGTAGATCTGTGGTAGATCTGTGGTAGATCTGTGGTAGATCTGTGGTAGATCTGTGGTAGATCTGTGGTTGCAGTGAAATTGTGGACAATCTGTGCCAGGTTTGTGGCTGTGTACAAATGGAACAATATGTCCATGATTTCACTGCAACCACAGATCTGCCAAAGATTTATCTGTGTGTGTGACAGGGGGCCTTAAGACCAACATTTTCCGAGTCCCAATCCCGATCATTATCGGGACTCCTGGGCCCGGGTCCAGCACCTGGGTACCATTGAAACAGTGTGAATCTAGACTTTTACAGTCCGGGTCCATCCATCACTAGTTACAGATAGATAGATAGATAGATAGATAGATAGATTATTTATGCAACAGTTGAGAAAGACTATATAAATATATATCAGTTTATATCAACGGATGTATAGTAAATATTTCCATATTGGATATTCAGTATTCAGACTACAGCCATGTCATTTGACTCCCCAATGCTCAACTTCCACAATTGAACATGTTTCTTTCTAATGCAAAAAAAAAATCCTAAAAGGATCAGCCATATTAAATACCAAATATTCTACTTTATGGTCAAGAGATCTCACCAAATTGATAGGGTTTTGACAGCATTTATCTAATGGTTATGACCATCTTTACTTTTTATTTGATTTATTTTAAAAATGTACATGAATGATTACATTTGTAACGCGCCCACGGGGTCCGAAGGGTTACTCGTCACTGGGCCGGTATCGATTCGGGTTGAGACAGCGGTTTGGCCCGGTTCCATGACCCCGCCGGTGTCAATAAATGGGGGATGATGAAGATGGGTGTTGGAGTTATTCATGACGCCACCTGTGTTGTGCGGCCAAGTATTAGCTGCCGCTGCGGGAGGTCTTCTCCAGGGCGGATGATAGCACAGCTCAGGTGGTATAGCTCTCCACAGGCAGAGCTCAGGCCCCAGGGAGGATGTGGGGAGTAGTAGTCCACTCTATTAAAAGAGCGCAGGGTTGGAGGCGATGAAGAAAGGGAGCAACATAGGAGTTGCAGTAAAAGTTCTATACTCACTGATATGTCGCTGCCCTTGGACGGCCGGTCCCCGCTATCATGGGCTCCAGGGATAGTTCGGAGTTCAGAACCGTTGGGTTTCACTGTGAGTCCTTCCTTCCTGCGCTATGTGGTATGAGTCCCTGCGGCCTGAAGCTACGCTGGGATCTGAGCCTTTAGATTGGCTCCGTTCATGTCCCGTATAGCAGGCAGCGTGAGTCCGTAGTTGGTGTCGTCCTTTTGGTCACTACCCCTGGCTCTATATGCTGCTGTGCCGTGGGCACTTGGTGTGCGCCAGAAGACTTGAAATGCTCTGCCCGGTGAATTCTGCTGGCGGGACGTGCAGTGCCCACAAGTCTAGGGCTCCACACCCTGTTCACTATGCGCTCGGTCCTGAGGGAGGTATCGTAGCTCTCTCCTCAGTGACTGTGTCCTCCACATCTCACTTGTTACCCTGTCCGTCACTTTCTGACGACTGACTGAATGGCTGTGTGTGCGTGTCGCCTTACTCCCATGTCAAGCTCCTCCCCCTCAGGTTCCTGAACTTGTGAGAGTGAGCAGAGGCTCCACTACATTAGTGATGGCCACCCTCCAATGTCTCTACCCCAGTCCAGTCCCAGTGAGTGGGCATCTAACTGTGTGTTGTGGTGGTTCGTGGTGGTTTTACCGGTGATGCCCTCCTCCGAATCCGTGATAAATACTGCACCCTGGATGTGGTGCAGTACCCTGTGGCGCCTGAAGCCGCAGTGGCGCTACATTTGCCTATTATGCACAATAATCAGAACTGAAAACATCTATCACGTGATAAAGCGTTTCTTTAAGACTGCTTTCACACATCAGTTTTTTTGCCATCAAGCATGATCCGGTGAAAAAGGTGATGTGAAGGATCCGGCGAAAAAAATGGATCAGTCGCATCAGTTTTTTCCCTCTGTTTCTTCCGTTTTTTGACGGATCCGTTTGGATACTGAGCATGCTCAGTTGAAAGGCGTCCATAGGCTTCCATTATAAAACACGTCGTACGGCACCGGATCCGGCGCGATTTGGTTTTTCGCCGAGAGACAAAAAACATTCACCTCAACGTTCCATCCGGCCACCGGACAAGCAAATTTTGCCGGATCTGGCAAAAGCCGGATGGAACGCAAGACCATCCAGCGCAATCTGGAGCTAATAGAAGTCTATGGGGAAAAAAAACGCAACCAGCGGCAATAGACGCCGGATGCGTTTTTTCATGTTTCTACTGGATTGTGCCTGATGGCAAAAAACTGATGTGTGAAAGCAGCCTAAGAATTCACAAAATAATTTCCTTATTTCATCCCAATAAATATGTTCACATAGAATGATAAAAAGTGGAGTGGAGAAAGTTAGAAATTTTGAACCACGCCTTCTCCTTGCACTTCTACCAGATGAGGATGAATGGCTGGAATCATTGAACTATTTCTGGATAGGCACTTACCGTACCTTCACTGTTTTGCACTGTATGATAATTCTCTGGTTTGAGTAAAGATTTACTTTTATTGCTATAAAAGAAGAAGAAGAATCATTGTTAACGTGAAGACAAAGAAAGTCAAAGCAATGGGAAAATAGAAAAAAAATATATAAATCTTTGCGGAGTAAGCACAACAGAGCCCCCAATTTGTTGAAATTGCATCAAGCAGAAACATCCACAACATACAACTGCTGGTGTTTGACACAAAGATCCTAAATTAAGCTACATGTCTATGGCTACAGGCAGCTAACCCAAGAATCACACAATGGACTGAGGCCACCGAGTCAGCCGAAGTTCCTTCTAACAGTTTCTTGGTTTCCCTGTCCTTCCTTATGACTAAGGTGATAATGATAAGCTGTATAGGTTGTGGGATCCCCTTTGACATATTTCTTGGGGCAAATGTATAGAGGTCTGTGGTGGAAGAAATGCAGAAGATGTGTTCTGGAGGTCAGTAAATACTTTAGTAAGTTTCTTTATTCTGCCAGCTGTATCCACAACTTATCCCATGAACTCCATCTGAACCTTATGTGGTCTTTTTATTCTGCAAAAGGAGCTTTCTAGTAGCATAGTCAATAGCGCTAGTTACAACATCAAGGGGTCATGGAAATGCATTATCTAAATGGCACATAATCCTTGCACGATTAATATATGGAGCTTCAGACTTCACACATAGAAAAAGCTTCAGTTTTGCTTGGACCCAATAATTACAAAATACAAAGTGGAATATTTTCATCTTCGACCAATCAGAGAATGGAATGTTTATTTTTCATTATCCATCTGAACCTTAAACAAGTATATAAAGAAATTCATATTTAAGAACATTATATAATAATTGTTTTAATGTCACCAAATTTGGCAATTATAAGCTGCGGCCACCACCAGTGACCTCTCATATATAGTATTTCAGAATACTGTATATAAGAGCCCAGGCCGCTCTGTAGAATGTAAAAATCACATTTATTATACTCACATAGGGGGCAGCCAGGTTCGATGGGTGTTGCTGCTCTCCAGTCCGGCGCCTCCTTTCTCCAATCCGGCGCCTCCTCTCTGCCATCCTCCTTCTACCCACCCCAGTGTGGATGACGCGTCTACATCATCCACACAGGCTGACATTGAGGGCAGATCAAAGTACTGTAATGTGCAGGAGCTTGGAAAGTCTAAAGACTACCCATGCATGCACACTACTATACTTTGATCTGCCCTGAGTAGGACAGATCAAATTGTGCCTGCACAGGACCTCAAGGTCAGCTAGTGTGCATGATGTAGGATACGTCATGCACACGGGCCTCAGAAGAAGGAGGACGGCGATCGATGCAGAGAGGAGGAGCCGAACCAAAGAGAGGAGGCACTGGACCGGACAGCAGTGACGCCCATCGGACCGGACCGCCCATTAGGTGAGTATTATAAAAGTGTTTTTACCTTCTATACAGCGGCCTGAGCTCTTATATACAGTATTCTGGAATGCTGTATAAAAAAGCTTAGTGGTGGTGGCCGCAGTTTGTAGGGCCAAATCTGGTGATAGGTTCTCTTTAAAGTAATTGTCCAGGCAGTCACTGACAAAAAATGAAAACTCTAAGAATTTAGTTAAATAGTAAGTGAAGAATAATACTCTCATCTTACCAATCCCATCCAAATGCTTGTCAGTGTCTGTGATTCCTGTTTGGTCAGGACAGACCTGTGACTGCTGTAGTCAATCACTAGTCAGTTTTTGGTTGCTACAGTCACACATCAGTCCCTTAAGGGCCATGGTCAGATGAAGTGTTACATGCAAATATCGATGTTGTGTTACATGCAAATCTAACTGCAGATATTGTTGACGTTAGACACATATTTTAATGTTACATTACAAATCGAAAAAATCCGCCTTAAAAATTCACATAAGTTTAATTACATCTTATCATAAAGAGGAACTCCTGTCCTGGGAAGCCTCACATTCCATAAGTCCAGCATAAGATGTGCCTAAGCTTTAGAATTTGTGTATGTGTGTATAAACTGTACACACTGTCATAGATTGCATAAAGACACCCAAAACAATGCAAATTGTGCCAAAATATTGTGCATAATATAGTTAGCTCCAATAAATGCATTTTCTAATTATTTAGGCTACCTCCTCCTTTTCTAAACATCATTCAAAACTATTGAGGTCAATAAAAATATTGTGCATATTGTGATTTTTCCATCTGCAGATATAGAGAAAATTGATCCACAGACCAACTAAACTATATACACTGTGTGCAGAATTATTAGGAAAGTTGTATTTTTGTGGATTTTATTTATTATTGGTCAACAACTATTATTATTAGTATTAGTTATTATTATAGCACCATTTATTCCATGGCGCTTTACAAGTGAAAGAGGGTATACGTACAACAATCATTAACAGTACAAAACTGACTGGTATAGGAGGAGAGAGGACCCTGCCCGCGAGGGCTCACAGTCTACAGGGAATGGGTGATGGTACAATAGGTGAGGACAGAGCTGGTTGTGCAGTGGTGTACTGGACTGAGGGTTATTGTAGGTTGTAGGCTTGTTGGAAGAGATGGGCCTTGAGGTGCCCCTTGAAGCTTTCCAATATGTTCTCAATCAACCCAAAAGACTCATAAATATCAAAGCTTAATATTTTTGGAAGTTAGAGTGGGGCTTTTTAGATGTGGCTATCTTAGGAGGATATCTGTTTGTGCAGGTAACTATTACTGTGCAGATTTTTTAGGCAACTTAATAAAAACCAAATATATTCCCATTTCACTTGTTTATTTTCACCAGGTAAACCAATATAACTGCACAAAATTTGGAAATAGACATTTCTGACATGCAAAAACAAAACCCAAAAAAATTAGTGACCAATATAGCCACCTTTCTTTATAATGACACTCAACAGCCTACCATCCATAGATTTTATCAGTTGCTTGATCTGTTTACGATCAAAATTGCGTACAGCAGCCACCACAGCCTGCCAGACACTGTTCCAAGAGGTGTACTGTTTTCCCTTCCTGTAGATCTTACAGGTTCTCTATGGGGTTCAGATTAGGTGAAGTTGTTTTGCACCTCTTTTGCCCAACACGCTTCTTGCGAATCTGTTGGCTATTTGCCATGAAACATTTGATTGTTCGGTGATCACGATTCAAAAGTTTGCAATTTCAAGACTGCTGCATCCCTCTGCAAGACATCTCACAATTTTGGACTTTACAGAGCCCCTCAAATCTCTCTTCTGACCCCATTTGCCAAAGGAAAGGAAGTTGCCTAATAATTAAGCACACCTTATATAGGGTGTTGATGTAATTAAACCACATCCCTTATCATTACAGAGATGCACATAACCTGATTTACTTAATTGGTAGTTGGCTCTGAAGACTATATAGCTTGGAGTAGGACAACATGTATAAAAAGAATCATGTGATCAAAATACTCATTTGCCTAATAATTCTGCACACAGTGTAATGCTGAATATGACCCCAAGTTGTATTAAGATTGGGGAAAATTCAACAACATACACAAACGATAACCTTAGGTTGTAACAATTGTGACACTGGAATCCTACTTTCAAATCCAACCTGAGAATCATCTATTTGATGTTTCATGCTCGTGTCCAGTTATGGGCGAACCCAAACTGAAAAGTTCAGAGTCTGTACTGGAAACTTAGTGTACGTGCACAGACCCCAAACACGGACTTCTCAGAGAAGTCCTTGTTACTATTTGGGTTCGGCCACCTGGAAAATGATAAAAAATTAAACAAAAAAAATAAGAAATTAAAAAAAATAAGAAATAAAGCAGGATCGTTATACAGGTGGGCCATAAGTATGGATACATCCTGAGTGGGCCACCAGTATGATTACACTCTGATAAAAAAGAGTAAAGTTGAATTCAAAATGGCTTTGCAGATAGCTGCCATGGACCTCATATGTTTTGCCCCTCCCATGTACTAATATGCCACAAACAGTAAGGTGATATCAACAACCACTTCCATTTTATCAGGATGTATCCATACTTATGGCCCACCCAGGGTGTATCCATACTTATGGCCCACCCTGTACTTACCGACCTTCCCTGCGGCTGTAACGCTCCTTCCGGTTCTGATCATTTGATACGAGATAGCTGTGGAAAGAAAGCCCATATAGGGTCTTACCCCAGCATTCAAGGGGTGGGAGGAGGGTGAAACTACTCACCAGGTATCGTTGTGAGAGTCACAACAACTGTAATCGCATGTAGAATTTGATCAAAGGCTGCAGCCACCCAAAACGGCAGATAACAGAGAGCATCCAGGCATCCAGGTCTACGCGTTTCAGGAGCCACTGCCCCCTTCCTCAGGACCGTCAAAGATGAGATTGAGATTTGGTGTTTGTCTTTCCTGACGGTCCTGAGGAAGGGGGCAGTGGCTCCTGAAACGCATAGACCTGGATGAAAATAAAGATACATTAATCTGAACATCTGTCCCAGTGATCTTTTGGCGCAGTATTGAACACCCCTCTCTCATTCTCTCTGTTAACGGTTCTGATCATTAGCTCTCATACATATTCGCTGCTTACCCCACCCACCGTCAGTCGCGTCATCTGTGATTGGTAGAAGTTAGACCCTGCCCCAGATTTGGTGCATATATTTGGTGTATAAATTCCAGCACCAAATCTGCATCTCCTGGCAAAAAAAAACACGTTTTTTGTGCGCTTTTCTGCTAGGAGATACTGTTACAGTAACAGTAAGTCTGGCTATGTGATGCTGGGGAAGGAGGCAGTGTCAATGCTTTGCTTGGCACACCTAAAAGCTTCCATGCAGCCCCCCTAATCTGATCTAATCTTTGTGTAAATATAATACCAGGCAGCCACAACCCCTTTATGAATGCTATGTGTGTGATTAGCAGTTTGTTAGTTCCGTGCATAGTTCACTACATCAGTGTGCACCCTCTGCCATATAGCAATATGGTTTCTACATTTTTGGGAATTGGTGCGTGATCATGCCTTTATATCAACAAGTATGAGATTTTTTGTAATTTAAAAAAACCTTAATGTTAGGTTAATTTAATTTTCATGAAATTGTTTCACGAGAAAGAAACCATATTTAGATCCTAAGTGAGTTTGATCTGGAATATAATGATGTTGAATAGCAATAGATTATTAAAAAAAGAAAGGATTTATTTAAGGCTATGTGCACACGTTGCTTTTTTTGTGTGCAGATTTTCTGCACATAAAAACATGTTTTGGTAGGAAAAAAGCAGGTAAAAACCACATTTTTTTATATTGTTTGTGCGTTTTTTCATGTTTTTTTTGCTAGTCATGACAATCATGGGGTTTCAGGCACTGCACCCCCGCAATCGTAACTATGTCTCTGGCTGATCTTACAGACGGGACCCAGCTGTCACTACCCACAACGGTGTCCGCGCCGATTCCAGCAGTTTAACCCCCTGAATACATGCGATCGCAGTAATCAGGAGGCAGGGAGAGGAATCACTTACCTCTCTCTGGTGATCAGGTCCCTGTAATGCGATCACAGGGACCCGATCGCTGCCATGGCAACCCTTGGTTGTTAACATGACGACCCTGGGTTATGGATCGCATAGTTATATATTACTGAGTTACTGAGCTATAGATTGCATAGTGTGTGAGGCAAAGTGTCAGTGCTGCGAGTGCAGCCCTGACAGATATAATCCACTGTAGTGATAAAGCATTGCAGGGGATTATAGAAAAGCAGAAAAAAGTAGACAGAATTGACATGCTGCTTCATTTTTCAGCAACAAAATCTGCAATGAAAAAAGAAGCAATGTGTGCACAGCAAGTCAGGATTCTCATTGACTTTGCTGGGATGCATTTGTCCTTGTAGTATTGATTAAAATAGTAGTGGTAAATACTAGCAAAGCCTATGAAATAACAATTCTTAGGCTATGTATTCCTCTATTATTCCTCTCTTGTTTATCCTGGAAATAAATGAATAAATCAACAACAAGATTTAATCATCAACCATGTCAATAGGTTTCATGAACATTGTCACTGATTTGATCATTTCAGGCTCTTCCGGGACAAGCGCTATTCACAAATCAGAATGTTAACACTGAAGTATTCATTTTCAGACATTTCCAAAAGAAAAAACAAACAACGTAGCTGTAACAAAAAATGCTCCACCGATATGGATAGTCGTCAACAGATGCTAAGGTGACCAACCACTTCATCTTCCATCTGAAAGAGATTGTCTCAACTAATCCGGGCTTCACACGGTACGATCTGTCGTGCGATTGCACAAGTGATCGTACCTGCCCCCGTTGTTTGTGCGTCATGGGCAAATCACTGCCCGTGTCGCACAAAGTCGTTTAAGCCCCGTCACACATACTTACGTGCTGGGTAACGTCACTGTGGGTGGCGAACATCCACTTCCTGAAGGGGGTGGGACGTTCAGCGTCACAGCGACGTCACCCAGCGGCCAGCCTATAGAAGCAGAGGGGCGGAGATGAGCGGGACGTAAACATCCCGCCCAGCATTGCCGGCGGGAGCCGCGGGATGCAGGTAGGCTGCTGTTCATCGTTCCCGGGGTATCACACGGAGCGATGTGTGCTACCCCGGGTACGATGAACAACCGGCACAAAGTAAAATAAATGATTTTATAAAACTAAACGACGAGTACACGACTCACGATTTGTGACCGATTTGCGATCGCTCGTAGGTGTCACACGGGACGACATCGCCAACGAAGCCGGATGTTTGTTATGAAAACCGTGACCCTGATGATCTATCGCACGATAGATCGCCTTGTGTGACGCCCGCATTAGTAAATTATCACCTACCACAGGGTGGGTGATAAATTGCGAATTACTTGGATTCCCACGATTCTGAGAATGGGGGTGTGACGACATGGACTCTCATGGGTTAAAGTTTCTTAAAATCCAGCCAGACAGCATGATAGATTGTTTATAGATGGGGGAGAAATCCCTCATTGTTTTTACAAGACTCTTGTTGACTCAATGTAATTGTGTTGGCCACTGAAAGCTAAACCTATTGTTCTCCAGACATTTCCAGTAACCATTGTAATGTAGTTGTGTATTGCTAATGTGATTACCTTAGTAGCCATTGTCTAGTGGGTGACTCCCAGATTACATGTACACCCTCAGTCTTTCTATGCACATCATTTAAATGAACATTATCCATGCAGCTTGAAATTCATCCAATGGGAGAAGCAATCTTGTCCAACCAATCGATGAGGACGCAGTGTATCCTAAGGAAAAGTTATGGCTATAAAAGGGACTTCTTTAAGCCACCAGGGTAAATGAAGGTTGATGGATCCAGTCTAAGCTCTTTGGAGCTGACTAGAGGATCAGGATATCTTATGGCTTCAATCTAGGGACTCCAGACCCGGTTGGAGACCATATCCACAGCCTAGGGATTTCGACTCCGGCTGCCAGGATTTTAACATCAAACCAGGTCTACCTAAGGAGGACACTCAGGTTGGGACAGTTCAGTCACCTGTTACAGACTTTGCAGACCTCAGACAGCTTGGAACCTGTGAGGCATGGACATTCTAAATCCCTGGTGAGCCAGCGGAAGGGTGAGACTCTGTTGCCTGTTACATTTGTGTGTTTTGCTGGTTATGTGTTATGTGCTGTTAATTGTTTGGGGATCCAATAAAGTCTAATTATTGTGGTTCCCTCACCCTGTGTTGTCTGAGTAGTGTTACGCCCACGGTTAAGGAGGCCGGCGTTCAGTTGGGATGAGCCCTGAGCCACGCTGTCTTTCTAAAGGCGGTGGGTTTTAGTGGACGAGAGCACCCACTGAGCCCCGTGTCCCCACAGGGGGCTTGGGTCAATGAGATATGTGAAAAGGAGCATAGACAGACAATTATAATAATCATGAACAATACAAGGCACAGACAGATACAGGGGGAGAGAAAACCCTGCCCGCGAGGCTCACAGTCTACACGGGATGGGTGGGGATATAGTAGATAAGGGTACAGCTGGTCGTGTGGTGGTACAGTGGACTGAGGGTTACTGCAAGTTGTAGGCTTGCCGGAAGAGGTTTGTCTTCAGGTTCCTTGTGAAGGTTTCCACAGTAGGCGAGAGTCTGATATGCTGGGGTAGAGTGTTCCAAAGTATGGGGGGGGCGCTGGAGAAATCTTGGATGCGATTGTGGGAACAGGAGATAAGAGGAGAGGAGAGAAGGAAATCTTGTGAGGATCTGAGGTTGCGTGCAGGTAGGTCCCAGGAAACTAGGTCACAGTTGTATGGAGGAGACAGGTTGTGGATGTCTTTGTATGTCATGGTTAGGGTTTTAAAACAGAGTCTTTGGGAAATGGGAATCCAGTGAAGGGATTGCCAGATATGAGAGGCTGGAGAATAGTGAGGGGACAGGTGGATTAGTCAGGCAGCAAAGTTAAGGATAGATTGTAGGGGTGCAAGAGTGTTAGAAAGGAGGCCAGAGAAATAGAAAATGAATGATAACTGTTCGATAGACAAGGGAAAAAAGCCTTCTCCTCCATCAGGACAAATCATATGAATTGTTCCCGAAGAAGGACAGGGGGGTCTCTCTCCGAAACACATTCAAATGAGACCCTTCAGATCCCAATTTTCAGGATAAGTGGGGTCTAATTGGTTGGTTCCTTTTATTTATTCTGTAGATAAATAATACTTTTCTAAGTTGGGAGAACCCCTTTAAGCCAACTAGACACTTGCGTACTGTTTACCATAAATCATCGTGTTGCAATGATTGTTCTTTACATGAACTGTGTCACGTGCCAAGCTATTGTGAACAATGTGGAATATGTGTCTGAAGTTGTACCAGTACTGAAAGATTCTCTCATTCTCTCATTATTGGCCGGCTAGAAGTAATGAGTCACATCATCGTTACACTCACTGGGCTATTCTTTTCATTATAATTTCGCAAACACAAGAATAACATGGAACCAAAATCACAGATTGTATCATTGCAGCATCAAGAAAAAACAGTATTAGTCTGTGGAGTTTGGAAATTCACTCACTCTACCCACATGGATAGGATTACATAGTATAATATTCTGCAGACATTATAAATTATTCTCCTTATTGCTAAGTCAATCCCAAAGGCAACATTTCTCCAGCAAGGGGTTGAGGTCGAGATGTTACTGTTTCTGTCTTTTCCAAAATACAACTGGTTTGATAAAAGCAGAACATAGCCTTGTATCATGCCAGAAAGATATGATCTCTGGCCCTGATTATTTACGCTGTTGTTCTAGGATTCTCTTGACATTTAACTTCTCTACTTTCCACAAACTCTGAGTCACTGAATCCCTCAGAGATGGAGGAAGCCATGATATCATCTCCTGTGAGTTTAGTCCTGATACGAGACATAGGAAACAGAAGGCTTCCTTTCGGAGGAGGGTGGCGGTCTCTTGGGTCCGGCAGGTCTGGTCAATGGTTATCCCTGTGAAATTTGTGGGAAAGGATAAAAGAGATTTAATACTCGAAGAGCTGAAATAGGAATTATAATGAAGAAGTTTTCAAGGTTTCCTTTTCTGTGCACAAGCTTTACTTACCCCCTGCAGCTCCAGTGTTACCTTTCTGCTACTGTCCTTGGTCTTTATTGACATGGCAGCAGAGGTGAGGACATGACTAACAAATAATACGCAGAAGTGGTTTTGCAACAACTGCACAATACCTTTACACCGGGAAGAGGTAGGTCAGCTCCAGTTCCTCCGTTTAGGGAAATGATCATGGGTGCACGTGGTCAAAGTAGGAGAAAGTCCAAATCCAATCCAAAAGAGAGAAAACCATGGCACAGTCCATCCAATATTCTAAAGTGCTTTATTTAATTCATATGGTGCAATAAAAATAGTGGGGAAAGAGCCAGGTGCAGGCCCCTAGTGGACGACGGCCGTTTCGCACCTCCTTGTGCTTCGGCGGGTCCAAGCCAACCCAAGCACAAGGAGGTGCGAAATGGCCGTCGTCCACTAGGGGCCTGCACTCGACTCTTTCCCTGCTATTTTTACCTGCATCATATCAATTAAATAAAGCACTTTGGAATATCGGATGGACTGTGCCATGGTTTTCTCTCTTTTGGATTTGATGAGGACATGACTGCTACAGCCAATAACTGTGGTAAGCTTTCTTGTGCTGTCTACCTCTGCATTGCTGGAGAATAGCAACAGCTAGAGATGAGCGAGCCTCTAGAGGCTCAAGTTTGGTTCGGTTCATCGAACGGAGGCCGCGTTCGAGTTCAGTTCGGCGAGTCGTTCGACGAACCTCTCGAGCCCCATTGAAACCAATGGCAGGCAAACACATAAAAACACATTATAAATGTACACATACAGTTAATAAACATTGTCATATTACTTACCTGTCCCCGCGATGCGTCCTGCACTCTGTCTCCCGCCGCTTTTCCTTCCGATAATCGCTGCGTCCTCCCGGTAACCAGCACTGATGATAGGACCTATCGTGATGTCAAAATAGCATGTGACCAGTAACGTGTCTATTATCTCATTGGCTACAGACTGGTCAGATGGCTAGACGTCATGCTAGGTCCTGTCATTGCATCTCTCTGGTATGCGGTGCATGTTTGTGAATCTCCGTGTACCGGCAACATGCTCTGGCACACGGTTGACTCCCCGTTCTGCTTCCCCGTTCTGTTATTGACCGGCTGCCACAGCTGGTCAATAACGGAGATCACCGTTGCTATAGCAACGCGCCTGTCAGCGGTGACGTCACCGCTTACAGCCAGAAGCTTATGGTCACTCACGGAGTGAAAAGACTGCACGGGGAACAGCAGGGTCTTCCTCCCATGCAGCACTGCTGATGTAGAAGAGCTGCATGGGTTGAAGGAGAAAGACGACAGTAGATGATGGATCGTGGAGGGATAAGAGGGAGTAATAAACATGGAGTCTCTAAGTGTGTCTGTGTATTTATTTCTATTAAAGTATTTTTTCTCTGTGTGGTGTCTTTTTTTAAACCCTTTATTGGAGATTCTTAATGGCCGGGTCAAACTTGCCTAACATTAAGAATCTCTGACTTAATACTAGCTAGTAAAACAAAGCTACTCATTATTACCCAGCAAGCCACCGTCACCAGGGCAACTGGAAGAGTTGGATACAGTGCCAGATGATGGCACTTAAGCGCCATTTTCTGGGGTGGCTGCGGATTGCAATTCGCAGCAGAGGGGCCCAGAAAGCTCGGGCTAACCTGTACTGTGGATTCCAATCCTCAGCTGCCTAGTTGTACCTGGCTGGACACAAAAATAATTCCATGAAATTCGTGAAATAATTAAAAAAAACGGGCTTCCCTATATTTTTGGTTCCCAGCTGGGTACAAATAGGCAGCTGGGGGTTGGGGGCAGCCCGTAGGTGCCTGCTGTACCTGGCTAGCATACAAAAATTTGGCCCACGTCATTTTTTTGGTGGGCAAAAAACTCCTGCATAGAGTCCTGGATTGAGTATGCTGAGCCTTGTAGTTCTCTAGCTGCTGTCTGCTCTCCAGCATACACTAGTGAATGGAGCATGCTGAGCCTTGTCATTCTGCAGCTGCTGTCTGCTCTCCTCCATAGAGACACACAGCAGCTGCAGAACTATAACTGGGTAATAATGTGGTTGGGGCTAGCTGTATATTATTAAATGGCCCTAAGCCCAAAATTCATGGTGTCACGCCAATATTAGACATGGCCACCATCAATTTCTAGTACTGATAAAAAAAAACACACAGAAAAATATTTTTATTATAAATAAAACACAACACAATTAGTGACTCCATCTGTATTGAAATAAAGAACCCCCTCCATAGTAATCCTGGGTCAAGGGTCCTGCGCCGTCCAATCCTAGTCCAATATCATCTGATCGGTTTGCTGGAAGGCAAAGCGATCAGATGATGTTTCAGGTTCAAGGGCCTGAATCACACGACACAGCAGCTGATTGTATAAATAGCTTTTATACAATCAGCTGATGCATCAGTGCAAAAAAAAACAAAACAAAACAAACTACACACTTCTGTGCAGACTCCTGTCCGACAGCATCAGGTGATAGTTTAGCCGGCCGGGCGGTAAAAAGCCGGCATCACTGCTCGACTTATAGTGTCAGCTGATTCCGTCAGGTGACTACACCAGCTGATCATCACCAGGTCTGAGAGAGAGATAAAGAAGAGAGAGAAGATAGAGAAAAGACAGAGAAAAGAGAGAGAAAAGAGAGAGAGAAAAGAGAGAGAGAAAAGAGAAGATAGAGAGGGAGAGAGAGAAGAGAGAGAAGAGGAGAGACGAGAGAGAGGAATGAGAGAGAGGAGAGAGAGAAGTGAGAGTGAGAAGAGAAAGAGGACACAGAGAAGAGAGAGAAGATAGAGGATAGAGAAGAGAGAGAGGAGAGAGAGACAAGAGAGAGGAGAGAGATGGAGAGAGAGAGAAAGAGAGGAGAGAGAATAGAGAGAGAAGAGGAGAGAAGAGAGAGAGAAGAGAGGGAGAGAAGAGAGAGGAGAGTGAAGAGAGAGGGAGAGAGGAGAGAGAAGAGGAGAGAGAAAAGAGAGAGGAGAGAGAAAAAGAGAGACTCAGAAAAAGAGAGAGAGAGAGAAAGAGAGAGAGAAAGAGAGAGAGAGAAAGAGAAAGAAAGAGAGAAAGAAAGAAAAAGAGAAAGAGAGAGAGAGAAAAAGAGAGAAAAGGAGAGAGAAAGAGAGAGAGAAAGAGAAAGAAAGAGAGAGAGAAAAAGAGAGAGACAGAAGAGGGAGAAGAGAGAGAAAGGAGCAAGAGAGAAGAGAGAGAGGAGAGAGGAGAGAAGAGAGAGAGGAGAGAGAAGAGGAGAGATGAGGAAAGAAGAGAGAGAGGAGAGGGAGAAGAGAGAGACTGAGAAAAAGAGAGAGAAAAAGAGAGAGAGAAAAAGAGAGAGAAAGAAAGAGAGAGCGAGAAAGAGAAAAAGAGAGAGAGAAAGAAAGAGAGAGAGAAAGAGAGAGGGAAAACGAGAGAGAGAGAAAAAGAGAGAGAGAGAAAAAGAGAGAGAAAGAAAAAGAGAGAGAGAGAAAAAGAGAGAGAGAAAGAGAAAGAAAGAGGGCTCCACCGACAGACATACAAGCCGCGGGAGAACAGACTGTGCCAGCACTGCCAGCAGGGGGCTCTGGAGGACGAGGCACATTTCCTGCTGCACTGTAACAAATACTCAGCAGTAAGAGCCTCCCACTTCCAGATACTTACCACTCATACCCCAGACTTTCCATCCATGGACGAGGAGCTGAAATGCTGCTTCCTACTGGGGGAAGAAGAATCAACAGTGGAGATCGCCGCCCAATATGTCACCACTTGTAATAAACTCAGGGGAACATAAGGCCCCTAAAAGGACTTTCAGAGCCCAAATTGTGCCCCTAACTCCCTATAACCCTGGTCCCCTCCCACCACACTTACTGTATTTCTCTTGCTTGGGCAATACTAATTGCATTTTGGTCCTGCAAATAAAGCATATTTGAATTTGAATTTGAAAGAGAGAAAATGAGAGAGAGAGAGGGAGAGAGAGAGAGAAGAGAAAGAGAAGAGAGAGAGTGACAGAGAGAGAGAGAAAAAGAGAGAGAGAAAGAGAGAGAAAGAAAGAGAAAGAAAGAGAAAGAGAGAAAAAGAGAGAGGAGAGAGAAGAGAGAGGAGAGAGAAGAGAGAAAGAAGAGGATAGAAGAGAAAGAGAGGAGAGAAAGGAGAGAGAGACACTGGACACTGAAGGAGCAGGACACTGTAAGATGAGCTCCTGATTCAACCAGAGTTTATACCTTATAATGAGCAGATTGGAGGACATAATACGGAAATCTACAGATATGATGGAATACTAAGCACACCGGACAAACATTTTAAGGATTTTAAGCAATGACAAGAAAAATCACAAGAAAAATTAATACAAAGATGGAAAAGCAGAACAAGATTGCCTAGTGGAAACCCAGCAAACAGACCACCATCAAACCCTACCAGCACAGCACATCCCCAAGGTAAGGGCTCCATGCTAATACACTGCTAAAATAAGAATTGATTGTATATTACGCATTAGAAAATATAAAACAAAGACCTTTAAAATGAAACTACACGGGATTGCACTGTAGTCAATGCAGGAGACCTGGAGAAGGCAACTGGAGTTAGAAGGGGGCTTGACACATTAGTGATAACTTTCCCTGAGAATGCCAGATCCAAGGAAGCTAGGAAAGCCATAAAAATGGACACTATCAAGAAAAACCCAGAGACACTACTAATAGACTTTAATGAACAGGGGGAAAAACAAATCTGTTATTCTACTCAGGGCACCATGAAGCCTGGGACCAGACTCTAAGCAAACATTACAAGAACATCGAAAAACGGGACATTAGCAGGGGTAAATAAATTAGAGTACAGGATGAGGAGGACCCTGAAACCATTAATCTCTCCATAAATATTTATAGCAATGGAGCTATCATGGTCCAAGGAATGGAACCAAAAATGAAGGAATTTCATCAACAATTCCAGCACATTAAAAAACAAGTGAAAACCCTAATGAAGGAAGGAAACATATTCACAAGTGACCAGACCATAGCAGACAGAATCTCCAGCCACCCCCCAGCCCCATCTACATCCCAATCATCACAACCCCCCAGGGATATACTCAGAGACTGCTTATACCAATTAGAATGCGAGTTTATCCAATTCAAAGAAGAATTTCAAAGAAGCCAAGGTGAGAAAAAGGCAAATGACCAACTGAGGGGAGAAATATCAAGGGTGAAAACAGACCTGTGGGAATTGCAAAGGTCACTTCAAGGGCTACAGGAAGAAAACGCATACCTCAAAGAAGAAATATGCCAGCTAAAATCTTCAATCCTACAACAAAAAACAGAGATGGCACCTCAAAGTATAAGCACTCCCCCAAAACAAATGCCTGCACCAACTACCTCTGTGCCAGATATATCACAGACCTGCGACAACCTTATTATTATTATTATTATTATTGTTTATTTATAGAGCACCATTGATTCCATGGTGCTGTACATGAGGGGGTTACATACAGAATACATGTACACGTTACAATAGACAGACTAGCACAGGGGGAAGAGGGCCCTGCCCTTGCGGGCTTACATCCTAAAGGATTTTGGGGAGGAGACAGTAGGTGGGGTGTAGGTGGGGCGGCAGCTCCGCACGGTGGTGGGGCGGCAGCTCCGCACGGTGGTGGGGCGGCAGCTCCGCACGGTGGTGGGGCGGCAGCTCCGCACGGTGGTGGGGCGGCAGCTCCGCACGGTGGTGGGGCGGCAGCTCCGCACGGTGGTGGGGCGGCAGCTCCGCACGGTGGTGGGGCGGCAGCTCCGCACGGTGGTGGGGCGGCAGCTCCGCACGGGGGTGGGGCGGCAGCTCCGCACGGTGGTGGGGCGGCAGCTCCGCACGGGGGTGAAGCAGTGAGGTCATTGAAGGTTATAGGCATTTCTGAACAGATGAGTCTTTAGGTTCCGTTTGAAGCTTGCGAGTGTAGTAGATAGTCTGACGTGTTGAGGCCAGAGCCAGAACCTTAGCCAGACGGACTCTACACATAACCCCACCAATAACAATACAGCCCCACCAGCACAGCAAATCAGGGTATCCAACACCCCTGGACCCAACAACACAAAGGAAACCCCTACCATCAACCCCAGCAATGAAAATGTATCATCACAACAAACAAGGGCAACCAACACGCAATGACCCAACACACAGAAAACAAATGTCCCAAATAAAACACTGGATCCTGACATAGTCCTAATAATAGACTCAAATGAGAAATACCTGGACACTCAGAGACTGTTTCCAAGGGCTCGGGTTGTAAAAATTCACTGCTCAACGATCCCACAAGCAGAGGAGGTGATCAGCAACCCATATTTCACAGAGCCCACACACCTCATACTACACACCGGCACAAACTATTTTTGATAGTGCTTCATGCAAAGCATCTTTGTAAGCTTGAAAATGGGGGTCAACTGATGTCAGTCAAGTGGGGTGTGTGTGGCCCAGTTAGTGGAAACGAGGGAGACTGTGGTTGGAGTCCCCTCGCTGTGTTTCTAAAAGAACCAAGATGAACAAGTCATGGCTCTGAGAGGACTTTTCTTCCCCTGGGTCATCCAGGGGACGGGAAAGGCACGCGTATTTTTGAGAGTGCTTCATGCAAAGCATCTTTTTCTTTTTCAAAAGGGGGCTCAACCGATGCCAGTCAAGTGGGGTGTGTGTGGCCCAGTTAGTGGAAACGAGGGAGACTGTGGTTGGAGTCCCCTCGCTGTGTTTCTAAAAAAACCAAGATGAACAAGTCATGGCTCTCAGAGGACTTTTCTCCCCCTGGGTCAGCCAGGGGACGGGAAAGGCACGCGTATTTTTGAGAGTGCTTCATGCAAAGCATCTTTTTCTTTTTCAAAAGGGGGCTCAACCGATGCCAGTCAAGTGGGGTGTGTGTGGCCCAGTTAGTGGAAACGAGGAAGACTGTGGTTGGAGTCCCCTCGCTGTGTTTCTAAAAGAACCAAGATGAACAAGTCATGGCTCTCAGAGGACTTTTCTTCCCCTGGGTCAGCCAGGGGACAGGAAAGGCACGCGTATTTTTGAGAGTGCTTCATGCAAAGCATCTTTTTCTTTTTCAAAAGGGGGCTCAACCGATGCCAGTCAAGTGGGGTGTGTGTGGCCCAGTTAGTGGAAACGAGGGAGACTGTGGTTGGAGTCCCCTCGCTGTGTTTCTAAAAGAACCAAGATGAACAAGTCATGGCTCTGAGAGGACTTTTCTTCCCCTGGGTCATCCAGGGGACGGGAAAGGCACGCGTATTTTTGAGAGTGCTTCATGCAAAGCATCTTTTTCTTTTTCAAAAGGGGGCTCAACCGATGCCAGTCAAGTGGGGTGTGTGTGGCCCAGTTAGTGGAAACGAGGGAGACTGTGGTTGGAGTCCCCTCGCTGTGTTTCTAAAAAAACCAAGATGAACAAGTCATGGCTCTCAGAGGACTTTTCTCCCCCTGGGTCAGCCAGGGGACGGGAAAGGCACGCGTATTTTTGAGAGTGCTTCATGCAAAGCATCTTTTTCTTTTTCAAAAGGGGGCTCAACCGATGCCAGTCAAGTGGGGTGTGTGTGGCCCAGTTAGTGGAAACGAGGAAGACTGTGGTTGGAGTCCCCTCGCTGTGTTTCTAAAAGAACCAAGATGAACAAGTCATGGCTCTCAGAGGACTTTTCTTCCCCTGGGTCAGCCAGGGGACAGGAAAGGCACGCGTATTTTTGAGAGTGCTTCATGCAAAGCATCTTTTTCTTTTTCAAAAGGGGGCTCAACCGATGCCAGTCAAGTGGGGTGTGTGTGGCCCAGTTAGTGGAAACGAGGGAGACTGTGGTTGGAGTCCCCTCGCTGTGTTTCTAAAAGAACCAAGATGAACAAGTCATGGCTCTGAGAGGACTTTTCTTCCCCTGGGTCATCCAGGGGACGGGAAAGGCACGCGTATTTTTGAGAGTGCTTCATGCAAAGCATCTTTTTCTTTTTCAAAAGGGGGCTCAACCGATGCCAGTCAAGTGGGGTGTGTGTGGCCCAGTTAGTGGAAACGAGGGAGACTGTGGTTGGAGTCCCCTCGCTGTGTTTCTAAAAAAACCAAGATGAACAAGTCATGGCTCCCAGAGGACTTTTCTCCCCCTGGGTCAGCCAGGGGACGGGAAAGGCACGCGTATTTTTGAGAGTGCTTCATGCAAAGCATCTTTTTCTTTTTCAAAAGGGGGCTCAACCGATGCCAGTCAAGTGGGGTGTGTGTGGCCCAGTTAGTGGAAACGAGGAAGACTGTGGTTGGAGTCCCCTCGCTGTGTTTCTAAAAGAACCAAGATGAACAAGTCATGGCTCTCAGAGGACTTTTCTTCCCCTGGGTCAGCCAGGGGACAGGAAAGGCACGCGTATTTTTGAGAGTGCTTCATGCAAAGCATCTTTTTCTTTTTCAAAAGGGGGCTCAACCGATGCCAGTCAAGTGGGGTGTGTGTGGCCCAGTTAGTGGAAACGAGGGAGACTGTGGTTGGAGTCCCCTCGCTGTGTTTCTAAAAGAACCAAGATGAACAAGTCATGGCTCTGAGAGGACTTTTCTTCCCCTGGGTCATCCAGGGGACGGGAAAGGCACGCGTATTTTTGAGAGTGCTTCATGCAAAGCATCTTTTTCTTTTTCAAAAGGGGGCTCAACCGATGCCAGTCAAGTGGGGTGTGTGTGGCCCAGTTAGTGGAAATGAGGGAGACTGGTTGGAGTCCCCTCGCTGTGTTTCTAAAAGAACCAAGATGAACAAGTCATGGCTCTCAGAGGACTTTTCTTCCCCTGGGTCAGCCAGGGGACGGGAAAGGCACGCGTATTTTTGAGAGTGCTTCATGCAAAGCATCTTTTTCAAAAGGGGGCTCAACCGATGCCAGTCAAGTGGGGTGTGTGTGGCCCAGTTAGTGGAAACGAGGGAGACTGTGGTTGGAGTCCCCTTACTGTGTTTCTAAAAGAACCAAGATGAACAAGTCATGGCTCTCAGAGGACTTTTCTTCCCCTGGGTCAGCCAGGGGACGGGAAAGGCACGCGTATTTTTGAGAGTGCTTCATGCAAAGCATCTTTTTCTTTTTCAAAAGGGGGCTCAACCGATGCCAGTCAAGTGGGGTGTGTGTGGCCCAGTTAGTGGAAACGAGGGAGACTGTGGTTGGAGTCCCCTCGCTGTGTTTCTAAAAGAACCAAGATGAACAAGTCATGGCTCTCAGAGGACTTTTCTTCCCCTGGGTCAGCCAGGGGACGGGAAAGGCACGCGTATTTTTGAGAGTGCTTCATGCAAAGCATCTTTTTCTTTTTCAAAAGGGGGCTCCACCGATGCCAGTCAAGTGGGGTGTGTGTGGCCCAGTTAGTGGAAACGAGGGAGACTGTGATTGGAGTCCCCTCGCTGTGTTTTACATGCTTTTAGAAGGGCATGACATGGCTTAGAGGTTGACTTTCAGCATCTGGAAATTGTTGGCTACCAAAATGCTGCCTTTCCAACCTTTTTAACCGAGGATTTTCGAGACCTTATGCCCAGCGCAGTGCCCCAAGAGCTGATGCCCAGGCGCCACTCCTTCTCCAACAAAGGCGTGCACGCGCTACACCAGCATGTCGCACTAAACATCACTGATTCCTTGAGAAACTCTGTGTGACAGGGTGCATTTCACCACAGATAATTGGCCCAGTAAGCATGGACAGGGGCGTTACATGTCGCTGACTGGGCAATGGGTTACTGTGGGGAGAGATGGAGAAGGGTCTGCTGTACAAGTCTTGCCGTCCCCACGAGTTGTTTCAATCCTTCTTCTGTATGTAGAAGTTAATACACTGCTTCTGCCTCTTCAACCTCGTGTGGGTCCTCCACCTTGGCGCAAACCCTGTGTGGTCAGGCCACCCTTCCTTGTAACTGCGCACAAGGACTACCACACACCTCCTTACTATGCTGGCAGCAGAGCTCAATGCCATCAGGCGGTCAAAGGTTTACTTTGAAATGTATGGGAAATGTGAGTCACACCGCTGAGAAGTTGTGGACGGTTAGCTCTGGAGACCGAGTTTCATCAATGGTTGTCTCCACTCAACCAGCAACCAGGGAAGGCCGGGTGCGACAATGATGCAAACATGGGTGCGGCCCTTCGCTGTGACAATGTGACACACGTGCCTTGTGTGGTTCACGTGTTGAACCTGGTTGTCCAGCAATTTTTAAAGCACTATCCTGGCCCACATGGCCTTCTGCAGAGAGCACGGTGTAACGCCTTCCTTGATCCACACACTCAGATGGGCTGTAAATGATAGGCTAGAGGGAAGCCACTCACCAAGCAGGACCCCTAGAACCCTGAAACCCTTTAACCCCTATACAGGGATTAGGAATTGCACAGGGCCCAAGGTGATTAATACCTGTGGAAGGCTGCAGTTCCAGAGAATAGTAGTCAGGCAGGGTCAAAACATTAATTGAGGAACAGGAACAGAATGGGACGGCCAGGACTTAATCAGAAAACAAGCAGAGGTGAAATGCGGATCGGCCAACAAGGTACATAAACAGCAAGCAGGAAAAGTAGTCAGGTAACAAGCACACAAAATCATAAAACTGAACTGGGGGTAAAAGCAGAGCTATGTCTGGCAGTGGTCTGCAGACAGGATGGGCATAAAAAAGGGTGTGGTGTCTTCCCATTGGTTGTAGCTGAATGATGGTATTTCAGCTGTGAGATACCCACCAGCTACATTCAGCCAGAGATTCTGCATCTGTCAAGGTAATGCAGCCCAGTGGGTGAGCATAACCTGCGTCCACCTGCGCCGCTGGCATCGACTCCTCTCCCATCATCAGCACTATTCATGAAAGGAACACGTTGTCACCTGGCGACCGGAGTACAAATTGACGGAGCGGACTCCGTTGGTGACTTAACAGCCGTGTGCGGCAATGATGCAAACCTGGCTGCGGGCCATCGTCAGGGCAATGTGACACACGTGCCTTGTATGGCTCACGTGTTGAACCTAATTCTCCAGCAATTTTTAAAACACCATCACGGCCTACATGGCCTTGTGCAGCGGGCACGCTCGCTATGTGCTCACTTCCAGCGTGCGCACACAGCAGCTCAACAACTTTCGTCGCTACAGAAGTCTTTAGGTCTGGTGGTTAAACGCCTGAAATGCGATGTGCTGACACGCAGGAATTTGAATCTGCACATGTTGCAGCGTTTGTGGCAGCACCGCCGAACCCTGCTGCAATACGTTATGACATATAGCCTGGGATAACTTGATCCAGAGGTGGTGCAGATCACGCTGCTGGAGTGGTGTCAGATCAAGGACCTATGCACCCTGCTACACAGTTTACAAATGTCGACGAAGATGTTTAGCACTGGCAATGTCATTCTCAGCGTGACAATTCTGGTCATCTACATGATGGAGCACACTGTAATTATTATTCGGAGTCAGGTGTTGGGACAAGAGGAAGGGGAGGAAGTACAGGAGGAGTCATATGCGGAAGGGATAACAAGATCTACGAGGTCCAGATAGTCAGCGGCACCTATGCGGCAGTCATGGTGAGGGAGAGGGATTAACAAGGGCGCATAGTATCAGCAAAAAGTGTTGAGGAAGGTGCAGGAGCCCATGAAGAAATGGAGGACGAACTGGCGATGGGCATGGAAGACTCAGCAGATGAGTGAGAGCTTGCTCACATTTCGGTTGTGCGAGGTTGTGGGGAGAGGGCAGAGGAAGGAGGCACGATTCTCACCTCTCTGCCACCAACACACCAAGGACTTGGTCCTCCTGGATGCACAAGACACATGAGCGCCTTCTTGCTGCACTACCTACAACATGACCCTCGGATTGTACGAATTCAAAGTAATCCAGAATACTGGGTTGCCACACTGTTAGATCCTCGGTACAAGACAAAATTTGGCAAAATAATTCCTGCCATAGAAATGGACGCACGTATACAGGAGTATCTGCAGAATGTGGTACGCAATCTTAGATCTACTTTTCCACTAAACACCAGTGCTGCACAGAGTGAATCTCAACGCTTTGTCATGGATAGGAGGAAATGGTCTTTTACTTGTCCACATCTGAGGGACCGAGGGCTGGCTGCTGTGCTGAGATGGCGTTGAGTACGGTGTCCCTGCAGAGTTGCACTTTTGGTCATATACCAAAATGAGTTGAAAAAGGACAGATGCTGGTGGAAAGGGGAACAGGTGTGTTGGAAAGGGGAAAAAAGTTTTGGTCCGTGGATTTGGTGGTTAAGCAACAGTAACATTTGCTGAAGAAACACCATCTGTTACGGTGGGACTGGCAGATTTGGATAAAGTGGTATATACTATGTTACCGCTATATAACGAAAATTAATAAGAAAAGAAAGAGAAAGGTATATATCCCCATCAGCAGTCAGTGTCCACCGTGCTCCCAGTTGGAAAAGGAGAGGTTGGCAACTGGAAGGTTTGGTGGAGGATACAGAGCTGTGTGGCTATGAAACTAATAGTAGCCTGAACCGAGTTAGACGCCATTTGGATCTGGAGACTGGGAGCCCTGTTAGCGTCACAGGGTCCACATGCCCACACAGCCCAGGAACTCCCTGTTAACAACACAGGGGCCATTGAGTACGCTGACCGTGTGCGTAGGGGCACACCTGTGGACAGCAGGCGCATCAGCAGCAGCAGGCCTGTTAATGCCACTGGGCTGCACAAGCAGGACTGGTAGGACAGGAGCTGGTCTTAACCGTTCTGCGTTACCAACTGTGGTGGTGGCCTGCATCGACACCCTATCCCTGCCTACCTCTGGCCTAAAGCCGCAATGGGTTCAACACATGGAGGTGTGCTCTTTCGGAGCATAATAGAAGACTGCGCACCTCCTTGTTGGCTCCAGCCCCTTTTATAACCTGGGTCCGCCCCAAACCAGGGTGAACCACAATGCACCTCCTGGAGACAAAAGTAGAGTGACACGTCATGAGTGGCATAACTAGCGTCCTATTTGGAACCGCAACTTCAATGATGACCTCATGGCTGCCGTGACCCAAACACCTCACCAGTCATCGTCTGACCATCAATAATGCGGTGACAAGTCATAGGGGTGGGCCTCTGCAAGCCATTTGGGAGGACACCTGATGCCCTGTGGTCTATATGGGACCCCCACATCAGGGGCAGGGCCAAAGAGTTCATTACCGGACCTAGTCTCTGATGCAGTAAGTGCCTGAGCATGCTCAGTAGCATGAAATACAGTCTCTGAAAAAAGACTATCAGCTTTAGCATGGTGTCTAGGCACAAAACAGGACTTAGACCCGGCACGGAATGCAAGCACCTGTGCAAAGAGGCTTTTCACACTTAGTGTGGGAGCATGCGCTGTATCCCGAAATGAAGACTTAGCGTCAGGAATGGCACAGTCAGGCTGAGCATACTCACTAGGCGAAACACTGTAATTAGGCTGCAGCTGGGGTAAATCGGCACACGCATGCGCACTAGCTGCCTCTCCACACTTAGACGTGGAGGGGAAATTGCTCTTGGAGATGCTGTCTATGAACAGAAGGAAAAGCTAAAGGAAGCCTGACTTTCTATCCCTCCGAATTATCAAATGCAGCAATGAATTCCCTGAGTTTGCTATAACATTAGCGTAGCAAAATGTGCATGAGGGTGTCATGTAGAGGTGCTATAAATAGCTTGGCACCAGTGGGGCACTAATGGAATACAACAGCCAGTTCTATGATGCCACTAAATGGCAGTATTTTTTGCTATCATTATAGCTTATTAAAAACAGAGCAGGAGGGTGTCATGCAGAGGTGCTAGAAATAGCTTGGCACCAGTGGGGCACTAATGGAATACAACAGCCAGTTCTATGATGCCACTAAATGGCAGTATTTTTTGCTATCATTATAGCTCATTAAAAACATAGCAGGAGGGAGTCATGCAGAGGTGCTGCACATAGATTTGCACCAGTGGGGCACTAATGGAGTACACTTCTTGTATGCCACTAGGTACACTGACTGTTTGCTAGTATAATGGCTTAGTTAAAAAAAGTTTGAGTGTGCAATGCAGGCAGAGGTGCTGCAAATATCTTTGCAATAGTGTGACTAGACAAAAGTACAATAGCCACGTTTAGGATGCCACTAGGTACACTGACTGTTTGCTAGTATAATGGCTTAGTTAAAAAGAGTTGGAGTGTGCAATGCAGGCAGACGTGCTGCAAATATCTTTGCACTACTGTGACTACACAAAAGTCCAATAGCCACGTTTAGGATGCCACTAGGTACACTGACTGTTTGCTAGCATAATGGCTTAGTTAAAAAGAGTTGGAGTGTGCAGAGGACAGGAGGGTACAGTGCCAGGATTGTGGGGCTCTGGGTAGAGGAATGGAAGCCTGCCTTTCTATTCCCTCCTAATGGTGAAATGCAGCGACGAAATCCCTGACCTTGGCTACACAGACGCTGTCTCTGTTTTCAGGACCTGTCACCTATGGCTCTGACCCTACCGGTTTGAGCCCTTAAAAGGACTGATAGAAAGTGCTCTCCCTAAGCTGTCTAGCGCTGTGTATGGAGCGCATACAGCTGTATCAGCGATAGGACAAAGGACGGAGCTGTGACAGTGATGTCTGACACCAAAGACGCAGAAGAGATAATGGCGTCCTGGAGGAAAATGTCCGGTTTTATAATGCAGGGACATGTGACATGGACATCCTATCACACATGCCGTTGCTTCTCTGGATAAAAGTCCACTTAGCTGTGTGTGTGTCTGGGATTGGCTGACATGCTGGCCCGCCCCACTACACGCGCGCGCTTAGGGAAGGAAGACAAGGAAAAAAAAAAAAATGGCGATCGCCATTATAGAAACAGCAGTGATCTGAAGGCGCTGTTCCCGCACACTATACACTGAAATGTCATAATAGTGTGATTCACAGAGTGACTTACACTATTACAGCGGAAACCAAGCTAGGAATTAGCTGTTTTTTTGCTGCTAGAACCGTTCTCGAACGTTTCTAGAACTATCGAGCTTTTGCAAAAAGCTCGAGTTCTAGTTCGATCTAGAACAGGCCCCAAAATCACTCGAGCCTAGAACTGGAGAACCGCGAACCGCGCTCAACTCTACTCATTAGGGAGATTTACACTAAACTCCCACATGGGCAGCAGTGTAGTGGATTATGCCATAACAGACATAGACCCAGCAAACATAAATGCCTTCATAGTCACCCCCGACACCCACATGTCAGACCACAACCAGACACTACTGTACTTGAGATCCACAGACAAGTCACCCACACAAAAGCTCCACTTGAGCTGTCTCCACAACTTGCCACCATCCTTCAAGTGGCCCAAACAGTTAGCCATTGAATACACCAACATGACCAACAGAACAGAGATTAAAGAGCTGCTTGTAAATTTTCACACAAAATCCTATACATCAAACCAGCAAGGGGTCAACCTGGCAGTAAACAACTTTAATAACATCCTATATACCATGGCAGAGCTAGAAGACCTCAGAAGGACCAACTCCAAGAGACCTACAAATAAACAAGGCCAAAAATGGTTTGACAAAGAATGCAAGGCACTGCGCAACTCCCTAAGGATAGCCTCAAATCAAAAACACAGAGACCCGGACAACAAGGAGCTAAGAGTGGTCCATGACACCCTACAGAGGCAATACAAGCGAACCCTCAAGGAGAAAAAACAAAAGCACATCTCCCTCAAACTGCAGCAACTCGAAGACTCCCTCCAGGACAACTCATTCTGGGAGACATGGAGCCATATCGGTACAAATCCCAAGCAAAGCACCCTCCACATTCAAAATGGCAACATCTGGCACAGCTACTTCAAGGGCCTCTACAAGAATATCCCAGAAGAAGACCTAACCCCAGACCAGGAACATCTAATGACTAAACTGAGGGACATGGAGGAGACAATCAAGGACTTTCAAAATCCTCTGGACATACGAATCAGTGTGCTGGAAATAAAAGACAGAATCAAACTGCTAAAATGTAAGAAGGCCGCGGCCAGTGACGGCATCCTGCCTGAGATGATCAAATACAGTTCCCCAGACATTCATGCAGCACTGGCAAAACTATTCACCCACGTCCTGAGTGCCGGCTACTTCACTCAAAGCTGGAATCAAGGTCTCATAATGCCCATCTACAAGAATGGAGATCGATATGACCCAGCAAACTACAGAGGGATCTGTGTCAACAGCATTCTGGGGAAACGGTTTGACAGCATCATTAATAAAAGAATTATCACCCTCCTCACCCAGGGTGACATCCTCAGCAGAAGCCAAGCTGGTTTCATGCCAAACCACCGCACCACGGACCACATTTACACCCTGCAAAGCCTCATCAAGACCCACGTCCACAGCAGAAAACAGGGGAAAATATTTGCATGTTTCGTGGACTTCAAAAAGGCATTTGACTCAGTTTGGCATCCAGGCCTGTTCCTGAAACTTCTGGAAAGCGGAATAGGTGTCAGAACCTACGACGGGATCAAGAGCTCATACACTGAGAACCAGTGCAGCGTGAAGGTGAACGGAAAGAGGACGGCTTTCTTCCGACAGGGCCGTGGGGTCAGACAAGGCTGCAGCCTGAGCCCAACTCTATTCAACATCTATATAAATGGACTAGCAACAGCTCTAGAGTCCTCCCCCACTCCAGGCCTCAGTCTGCATGACCGAGAGGTGAAGTTCCTGCTGTACGCAGACGACCTTCTGCTACTCTCCCCAACCGAGAAAGGCCTCCAAGATAGCCTGGCAGTACTGGAAACATTCAGCACCACATGGGCGCTTCCCATCAACCAAAAGAAGACCAAAGTCATGATGTTTCAGAAGAGGAACCAGAAAAAAATAAACTCTCCCTCCTTCACATTAAATGGCACCACGCTGGAGAAAACCAGCAGCTATACCTACCTCGGTCTGGAGCTAAGCAATAACGGGAGCCTCAAGCAAGCAGCAGAAGCCCTGAAAGGAAAAGCGTGCAGAACCTTCTACGCCATCAGAAGACAACTGTACCACCTCAAACCACCTGTGAGAGTCTGACTCAAGATATTTGACAGCGTCATCACCCCTATACTGCTATATGGCAGCGAGGTATGGGGCCCAGTGACTTACCCACACCACACAAAGTGGGATTCCAGCCCAACTGAAGTCTTCCACATGGAGTTCTGTAAATATCTCCTCCAAGTCCATCGCAGCACCTCAAACATAGCCTGTCGGGCAGAGCTGGGCCTATCCCCCTTATGGTTCAATATACACAAGAGGGCGCTATCACACCAGGCGCACATACAGAATAGCAACCCCAGCTCCTACCATCATAAAGCCCTGCCGAGCCAGAGCCCAGAGCAAGCCAGGAACTGCCGCAGCCAGTCCAGCCAAAGTCAGCTACACATCCCGACAAAAGCCCAAATAAAAGAGATCTCAGAGAGCTTCAAGATGCAATACATAGAGGACTGGAAGAGTGAATTAGAGAACTGCCAGAAACTCACAATCTACCAGTCACTGTGGAGGGACTACACTCTGGCCCCATATCTGGAAAGGTTACGCCACCCCAAAGACAGGCAGACCCTGAGCATGTACAGACTGAGTGCCCACAGCCTAAAGGTGGAAACAGGGCGGCACCGACAGACATACAAGCTGAGAGAGAAGAGACTGTGCCAGCACTGCCAGCAGAGGGCTCTGGAGGACGAGGCGCACTTCCTGCTGCACTGTGACAAATACTCAGCAGTGAGGGCCTCCCACTTCCAGAAATTTACCACCCATACCCCGGACTTTCCATCCATGGACGAGGACATGAAACTCCGCTTCCTACTGGGGGAAGAGGAATCAATGGTGGAGATCGCCGCCCAATATGTCACCACATGTTATAAGCTGAGGGGAACATAAGGCCCCTAAATGGACTTTCAGAGCCCAAATTGTGCCCCCAACTCCCCATAACCCTGATCCCCTCCCACCACACTTACTGTATTTCTCTTGCTATGGCAACACTAATTGTATTTTGGTCCTGCAAATAAAGCATATTTGAATTTGAAAGAAGAGAGAGAAGAGAGAGGAGAGAGAATAGAGAGAGAAGAGAAGAGAGAGAGAAGAGGACAGAAGAGGAGAGAAGAGAGAGAGAGAGAAGAGAGGAGATTGAGAGAGAGAGAGGGAAAAAGAGACACTGCGAAAAAGAGAGAGAAAGAAAGAGAGTGAATAAGAGAGAGAGGGCGGGAGACAAGAGAGAGAAGAGAGAGTGAAAAAGAGAAAGAGAGAGAGAAAAAAAGAGAGAGTGAAGAGAGAGAGGAGAGGGAGAGAGAGAAAAAGAGAGAGAGTGAAGAGAGAGAGAGAGGAGAGGGAGAGAGAGAGGAGAGAGAAGAGAGAGAAGAGAGAGAGAAGAGAGAGAGAAGAGAGAGGAGAGAGAGAGGAGAGAGAAGAGAAAGATAGAGAGGGAGGACAGAGAGAAGAGAGAGGAGAGAGAGGACAGAGAGAGGAGAGAGAGAAGCGAGAGAGGAGAGAGATAGAGAAAAGAGAGGAGAGAGAAGAGAGAGGGAGAGAGAAATAAGAGAGAGAATAGAGAGAGAAGAGGAGAGAAGAGAGAGAAGAGGAGAGAAGAGAGAGAGAAGAGAGAGGAGAGTGAAGAGAGAGGGAGGGAGAGAGGAGAGAGAGAAGAGAAAGAGAGAGGAGAGAGAAGAGAGAGAAGAGGAGAGAAGAGAGAGAGGAGAGGGAGAAGAGAGAGAGAGAAGAGAGAGAATAGAGAGAGGAGAGAGAGAGGGGAGGAAAGAGAGACTGAGAAAAAGAGAGAGAGAGAAAAAGAGAGAGAAAAGAAAGAGAGAGAAAAAGAGAGAGAGAGAAGAGAGAGGGGAGAGAGAGAAGAGAGAGAAGAGAGAGAAGATAGAGAGAGGAGAGAGAGGAGAGAGAAAAGAGGAGAGAAGAGAGAGAGGAGAGAGAGAGAGGATAGAGGAGAGAGGGAGAGGGAAAAAGAAAGAGAGACTAAGAAAAAGAGAGAGAGAGAGAAAAAGAGAAAGAGTGAGAGAGAGAGAGAGAGAGAGAAGAGAGAGAGGAGAGATCAATGCAGCCTCATTCCGTGAATTGCTCCGATTTTAGAGGTGTGTCCCGCGGCTCACAGCTTATGTCCGGCTTCTCCCCTCAGTGCATAATTAAATTATAATTATAAATATATTATAAATATAATTTAAAATGAAAAATGAAAAAAAAAAAGTTCTTTACCGGGACTAGAACTTGCAACCTAATGCTTCTTAGGTGAGCGCTCTATCCACTTAGCTACTGACTCTATTGATAAAGATAGACAGTAATTTGGTAATCTTGAAGTCTGCATTGCTGAAGTCTCTGCTGACCGCGCGATTCACTTCATTGCTACGTGGAGCTGATCAGAGCACTCGTGTTCTGTAGCAGAGCTGACAGTGTCATGTGGATTACGTCGGACCTGGAGGGGTGTTTGTGGATTTTAATAAAATGGTGAAACAGGGTTGTTTTTTGTCTTTTAGGCTATGTGCACACGTTGCGTAATTACATGCAGTTACGCTGCGCTTTGTAGCGCAGCGTAACTGCATGCGTCCTGCGTCCCCTGCATAATCTATGGAGATTGTGCAGGGGTCATGCGCATGTGGCGTCTTAGAGCGCAGCACTTAGGCTGCTGCCCGAAGCGCGCATTCTAAGAAGTGACATGTCACTTCTTCCGTGCGCTTTGCCGGCAGCCCCTGCTCTGTCTATGGCAGGAGCTGCATGCAGAGCGCACGTTCTCTGCCGGCACCATGCGCTTCAGAACGGAGCTTTTCAGCTGCGCTCTGAAGCGCACCTTTTAGGTGTGGTGCAGAGCGCACACGTGCGCACATAGCCTTATTCCAAATAAAGGATTTTTCAGTGTGTGTGTTTCTTTACTTTCACTTACAGGTTAATCCTAGAAGTTGTCTCGGGGAGATACCTGGCATGATTAACTCTTTATTACCCCGATTGCCACCGCACCAGGGCAATTCGGGATGAGCTGGGTAGAGTCCCCCGGAACTGTTGCACCTAATGGATGCGGCTATTCCGGGCGGCTGCTGGGTGATATTGTTAGGGTGGTGGGCTCCCGATAATGTGGTGCTCTCCATCCTGACAATACCAGCCTCCAGCCGTGTGACTTTATCCTGGCTGGTATCAAATATGTGGGAACCGTATTTTTTTTTTATTTTTTTATTATTTATTTATTTATTTTACTGCACAATATAGACCCACCCGCCGGTGGCTGTGATTGGTTGCAGTGAGACAGCTGTCACTCAGCTTGGGGACGTGTCTGACTGCAACCAATCATGGGTGCCGGTGGACGGGGAAAGCACGGAATAACTAATTGACTAATGAAGTGGCAGCCATTTTCTAAAGAGGAAAAGACGCCGCAGATTTGTGACAGACGTGAAGCGAGACGCCCGGGATGATCGGTGAGTAGGAGAGGGAGAGGGATTGTGCTGGGGATGCAGGACGCATGCAGATAGCAACATGTGCACATAGCCTTACTGTGAAAAGCCACGTTTATGGTGATCAAACCGTTCTCGAACCTAACTTGAACTGTCGAGCTTTTAGCAAAAAGCTCGAGTTCGATCTCGAGCACCCCCCAAAATCACTTGAACATGAAATTGGCAAACGTCGAACCTCGAACATCGCTCAACTCTAGCAACAGCTGCGAGTGTAAGAGGGCCGACTAGGCCTATATGCACCTGCTCTGAAGACATCTATCGCAATTTATTATCGCAGTGTGAACTATGTTTGTGTATGTAATGTGTTCTTGCATAGATCATAAGTGTGGGCATCTACTGGCCAGTCTTAGGTAATGCTCCCTGGTGTGAAGAATAGATTCTGCAAAGTGGCAGGAGGACTATAGGCAGGGAACAGTTATCCCCTGTGGGTCACCCACAGGAGACAGCTGCAAGATGTAGGCTAAGTCCATCTTGGTAGTAGAGAGTAGTTAGTAGGAAGCTGTACTATTGGGTGGTATAGAGAGTAGGAATACCTTAGGCCATAGTAAGTGGCTTTTTATGTCACCTGTCAACTGACCTTCTGGGTCAACAGATGGAACAGAATGCTAGGGAAGGATTCCAGTCAGGGATGTGTAGAGGGTCACCTCCATCGCACAGTCATGAACTCCAAGCCCAAACTCTACCAAGGTTCTCCTGTCAGTGAACTTACTTAACCTCTTCACGACTAGACGATTTTGCGCTTTCCGTTTTTTGTTTTCGCCATTCTTCTTCCGAGAGCCGTAATATTTTCATTTTTCTGTCAATCTTGCCATGGTAGGGTTTGTTTTTGTGGAACAAGTTGCACTTTTAAATTAAACTATTAGTTTTACCATATAGTGTATGGGAAAAATGGCAAAAAAAATCCCAATGTGGAAAGATTGCAAAAAAAAAGTGTGATTGCACAATTGTTTTTGAGATATTTAATTCACTGTGGTCACTATATAGTAAAACTGATGTGTTGATGTGATGCCTCAGGTCGGTGCGAGTTCGTAGACACCAAACATGTACAGGTTTAATTTTATTTGAGGGGTTAAAACAAAATCAGAAGTTTGTCCAAAAAAAGTGGCGCACGTTTTGCACTATATTCCGCGACCTGTAGCATTCTCACTTTCCAGGACCTGGGGCTCAGTGATAGCTTATTTTTTGTGTCTCGAGCTGAGATTTTTAATGGTACCATTTTGTTTTGATTGCCTGTTATTGCATTTTGCGCAAAATTTGCCGTGACCAAAAAAACATTATGGAATTTTTTTGCCACTACGCCATTTACTGATCAGATTCATTGATTTTATATTTTGATATTTCTGAACGCGGAAATACCAAATGTGTGTATATTTTTTAAATTTTTAACCCTTTCATTTTCAATGGGGCGAAAGGGGGGTGATTTGACCTTTTAGGTTTTTTATTTTTTTTTATTTTTGAACACTTTCTTTTTACTTTTTTTTATTTTACTAGTACCCCTAGGGGACTATGAGGCTCAGCGGTCTCATAGCTCTTCCATATCTGCTGATCACAGCTACATAACTGTGAACACCAGATATGATCATATCCTTTCGCACACAGCTCTCGGCGGGGTGAAACAGGAAGTGACTCATGTGAGCTACAGGATCCATCACATAACCCTGTGCTACCATGACAACTATCGGATCTGCGTGATCATGTCACGTGACTTACGGTGTTGGGCAGTGAGTAAACTTTAACCGCGACCGCGGTTATAATGGCGCTGTCACATTTTGACAAGTTACCTGTTAAGGAGTTAACAGGTACAGGCAGATCACGGATCTGCTTGTGCCTGCTAGGCACACGTCAGCTGTACAAAGCACTGACATGTGCGCGGATCGCCGTCCCCCCGATGTCCGCGGCAGCAGGGTTGTATTAACACTATGACCGCTGGGATGTAATTTTACTGCTCACTGTCGTTAAGGGGTTAAGCGATATGAGTCTTCAAGTGTAGACTTGGCATAGGCCTGGACGAACAGATCAGCACAGGAACCTACATAAGATGAGACGAGTTCCACAGCAGTTGACGTTGTTATAGAAAGCGGCTCCCTATGGGGTGGATGAGATCCTCGTGAGGGAGGACTGTATGACTGTGTGGGACTGTGGTGCTAAACAGTAAGGAGGATGGAAGAACAGCAGTTGTAGTCCCAGGAATTCTGCCTTACAGGTAAACATACTGTAAAGAACTTGTTCATATGTTAAGCACTCAGTGACAACATGTTCATGTTATTGAGCAAAAGACTGTGCAGAAAGTGACCAGTATCTGTGTCTTTGAATCCCCAGCGGAAGAATCCTGGCCTGCACGATGGCCTAATCACAGGTGCAGCTTGCACACACAAAGTGCACACACCCAGCCGGGACCACCGCAACCAATCCCTGCCCCCTTGCTTTGTGGAGGTGGATGGGGCATGGACCACCAAAGAGCTGAGCCATTCTGCCTTTCGCTAGCCCCATACAGGTATGCTGGAGGGATAAAAGATGGTGCTAAGTGAACTCTTAAGGGTGCTTTACACGCTGCGACATCGCTAGCGATAGCTAGCGATGTTGTGCGTGACAGCACCCGCCCACGTTGCTGTTTCGTCATGGAGGTGATCGCTGCCGTAGCGAACAATATCGCTATGGCGGCGTCACACGAACATACCTGCTTAGCGGCAGCACTGGAAATACCAAACAATCTCTCCTTTAAGGGAGAGGTTTGTTCGGCGTCACAGCGGCATCACTAAGCGGCCGCCCAACAGCAGAGGAGGGGCGGAGATGAGCAGCCGGAACATGCCGTCCACCTCCTTCCTTTCTCATTGCCTGTGGACGCAGGTAAGGAGATGTTCGTAGTTCCTGCGGTGTCACACATAGCGATGTGTGATGCCGCAGGAACGATGAACAACCAGCGGCATGCACCACCAATGATATTATGATAAGGAGCGACGTGTCAACGATCAATGATTTTTGATGTTTTTGCGATCGTTGCTCGTAGCTCCTTTTAGTCACACACAACGATATCGGTAACGGTGCCGGATGTGCATCATGAACACCGTGACCCCGACAATATATCGTTAGCAATATCATTGTGTGTAAAGTACCCTATAGTGTTTGTGTGTGCTGTACCGTATAACCTCTTTGTCTAGAGTCGTGTTTTATTTTATTCCTGTAATCCTCCATGTTGAGATGATACAGATAACTTGGAAATAGTCGCTGGCCAAACTTGATATTTATTTAAAAAAATGTCTACAATTACGAAGGTTTTTCCTTGTCACATATAACAATGATCATTTTCATATGGAAACAAACTTAAAGGGGTTGTCCCAAGAAGAAAGTACATTTTAATTAATAGATCTTAAGATTCTGATTACATGACCAGAGAATTGGGTATTTCCTCGTGAGCAGGGACATACATAGAAATCATGGGGGCCCCATAGCAAAAGATTTAATTCCACCCCCCCCCAAAAAAAAACCCCTCAATATTTTGTGGGGCTACAGAAGAGCATATCTCACAATCTTGCAGACCTCACAAAGTACAGTGGCACCTTGGTTTACAAGAACAATCTGTTCTGGGATTGTACTTGTAAACCAAGTTACTCAACTAGCAAAGCAAAATTTCCCATATTAAATAATACAAGCTCAGACAATACATTCCACAACTTGTTCAATGTTGCATCCTGGTCCCCTATTGTGCCATTCTACACATGCACAAACACACACAAACGCACGCCCATACACATATTATGCTTATTATGCTCACCTTACCTTCCGTTCCACCACCGGCCTCCCGGTTCTTGTAGTTCGCCGGTACAGGATGTGTATTGGTTAACCATTGTGACTGATGCCGGAGCTTCCGCTGCCAGAGCGCTGCCTTTGAGAAGCGGCTGACAGCGGAAGTTCCTCCATCGTCGCAATGGTTACCCGCTACACAGCCTGTACCTGCAGACTACAAGAACCAGGAGGCCAGCGATGGAACAGAAGGTAAGGTGAGCATAATATGTGTGTGTGCGTGCGTATTGTGTTTGTGTGTGTTTGTGCGTGTTTGTGTGTGTTTGTGCGTGTTTGTGCGGACTGCAAGAGCGGGTCAGAGCGCGGTGGAAGTACGGAACCGGAAGTGTGTGCGGTGAGTATTTGTTCGTATAGCAAAGCTTTCTCGTAAACTGAGTTACAAATTTACAACAAGCTTTGCTCGTATAGCGAAATGCTCACACACCAAGTTACTCATAAACCGAGGTTCCACTGTAATTGTCTTCCTATTGAAGCCCCTAGTATGTCCTTTCATTGCACCATGAAGCATGATGCCAACAAAAGTCCCCCCCAAATACAGTATGATGCCCCACAATGAATTTCTCCACAGTACCCTCCACATGAATGGTATGATAACCCTACTGTACCTCCCACCCCCACCCCTCAACTACCCCAGCAAAGTATGGTGACACTAACAGTATAATGCCCCAACTGTGATCCACACACAGCCCTCCACACACTATAATGGGCCCCATATAGTCATCCATACAGAAAAATGGACCCTATAGAATAATAGGCCCACATAGCCCTCTATACAAAATAATGGCCCCACATAGTCCTCCATACAGAATAATGTGTCCCACATAATTCTCCATATAGTATATTGGGCCCCACATAGTCCTCAAAATAGAATAATGGGTCCTATATAGACCTTCATACAGAATAATTATACCCCACATAGTCCTACTTACAGACTAATGGATGCTGATTGTTGAAAGTTGAAAGTATGATGCCATGTGGGTGGTGATGGCACCATGGGCCAATTAATCACCCTATTAATTAATCACCCTATGAGCCTAAAGTATGTCCTAAGTAAAACAGTTAATTCTAATAAGTAGGGATGAGTGAACCTGAATTGAAAAGATTGTTGTCCGTACTGGACTTATTGTGTCCAGTGCTGAACCTTGAACACAAACGTTTTACTGTACGTCCAGTTCCTGTTCGGATTTGTCATCCGAACATAGCTTGGTGAAAGATTGTGTGACGCATTGGAGAATCCAGGTAGTTAAAGATAGGCCCCTGCATTACACCGTTCCCTCATTAGGTGACACAACTGACATGAAACCCTAGTCACCCCCCCTTAGGGAAAGATAGACACACCAGTGGGCGTGACCAGGCGGTTGGTGCATGCCCACCTAGGGGTTTAGACAGCCCAGGGCAGGAAAACAGTCAGTGAAAGTCTGAAGTTCAAGTTGAGAGGAGGTGGGCTGGAGCTAGGTGTAGCTCCAGCAGGAGAAGTGCAAATTGAACGGTACCATGGTAGGAAGGAGGCAGGGGTCATCTGTGATAGTTGTAGTCCCTGGGCAGCTCCATTGGTCCTGGTAAAGAAGAAGGATGGCACCATGAGAATGTGTGTGGATTACCGGAAGATTAATCAGATAACGCAGAAAGATGTGTACCCTCTTCCCCGTATTGAAGAATCTTTGGCCGCACTGAGAACTGCTAATTATTTCTCTACCCTTGACTAGAGTTGAACGCGGTTCGCGGTTCGAGGTTCTCCAGTTCTAGGCTCGAGTGATTTTGGGGCCTGTTCTAGATCGAACTAGAACTCGAGCTTTTCGCAAAAGCTCGATAGTTCTAGAAACGTTTCTATAATTTTTTTTTTTTCCTTGTCTTCCTTCCCTAAGCGCGCGCGTGTAGTGGGGCGGGCCAGCATGTCAGCCAATCCCAGACACACACACAGCTAAGTGGACTTTTAGCCAGAGAAGCAACGGCATGTGTGATAGGATGTCCATGTCACATGTCCCTGCATTATAAAACCGGACATTTTCCTCCAGGACGCCATTATCTCTTCTGCGTCTTTGGTGTCAGACATCACTGTCGCAGCTCCGTCCTCCTGAGTCCTATCGCCGATACAGCTGTATGCGCTCCATACACAGCGTTAAACAGCTTAGGGAGAGCACTTTCTATCAGGCAGGCTTCCATTCCTCTACCCAGAGCCCCACAATCCTGGCACTGTACCCTCCTGTCCTCTGCACACTCCAACTCATTATAACTAAGCCATTATGCTAGCAAACAGTCAGTGTACCTAGTGGCATCCTAAACGTGGCTATTGGACTTTGCTATAGTCCCACTAGTGCAAAGACATTTGCAGAGCACGTCTGCCTGCATTGCACACTCCAACTCTTTTTAACTAAGCCATTATACTAGCAAACAGTCAGTGTACCTAGTGGCATCCTAAACGTGGCTATTGTACTTTTGACTATTCACACTATTGTAAAGATATTTGCAGCACGTCTGCCTGCATTGCACACTCCAACTCTTTTTAACTAAGCCATTATACTAGCAAACAGTCAGTGTACCTAGTGGCATCCTAAACGTGGCTATTGTACTTTTGTCTATTCACACTATTGTAAAGATATTTGCAGCACGTCTGCCTGCATTGCACACTCCAACTTTTTTTAACTAAGCCATTATACTAGCAAACAGTCAGTGTACCTAGTGGCATCCTAAACGTGGCTATTGTACTTTTGTCTATTCACACTATTGTAAAGATATTTGCAGCACGTCTGCCTGCATTGCACACTCCAACTTTTTTTAACTAAGCCATTATACTAGCAAACAGTCAGTGTACCTAGTGGCATCCTAAACGTGGCTATTGTACTTTTGTCTATTCACACTATTGTAAAGATATTTGCAGCACGTCTGCCTGCATTGCACACTCCAACTTTTTTTAACTAAGCCATTATACTAGCAAACAGTCAGTGTACCTAGTGGCATCCTAAACGTGGCTATTGTACTTTTGTCTATTCACACTATTGTAAAGATATTTGCAGCACGTCTGCCTGCATTGCACACTCCAACTTTTTTTAACTAAGCCATTATACTAGCAAACAGTCAGTGTACCTAGTGGCATCCTAAACGTGGCTATTGTACTTTTGTCTATTCACACTATTGTAAAGATATTTGCAGCACGTCTGCCTGCATTGCACACTCCAACTTTTTTTAACTAAGCCATTATACTAGCAAACAGTCAGTGTACCTAGTGGCATCCTAAACGTGGCTATTGTACTTTTGTGTAGTCAAACTAGTGCAAAGATATTTGCAGCACGTCTGCCTGCATTGCACACTCCAACTTTTTTTAACTAAGCCATTATACTAGCAAACAGTCAGTGTACCTAGTGGCATCCTAAACGTGGCTATTGTACTTTTGTCTATTCACACTATTGTAAAGATATTTGCAGCACGTCTGCCTGCATTGCACACTCCAACTTTTTTTAACTAAGCCATTATACTAGCAAACAGTCAGTGTACCTAGTGGCATCCTAAACGTGGCTATTGTACTTTTGTCTATTCACACTATTGTAAAGATATTTGCAGCACGTTTGCCTGCATTGCACACTCCAACTTTTTTTAACTAAGCCATTATACTAGCAAACAGTCAGTGTACCTAGTGGCATCCTAAACGTGGCTATTGTACTTTTGTCTATTCACACTATTGTAAAGATATTTGCAGCACGTCTGCCTGCATTGCACACTCCAACTTTTTTTAACTAAGCCATTATACTAGCAAACAGTCAGTGTACCTAGTGGCATCCTAAACGTGGCTATTGTACTTTTGTGTAGTCAAACTAGTGCAAAGATATTTGCAGCAAGTCTGCCTGCATTGCACACTCCAACTTTTTTTAACTAAGCCATTATACTAGCCAACAGTCAGTGTACCTAGTGGCATCCTAAATGTGGCTATTGTTCTTTTGTCTATTCACACTATTGTAAAGATATTTGCAGCACGTTTGCCTGCATTGCACACTCCAACTTTTTTTAACTAAGCCATTATACTAGCAAACAGTCAGTGTACCTAGTGGCATCCTAAACGTGGCTATTGTACTTTTGTGTAGTCAAACTAGTGCAAAGATATTTGCAGCACGTCTGCCTGCATTGCACACTCCAACTTTTTTTAACTAAGCCATTATACTAGCAAACAGTCAGTGTACCTAGTGGCATCCTAAACGTGGCTATTGTACTTTTGTCTATTCACACTATTGTAAAGATATTTGCAGCACGTCTGCCTGCATTGCATACTCCAACTTTTTTTAACTAAGCCATTATACTAGCAAACAGTCAGTGTACCTAGTGGCATCCTAAACGTGGCTATTGTACTTTTGTCTATTCACACTATTGTAAAGATATTTGCAGCATGTCTGCCTGCATTGCACACTGAAACTCTTTTTAACTAAGCCATTATACTAGCAAACAGTCAGTGTACCTAGTGGCATCCTAAACGTGGCTATTGTACTTTTGTGTAGTCAAACTAGTGCAAAGATATTTGCAGCACGTCTGCCTGCATTGCACACTCCAACTTTTTTTAACTAAGCCATTATACTAGCAAACAGTCAGTGTACCTACTGGCATCCTAAACGTGGCTATTGTACTTTTGTGTAGTCAAACTAGTGCAAAGATATTTGCAGCACGTCTGCCTGCATTGCACATGTCAGGGCCAGGTGGACGGGCAGACCCAGGAGGTGGATCCACTGGGCCGAACTCCTAGATGGTGGTAAGGGGTCCGGTAGCTGGAGCACTATAGGCAGCAGAACAGTCCGTGCACACGAGTATAACGGAGAAGTCCCTGGGACCACAGAGTCACTGAGGGTAGTCCGGGTGACGCAGCTCAGGTTCGGAAGCCGAGAAGATGTCAGGCGGGGTCCGGAACCTTTGGAGCGAGATGACGGGTCACCGCAGGGATCCGGGATGGTACGGACTGTCAGGATGGCAGATGGACAGCGTTCGGGGTTCGGGATTCGGCAGGACCGGATGGCGAGGCAGGCACGGCTCTACAAGAGAGATAGGTGAGTATATCACAGAGACACCATGAGACCTGAATCCTAGCTTAAGAAACACGAAGATCAGGCCCCGCCCCCTTGGACATTAAACCCCTTTATACCCTGTACCTGTTTGCATCATTTCCTGTTAATGGACGCTGGCCCTTTAAGAAAGGGTCAATGACCGCGCGCCCTAATGCGCATGCGCGCGGCCCGAGTGCCAGAAGCCAGAGCAGGAAGCTGCGAGGAGGAAGCAGCAGGGCCGGGCTGGGGCTGAGAAGCCGACGGGCGCCGGGAGCGGGGACCAGGATGCCGGGGACGCGCCGGCAATGGATGCTGGAGAGCGGGGAGCGGCGGTGACCGGACCGAGGAACCGGGAAGCGAGGCAGGGGAGCCGGGGAGCATGATAGGTGAGCCGGAGGGCAGCGCAGGGGACCCAGGAAGCGTGACAGTACCCCCCCCCCACGCCCCCCTCCCCGCAACCGGGACAGGAAGGCACGGATCAGCGGAGTACCCACATTCTCCCAGGGCTCCCAGGACCTATCCTCAGGACCATACCCTGCCCAGTCCACCAGGAAGAACTGTCGACCCCGTACGGTCTTCATGGCCACGATATCCCTTACCGCATAGATGTCGTCATCGGCAATAGGAGGAGGAGACGAACTGGCAGCAGCGGAGAAGGGACCAAGGACAACCGGCTTGAGCAGGGAGACGTGGAATGAGTTGGGTATCCTCATCGTGGCCGGGAGCTGTAGCTTGTAGGAGACCTCATTGATCTTGTTGAGGACTTTAAACGGCCCGATGTAGCGAGGACCCAGCTTGTAGGATGGTATCTTCAAACGGACGTACTTGGAAGCAAGCCAGACTAGATCTCCAGGAGAGAAACACGGAGGGTCCAGACGTCTCTTGTCTGCGTGTCTCTTCATCCGCAGGGAAGCACGCCCAAGGGACGCCTTGACAGAGTCCCAAATGGTTGCAAAGTCACGGGCTACAGTATCAGCAGCAGGGACATCCGAAGAAGGGGATACAGGCAATGGGACGGAAGGCTGAAGTCCGTAAACGACATGGAAGGGAGGGCTGGAGGAGGACTCACTGATGTGGTGGTTATGGGAGAATTCAGCCCAAGGAAGAAGCGTGGACCAGTCGTCGTGATGGGCGTTGACATAGTGACGTAAAAAGGAGGTCAAGATTTGATTGACCCTCTCCACTTGGCCATTAGACTTAGGATGGTAGGCAGAAGAAAAGTCCAGAGTCACTCCCAGATGTTTGCAGAGAGCCCTCCAGAAGCGGGAGGTGAACTGAGTTCCTCTGTCGGATACGATGTATGATGGAAAGCCATGCAAGCGGAAGATGTGATGTATATAGGCGTCCGCGAGTTCCTGAGCAGAAGGCAGTCCAGCCATAGGGACGAAATGAGCCATTTTAGAGAACCGATCCACCACGACCCATATGACTGTGTGTCCGGAGGACAATGGCAAGTCCGTAATAAAGTCCATCGCTATTTGTTGCACGGAACTGAGGGTATCGGCAGAGGCAGAAGACGGCCATATGGCAGATGTTTGGGCGTCTTGTTCCTGGCACAAGAGGAGCAGGCAGAGACAAAAGCCGCGACGTCCGTGCGAAGGGATGGCCACCAGTAATGACGTACAATCGCACCCCATGTTCTCTTCTGACCCGCATGACCGGCTGTTTTCGAGGCATGACCCCAGTGTAACACTTTTTTCCTGTCAGTCTCAGAGACTTAGGTCTTTCCGGGCGGTATCTGGGCCAGGGTGACAGGGGCCACCGGAATGATTTTGCTAGGACAGATGATGGGTTGGGTAGTCTCCTCCTCCTGCTCTATGGGCATGAAAGACCTGGACAAGGCATCAGCGCGTACATTCTTGTCCGCGGGTCGGAAATGGAGCTGGAAATCAAACCTGGCAAAGAATAAGGACCACCTGGCTTGCCGTGGGTTCAGTCGCTGAGCAGACCGCAGGTATTCCAGGTTCTTGTGGTCCGTGTAAATAATCACGGGGTACACTGCTCCTTCCAGAAGGTAGCGCCATTCCTCCAGAGCCAGTTTGACTGCCAAAAGCTCTCGGTCACCGATGGTGTAGTTGCGTTCAGGCGCTGAGAAGCTCTTGGAGAAGAAACCGCAAGTCACCATCTTCCCGGAGGAGGACTTCTGCATGAGCATTGCTCCGGCTCCCGAGGAGGAGGCATCCACCTCCAAGGTGAACTGGCGGTTTAACTCCGGACAGTGGAGTACAGGAGAGGAGGCAAATGCCCGCTTCAGAGAGCCAAACGCGGCGTCGGTCGCAGGGGACCAGTCCTTTGGATTAGCCTCCTTCTTGGTCAAAGCGGAGAGAGGAGCAGTCAGAGCAGAGAAGTGAGGGATGAACTGGCGGTAGTAGTTGGCGAATCCCAGGAAGCGTTGGATTGCCTTCAGTCCAGAAGGAGGAGGCCAGTTGAGAATGGAGGAGACCTTCTTTGGATCCATCTGCAGTCCGGTATCAGAGATGATGTACCCCAGGAAGGGGAGAGAAGACTGCTCAAAGACACACTTCTCGTACTTGGCGTAGAGACGATTCTCTCTCAGTCTTTGTAGAACCAGCTGTACGTTCTCTCTGTGGGTCTGGAGGTCCGGAGAGAAGACAAGGATGTCATCCAGATACACTACCACACAGACGTAGAGAAGGTCCCGGAAAACGTCGTTCACCAGTTCTTGAAAGACGGCTGGGGCGTTACACAGGCCGAAGGGCATCACGCAGTATTCATAGTGCCCATCGCGAGTATTGAACGCGGTCTTCCATTCGTCCCCAGAGCGGATGCGTACCAGATTGTAAGCACCCCGAAGATCCAGCTTGGTGAACACACGAGCTCCTCTAAGCCGGTCAAACAATTCGGGGATGAGCGGCAGAGGGTACTTGTTTTTTACGGTGATTTGATTCAATCCCCGGTAGTCTATGCATGGGCGTAAGTCGCCCTCTTTCTTCTTGACGAAGAAGAGGCCTGCTCCAGCAGGAGAGGAGGATCTCCGAATGAATCCCCTTGCCAGGCTCTCTGTGATGTAAGTAGACATGGCCCTTGTTTCGGCTGGAGACAATGGATATATCCATCCTCGAGGTGGTGTTGTTCCTGGGAGCAGGTCGATGGCACAATCGTAAGGACGATGTGGCGGAAGTACCTCAGATTCCTTTTTATCAAAGACGTCTGCGAAGGACCAATAGGCCGAGGGCAGTCCTGGTAGGTTCTCTGGAACCGGAGGTCGTCGGATGGGTTGTATGGTCTTTAGACACTTCTCCTGGCACGAAGAGCCCCATCGGGTGATTTCGCCAGTGCCCCAGCTGACTGATGGTTCGTGTGTCCGCAACCAGGGAAGTCCCAGCAGGATTTGATGGGACATGTGTGGGAGGACGTAGAGAGCGATGTTCTCGGTGTGCAGGGCACCGATACGCAGTTCGACCGGCCTGGTGATCCAGGAGATGGTGTCAGAGAGGGGTCTCCCATCCACAGAGGCAATCACTAGGGGCTTTTCGAGTGGAGTAACAGGCACCTGGTACTTGTCCACCGTGGCCTGCTGGATGAAATTGCCTGCTGCCCCGGAATCGAGGTATGCCTCAGCCGTGAACCGTGTCTCTCCCGTTGTCACTTGCACAGTCCACGTAACCGGGTCTGAGAGAGTCCCAGTACCTAGGGTGGCCTCTCCTACCAACCCTAGGCTTGGAGTTTCCCGGCCTCTCTGGACAGGAGCATAGAAGATGTGTGCCCTCTCCGCAGTAAAAGCAGAGGCCCTTGGCGAGCCGCTCTGCTCGACGTTGTTCAGACTGCCGCACTCGGTCGATCTGCATGGGCTCGTGGACGGGGGCCCCAGCTGTCGATGACTGAAGTACGGAGGGCTTCTGCGGAGGAGAGGAATACTGTACCGGACGTCTCTCACGGGACACTTCCTTGGATCGCTCCTGAAAGCGAATGTCCACTCGAGTCGCTAGGGCAATCAGGGCATCCAGGGTGGTCGGTACGTCACGACCCGCCAGCTCATCTTTAATTCGCCCCGAGAGTCCTTCCCAGAAGGCGGCGGTTAGGGCCTCGTTTTTCCACCCGAGTTCCGAAGCCAAGGTGTGAAACCGGATTGCGTATTGACCCACCGTCAGAGTCCCCTGACGTAACCGGAGAAGAGACGAAGCAGACGCGGAGGCGCGTCCGGGCTCATCGAAGGTGCCACGGAATGCCTGCAGGAACTCCTGGATGTTCGTGGTCACAGGATCCCCCTTCTCCCACAAGGGGTTCATCCACGCCAGTGCCTCACCCTCTAGATGGGACATGATGAAGGCGACCTTGGCTTGGTCGGAGGCAAACAAATGCGGCAGCTGCGTGAAATGGAGGGAGCATTGGTTTAAGAATCCCCTGCAGGTCTTGGGGTCTCCGGCGTACCGGGGTGGTGAGGCCAAACGAAGTCTGGAAGTATCTGAAGAAGTCGCCACGGGAGCTGGAGCCGTGGATTGACTAGTGGAAGCCCGGGATGTTGAAGACGTAACTGCCGCTTGTAGCGTGTTCAGGCGGGCGTCCACAGAAGACATGAATTGCAGCATGCGGGTCTGAGTCTCACGCTGGCGTTGGAGTTCCTCCTGTACGGCTGCTAGTGCTGCAGCGGGATCCATGGCCTGATCTTACTGTCAGGGCCAGGTGGACGGGCAGAACCAGGAGGTGGATCCACTGGGCCGAACTCCTAGATGGTGGTAAGGGGTCCGGTAGCTGGAGCACTATAGGCAGCAGAACAGTCCGTGCACACGAGTATAACGGAGAAGTCCCTGGGATTACGGAGTCACTGATGGTAGTCCGGGTGACGCAGCTCAGGTTCGGAAGCCGAGAAGATGTCAGGCGGGGTCCGGAACCTTTGGAGCGAGATGACGGGTCACCGCAGGGATCCGGGATGGTACGGCCTGTCAGGATGGCAGATGGACAGCGTTCGGGGTTCGGAATTCGGCAGGACCAGATGGCGAGGCAGGCACGGGTCTACAAGAGAGATAGGTGAGTATATCACAGAGACACCAGGAGACCTGACTCCTAGCTTAAGAAACACGAAGATCAGGCCCCGCCCCCTTGGACATTAAACCCCTTTATACCCTGTACCTGTTTGCATCATTTCCTGTTAATGGACGCTGGCCCTTTAAGAAAGGGTCAATGACCGCGCGCGCGCCCTAATGCGCATGCGCGCGGCCCGAGTGCCAGAAGCCAGAGCAGGAAGCTGCGAGGAGGAAGCAGCAGGGCCGGGCTGGGGCTGAGAAGCCGACGGGCGCCGGGAGCGGGGACCAGGACGCCGGGGACGCGCCGGCAATGGATGCTGGAGAGTGGGGAGCGGCGGTGACCGGACCGAGGAACCGGGAAGCGAGGCAGGGGAGCCGGGGAGCGTGATAGGTGAGCCGGAGGGCAGCGCAGGGGACCCGGGAAGCGTGACAGCACACTCCAACTTTTTTTAACTAAGCCATTATACTAGCAAACAGTCAGTGTACCTAGTGGCATCCTAAACGTGGCTATTGTACTTTTGTCTATTCACACTATTGTAAAGATATTTGCAGCACGTCTGCCTGCATTGCACACTCCAACTCTTTTTAACTAAGCCATTATACTAGCAAACAGTCAGTGTACCTAGTGGCATCCTAAACGTGGCTATTGGACTTTTGTCTAGTCACACTATTGCAAAGATATTTGCAGCACCTCTGCCTGCATTGCACACTCAAACTCATTGTTACTAAGCCATTATACTAGCAAACACTCAGTGTACCTAGTGGCATACAAGAAGTGGCTGTTGTACTCCAATAGTGCCCCACTGGTGTAAATCTATGTGCAGCACCTCTGCATGACACCCTCCTGCTCTGTTTTTAATGAGCTATAATGATAGCAAAAAATACTGCCATTTAGTGGCATCATAGAACTGGCTGTTGTATTCCATTAGTGCCCCACTGGTGCCAAGCTATTTCTAGCACCTCTGCATGACACCCTCCTGCTCTGTTTTTAATAAGCTATAATGATAGCAAAAAATACTGCCATTTAGTGGCATCATATAACTGGCTGTTTTATTCCATTAGTGCCCCACTGGTGCCAAGCTATTTATAGCACCTCTACATGACACCGTCATGCACATTTTGCTACGCTAATGTTATAGCAAACTCAGGGAATTCATTGCTGCATTTGATAATTCGGAGGGATAGAAAGTCAGGCTTCCTTTAGCTTTTCCTTCTGTTCATAGACAGCATCTCCAAGAGCAATTTCCCCTCCACGTCTAAGTGTGGAGAGGCAGCTAGTGCGCATGCGTGTGCCGATTTACCCCAGCTGCAGCCTAATTACAGTGTTTCGCCTAGTGAGTATGCTCAGCCTGACTGTGCTATTCCTGACGCTAAGTCTTCATTTCGGGATACAGCGCATGCTCCCACACTAAGTGTGAAAAGCCTCTTTGCACAGGTGCTTGCATTCCGTGCCGGGTCTAAGTCCTGTTTTGTGCCTAGACACCATGCTAAAGCTGATAGTCTTTTTTCAGAGACTGTATTTCATGCTACTGAGCATGCTCAGGCACTTACTGCATCAGAGACTAGGTCCGGTAATGAACTCTTTGGCCCTGCCCCTGATGTGGGGGTCCCATATAGACCACAGGGCATCAGGTGTCCTCCCAAATGGCTTGCAGAGGCCCACCCCTATGACTTGTCACCGCATTATTGATGGTCAGACGATGACTGGTGAGGTGTTTGGGTCACGGCAGCCATGAGGTCATCATTGAAGTTGCGGTTCCAAATAGGACGCTAGTTATGCCACTCATGACGTGTCACTCTACTTTTGTCTCTAGGAGGTGCATTGTGGTTCACCCTGGTTTGGGGCGGACCCAGGTTATAAAAGGGGCTGGAGCCAACAAGGAGGTGCACAGTCTTCTATTATGCTCCGAAAGAGCACACCTCCATGTGTTGAACCCATTGCGGCTTTAGGCCAGAGGTAGGCAGGGATAGGGTGTCGATGCAGGCCACCACCACAGTTGGTAACGCAGAACGGTTAAGACCAGCTCCTGTCCTACCAGTCCTGCTTGTGCAGCCCAGTGGCATTAACAGGCCTGCTGCTGCTGATGCGCCTGCTGTCCACAGGTGTGCCCCTACGCACACGGTCAGCGTACTCAATGGCCCCTGTGTTGTTAACAGGGAGTTCCTGGGCTGGGTGGGCATGTGGACCCTGTGACGCTAACAGGGCTCCCAGTCTCCAGATCCGAATGGCGTCTAACTCGGTTCAGGCTACTATTAGTTTCATAGCCACACAGCTCTGTATCCTCCACCAAACCTTCCAGTTGCCAACCTCTCCTTTTCCAACTGGGAGCACGGTGCACACTGACTGCTGATGGGGATATATACCTTCCTCTTTCTTTTTTTATTAATTTTCGTTATATAGCGGTAACATAGTATATACCACTTTATCCAAATCTGCCAGTCCCACTGTAACAGATGGTGTTTCTTCAGCAAATGTTACTGTTGCTTAACCACCAAATCCACGGACCAAAACTTTTTTCCCCTTTCCAACACACCTGTTCCCCTTTCCACCAGCATCTGTCCTTTTTCAACTCATTTTGGTATATGACCAAAAGTGCAACTCTGCAGGGACACCGTACTCAACGCCATCTCAGCACAGCAGCCAGCCCTCGGTCCCTCAGATGTGGACAAGTAAAAGACCATTTCCTCCTATCCATGACAAAGCGTTGAGATTCACTCTGTGCAGCACTGGTGTTTAGTGGAAAAGCAGATCTAAGATTGCGTACCACATTCTGCAGATACTCCTGTATACGTGCGTCCATTTCTATGGCAGGAATTATTTCGCCAAATTTTGTCTTGTACCGGGGATCTAACAGTGTGGCAACCCAGTATTCTGGATTACTTTGAATTCGTACAATCCGAGGGTCATGTTGTAGGTAGTGCAGCAAGAAGGCGCTCATGTGTCTTGTGCATCCAGGAGGACCAAGTCCTTGGTGTGTTGGTGGCAGAGAGGTGAGAATCGTGCCTCCTTCCTCTGCCCTCTCCCCACAACCTCGCACAACCGAAATGTGAGCAAGCTCTCACTCATCTGCTGAGTCTTCCATGCCCATCGCCAGTTCGTCCTCCATTTCTTCATGGGCTCCTGCACCTTCCTCAACACTTTTTGCTGATACTATGCGCCCTTGTTAATCCCTCTCCCTCACCATGACTGCCGCATAGGTGCCGCTGACCATCTGGACCTCGTAGATCTTGTTATCCCTTCCGCATATGACTCCTCCTGTACTTCCTCCCCTTCCTCTTGTCCCAACACCTGACTCCGAATAATAATTACAGTGTGCTCCATCCTGTAGATGACCAGAATTGTCACGCTGAGAATGACATTGCCAGTGCTAAACATCTTCGTCGACATTTGTAAACTGTGTAGCAGGGTGCATAGGTCCTTGATCTGACACCACTCCAGCAGCGTGATCTGTACCACCTCTGGATCAAGTTATCCCAGGCTATATGTCATAACGTATTGCAGCAGGGTTCGGCGGTGCTGCCACAAACGCTGCAACATGTGCAGATTCAAATTCCTGCGTGTCGGCACATCGCATTTCAGGCGTTTAACCACCAGACCTAAAGACTTCTGTAGCGACGAAAGTTGTTGAGCTGCTGTGTGCGCACGATGGAAGTGAGCACATAGCGAGCGTGCCCGCTGCACAAGGCCATGTAGGCCGTGATGGTGTTTTAAAAATTGCTGGAGAATTAGGTTCAACACGTGAGCCATACAAGGCACGTGTGTCACATTGCCCTGACGATGGCCCGCAGCCAGTTTTGCATCATTGCCGCACACGGCTGTTAAGTCACCAACGGAGTACGCTCCGTCAATTTGTACTCCGGTCGCCAGGTGACAACGTGTTCCTTTCATGAATAGTGCTGATGATGGGAGAGGAGTCGATGCCAGCGGCGCAGGTGGACGCAGGTTATGCTCACCCACTGGGCTGCATTACCTTGACAGATGCAGAATCTCTGGCTGAATGTAGCTGGTGGGTATCTCACAGATGAAATACCATCATTCAGCTACAACTAATGGGAAGACACCCCACCCTTTTTTATGCCCATCCTGTCTGCAGACCACTGCCAGACATAGCTCTGCTTTTACCCCCAGTTCAGTTGTATGATTTTGTGTGCTTGTTACCTGACTACTTTTCCTGCTTGCTGTTTATGTACCTTGTTGGCCGATCCGCATTTCACCTCTGCTTGTTTTCTGATTAAGTCCTGGCCGTCCCATTCTGTTCCTGTTCCTCAATTAATGTTTTGACCCTGCCTGACTACTATTCTCTGGAACTGCAGCCTTCCACAGGTATTAATCACCTTGGGCCCTGTGCAATTCCTAATCCCTGTATAGGGGTTAAAGGGTTTCAGGGTTCTAGGGGTCCTGCTTGGTGAGTGGCTTCCCTCTAGCCTATCATTTACAGCCCATCTGAGTGTGTGGATCAAGCAAGGCGTTACACCAAGCTCTCTGCAGAAGGCCATGTGGGCCAGGATAGTGCTTTAAAAATTGCTGGACAACCAGGTTCAACACGTGAACCACAGAAGGCACGTGTGTCACATTGTCACAGCGAAGGGCCGCACCCATGTTTGCATCATTGTCGCACCCGGCCTTCCCTGGCTGCTGGTTGAGTGGAGACAACCATTGATGAAACTCGGTCTCCAGAGCTAACCGTCCACAACTTCTCAGCGGTGTGACTCACATTTCCCATACATTTCAAAGTAAAACTTTGACCGCCTGATGGCATTGAGCTCTGCTGCCAGCATAGTAAGGAGGTGTGTGGTAGTCCTTGTGCGCAGTTACAAGGAAGGGTGGCCTGACCACACAGGGTTTGCGCCAAGGTGGAGGACCCACACGAGGTTGAAGAGGCAGAAGCAGTGTATTAACTTCTACATACAGAAGAAGGATTGAAACAACTCGTGGGGACAGCAAGACTTGTACAGCAGACCCTTCTCCATATCTCCCCACAGTAACCCATTGCCCAGTCAGCGACATGTAACGCCCCTGTCCATGCTTACTGGGCCAATTATCTGTGGTGAAAAGCACCCTGTCACACAGAGTTTCTCAAGGAATCAGTGATGTTTAGTGCGACATGCTGGTGTAGCGCGTGCACGCCTTTGTTGGAGAAGGAGTGGCGCCTGGGCATCGGCTCTTGGGGCACTGCGCTGGGCATAAGGTCTCGAAAATCCTCGGTTAAAAAGGTTGGAAAGGCAGCATTTTGGTAGCCAACAGTTTCCAGATGCTGAAAGTCAACCTCTAAGCCATGTCATGCCCTTCTAAAAGCATGTAAAACACAGCGCGGGGACTCCAACCACAGTCTTCCTCGTTTCCACTAACTGGGCCACACACACCCCACTTGACTGGCATCGGTTGAGCCCCCTTTTGAAAAAGAAAAAGATGCTTTGCATGAAGCACTCTCAAAAATACGCGTGCCTTTCCCGTCCCCTGGCTGACCCAGGGGAAGAAAAGTCCTCTGAGAGCCATGACTTGTTCATCTTGGTTCTTTTAGAAACACAGCGAGGGGACTCCAACAACAGTCTCCCTCGTTGCCACTAATTGGGCCACACACACCCCACTTGACTGACATCAGTTGATGCCCCTTTTCAAAATGAAAAAGATGCTTTGCATGAAGCACTCTCAAAAATACGCGTGCCTTTCCCGTCCCCTGGCTGACCCAGGGGAAGAAAAGTCCTCTGAGAGCCATGATTTGTTAATTTTGGTTCTTTTATAAACACAGCGAGGGGACTCCAACCACAGTCTCCCTCGTTGCCACTAATTGGGCCACACACACCCCTCTTGACTGACATCAGTTGATGCCCCTTTTCAAAATGAAAAAGATGCTTTGCATGAAGCACTCTCAAAAATACGCGTGCCTTTCCCGTCCCCTGGCTGACCCAGGGGAAGAAAAGTCCTCTGAGAGCCATGACTTGTTCATCTTGGTTCTTTTAGAAACACAGCGAGGGGACTCCAACCACAGTCTCCCTCGTTGCCACTAATTGGGCCACACACACCCCTCTTGACTGACATCAGTTGATGCCCCTTTTCAAAATGAAAAAGATGCTTTGCATGAAGCACTCTCAAAAATACGCGTGCCTTTCGCCTCCCCTGGCTGACCCAGGGGAAGAAAAGTCCTCTGAGAGCCATGTCCACATTGTCAGTGGACAGACACGTGTGCTTATCTGCCAGCAGACCCCCAGCAGCACTGAAGACAGGTTCCGAGAGAACGCTGGCTGCAGGACACGACAAGATCCCCAAGGCGTACGTGGCGAGCTCAGGCAATTTATCCAGATTGGAAGCCTAAAATGAGCAGGGCTCAAGTTGCACAATAATGGAATCGATGTTTCCTTGCATATACTCATATATCTGTGTGTCCTCCTCTTTTTCCTTGTCCAGCTCTTTTGTTTTCGCATGAGTATATGTCCTTGTCACTTTCCCATGTGTTGTGAGTTGTTTGTCACCTTTTGGACACCTTTGAGGGTGTTTTCTAGGTGTTTTTCTGTGTTTGTGATTGCCTGCCATTGTTTCCTATGCAGTTCGAGTCCGGTTCGTCGAACGTTCGACGAGCCGAACTCGAACGGGACCTCCGTTCGGCGAACCGACCTCGAGCCGAACCGGGACCGGTTCGCTCAACTCTACCCTTGACCTCACTAGTGGCTACTGGCAGGTGTCGGTTGCGGAAGAAGACTGCAAGAAGACTGCGTTCACCACCCCGATGGGGCTCTGCGAGTTCAATAGTATGCCTTTTGGGTTGTGTAACGCCCCTGGAACCTTCCAGAGGCTCAGGGAGTGCTGCCTGGAACATCGCAACTTCGAGACGGTCCTGTTATACCTGGATGATGTTATCGTCTACTCCAAGACGTATGAAGCCCATTTGGAGCATCTTGCGGAAGTACAGTCATATGAAAAAGTTTGGGCACCCCTATTAATGTTAACCTTTTTTCTTTATAACAATTTGGGTTTTTGCAACAGCTATTTCAGTTTCATATATCTAATAACTGATGGACTGAGTAATATTTCTGGATTGAAATAAGATTTATTGTGCTAACAGAAAATGTGCAATCCGTATTTAAACAAAATTTGACCAATGCAAAAGTATGGGCACCCTTATCAATTTCTTGATTTGAACACGCCTAACTACTTTTTACTGACTTACTGAAGCACTAAATTGGTTTTGTAACCTCATTGAGCTTTGAACTTCATAGGCAGGTGTATCCAATCATGTGAAAAGGTATTTAAGGTGGCCACTTGCAAGTTGTTCTCCTATTTGAATCTCCTATGAAGAGTGGCATCATGGGCTCCTCAAAACAACTCTCAAGTGATCTGAAAACAAAGATTATTCAACATAGTTGTTCAGAGGAAGGATACAAAAAGTTGTCTCAAAGATTTAAACTGTCAGTTTCCACTGTGAGGAACATAGTAAGGAAATGGAAGAATAAGCCCAGAAGTGGCAGGCCAAGAAAAATATCAGAAAGGTAGAGAGAGAAGAATGGTGAGAACAGTCAAGGACGATCCACAGACCACCTCCAAGACCTGCAGCATCATCTTGCTGCAGATGGTGTCAATGTGCATCGGTCAACAATACAGCGCACGTTGCACAAGGAGAAGCTGTATGGGAGAGTGATGCGAAAGAAGCCGTTTCTGCAAGCATGCCACAAACAGAGTCGCCTGAGGTATGCAAAAGCACATTTGGACAAGCCAGTTACATTTTGGAAGAAGGTCCTGTGGACTGATAAAACAAAGATTGAGTTGTTTGGTCATACAAAAAGGCGTTATGCATGGAGGTAAAAAAACACGGCATTCCAAGAAAAGCACTTGCTACCCACAGTAAAATTTGGTGGAGGTTCCATCATGCTTTGGGGCTGTGTGGCCAATGCTGGCACCAAGAATCTTGTTAAAGTTGAAGGTCGCATGGATTCAACTCAGTATCAGCAGATTCTTGACAATAATGTGCAAGAATCAGTGACGAAGTTGAAGTCACGCAGGGGATGGATATTTCAGCAAGACAATGATGCAAAACACCGCTCCAAATCTACTCAGGCATTCATGCAGAGGAACAATTACAATGTTCTGGAATGGCCATCCCAGTCCCCAGACCTGAATATCATTGAACATCTGTGGGATGATTTGAAGCGTGCTGTCCATGCTCGGCGACCATCAAACTTAACTGAACTGGAATTGTTTTGTAAACAGGAATGGTCAAATATACCTTCATCCAGGATCCAGGAACTCACTAAAAGCTACAGGAAGCGACTAGAGGCTGTGATTTTTGCAAAGGGAAGATCTACAAAATATGAATGTCACTTTTATGTTGAGGTGCCCATATTTTTGCACCGGTCAAATTTTGTTTAAATGCGGATTGCACATTTTCTGTTAGTACAATAAACCTCATTTCAATCCAGAAATATTACTCAGTCCATCAGTTATTAGATATATGAAACTGAAATAGCTGTTGCAAAAACCCAAATTGTTATAAAGAAAAAAGGTTAACATAAACAAACTTTAACTTTAAGGTTAACAAACTTTTTCATATGACTGTATTTGAAGCCCTCTCCAAATACGGGATGAAATTGAAACCCTCTAAGTGCCATCTGTTGAAGCCTAGAGTGCAGTACCTTGGGCACGTGGTGAGTGCTAAAGGTGTGGTCCTGGATCCTGAGAATATCACTGCCATCCAGAGTTGGCCGCAGCCGACTACAGTAAAGCAAGTGCGGCAGTTCCTGGGCCTGGTAGGCTACTACCGACGTTTCATCAAGGGTTACACCAAAATGGCCGCCCCCATGCAAGACCTCCTCGTGGGACAGACCAAGAATGGCAGAACTCACGGTCCACCGTTTCCTGGGGTGAGAAGCAGAAAAAATCCTTCCAGCAACTGAAGTCGGCCTTAACTGGAGCAGAAATTCTGGCCTACCCCGACTACGGCCTCCCGTTCATCCTCTATACGGACACCAGCAATGTGGGCTTGGGCGTGGTCCTGTCCCTGGTACAAGATGACAAAGAAAAGGTAATTGCCTACGCGAGCAGGAAGCTCCGGCCGACGGAAAGAAACCCCGAGAGTTACAGCTCATTCAAGTTGGAGTTCTTAGCACTCGTCTGGGCGTTAACGGAGCGGTTTAAGCATCACCTAGCAGCGGCGAAGTTCACCGCCTATACGGATAACAACCCGCTGACGCACCTGGACACGGCGAAACTGGGGGCCCTGGAGCAGCGCTGGGTAGCCTGGCTAGCCAACTATGACTTAATCATTAAGTATCGGGCCGGCCGCAAGAACACCAATGCAGATGCCTTGTCCAGGATGCCGCACCTACCCGACGGAGGGGTGGATGATGACGGCTTGGAAGAAATTGAGCTGCCCGCATTCCATCAGCCAAGGGATGAAAAACCCTATGTCGGCCAGCAGCAGGTGAACGTTGACCCGTTACCCCACCAAGGGTGGCGAGAAGCTCAAGATCAGGAACCTGTGGTCCAGCTCGTCAAGAGGATGATTTCCCAAGATGCTTCCAGGTTAGAGCCCACTGCCCCCTCCGAAGCGCAGCGGTTATGGAAAGAGAGGGACCGCCTCTATTTGCAACAGGGCAAGCTGTACAGGGGATTGATTAACCCGAAGACACACGAGAAGGTCTGCCAGATTGTGGTGCCGCAAGCATGTGTACCCATGGTCCTGAAGGCTTATCACTATGGAGCCGGACATTTCGGCTGGAAGAAGTTAGAAATGCTGCTGAGGGAGCGCTTATACTGGAGCGGGATGAGAGAGTCCGTAGAGGCCTGGTGCAGAGAGTGTGGTCCCTGTACGCTGAGGAGACGGGACGAAACCAGTCAGAAGGCCCCACTACAGCCAATTGTCACTCGCCAGCCATTGGAGCTAGTAGCCTTGGACCATGTCAAGCTCATGCCTAGCCGGAGCGGATATACGTACACCTTGACCATTGTAGACCACTATTCCAGGTTCATGGTGGTGGTTCCCGTCAAAGACTTAACGGGCCGCACAGCCGCAAAGGCCTTCCAGGCATACTTCTGCTGGCCCCATGGTTACCCGAAACGGGTGATTACAGATCAGGGCCCAGCCTTTGAAGCAGAAGTTTTTCAAGAGTTCTGCAACCTGTACGGGTGCAAGAAGATTCGGACCTTCCCTGAAGAAGCTACAAACAACTCGTGTCGCGAAACGCGCGTAGGAGGGTATTTCTTGCTGGTGTGGGATGCTCTGGTGACCACCTTTATTATGTGTAAGTCTTGGGACTTGTATTTGTATTATGTGACTGACTCGTTTGGTGCCTCTTCTCTGCTTTGACTATGGGATATTGATTAGGCCTGTGTGATTACACATATATTATGCTGTGAATAGAGGCTCCTCACCTGTCAGCCACTCATGATTGCTCCTTTACTTAGTCCCCTTTCAGACTACTCCCCTTCCTCTACGGTGGTTTTTTGCCTCTTGCTCCCCATCAATATGTGGGCCTTCACCTTTTTTTCTTATTAGCACCACTTATATATTTGTAAAAAAATTGAATCTTTTAATATTTGTATTCAATAAAGAATTGATGTTTCATACATTCAGCCCTTGAATACTCCGTTTTTCTGTTTCTTCTGAGCCTTTATGGAGTGGCATATATATTGATACGAGATGTGCTTTAGTTCAATCTTTTTGTGTCTTAAGATTCGGACCACGGCCTACCACGCCCAGACTAACGGGATGTGCGAGAAAATAAATCTTCTAGTTCTCAATCTCCTCAAAACCCTGCCTCTGGAAGAAAGGAACTTGTGGCCCGAAAAGCTGCCCGACTTGGTGGACAATAATATCCCCTGTAGCTCCACCAAATGCACGCCGGCGTACCTGATGAGGGCCCGGCCCAGGAAGTTGCCGGTGGATCTTGAATTTGACGTACCTGAGACCATCTCCCCTACTGCCAACTGGGACATCAAACGGCAGAAGCAGTACAGGCAGATCCAGGAATATCTAGAAAGGAACCTGCGTCAGAGCAGGGAGAGGCAGGAGCAGCGCTTCAACAGACGAGCCCGGGCTGCCCCCTTTGGGCCCGGATATGTGGTCCTGAAAAGGAAGAGAAGGATGCACAAGCTAGATGACCAGTGGGAAATGACCCCTTATGTTATCCAGCCCACTGGATGGGAAGACCAAAAAACATCCCTTGTTAGTCGTGATCAGGGGAAGACTATGACCACTGTCTCCAGGGACAACCTGAAGAAGTGCCCAGAGCCCTTGAAGAGGGTGGAAGAGGCCCCCACTCCTGCACTAAGCATGGAAAAGAAGAAAGAGGTGATCCACACCGTGATGGGCGATTTCCTGGCTGACTGGCCTATGCAGAATGGAGCGGTGATTGTTCCCGTTATCATGTTCCCACAACCCGTGGAAAATGGAGAGCCAGAGAAGTCTATCAGCGATACACCACCACCAGCGCCCAGGGATGCACCTACACCACACCTCCGCAGGTCTCTGCCAGTAATACCTGACGTTGGGGAAAAGGAACCTGCGCCTCCCTCTTCCCTACCAGTTCCCTGTGAACCTAGAGAGCTTAGGAGGTCCACACGCCCTAATTTAGGTCGGCCACCGCTCAGGTACAGGGAGACAGCGATCTAGTGTATGATACCTGCTCGTTGTGTAAATATGTGTATGAATGAATGCCAATCAACCGAGACTGTAACTAGATTATTAAGAAAGTTAGGTAGCGGTTCTCAGGCTACCCCAAAGTTAAGTCCCCGTTGGGATTGTCAGTTGTTCCCGTGTGACTTTTAAAACCAGTTAAAAAGACAATGGCTCAGGACTTGTGAGCCAACCCATAAACTTTTGGGTCTTGTAAATAACCCCGGACCTCCCTTCTCATTGTGCAGCAATGTCCGGAGAGGCTGATTGGAGGAAGGGACTGCGGTGGAGTAGGCCGAGGCCCAGTCACCAGTGGGACCGGTGACTATCCTCCGGGTCATGGGTCCCCTGGACGTGGGGCCCCTGTAAAGGACTGCCGAGTAAGGAACTTTTTACCCGGCCCGTTTGGGCAACACCCGGACTTAACCTGGACTTGGGCAAGGGGTGCCAACCTGTGTTTTAGTGGTGGCATCAGGGTTAGGTTTGTTTGAGTGGTACAGGCAAGAAGGACCCGGTCCCATCCCGATTTTGACTGTGTAACGTTCAAGTGACATGCCTCCCGTAAGGGAAGAAAACAAATTTGCTTATTGTACAAATGTTATTATAATTGTAAAATGTTTTACCCGTTTTCTATCTTTTGTAGTTAAATAAACGGTGGTGGTTGGACAGCCTGCGGACGGTCTGTATTCAACCAAGGGGGAGTGTGACGACCTGGAGAATCCAGGTAGTCACAGATAGGCCCCTGCATTACACCGTTCCCTCATTAGGTGACACACAGCTGACCTGAAAACCTAGTCACCCCCCTTAGGGAAAGATAGACACACCAGTGGGCGTGACCAGGCGGTTGGTGCATGCCCACCTATGGGTTTAGACAACCCAGGGCGGGAAAACAGTCAGTGAAAGTCTGAAGTTCAAGTTGAGAGGAGGTGGGCTGGAGCTAGGTGTAGCTTCAGCAGGAGAAGCCCAAATTGAACGGTACCAGGGTAGGAGCCCTGGTGCCCTTGGCTAGGTGGCAGATGGTGGTCTCCATCAGCAGGAGATGGGAAGACGGCTCAATGGAACCGAGGTGGACCGGGACAGGATAGCGGCCCTCCGGTACCGACACGGGGAACCGACCCGGAAACCGTAGCACAAGGAGGGTACTCGGACACTGAAGCCGGAAACCAGAAAAGACTGGGCTGGTTAATTAACCGATTCAGGCCAGGAATAGAGGTCCTGTCCCACCCAAAGTCCCTCATAGAAGACAACAGCCCACCGATTAGGGATAAGAGGTCAACGCCAGGGCCCATAGATCCCACGGGCCAGGGTCTGCAGGCACGGCTCCCACATCCACCCGGGAGCGGACTCCTACGTTTCACACTAGGAAGTCATTTCTACTTAAAACAGTGCAGAGGACAGAGATAGAGACCACCAGCTGGGTGGGGGACCCTGAATGCAACCGGCCGCGGTGCTGGCCACCATCACCTTGGTTTACCAGAGACTTGTGTGTTTTACTAACAGTGGTACACCAGCACCACCTTGCGGTCGCTATCCCCCTGCACCTCAGCCACCGGGTCCCGGGGCCACCATCCCTGCCCACGGAGGGGTTAACAACTTGCTGCACAACACCTCCCCTGAGTGCCCCATAACTGCAGCGGTGGTGTCCCAACTCACCACGCACCGTGGGTGGTGTCACGAACTCAATACGGCCCAGCCCGTACATATACGTCCCCCCTTTTATTCGGTGTGTCCGCGAGACCCCCAGGTCTGAGGACCCTTGAGCCACCCCCCCCGAAGGTCCGGACTCGAGCAGCGCCGGCTGCTGGCACGGGGGCGGCACAGTTGCACAACAGCCAATTAGCAAGTTTTTAGGCTGTGGGCACCTCCAGAGCTTTAGAAGCCATACTAAGTATTGTCATGGCTGTGATTGGCCAGGTAAATCACTGTAAAAAAATGACGTGGTCCACAAATGGAAGTTAAATGGTAGTAACAGCAGGAAAGTTATAAATACTGTGTTTCCTGGAGAATCACACTGCAGTCAGACTCTTTTTTGGGCCTGCTAATTAAGGTTCATCAATATTCACTGCTTCCCCACCCACCCTCTGTGCCAGTATCTGTGATTGGTTGTAGACTACTAAACACTGTGTCCACATCTGTGATTGCAGTCAGTTTGATGTATGGTAGTGTAAAAAAATAAAATAAATAATTGATTAAAAAAATGATGTGGCCTCCCACCATATTACTTTACCATGGCTAGATATCAAAATAGAGGGGATCTTATGGGGGTTTTTTTCTTAATTATTTAAATAAATAATTTTTAAAAAAGGCATAGGGTCTGCCCATTTTTGATAACCAGCCATGGTAAACCAGACAGGTGGGGGTGGCTAATATTATCATGATGGGAGGAGCCATGAATATTGCCCCCCTAGTCTAAAAATACCAGCCTGCAGCTGTCCAGAATTGGCACATCACATTAGATGTGCCAATCCTCCTGGTGCTTTACCCAGCTCATCCCGATTCCCGATTGCCCTGGTGTGGTGGAAATTGGGGTAATATAAGAAGTTAATGACAGCTCTGATTTGTCATAAAATGACAGCTATCATTAAGCCCTAATTTAGTAATGGGAGGTGTTTATGAGACATCCCCGGTACTAATCCTGTAAGTGAAAAGAAATAAAACACAAACACTGAAAAAATTCTTTATTTGAAATAAAATACACACACCCTCTTTCAACCCTTTATTAACCCCAAAAACACAATTGCAGATCCAATGTAATCCATATGAAGATCCTCAGCTTTGCTACATTCAGAGGCTGCAGAGAGGGAAAACATATCCACTCTCTTCAGGCTCCGGGAATCACTGGCAGCCGATGGGGATCTGGCTGTGAGCAGGTGATGTCACTCAGTTCACTGGAGGTCAAATCTGGGATCCCACTGTGTGACCTCAGACGGACTGAATGCTGGACTGTCGGACTGCGGGACATGGTCGTGACCCGAAATCCGACAGTCCAGCAGTGATGTCACACTGTGGGCTCCTCCACTGCCCTCAGAGAAATTGAAGCTGCTGTTGGACTGTCTGATTGCTATGTCTCACAGTCCGACAATCCAAGAGTACTTACTGAGGGCAGCGGAGAAGTCCCCAGTGTGACCTCAGGTGATCAGACTGCCAAACTGTGTATCCCCTAACTGACTGATGCCTAGATAGTTTCCTAATAGTGTTGAGCGAGTATGCTTGTCACTACTCGGTACTCGCACGAGTATCACTGTACTCGGGCTACTCGGCGGGGACCGAGTAATCTCGCGATACTCGTGCTGTACTCGTGGTCTTCATCCCTGCATGTTGGCGCTCTTTTGAGAGCCAGCCCTCATGCAGGGATTGGCTGGCAGACCACTGCAATGCCACAGCCCTGTTAGTTGTGGAATTGCAGTGATTGGCCGGCCCGCACAGCGTGACCGAGCCTTTATACCGGCGGACGCGCTGTGCTCTGCACACAGCCATCCAGACAGTCAGTGCAGGGAGAGTGTTGCTGCTTCAGGGAAAGGTTTCCGGCCCTTTATAGTTATTTCCGTAGCAGGGCTGCAAACAGTGTGACCAGAAGTCCTTCTCAGGACTATTGTAGTTGTATACAGGCAGGCAGGGTATAGCCAGGTCGGAGTACAGGAGAAGAGTCCTTCTCAGGACTATTGTTGCTGTATACAGGCAGGGCAGGCAGGGTATAGCCAGGTCGGAATACAGGCTAGTGACCAGAAGAATCCTTCTCAGGACTATTGTTGCTGTATACAGGCAGGCAGGGTATATAGCCATTCCTAGTGGTGACCGTATACCAGCCTTCATCATATCTGGGGCTGGTGTACACAGTCTAAAACAGTCCTGATTAGAGATGAGCGAACCAGCCGTGGTTCGGCTCGAGTTCGGTTCGTCGAACGGAGGTCTCGTTCGAGTTCAGTTCGGCGAACGTTCGACGAACCGAACTCGAACCAATAGGATATAATGGGAGGCAATCACAAACACATAAAAACGCATTATAAATGTACACATACAGTTAATAAACATTGCCATAACACTTACCGGTCCACGCGATCCCTCCTGCACTCTGTCTCCTGCCGCTATTCCATCCGATGATCGCTGAATCCTCCCGGTAACCAGCACTGCCAGCAGTGATGCAGGACCTATCGTGACATCAAAATAGCCATGTGACCAGTCACGTGGCTATTATCTCATTGGCTACAGACTGGTCACATGACTATGACGCGTCATGTAGGACCTGTCATTGCACTCTCCGGTACACGGTGCACATTTGTGTATCGCCGTGTACTGGCGACAGGCTCTAGCACACGGTCGACTCCCCGTTCCGTTAGGGACCGGCTGACACAGCCGGTCATTAACGGAGTTCATTGTTGCCATAGCAACGCAGTTAGCGGTGACTTCACCGCTAACCGCGGCTCTGGGAATCACATGATCGGAGCCCTGTTGCTATGGTAACGCATCTGTCAGCGTTACCGCTGTTACCGCTAGCAGCACTGATCTCTCACGGAGTGAAGGCTGCACGGGAAGCAGCGTCTTCCCCCATGCAGCAGTGATGTAGCAGAGCTGCATTTGTTGAACGAGAAAGACAGAAGACCATGGATCGTGGAGGGCTGACAGGGGCTAATAAAGATGGAGTCCCGGTAACCAGCACTGCCAGCAGTGATGCAGGACCTATCGTGACGTCAAAATAGCCATGTGACCAGTCACGTGGCTATTATCTCATTGGCTACAGACTGGTCACATGACTATGACGCGTCATGTAGGACCTGTCATTGCACTCTCCGGTACACGGTGCACATTTGTGTATCGCCGTGTACCAGCGACATGCTCTAGCACACGGTCGACTCCCCATTCCGTTAGGGACCGGCTGACACAGCCGGTCATTAACAGAGATCATTGTTGCCATAGCAACGCAGTTAGCGGTGACGTCACCGCTAACCGCGGCTCTGGGAATCACATGATCGGAGCCCTGTTGCTATGGTAACGCATCTGTCAGCGTTACCGCTGTTACCGCTAGCAGCACTGATCTCTCATGGAGTGAAGGCTGCATGCTGCTTCCCGTGCAGCCTTCACGGAGTGAAGGCTGCACGGGAAGCACCGTCTTCCCCCATGCAGCAGTGATGTAGCAGAGCTGCATTTGTTGAACGAGAAAGACAGAAGACCATGGATCGTGGAGGGCTGACAGGGGGTAATAAAGATGGAGTCTCTAATGTGTCTGTGTATTTATTTCTATTAAACTATTTTTTCTCTGTGTGGTCTCTTTTTTTTAACCCTTTATTGGAGATTCTTAATGGCCGGGTCAGACGTGCCTGACATTAAGAATCTCTGGCTTAATACTGGCTAGAAAAACAAAGCCAGTATTAACTCATGATTACCCAACAAGCCACCCGGCTCCAGGGCTGTTGGAAGAGTTGGATACAGCGCCAGATGATGGCGCTTCTATGAGAGCGCCATTTTCTGGGGCGGCTGCGGACTGAAATTCTCAGCAGAGGCGCCCAGAAACCTCGGGCTAACCTGTGCTGAGGATTCCAATCCCCAGCTGCCTAGTTGTACCTGGCTGGACACAAAAATGGAGCGAAGCCCACGTCATTTGTTTTTTAATTATTTCATGAAATAATTAAAAAAAACGGGCTTCCCTATATTTTTGGTTCCCAGTCGGGTACAAATAGGCAACTGGGGGTTGGAGGCAGCCCGTGGCTGCCTGCTGTACCTGGCTAACATACAAAAATATGGCGAAGCCCACGTCATTTTTTTGGTGGGCAAAAAACTTCTGCATACAGTCCTGGATGGAGTATGCTGAGCCTTGTAGTTCTGCAGCTGCTGTCTGCTCTTCTCCATACAGACAGACAGTGGGGGTTAGCAGCCAGTAGCTGCTTGGATTACCCTTAGCTAGCAATACAAAAAATGCAGCGGGAGCCCATATATATTTTTTTTAATTATTTATTTAAATAACTAAAAACAAAATGGGCTTCCCTGTATTTTGATTGCTGGACATCACAGTGCTGTAAAAATAAATCTTTAAAAAAAATGACATAGCGCTCCGCGGTATTTTTGATTCTCAGCGCAGATAAAGCAGACAGCTATGGGTTGCCACCCCCATCTGCCTGCTGTTACCTTGGTTGGCAATCAAAATACAGGGAAGCCCATTAATTTTTTCTATTTAAAAAATAGTTAAAAAAAAAATGTCGTTTGGTCCCCCCATTTTTGATAGCCAGCTAGGGTAAAGCAGATGGCTGTAGCCTGAAAACCACAGCTGGCAGCTTTACCGTGGTTGGGGATCCAATGTGGAGGTCCCCCCAGGCTCTTTTTTTATAATTGTTTTATAAATATTAATAATTACAGAAAAAAAGTAGGGTCCCCCCCAAATTGGATCACCAGCCAAGGTAAAGCGGACAGCTGTGGTCTGGTATTCTCAGGGTGGGAAGGTCCATAGTTATTGGGCCTTCACAGCCTAAAAATAGCAGACCGCAGGCACCCCAGACGTGGCGCATCCACTAGATGCGCCAATCCTGGCGCTTCACCCCAGCTCATCCCGTGCCCTGGTGCAGTGGCAAACGAGGTAATAAATCGGGTTGATACTAGCTGTAAAGTAACCTGAGATCAAGCCCAGCAGTTTGTGATGTCATGGCGTCTATTAGATAACCAACATCATAAACTGTCAGTACTAACAAAACAAAAAATCGACAAAAGAAATTTATTTGAAAACACAGTCCCCAAAACATTTCCTCTTTCACCAATTTATTGTAAGAATAAAAATAAAGGGGTCCCACGACGACTCTGGACCGTCTAGAATATGGGGGGGAGACACTCAGGGAACGTATCCCCCATTTTCTAGGAGTGCGGACCCTTCATGTGAGGAGTGTGGGTGCAATGAATCTGCACTCACTCTCCCCGGGTCCACAGCAGCAGAGTCCATGTCGTAATGGTTGCTACCAAAGCTGCAATGCCCTACTCATGAGGTAAGGGCATGCCTAATCAGGAGAACTATTCTACATTTCCAAATATTGGTATTTGCTGATATTATTGCTATTCCACCTACTATATATTGGGGATAGGATCTTGGAGATGGAATACCCCTTTAAGTCCAGTTATCCAGCTGAATGAATACTTAACAACAGAGCTCGCTATTTAGATGTGTTTTCTTGTGGCGTATAACGGACTCTCATGTTTGGTAGTCGTTCAGCAGGGAAACTATAAAAGCAAATCCCTCCATTTGGAAATGTAGTATATAGCTCTCCTGATCAATTATGTTCCTTACCTCATGAGCAGGGCATTGCAGTAATAATAATAATTTATTCATTTATATAGCGTTATTAATTCCATAGCGCTGTATGTTTTTGGAGTGTGTGAAGAAACCGGAGTACCCGGAGGAAACCCACGCAAACACGGGGAGAACATACAAACTTCTTGCAGATGGTGCCCATGGTGAGAATTGAACCCAGGACCTCAGCGCTGCAAGACTGCAGTGCTAACCACTGAGCCACCGTGCCGCCCATTTAGCTTACAGATGCATAACCACCACTCACTGTGTCTGAACACAGGAAGCTGAGCTGACAGCCGCTCTGTGCATGCGGCAGCGTCTATTGTGAAGGAGAGGGCCGTGGGGGGATCAACGCTGCACAGGTACCGTGGGACACCGGGGAACACCGGTGGGGTTATAGGGGGTGACCTGGCAGGGCCTGGGGAAGAGTACATGGCACATGCGACAGAAATCAGAGGAGTAGGGTGAATGCGGCCGGCGCGCTGCTGTGCGCGCGGCCATCTTGGATTTCTGGGAGGGCATCAGGGGGGGCACTTTGGCGACACCGGGGGACCGGAGGGGACCGGGTAGGAGATTTATCATGTTTGTTCTTGCCAGATGGGAGATAAATAATTTTTTACCGGCGCTGTCATTTACTGTAACGTGATCATCGGTGTACGGTGTATACCTGTGATCACGTGAGCGGGGACCGGAAAAACCGTCCTGATTCATGATCTCCAGGGTCTCAGCTAGCCCTGAAACCCCGGAGATTTTCTGACGCTGGGGGGCGTTATTCACTTATTTCTGCCTGATGTTTATAAACGGCAGATCAGAATAAGGCTAAACTAACACGACCGATCCATTTTTGCGGTCTGCAAAAAACAGTCAGTTTTTTTCACGGGTGCATCCGTGTGGCATCCGTTTCCGTTCCGTAGACGGTCCGTATGTCATCTGTTTGTCATCCGTGTGCCTTCCGTTTTTTTTGTGTACTGCAAAAAAACTGAAGGAGGGTAAATGCATAAATTTACCCAGGATCCATAGCTTCATCCTACATGAGGCGGTCACATGTTCACTCCAGTGCCATTTTCTACTGCTTTTCACAGCGTAGAGCGCGCTGGTGATTTTCCTGTGCTTGTGCACTTCATATCAGTCTTTTCTGTCATTATAATGGCAGAAAGACACATAATGTCCCACTCTCCTGCATTTTGTAATTTTGCACCCTTTGGTGCCTTTCATGTGGCACTAAGGGGTGCTTAGCTTTGTATTTAGCCAAAAAAATGAAAAAATAAATGAGGTAGGGTTCCCCCTATTTTTTTATACAGCTAGGGTAAAGCAGACGGCTGCAGCCTGCAGACCACAGCTGGCAACCTCACCTTGGCTGGTAATCCAAAACTGAGGGCACCCCACGCTGTTTTTTTAAATTAAATAAATAATTAAAAAAAAAAAAACACGTAGGGGTCCTCCCAAAATTGGATCACCAGCCAAGGTAAAGCAGACAGCTGGGGTCTGATATTCTCAGACTAGGGAGGTCCATGGTTATTGGACTCTCCCCAGCCTAAAAATAGCAGGCCGCAGCCGCCCCAGAAGTGGCGCATCCATTAGATGTGCCAATCCTGGTGCTTCGCCCCAGCTCATCCCGCGCCCTGGTGCGGTGGCAAACGGGGTAATGTATGGGGTTAATACCAGATGTTTAATGTCACCTGGCATCAAGCCCTGGGGTTGGTGAGGTCAGGCGTCAATGAGATACCCGACACCACCATCAGCAACCCAGTCAGTAATAAAAAAAAAATAGATGACAAACACATTTTTATTTGAAAAAACACTCCTCAACACATTCCCTCTTTCACCAATTTATTAGAAAGAAAAACAAATCCAGGTCTGGTGTAATCCAAGGGGTTCCCACGACGATCCATACCATAGTCATTGTCCCAGTCAATGAAAAACAGAATGTTCCATATTGGCTGGGAGAGCAGTGCAGTGACCTGAGCTAACATCAATGGGTCAGCCCAGGTCACTGCAGGGGATGACAAGTGCTGCTGTCAGCGAGGTACATTACCTGCGCTGATCTCCTGCACTGCTGACAGCACCTGTCACTGAGTTCAATGACCGCCGCCTTCACAGCCAAGTATCGTGAGTGGCCCGTGACGTCACCGCTAGTCAGTCTCGGGTCGGAAGCGAGAGAAGGTGATGTGACAAGTGGCGGCCATGGAGGACAGTGACAGCGCTGAGATCGGGACTTCATCACCGCAGGTAAGCCGAGCGGGACCATGTGTGCAGAGTGCCAGGTGGGCGGAGCCTAGCGGGGCAACGTGTGCAGAGTGCCAGGTGGGCGGAGCAAAGCAGGACCATGTGTGCAGAGTGACAGGTGGGTGGAGTTAAGCGGGACTATGTGTGCAGAGTGCCAGGTGGGCGGAGCCTAGCGGGACCAGGTGTGCAGAGTGCCAGATGGGCGGAGCCTAGCGGGGTAATGTATGCAGAGTGACAGGTGGGCGGAGCCTAGCGGGACAATGTGTGCGGAGTGCCAGGTGGGCGGAGCATACCGGGGCCATGTGTGCAGAGTGACAGGTGGGCGGAGCCTAGTGGGGTAATGTTTGCAGAGGGTCAGGTGGGTGGAGCCTAGCGGGACCATGTGTGCAGAGTGCCAGGTGCGCGGAGCCTAGCGGGACCATGTGTGCAGAGTGACAGGTGCGCGGAGCCTAGTGTGGTAATGTGTGCAGAGTGACAGGTGGGCGGAGCCTAGCGGGACCATGTGTGCAGAGTGCCAGGTGGGTGGAGCCTAGCGGGACCATGTGTGCAGAGTGCCAGGTGGGCGGAGCCTAGCGGGGTAATGTATGCAGTGTGAGAGGTGGGCGGAGCCTAGCGGGACCATGTGTGCAGAGTGCCAGTTGGGCGGAGCTCAGCGGGACCATGTGTGCAGAGTGCCAGGTGGGTGGAGCCTAGCGGGGTAATGTATGCAGAGTGGCAGGTGGGCGGAGCCTAGCGGGACAATGTGTGCAGAGTGAAAGGTGGGCGGAGCATACCGGGACCATGTGTGGAGAGTGACAGGTGAGCGGAGCCTAGTGGGGTAATGTGTGCAGAGTGTCAGGTGGGTGGAGTCTAGTGGGACCATGTGTGCAGAGTGACAGGTGGGCGGAGCCTAGCAGGACAATGTGTGCAGAGTGCCAGGTGGGCGGAGCATACCGTGACCATGTGTGCAGAGTGACAGGTGGGCGGAGCCTAGTGGGGTAATGTGTACAGAGTGACAGGTGGGCGGAGCCTAGCGGGACCATGTGTGCAGAGTGCCAGTTGGGCGGAGCTCAGTGGGACCATGTGTGCAGAGTGTCAGGTGGGTGGAGCCTAGCGGGGTAATGTATGCAGAGTGGCAGGTGGGCGGAGCCTAGCGGGACAATGTGTGCAGAGTGCCAGGTGGGCGGAGCATACCGGGACCATGTGTGCAGAATGACAGGTGGGCGGAGCCTAGTGGGGTAATGTGTGCAGAGTGTCAGGTGGGTGGAGCCTAGCGGGACCATGTGTGCAGAGTAACAGGTGGGCGGAGCCTAGCGTGACAATGTGTTCAGAGTGCCAGGTGGGCGGAGCATACCGGGACCATGTGTGCAGAGTGCCAGGTGGGCGGAACCTATCGAAACCATGTGTGCAGAGTGCCAGGTGGGCGGAGCCTAGCGGGGTAATGTGTGCAGAGTGACAGGTGGGCGGAGCCTAGCGGGACCATATGTGCAGAGTGACAGGTGGGCGGGGCCTAGCGGGACCATGTGTGCAGAGTGCCAGGTGGGCGGAGCCTAGCGGGACCATGTGTGCAGAGTGCCAGGTGGGCGGAGCCATGTGTGCTGGTGGCGGAGTGTGAAGTGGGTGGAGCCTAGCGGGGTCATGTGGCGCTGAGGACGTCAGTGTCGTGGACTGCTTGGCTGGGGACAGGTGAGTGAGTGAGTGTGTGTGTGTGTGTGTGTGTGTGTGTGTACATGCCGCGTGCAGGAGGGGGCGGAGTGAACTGAGCGGGGAAGTGTGGGCTTCCTGCATGTAACTAAAGCTTTGCTTTGATACCCGATGTTTATCTTGATTACCAGCTTCTGGCAGGCTGCCAGCGATGGCTCCTGCCCACTGTAGCTGTAAAAAGCCCTGCTTTTTGCTGCTAGAACCGTTCTCGAACGTAACTAGAACTATCGAGCTTTAACAAAAAGCTCGAGTTCTAGTTCGCTCTAGAACACCCCCCAAAATCACTCGAACCGCGAACTGGAGAACCGCGAACCGCGCTCAACTCTAGTCCTGATACTGTCAGACTTCTCAGTAATTGTCGCTCCTAAAAACCTGTTAGGTTCTTAGTGCGTCCGTGCTTGCATTTACAAACCGCACGTGTGTGGCAGTCGGTGGCAGCGTACAGGTGCACTTAATTGCGTTTTGCACAAACTAATATATAACGCACAAGTCTAGTGAATAATACACGTCAGCAGTGTCTGATAGTGTCAAACTTCACAGTAAATGTCGTTCCTAAAAACCTGTTAGGTTCTTATTGCGTCCGTGCTTGCATTTAAAAACCGCACGTGTTTGGCAGTCGGTGGCAGCGTACAGGTGCACTTGTGTGCGTTTTGCATAGACTAGTATATAACGCACAAGTCTAGTATATAATACACATCAGCAGTGTCTGATAGTGTGAAAATTCTCAGTAATTGTCGCTCCTAAAAACCTGTTAGGTTCTTATTGCGTCCGTGCTTGCATTTAAAAACCGCACGTGTGTGGCTGTCGGTGGCAGCGTACAGGTGCACTTAATTGCGTTTTGCACAAACTATTATATAACGCACAAGTCTACTGAATAATACACGTCAGCACAGCATTGCAATATGCGCAAGGGCGTTGGCAACAAACAAGGAAGTGGACGTGATGGTGGTGCAGGCAGAGGCAGAGGTCGTGTGCAAGCTCTAATTTCGCCACAACAAAGGGCCACATCTAGTCGCGCACGTCCTGTCCAAAATTCTTGGGGACCGCAGCAGTACACCGCTCTTGAACCAAGACCAGTGTCAACAGGTTGTTAGTTGGATAGCGGATAATGCTTCCAGTCAGATTGGCACCACCACAAACACTCTGTCTTCCACACGGTCAAGTGTCAGTAGCCGTGATACTGCACCGCACATTTCAGACCCTGATCCTCCTTCCTACCACCAGGCCGAGTACACGTCCACGGACATTTCTGATCCCACTCTTGGACACTCGGAATAGCTGTTCACGTTTCCATTCGCACATTCTGGCCTCTCGCAAGCTCCTGTTGAAGTGGGTCATGAGGAGATCGTATGTACAGATGCCCAAATATTTGAGCAGCCACGTTCTCACGAAGTTTGCAACGTGTCTCAACAAGGGGTGGACGATGATGAGACACAATTGTCAGGAAGTCAGGGGGAGGAGCAGGGTGCGGAAGAGGAAGACTACGTCGTGGATGATCCATTAACTGACCCAACCTGGCTGGAGGATATGCAGAGCGAGGACAGCAGTGCACAGGGGGAAGGAGGCGTAGCATCTCAACAGGCAGTAAGAAGCAGGGTGGTGGCCCCAGGCAGAAGTCAGGCAACCGTTCCCCGGAACAACAACACGACACAAGGTGCCTGTACAAATGTTAGGTCTTCCCGAGTCTGGCAGTTTTTTAAGTTGGCTCCAGATGATTCTAAAAGGGCCATTTGCAACACCTGCCATGCCAGCATCAGCAGGGGTACCAAAACTAGCAGCCTGACCACCACCAGCATGATCAGGCACATGTCAGCCAAGCACGCGACTTTGTGGGATGTACAACAGAGTCGAGGAGCAGTGATTGCTGATGTCACTGCTACGTCTTCACTTGTTGTGCATGCGAGCCAATCCCCTGTCCATAATGCCCGCGAACAAGCCTCCTCTGGCCCTGCACCTGCAGTTGCCCATGCAGAAATAACACCATCATCAAGCACGTCCTTGTCCCAGCGCAGCGTTCAGTTATCCATTCAGCAAACCTTTGAACGCAGGTGCAAATACACTGCCAACGCCCCACATGCCAAACTTCTAAATGCTAACATTTCGCGACTGCTTGCGCTGGAAATGTTGCCTTTTAGGCTGGTGGAGACAGAAGCATTCCGCGACCTGATGGCGGCAGCTGTCCCACGTTACTCGGTCCCCAGCTGCCACTATTTCTCCCGGTGTGCCATCCCCGCATTGCATAACCACGTGTCACAAAACATCACACGTGCCCTGTACAATGCTGTTTCACCCAAAGTCCACCTAACCACAGACACGTGGACAAGTGCTTGTGGGCAAGGCCGCTACATCTCGTTGACGGCACACTGGGTTAATATTGTGGAAACTGGGACCCAGTCTGAGCGAGGGACGGAACACGTCCTTCCCACACCAAGGTTTGCAGGCCCTACCCCAGTCAGGGTTTCACCCACACTCTACAACTCCGGAATGTCATGCTCTTCAGCCTCCTCCTCCTCCTGCGCATCCTCATCCACTTTACACCAGTCCCAAGCTGGAAGCACTGCAGCACTGCCTCGGCGAAGCGGCAACAGGCTGTGCTGAAGCTAATCTGCATAGGTGACAAACCCCACAATGCAGAAGAGGTGTGGACAGCTCTGAAACAGCAGGCAGATCACTGGCTCACACCTCTGAACCTAAAGCCAGGAAAGGTCGTGTGTGACAATGGCCGGAACCTGGTGGCGGCTTTGAGGCGAGGCCAGCTGACACATGTTCCATGCGTGGCCCATGTGCTCAACCTCGTGGTTCAGCGGTTTCTAAAGTCATACCCAGAGCTATCTGATCTGCTGGTAAAAGTTCGCCACCTGTCTGCACATTTACGAAAGTCACCTACTGCTTCAGCCGGCCTTGCCGGCTTTCAGCGTCATTTGCATCTTCCGGCTCACAGACTGGTGTGTGATGTCCCCACGCGTTGGAATTCAACTCTGCACATGTTGGTCAGGATATGTGAGCAGAAGAGGGCAGTGGTTGAGTACCTGCATCACCTAAGCCATCGGGAAATGGGTCAAACTCCACACATAACACCTGAGGAGTGGAGATGGATGTCCGACCTATGTACCATCCTCCAAAACTTTGAGGACTCCACCAAGATGGTGAGCGGCGATGACGCCATTATTAGCGTCACCATATCGCTTCTCTGCCTTCTAAAACGGTCTCTGCTCAAAAACAAACATGATGCATTGCAGGCGGAGCGCGATGAGTTGGAGCAAGAAACAGTAGTGGGTGTGGGTGATAACACACAGCCCAGCCTCGTCTCATCACAACGTGCAGTGGAGGACTATGATGAGGAGGAGGATGAAGACATGGAGCAACTCTCTGGCCAAATTGAGGATATGACATGCACACCAGTCATATCCTTGGTTCAGCGTGGCTGGCCAGGGGACAGGGTAGATGAGGAGGAGGAGGAGGACAGCATGTTCAGTCATCGTGTTGGTCAGGATACTGAAGTGATGGCTGTTAAGAGTCTGGCACACATGGCTGACTTTATGGTAAGCTGCCTGTCTCGTGACCCTCGCGTTAAGAACATCTTGGCCGACAATCATTACTGGTTGGTAACACTGTTAGACCCACGCTACAAGGAGAACTTTATGTCTCTTATTCCCGAGGCGGAGAGGTCAGCCAAAATGTAGCAGTTCCGGAAGGCCATAGTCACGGAAGTAGGCAAAGCATTCCCCTCACAAAACGCTAGCGTCATAGGTCAGGAATCAGTGGACAACCAAGGCGTACAGCCGAGAGGAGCACAAGTCCAATCCGCCAGAGGTAGGGGAACAGTCTTTAAGATGTGGGAGAGTTTTCTCAGCCCCTCACGTACCACAGCCCCTGAGGTGCGGGGTAGTGCCACAAGAAATCCTAAGTTTGCCCAGATGCTCAAGGAGTACCTTGCAGATCGAACAACTGTACTCCGACATTCCTCTGTGCCTTACAATTATTGGGTATCCAAGCTGGACACGTGGCATGAATTGGCTCTCTACGCCTTGGAAGTCCTGGCCTGCCCTGCTGCTAGCGTTTTGTCAGAGCGTGTTTTTAGTGCCTCAGGTGGAATCATTACAGATAAACACACCCGCCTGTCAACTGAAAATGCTGACAGGCTGACTCTGATCAAGATGAACAAGGGTTGGATTGGGCCAGACTTCACCACACCACCAGAAAATGAGAGCGGAATTTAAATTTTGTAACGGGAATTTGCCATGTACCTCCACTCACCCATGGGTACACACTTCTGGACTTTGGATAATCGCTGGACTGCTCCTCCTTCTCCTCATGCGCCACCATGATGACCGTTACAATACTTAGGCCGTTGTTTCAGGTATACCCCCAGTGGTAAATTTTTTTGCCCATTCTTTCAGAATGGACATTACAACGACAGGAGACCCGCTCCTTTGCAATGGGAACAATGTTTTGAGGCCCTCATGCACGTCTCTATCCAGGGACAATGTGGAGCTTCCCAATTTTTGGTACCCTGCCAAAGGGCTATACTACAATAGACCCACTTCCTTACAATGGGCACTTCAGGTTTACAGGCCCTCATGCACGTCTCTATCCAGGGACAATGTGGAGCTTCCCAATTTTTGGCTGCCCTGCCAAAGGGCTATACTACAATAGACCCACTTCCTTACAATGGGCACTTCAGGTTTACAGGCCCTCATGCACGTCTCTATCCAGGGACAATGTGGAGCTTCCCAATTTTTGGCTGCCCTGCCAAAGGGCTATACTACAATAGACCCACTTCCTTACAATGGGCACTTCAGGTTTACAGGCCCTCATGCACGTCTCTATCCAGGGACAATGTGGAGCTTCCCAATTTTTGGCTGCCCTGCCAAAGGGCTATACTACAATAGACCCACTTCCTTACAATGGGCACTTCAGGTTTACAGGCCCTCATGCACGTCTCTATCCAGGGACAATGTGGAGCTTCCCAATTTTTGGCTGCCCTGCCAAAGGGCTATACTACAATAGACCCACTTCCTTACAATGGGCACTTCAGGTTTACAGGCCCTCATGCACGTCTCTATCCAGGGACAATGTGGAGCTTCCCAATTTTTGGCTGCCCTGCCAAAGGGCTATACTACAATAGACCCACTTCCTTACAATGGGCACTTCAGGTTTACAGGCCCTCATGCACGTCTCTATCCAGGGACAATGTGGAGCTTCCCAATTTTTGGCTGCCCTGCCAAAGGGCTATACTACAATAGACCCACTTCCTTACAATGGGCACTTCAGGTTTACAGGCCCTCATGCACGTCTCTATCCAGGGACAATGTGGAGCTTCCCAATTTTTGGCTGCCCTGCCAAAGGGCTATACTACAATAGACCCACTTCCTTACAATGGGCACTTCAGGTTTACAGGCCCTCATGCACGTCTCTCTCCAGGGACAATGTGGAGCTTCCCAATTTTTGGCTGCCCTGCCAAAGGGCTATACTACAATAGACCCACTTCCTTACAATGGGCACTTCAGGTTTACAAGCCATCATGCACATCTGTATGCAGGGGCATTGGTGAACCTCACAATTTTGGACTGCCCTGGCAAATGAAAATACTACAAAGACTCACTTCCTCAAAATGGGCACATTAGACTCAAGAGGCCTTCATGTATGTCTCTTCTCAGGGACATCGGAGTGCCACACAATGTTTTCACATAAAATCTTTCATGTAATCTCAAAAAGTAACATACACCAGCTCTATCTCACTTTTGGGTATGTGCCCTTTACATTTCCGCCATGAAAATTCATTTTGGTGTCATTTCGGAAGGTTTTCTGGCGAGTCCGTAAAAATGGCATAAAACTCAGATAAAATTGTTCAAAGCTGTGACTTTTGAGTGATAAATGCTTCAAGGGGCCTTCCCCATGCTGTTGCCATGTCATTTGAGCACTCTTCTGAGACTTTTGTGACATTTTTAGGGTTTCTACATGCTGCCGGGGGTCATTTCAGAAAAATACTCGGGTCTCCCATAGGATAACATTGGGCTCGGTGCTCGGGCCGAGTACACGAGTATCTTGGGATGCTCGGCCCGAGCCTCGAGCACCTGAGCTTTTTGGTACTCACTCATCACTATTTCCTAACTATCAATCCTTGTCTACCACCTGCACTGAACCTCTGCCAATTAACTGTTTTGAGAAGAATTGCTGTGCACCCTGACCATTTTCCTCATATTCATTTACCATGTTCCCTGACTTTCTGCCTCTATACTACTGTATATACTTTCTTGGTACTGTGGATTGGTGTTATCCAGGATTGGCAAAATTATCTCTGTAATATGGGGCAGTTGAAAAATTTTTTTTGATTATACACAGAGAGTGCGGACATACGCCCAAAAAAATCTTATGGTCCATAGATCAGGACAATGAATAAACATTCAACTGTGATTTTTTTCGATCTTCTTACAACCAAATGCTGATTGTGTCAATGTATAATTCCCAAGCAATTAATCATTCTTTTCTGCCCACCTTTCAATCTTTGACTAGTATACTAGCACAAGCAAAAAAGACAATAAAACAGATTATCTTGTCTCTATGAGAAAACATGTTTATGTGATTACTGTCAGGATTACAGACGAACGTCTTCCATCTCGCCCTCTGCTTCATCATCCCACACCATATCCATTTCAGGATCTCACAGATTCCTTGTCTTTTTTGCCAGGAAATTTTTCCAGTCACTATTGAAAAAAAAAAGAAAGAAAAAGTATAGACTCAGTAGGAGATCAATGCTAACAGTAGTTTCATAAACACAACCAGAATTTCATTTAAAAAAAAACAAAATTAGTAGAGGAAAAAACTCCAAGAGCATAAAATAGATCTAAACCTGTGAAAATGGTCAAAGAGAAATATAATACACGAAAAAGTTACATATTCTAAAGCTGGGTTCATACAAGTATATACAAAATCATTTGTTTTATCTGTAGATAAACTTAAGGCTGCTTTACATGCTTCAAATTCTCGTGCGATCGCATGTGCGATCGCACCCGCCCCCATCGTTTGTGCGGCACAGGCAATTTCTTGCCCGTGTTGCACAAAGTCGTAAACCCCCGTCACACGTACTTACCTTCCAGGCGACCTCGCTGTGGCCGGCGAATATTCACTTCCTAAAGGGGGAGGGACGTTCGTCGTCACTGCGACGTCACACAGCGGTCGGCCAATAGAAGCGGAGGGGCGGAGATGAGCGGGAAGTAAACATCCCGCCCACCTACTTCCTTCCGCATTGCCGGCGGGATGCAGGTAAGCTGCAGTTCAACGTTCCTGGGGTGTCACACGGAGCGATGTGTGCTGCCTCGGGAACAATGAACAACCGGACGTTCGATTTTTAGAAAATGAGCAATGTGTCAATGAGCTACGATAAGGTAAGTATTTTTGCTCATTCACAGTCACTCGTAGCTGTCACATGCTACGATATTTCATACGATGCCGGATGTGCATCACTTACGACGTGACCCCGATCGTAAGATATATCGTAGCGTGTAACGTGCCCTTTAGGGTGCGTGCCCATGATCAGCATTTGCAGCGGTTTGGATGCAGCCTACCTCAGCTGCGTCCAAACCGCCATGTGTACAGTACAAACATAGTGGACGGGATTTCTAGAAATCCATTGTCCACTGTGCTTCTTTTTTCCGCAGCAAACACTGACCTGTCTTTCTAGACCGCAGCATGTCAATTGTTTGCTGCGGAATTGCCTGCATCCCCCGTAGGAAGAACACAAGCAGGAGACCGCAGCGCACTGAACCCTGATCATGGGTACTGACAGTTACGGTCTCCTGCGTCCTCCTGCGGAGGAGACGCGCGCCCCCCCTGTCAGGACTCACTGCGTTATGAACACAGTGAGTCCTGATCGTGGGCACATAGCCTTACTATTTTTCATCCATATTGTCATCCATATGACATGTGTCCATTTTTTACATCCATATGTAATCAATGTGTTCTTTTTGTCCATCCATATAGCATTTATTTTTTTACTTGAACAATTTAATGTAATATATAAAGCTGAGTGTATGTATGTACAATGTGTGTGTGTGTGTGTGTGTGTGTGTGTGTGTGTGTGTGTGCATGTCCACTAAAGGAATCCGCACCGTCGCATTTACAATCACAAAATTTTGCACAGATGCCTCATGTGACTCAGGGAACGTCATAGACTATGTTTTGATGGGAAAATTTAACCCTGTGCTTTACAGTTACTCTACAAAAAACCTACCTCCACTAAAGTGAATGGAGCTGGGAGCTACAGGTTATTAATAGGAGCTGTGATTGGTTGCTATAGGAACAAAGGAAATTGTTAGTATAAGAAGCTTATATGTGAGGTAATATGATTTCGGTAGAGAGGCAGACTGAGAGTCAGACAGACAGGCACAGACAGAGAAAGAGGCACACAGGGAAAGAGACAGAGACAAACAGACAGAGACCGATAGGGAAAAAAAGACAGACAGAGAAAGAGACAGACAGAAAGACACACAGGGAAAGAGACAGACAGATGTAGACAGGGAAAGAGACAGAGACAAACAGGGAAAAAAGGCAGACAGACAGGGAAAAGCATACAGGGAAAGATGCAGACAGAGAAAGAGGCAGACAGGGAAAGAGGCAGATAGGGAAAGAGGCAGACAGAGAGACAGGGAAAGAGACAGACAGAGAAACAGGGAAAGAGACAGACAGGGAAATAGACAGACAGGGAAAGAGACAGATATGGAAAGAGACAGACAGGGAAAGAGACAGAGAGAGACAAACAGACAGAGAGATAGAGAAATAAACAGACAGGCAGGGAAAGAGACAGAGAGACAGACAAAGAAAGACAGACAGAGAGAGACAGATAGAGAGAGAACAACAGAAACAGAGAGACACAGACAGAGAGATACAGAGACAGACAGGGAAAGACACAGACAGACAGAAGCAGACAGGCCAAGAGACAGAGACATAGAGACAGACAGACAGAGAGAGATACAGAGACAGACAGACAGAGAGAGATACAGAGACAGACAAAGAGATACAGAGACAGACAAAGAGATACAGAGACAGACAGGGAAAGAGACAGACAGACAGGACAGACAGAGAGACAGGAAGAGAGACGGAGAAACAGTTAGGTGGGCTTTGCAGGTGCGATATCGGTGGGGTCAAATTGAAAGTGACGCACATCCGGCGTCGCAGTCGATATTGTAGTGTGTAAATCCTTTTTGATACGATTAACGAGCGCAAAAGCGTCGTTATCGTATCATCGGTGTAGGGTCCGGCATTTCCATTATTTGGCAGCAGCGACAGGTACGATGTTGTTCCTCGTTCCTGCGGCAGCACACATCGCTCTGTGAGAAGCCGCAGGAGCGAGGAACATCTCCTACATGCGTCACCGCGTCTCACACTGTCTCTGCGGAAGGAAGGAGGGGGGCGGGATGTTTACGTCCCGCTCATCTCCGCCCCTCCACTTCTATTGGCCGCCTGCCGTGTGATGTCGCAATGACGCCGCACGACCCGCCCCCTTAATAAGGAGGCGGTTCGCCTGCCAGAGCAAAGTCGCAGGGCAGGTAAGTGCATGTGAAGCTGCCGTAGCGATAATGTTTGCTACGGCAGCTTTCACAAGATATTGCAGCTGCGACGGGGGCGGGGACTATCGTGCTCGGCATCGCAAGCATCGGCTTGCGATTCCATAGTGTGCAAAATGCCCCTTACTATCCCGGGCAATGCTGAGTACTACAGCTAGTAAATAATAAAAGACAAATACAGTTTCTTATCTTTAGAATTGTAATGTATGCATGAAAAGCATATTAAACACAGAGGGTAACCCACATGTGCTCTGTTTTTTTACTCACCCATTTATATTTCCAGAATACAGATCGTAGAGCTTTCTTTGCGCTTTATGACATGTATATTGATTGTAACCAATGGAGAAGAGGAAATCTTTTGAAATTCGAATTCACCAACTTCTCAGAATTTTTCATAAACATTCCATACATAGGGAATCAATTTAATGCAATTCACAAATACTGCAAAGTCTCCAATTTCCCTGAAATAAATGTGTATTATCCTCTGAGGTCTCCTCAGACTGTATGTAACCCCGTTAACACAGCCTTTGTAATGTTAAAGTGACCTTAATATATGGCTATGGGTAAACAGAGGGTTATTATTCTCATCTGCTGTGCGATCACACACTTTTTTCATTTTTTTTCCCAGTGTTTTATGGCTTTCTCTGACATTGTCTATAGGCTAAGCTGTGATGTTCTCTTAATATCCCGATGTCATGCGATGTTCATCTCTGCACATACCTGCTGGCACTGTGGCATCAGACTCTGTTCACACTACAGGGTCTGACAAGCAACCTAAGGATCCTGGATTGTTCAGCCATAAGCCAGCTTTACACCTTACAATTAGGTGTGCGATCTCGTATGTGATGTGAAACGGCCAGGTCGCATATGCGATTTAATGAGATCGTACGTAGGTCGGTCATTTGCTGTCACACGTGCGTTAGTAGTCTATGTTAAATTGATCAATTTTGTGTGCGATCCTTTAGATCATGTGTTCTGTGACGTATGCATCGGGCACCCTTTTTTTTATTTATTTATTAACTTGCCAAGCGTGTGTAATGTGTAGGGATGCGTTTTTACTATGTCATCTGCCATTCAGCTCTGCTACATGGCCGCTAACAGCAGACACAGACAGCCATGTAGCAGAGCTGAATGGCAGATGACAGCAGACACAGAAAGAGCCACACAATCAGAATGAACTCGGGTTAACTTCACCCGACTTCATTGTCATGCTGCGGCTCTGTCTGTGTCGCGTCCTGATTAGCGGTCACCCGTGAAGGACTCACCGGTGACCGCTAAACTCCTGAGTAACTGAATTGAGCAGCCCTCTCTCATATGCTTACCAATCCCCGATCACTGGCGCGGCGCTGCACGGCATTCACACTGCTCCGGCGGCTTTTACTATTTTGAAAAAGCCGGCCGCTCATTAAACAATCTCGTATTTCCTGCTTTCCCTGCCCACAGGCGCCTATGATTGGTTGCAGTAAGACACGCCCCCACGCTGAGTGACAGGTGTCTCACTGCACCCAATCACAGCAGCCGATGGGCGTGTCTATACTGTGCAGTGAAATAAATAATTAAATAATTTAAAAAAACGGCGTGCGGTCCCCCCTAATTTTAAAACCAGCCAGATAAAGCCATACGGCTGAAGGCTGGTATTCTCAGGATGGGGAGCTCCACATTATGGGGAGCCCCCCAGCCTAACAATATCAGCCAGCAGCCGCCCTGAATTGCCACATACATTAGATGGGACAGTTCTGGGACTGTACCCGGCTCTTCTCGATTTGCCCTGGTGCTTTGGCAATCGGGGTAATAAAGAGTTATTGGCAGCCCATAGCTGCCAATAACTCCTAGATTAATCATGTCAAGCGTCTGCCCGAGATACCTTCCATGATTAATCTGTAAGTGACAGTAAATAAACACACACACCCGAAGAAATCCTTTATTAGAAATAAAAAACACAAACATATACCCTGGTTCACCACTTTATTCAGCCCGAAAAAGCCCTCCATGTCCGGCGTAATACAGGATGGTCCAGCGTCGTTTCTAGAGATGAGCGAACCGGTCCCGGTTCGGCTCGAGGTCGGCTCGACGAACGGGGGTCCCGTTCGAGTTCGGTTCGTCGAACGTTCGACGAACCGAACTCGAACGTATAGGCTATAATGGGAGGCAATCACAAACACATAAAAATGCATTATAAATGTACACAAACAGTTAATAAACATTGCCATAACACTTACCGGTCCTCGCGATCCCTTCTGCACTCTGTCTCCTGCCGCTATTCCATCCGATGATCGCTGAATCCTCCCGGTGACCTGCACTGCCAGCAGAGAAGCAGGACCTATCGTGACGTCAAAATAGCCATGTGACCAGTCACGTGGCTATTATCTCATTGGCTACAGACTGGTCACATGACTATGACACGTCATGTAGGACCTGCGAGTGCATCTCTCCGGTACACGGTGCACATATGTGTATCGCCGTGTACCGGCGACATGCTCTAGCACACGGTCGACTCCCCGTTCCGTTAGGGACCGGCTGACACAGCCGGTCATTAACGGAGATCACCGTTGCCATAGCAACGCAGTTAGCGGTGACGTCACCGCTAACCGCGGCTCCGAGAGCACCGTTGCTATGGTAACGCGTCTGTCAGCGTTACCGCTAGCAGCCAGCAGTGATCACTCACGAAGTGAAGGCTGCACGCTGCTGCACGATTGTAGTGAGCATTGTAGTGAGGATGGAGGTTCCCCAGCCCCAAGTGATGAGCTGGTGAATCTCATCCTTCCTCACTACAATCGTCACTACTACTACACTAGAAAGAAAGAAGACAGAAGAGCAGGATCGTGGAGGGCTTACAGGGGGTAATAAAGATGGAGTCTCTAATGTGTCTGTGTATTTATTTCTATTAAAGTATTTTTTCTCTGTGTGGTGTCTTTTTTTTAACCCTTTATTGGACATTCTTAATGGCCGGGTCAAACGTGCCTGACATTAAGAATCTCTGGCTTAATACTGGCTGGTAAAACAAAGCCAGTATTAACTCATGATTACCCAACAAGCCACCCGGCTCCAGGGCTGTTGGAAGAGTTGGATACAGCGCCAGATGATGGCGCTTCTATGAGAGCGCCATTTTCTGGGACGGCTGCGGACTGAAATCCGCAGCAGAGGCGCCCACAAACCTCGGGCTAACCTGTGCTGCGGATTCCAATCCCCAGCTGCCTAGTTGTACCCGGCTGGACACAAAAATAGGGCGAAGCCCACGTCATTTGTTTTTTAATTATTTCATGAAATAAGTGAAATAATTAAAAAAAACGGGCTTCCCTATATTTTTGGTTCCCAGCCGGGTACAAATAGGCAACTGGGGGTTGGAGGCAGCCCGTGGCTGCCAGCTGTACCTGGCTAGCATACAAAAATATGGCGAAGCCCACGTCATTTTTTTGGTGGGCAAAAAAATTCTGCATACAGTCCTGGATGGAGTATGCTGAGCCTTGTAGTTCTGCAGCTGCTGTCTGCTCTTCTCCATACAGACAGACAGCAGCTGCAGAACTACAAGGCTCAGCATACTCCATCCAGGACTGTATGCAGAATTTTTTTGCCCCCTGAAAAAATTATGTGGGCTTCGCCATATTTTTGTATGCTAGCCAGGTACAGCAGGCAGGTACGGCTGCCCCCAACCCCCAGTTGCCTATTTGTACCCGGCTGGGAACCAAAAATAAAGGGAAGCCCTTTTTTTATTATTTCATGAATTTCATGAAATAATTAGAAAACAAATGACGTAGGCTTTGCCCCATTTTTGTGTCCAGCCAGGTACAACTAGGCAGCTGGGGATTGGAATCCGCACCACCGGTTGGCCTGAGCTTTCTGGGCCCCACTGCTGCGAATTGCAGTCTGCAGCCACCTCAGAAAATGGCATTTTCATAGAAGCGCCATCTTCTGGCGCTGTATCCGACTCTTCCAGCACCTGCCTGCTATACCTGGCTAGCATACCAAAATATGGCGAAGCTCACGTCCTTTTTTTGTAGTTTTTTGGCAAAAAAAATAAAAAATGCTTCCCTGGATTTTCCATTGCCAGTGAAGGTAACACCAAGCAGTGGGGGTTAGCAGCCAGTAGCTGCTTGGATTAACCTTAGCTAGCAATACAAAAAATGCAGCGGGAGCCCATATATATTTTTTTTAATTATTTATTTAAATAACTAAAAATAAAATGGGCTTCCCTGTATTTTGATTGCTGGACATCACAGTGCTGTAAAAATAAATCTTTAAAAAAATGACGTAGCGCTCCGCGGTATTTTTGATTCTCAGCGCAGATAAAGCAGACAGCTATGGGTTGCCACCCCCATCTGCCTGCCGTTACCTTGGTTGTCAATCAAAATACAGGGAAGCCCATTAATTTTTTCTATTTAAAAAATAGTTAAAAAAAAAAAAATTACGTTGGGTCCCCCCATTTTTGATAGCCAGCTAGGGTAAAGCAGACGGCTGTAGCCTGAAAACCACAGCTGGCAGCTTTACCGTGGTTGGGGATCCAATGTGGAGGTCCCCTCAGGCTCTTTTTTATAATTATTTTATAAATATTAATAATTACACAATAAAAGTAGGGTCCCCCCCAAATTGGATCACCAGCCAAGGTAAAGCGGACAGCTGTGGTCTGGTATTCTCAGGGTGGGAAGGTCCATAGTTATTGGGCCTTCACAGCCTAAAAATAGCAGGCCGCAGGCACCCCAGACGTGGCGCATCCACTAGATGCGCCAATCCTGGCGCTTCACCCCAGCTCATCCCGTGCCCTGGTGCAGTGGCAAACGGGGTAATAAATCGGGTTGATACTAGCTGTAAAGTCACCTGAGATCAAGCCCAGCAGTTTGTGATGTCATGGCGTCTATTAGATACCCAACATCATAAACTGTCAGTACTAACAAAAAATCGACAAAAGAAATTTATTTGAAAAAACAGTCCCCAAAACATTTCCTCTTTCACCAATTTATTGTAAGAAAAAAAATAAAGGGGTCCCACGACGACTCTGGACCGTCTAGAATATGGGGGGGAGACACTCAGGGAACGTATCCCCCATTTTCTAGGAGTGCGGACCCTTCATGTGAGGAGTGTGGGTGCAATGAATCTGCACTCACTCTCCCCGGGTCCACAGCAGCAGAGTCCATGTCGTAATGGTTGCTACCAAAGCTGCAATGCCCTGCTCATGAGGTAAGGGCATGCCTAATCAGGAGAACTACTGTAGAGGAAGCTCTGCTCACTGGTATATAGGTGCTCAGAGGTAATAATAGATAAAATTAGTGAGTAACCTCGGCACTCTAAATCTCCCAGACTAAGTCAGTAAGTCCCAATGGATAGTAATGCAAAATCACTCTTTATTGGTCCGTATTAAGAACATTTTTTTTTCATAAGCATATATGTTTTTGTCCAAAACAAGTTAAAAATGACGTTTCGGCCTGAGCCTTCGTCAGATTGGACTTATCTGCATGTAATCATGAAAAATGACAATAATCAGTATCACATAAGAGTGAGAGAACAATAACATAAACTCGAACAATGTAGAGGTACAATTGGGATGCAGCAAAAAAATTGCAACACAGCAAGAAAAGAAACACATGATACAAATGTCATAATACAGTACAAGGACAATAAAGTAATGACAAATAAGGGGTCAGAGTAGGCTTAGACAGCTCTGGTACGAAAGAGATGTCAATCATAAAGTAACATGTGCAGTAGGTGTAGAGCTACAGTATGCATGGCAGAGCTAATGGGTAGACTGACCATAGAAAAAGAACGGAGAAAAAGTGGAGAAAAAGTGGAGAAAAAGTGGAGCATAAGAGGAGAAAAAGTGGAGAAAAAAGTGGAGAAAAAGTGGAGAAAAAGTGGAGAAAAAGTGGAGCATAAGAGGAGAAAAAGTGGAGATTAAGAGGAGAAAAAGTGGAGAAAAAGTGGAGCATAAGAGGAGAAAAAGTGGAGAAAAAGTGGAGCATAAGAGGAGAAAAAGTGGAGAAAAAGTGGAGCACAAGAGGAGAAAAAGTGGAGAAAAAGTTGAGAAAAAGTGGAGAAAAAGTGGAGAAAAAGTGGAGCATAAGAGGAGAAAAAGTGGAGAAAAAAGTGGAGAAAAAGTGGAGCATAAGAGGAGAAAAAGTGGAGAAAAAGTGGAGCATAAGAGGAGAAAAAATGGAGAAAAAGTGGAGCATAAGAGGAGAAAAAGTGGAGAAAAAGTGGAGAAGAAGTGGAGCATAAGAGGAGAAAAAGTGGAGAAAAAAGTGGAGAAAAAGTGGAGCATAAGAGGAGAAAAAGTGGAGAAAAAAGTGGAGAAAAACTGGAGAAAAAGTGGAGAAGAAGTGGAGAAAAAGTGGAGAAAAAGTGGAGCATAAGAGGAGAAAAAGTGGAGAAAAAAGTGGAGAAAAAGTGGAGCATAAGAGGAGAAAAAGTGGAGAAAAAAGTGGAGAAAAAGTGGAGAAAAAGTGGAGCATAAGAGGAGAAAAAGTGGAGAAAAAGTGGAGCATAAGAGGAGAAAAAGTGGAGAAAAAATGGAGAAAAAGTGGAAAAAAAGTGGAGAAAAAGTGGAGTATAAGAGGAGAAAAAGTGGAGAAAAAGGTGGAGAAAAAGTGGAGCATAAGAGGAGAAAAAGTGGAGAAAAAGTGGAGCATAAGAGGAGAAAAAGTGGAGAAAAAGTGGAGCATAAGAGGAGAAAAAGTGGAGAAAAAGTGGAGAAAAAGTGGAGCATAAGAGGAGAAAAAGTGGAGAAAAAAGTGGAGAAAAAGTGGAGCATAAGAGGAGAAAAAGTGGAGAAAAAAGTGGAGAAAAAGTGGAGAAAAAGGGGAGAAAAAGTGGAGCATAAGAGGAGAAAAAGTGGAGAAAAAGTGGAGCATAAGAGGAGAAAAAGTGGAGAAAAAGTGGAGAAAAAGTGGAGCATAAGAGGAGAAAAAGTGGAGATTAAGAGGAGAAAAAGTGGAGAAAAAATGGAGCATAAGAGGAGAAAAAGTGGAGCATAAGAGGAGAAAAAGTGGAAAAAAAGGGGAGAAAAAAGTGGAGAAAAAGTGGAGAAAAAGTGGAACATAAGAGGAGAAAAAGTGGAGAAAAAAGTGGAGAAAAAGTGGAGAAAAAGTGGAGCATAAGAGGAGAAAAAGTGGAGATTAAGAGGAGAAAAAGTGGAGAAAAAGTGGAGCATAAGAGGAGAAAAAGTGGAGAAAAAGTGGAGCATAAGAGGAGAAAAAGTGGAGATTAAGAGGAGAAAAAGTGGAGAAAAAGTGGAGCATAAGAGGAGAAAAAGTGGAGAAAAAGTGGAGCATAAGAGGAGAAAAAGTGGAGAAAAAAGTGGAGAAAAAGTGGAGAAAAAGTGGAGCATAAGAGGAGAAAAAGTGGAGAAAAAAGTGGAGAAAAAGTGGAGAAAAAGTGGAGCATAAGAGGAGAAAAAGTGGAGATTAAGAGGAGAAAAAGTGGAGAAAAAGTGGAGCATAAGAGGAGAAAAAGTGGAGAAAAAGTGGAGCATAAGAGGAGAAAAAATGGAGAAAAAGTGGAGAAAAAGTGGAGAAAAAGTAGAGCATAAGAGGAGAAAAAGTGGAGAAAAAAGTGGAGAAAAAGTGGAGCATAAGAGGAGAAAAAGTGGAGAAAAAGTGGAGCATAAGAGGAGAAAAAGTGGAGAAAAAGTGGAGAAGAAGTGGAGAAAAAGTGGAGCATAAGAGGAGAAAAAGTGGAGAAAAAGTGGAGAAAAAGTGGAGCATAAGAGGAGAAAAAGTGGAGAAAAAAGTGGAGAAAAAGTGGAGAAAAAGTGGAGAAAAAGTGGAGAAAAAAGTGGAGAAAAAGTGGAGAAAAAGTGGAGCATAAGAGGAGAAAAAGTGGAGATTAAGAGGAGAAAAAGTGGAGAAAAAATGGAGCATAAGAGGAGAAAAATTGGAGCATAAGAGGAGAAAAAGTGGAGAAAAAAGTGGAGAAAAAAGTGGAGAAAAAGTGGAGAAAAAGTGGAGCATAAGAGGAGAAAAAGTGGAGAAAAAAGTGGAGAAAAAGTGGAGAAAAAGTGGAGCATAAGAGGAGAAAAAGTGGAGATTAAGAGGAGAAAAAGTGGAGAAAAAGTGGAGCATAAGAGGAGAAAAAGTGGAGAAAAAGTGGAGCATAAGAGGAGAAAAAGTGGAGAAAAAGTGGAGCATAAGAGGAGAAAAAGTGGAGAAAAAGTGGAGAAAAAGTGGAGAAAAAGTGGAGCATAAGAGAAGAAAAAGTGGAGAAAAAAGTGGAGAAAAAGTGGAGCATAAGAGGAGAAAAAGTGGAGAAAAAAGTGGAGAAAAAGTGGAGAAAAAGTGGAGCATAAGAGGAGAAAAAGTGGAGAAAAAAGTGGAGAAAAAGTGGAGAAAAAGTGGAGCATAAGAGGAGAAAAAGTGGAGATTAAGAGGAGAAAAAGTGGAGAAAAAGTGGAGCATAAGAGGAGAAAAAGTGGAGAAAAAGTGGAGCATAAGAGGAGAAAAAGTGGAGAAAAAGTGGAGAAAAAGTGGAGAAAAAGTAGAGCATAAGAGGAGAAAAAGTGGAGAAAAAAGTGGAGAAAAAGTGGAGCATAAGAGGAGAAAAAGTGGAGAAAAAGTGGAGCATAAGAGGAGAAAAAGTGGAGAAAAAGTGGAGAAGAAGTGGAGAAAAAGTGGAGCATAAGAGGAGAAAAAGTGGAGAAAAAAGTGGAGAAAAAGTGGAGAAAAAGTGGAGAAAAAGTGAAGCATAAGAGGAGAAAAAGTGGAGAAAAAAGTGGAGAAAAAGTGGAGAAAAAGTGGAGAAAAAATGGAGAAAAAGTGGAGAAAAAGTGGAGAAAAAGTGGAGAATAAGAGGAGAAAAAGTGGAGAAAACGTGGAGCATAAGAGGAGAAAAAGTGGAGAAAAAAGTGGAGAAAAAGTGGAGAAAAAATGGAGAAAAAGTGGAGAAAAAGTGGAGAAAAAGTGGAGAATAAGAGGAGAAAAAGTGGAGAAAAAGTGGAGCATAAGAGGAGAAAAAGTGGAGAAAAAGTGGAGCATAAGAGGAGAAAAAGTGGAGAAAAAAGTGGAGATAAAGTGGAGAAAAAGTGGAGAAAAAGTGGAGCATAAGAGGAGAAAAAGTGGAGAAAAAGTGGAGCATAAGAGGAGAAAAACTGGAGAAAAAAGTGGAGAAAAAGTGGAGAAAAAGTGGAGAAAAAGTGGAGCATAAGAGGAGAAAAAGTGGAGAAAAAAGTGGAGAAAAAGTGGAGAAAAAGTGGAGCATAAGAGGAGAAAAAGTGGAGAAAAAGTGGAGCATAAGAGGAGAAAAAGTGGAGAAAAAGTGGAGCATAAGAGGAGAAAAAGTGGAGAAAAAGTGGAGCATAAGAGGAGAAAAAGTGGAGAAAAAGTGGAGAAAAAGTGGAGCATAAGAGGAGAAAAAGTGGAGAAAAAAGTGGAGAAAAAGTGGAGCATAAGAGGAGAAAAAGTGGAGAAAAAAGTGGAGAAAAAGTGGAGAAAAAGTGGAGCATAAGAGGAGAAAAAGTGGAGAAAAAGTAGAGCATAAGAGGAGAAAAAGTGGAGAAAAAGTGGAGAAAAAGTGGAGAAAAAGTGGAGAAAAAGTGGAGCATAAGAGGAGAAAAAGTGGAGAAAAAAGTGGAGAAAAAGTGGAGCATAAGAGGAGAAAAAGTGGAGAAAAAGTGGAGCATAAGAGGAGAAAAAGTGGAGAAAAAGTGAAGCAAAAGGAGGAGAAAAAGTGGAGAAAAAGTGGAGAAAAAGTGGAGCATAAGAGGAGAAAAAGTGGAGAAAAAAGTGGAGAAAAAGTGTAGCATAAGAGGAGAAAAAGTGGAGAAAAATGTGGAGAAAAAGTGGAGAAAAAGTGGAGAAAAAGTGGAGCATAAGAGGAGAAAAAGTGGAGCATAAGAGGAGAAAAAGTGGAGAAAAAAGTGGAGAAAAAGTGGAGAAAAAGTGGAGCATAAGAGGAGAAAAAGTGGAGATTAAGAGGAGAAAAAGTGGAGAAAAAGTGGAGCATAAGAGGAGAAAAAGTGGAGAAAAAAGTGGAGAAAAAGTGGAGCATAAGAGGAGAAAAAGTGGAGAAAAAAGTGGAGAAAAAGTGGAGCATAAGAGGAGAAAAAGTGGAGAAAAAAGTGGAGAAAAAGTGGAGAAAAAGTGGAGCATAAGAGGAGAAAAAGTGGAGAAAAAGTGGAGCATAAGAGGAGAAAAAGTGGAGAAAAAGTGGAGAAAAAGTGGAGAAAAAGTGGAGCATAAGAGGAGAAAAAGTGGAGAAAAAAGTAGAGAAAAAGTGGAGCATAAGAGGAGAAAAAGTGGAGAAAAAGTGGAGCATAAGAGGAGAAAAAGTGGAGAAAAAGTGGAGCATAAGAGGAGAAAAAGTGGAGAAAAAGAGGAGAAAAAGTAGAGAAAAAGTGGAGAAAAAGTGGAGCATAAGAGGAGAAAAAGTGGAGAAAAAAGTGGAGAAAAAGTGGAGCATAAGAGGAGAAAAAGTGGAGAAAAATGTGGAGAAAAAGTGGAGAAAAAGTGGAGCATAAGAGGAGAAAAAGTGGAGAAAAAGTGGAGCATAAGAGGAGAAAAAAAGGAGAAAAAGTGGAGAAAAAGTGGAGAAAAAGTGGAGAAAAAGTGGAGCATAAGAGGAAAAAAAGTGGAGAAAAAGTGGAGCATAAGAGGAGAAAAAGAGGAGAAAAAGTGGAGAAAAAGTGGAGAAAAAGTGAAGAAAAAGTGGAGCATAAGAGGAGAAAAAGTGGAGATTAAGAGGAGAAAAAGTGGAGAAAAAGTGGAGCATAAGAGGAGAAAAAGTGGAGCATAAGAGGAGAAAAAGTGGAGAAAAAGTGGAGAAAAAAGTGGAGAAGAAAGTGGAGAAAAAGTGGAGAAAAAGTGGAGCATAAGAGGAGAAAAAGTGGAGAAAAAAGTGGAGAAAAAGTGGAGAAAAAGTGGAGCATAAGAGGAGAAAAAGTGGAGAAAAAGTGGAGCATAAGAGGAGAAAAAGTGGAGAAAAAGTGGAGCATAAGAGGAGAAAAAGTGGAGAAAAAGTGGAGCATAAGAGGAGAAAAAGTGGAGAAAAAGTGGAGAAAAAGTGGAGAATAAGAGGAGAAAAAGTGGAGAAAAAGTGGAGCATAAGAGGAGAAAAAGTGGAGAAAAAGTGGAGAAAAAGTGGAGAAAAAGTGGAGCATAAGAGGAGAAAAAGTGGAGAAAAAAGTGGAGAAAAAGTGGAGCATAAGAGGAGAAAAAGTGGAGAAAAAGTGGAGCATAAGAGGAGAAAAAGTGGAGAAAAAGTGGAGCATAAGAGGAGAAAAAGTGGAGAAAAAGAGGAGAAAAAGTGGAGAAAAAGTGGAGAAAAAGTGGAGCATAAGAGGAGAAAAAGTGGAGAAAAAAGTGGAGAAAAAGTGGAGCATAAGAGGAGAAAAAGTGGAGAAAAATGTGGAGAAAAAGTGGAGAAAAAGTGGAGAAAAAGTGGAGCATAAGAGGAGAAAAAGTGGAGAAAAAGTGGAGCATAAGAGGAGAAAAAGAGGAGAAAAAGTGGAGAAAAAGTGGAGAAAAAGTGGAGAAAAAGTGGAGAAAAAGTGGAGCATAAAAGGAGAAAAAGTGGAGATTAAGAGGAGAAAAAGTGGAGAAAAAGTGGAGCATAAGAGGAGAAAAAGTGGAGCATAAGAGGAGAAAAAGTGGAGAAAAAAGTGGAGAAAAAAGTGGAGAAAAAGGGGAGAAAAAGTGGAGCATAAGAGGAGAAAAAGTGGAGAAAAAAGTGGAGAAAAAGTGGAGAAAAAGTGGAGCATAAGAGGAGAAAAAGTGGAGAAAAAGTGGAGCATAAGAGGAGAAAAAGTGGAGAAAAAGTGGAGCATAAGAGGAGAAAAAGTGGAGAAAAAGTGGAGCATAAGAGGAGAAAAAGTGGAGAAAAAGTGGAGAAAAAGTGGAGAAAAAGTGGAGAATAAGAGGAAAAAAAGTGGAGAAAAAGTGGAGCATAAGAGGAGAAAAAGTGGAGAAAAAAGTGGAGAAAAAGTGGAGAAAAAGTGGAGAAAAAAATGGAGAAAAAGTGGAGAAAAAGTGGAGAATAAGAGGAGAAAAAGTGGAGAAAAAGTGGAGCATAAGAGGAGAAAAAGTGGAGAAAAAGTGGAGAAAAAAGTGGAGAAAAAAGTGGAGAAAAACTGGAGAAAAAGTGGAGCATAAGAGGAGAAAAAGTGGAGATTAAGAGGAGAAAAAGTGGAGAAAAAGTGGAGCATAAGAGGAGAAAAAGTGGAGAAAAAGTGGAGCATAAGAGGAGAAAAAGTGGAGAAAAAGTGGAGCATAAGAGGAGAAAAAGTGGAGAAAAAGTGGAGAAAAAGTGGAGAAAAAGTGGAGCATAAGAGGAGAAAAAGTGGAGAAAAAAGTGGAGAAAAAGTGGAGAAAAAGTGGAGCATAAGAGGAGAAAAAGTGGAGATTAAGAGGAGAAAAAGTGGAGAAAAAGTGGAGCATAAGAGGAGAAAAAGTGGAGAAAAAGTGGAGCATAAGAGGAGAAAAAGTGGAGAAAAAGTGGAGAAAAAGTAGAGCATAAGAGGAGAAAAAGTGGAGAAAAAAGTGGAGAAAAAGTGGAGCATAAGAGGAGAAAAAGTGGAGAAAAAGTGGAGCATAAGAGGAGAAAAAGTGGAGAAAAAGTGGAGCATAAGAGGAGAAAAAGTGGAGAAAAAGTGGAGAAGAAGTGGAGAAAAAGTGGAGAAAAAGTGGAGCATAAGAGGAGAAAAAGTGGAGAAAAAAGTGGAGCATAAGAGGAGAAAAAGTGGAGAAAAAAGTGGAGAAAAAGTGGAGAAAAAGTGGAGAAGAAGTGGAGAAAAAGTGGAGAAAAAGTGGAGAAAAAGTGGAGAAAAAGTGGAGCATAAGAGGAGAAAAAGTGGAGAAAAAAGTGGAGAAAAAGTGGAGCATAAGAGGAGAAAAAGTGGAGAAAAAGTGGAGATTAAGAGGAGAAAAAGTGGAGAAAAAGTGTAGCATAAGAGGAGAAAAAGTGGAGAAAAATGTGGAGAAAAAGTGGAGAAAAAGTGGAGAAAAAGTGGAGCATAAGAGGAGAAAAAGTGGAGAAAAAGTGGAGCATAAGAGGAGAAAAAGTGGAGAAAAAGTGGAGAAAAAGTGGAGCATAAGAGGAGAAAAAGTGGAGATTAAGAGGAGAAAAAGTGGAGAAAAAGTGGAGCATAAGAGGAGAAAAAGTGGAGCATAAGAGGAGAAAAAAGTGGAGAAAAAGTGGAGAAAAAAGTGGAGAAAAAAGTGGAGAAAAAGTGGAGAAAAAGTGGAGCATAAGAGGAGAAAAAGTGGAGAAAAAAGTGGAGAAAAAGTGGAGAAAAAGTGGAGAAAAAGTGGAGCATAAGAGGAGAAAAAGTGGAGATTAAGAGGAGAAAAAGTGGAGAAAAAGTGGAGCATAAGAGGAGAAAAAGTGGAGAAAAAAGTGGAGAAAAAGTGGAGCATAAGAGGAGAAAAAGTGGAGAAAAAAGTGGAGAAAAAGTGGAGAAAAAGTGGAGCATAAGAGGAGAAAAAGTGGAGAAAAAGTGGAGCATAAGAGGAGAAAAAGTGGAGAAAAAGTGGAGAAAAAGTGGAGAAAAAGTGGAGCATAAGAGGAGAAAAAGTGGAGAAAAAAGTGGAGAAAAAGTGGAGCATAAGAGGAGAAAAAGTGGAGAAAAAGTGGAGCATAAGAGGAGAAAAAGTGGAGAAAAAGTGGAGCATAAGAGGAGAAAAAGTGGAGAAAAAGTGGAGAAAGAGTGGAGAAAAAGTGGAGCATAAGAGGAGAAAAAGTGAAGAAAAAAGTGGAGAAAAAGTGGAGCATTAGAGGAGAAAAAGTGGAGAAAAATGTGGAGAAAAAGTGGAGAAAAAGTGGAGAAAAAGTGGAGCATAAGAGGAGAAAAAGTGGAGAAAAAGTGGAGCATAAGAGGAGAAAAAGTGGAGAAAAAGTGGAGAAAAAGTGGAGAAAAAGTGGAGCATAAGAGGAGAAAAAGTGGAGATTAAGAGGAGAAAAAGTGGAGAAAAAGTGGAGCATAAGAGGAGAAAAAGTGGAGCATAAGAGGAGAAAAAGTGGAGAAAGTGGAGAAAAAAGTGGAGAAAAAAGTGGAGAAAAAGTGGAGAAAAAGTGGAGCATAAGAGGAGAAAAGTGGAGAAAAAAGTGGAGAAAAAGTGGAGAAAAAGTGGAGAAAAAGTGAAGCATAAGAGGAGAAAAAGTGGAGAAAAAAGTGGAGAAAAAGTGGAGAAAAAGTGGAGAAAAAATGGAGAAAAAGTGGAGAAAAAGTGGAGAAAAAGTGGAGAATAAGAGGAGAAAAAGTGGAGAAAACGTGGAGCATAAGAGGAGAAAAAGTGGAGAAAAAAGTGGAGAAAAAGTGGAGAAAAAGTGGAGAAAAAATGGAGAAAAAGTGGAGAAAAAGTGGAGAAAAAGTGGAGAATAAGAGGAGAAAAAGTGGAGAAAAAGTGGAGCATAAGAGGAGAAAAAGTGGAGAAAAAGTGGAGCATAAGAGGAGAAAAAGTGGAGAAAAAAGTGGAGATAAAGTGGAGAAAAAGTGGAGAAAAAGTGGAGCATAAGAGGAGAAAAAGTGGAGAAAAAGTGGAGCATAAGAGGAGAAAAACTGGAGAAAAAAGTGGAGAAAAAGTGGAGAAAAAGTGGAGAAAAAGTGGAGCATAAGAGGAGAAAAAGTGGAGAAAAAAGTGGAGAAAAAGTGGAGAAAAAGTGGAGCATAAGAGGAGAAAAAGTGGAGAAAAAGTGGAGCATAAGAGGAGAAAAAGTGGAGAAAAAAGTGGAGAAAAAGTGGAGCATAAGAGGAGAAAAAGTGGAGAAAAAGTGGAGATTAAGAGGAGAAAAAGTGGAGAAAAAGTGTAGCATAAGAGGAGAAAAAGTGGAGAAAAATGTGGAGAAAAAGTGGAGAAAAAGTGGAGAAAAAGTGGAGCATAAGAGGAGAAAAAGTGGAGAAAAAGTGGAGCATAAGAGGAGAAAAAGTGGAGAAAAAGTGGAGAAAAAGTGGAGCATAAGAGGAGAAAAAGTGGAGATTAAGAGGAGAAAAAGTGGAGAAAAAGTGGAGCATAAGAGGAGAAAAAGTGGAGCATAAGAGGAGAAAAAAGTGGAGAAAAAGTGGAGAAAAAAGTGGAGAAAAAAGTGGAGAAAAAGTGGAGAAAAAGTGGAGCATAAGAGGAGAAAAAGTGGAGAAAAAAGTGGAGAAAAAGTGGAGAAAAAGTGGAGAAAAAGTGGAGCATAAGAGGAGAAAAAGTGGAGATTAAGAGGAGAAAAAGTGGAGAAAAAGTGGAGCATAAGAGGAGAAAAAGTGGAGAAAAAAGTGGAGAAAAAGTGGAGCATAAGAGGAGAAAAAGTGGAGAAAAAAGTGGAGAAAAAGTGGAGAAAAAGTGGAGCATAAGAGGAGAAAAAGTGGAGAAAAAGTGGAGCATAAGAGGAGAAAAAGTGGAGAAAAAGTGGAGAAAAAGTGGAGAAAAAGTGGAGCATAAGAGGAGAAAAAGTGGAGAAAAAAGTGGAGAAAAAGTGGAGCATAAGAGGAGAAAAAGTGGAGAAAAAGTGGAGCATAAGAGGAGAAAAAGTGGAGAAAAAGTGGAGCATAAGAGGAGAAAAAGTGGAGAAAAAGTGGAGAAAGAGTGGAGAAAAAGTGGAGCATAAGAGGAGAAAAAGTGAAGAAAAAAGTGGAGAAAAAGTGGAGCATTAGAGGAGAAAAAGTGGAGAAAAATGTGGAGAAAAAGTGGAGAAAAAGTGGAGAAAAAGTGGAGCATAAGAGGAGAAAAAGTGGAGAAAAAGTGGAGCATAAGAGGAGAAAAAGTGGAGAAAAAGTGGAGAAAAAGTGGAGAAAAAGTGGAGCATAAGAGGAGAAAAAGTGGAGATTAAGAGGAGAAAAAGTGGAGAAAAAGTGGAGCATAAGAGGAGAAAAAGTGGAGCATAAGAGGAGAAAAAGTGGAGAAAGTGGAGAAAAAAGTGGAGAAAAAAGTGGAGAAAAAGTGGAGAAAAAGTGGAGCATAAGAGGAGAAAAGTGGAGAAAAAAGTGGAGAAAAAGTGGAGAAAAAGTGGAGAAAAAGTGAAGCATAAGAGGAGAAAAAGTGGAGAAAAAAGTGGAGAAAAAGTGGAGAAAAAGTGGAGAAAAAATGGAGAAAAAGTGGAGAAAAAGTGGAGAAAAAGTGGAGAATAAGAGGAGAAAAAGTGGAGAAAACGTGGAGCATAAGAGGAGAAAAAGTGGAGAAAAAAGTGGAGAAAAAGTGGAGAAAAAGTGGAGAAAAAATGGAGAAAAAGTGGAGAAAAAGTGGAGATTAAGAGGAGAAAAAGTGGAGAAAAAGTGGAGCATAAGAGGAGAAAAAGTGGAGAAAAAAGTGGAGAAAAAGTGGAGCATAAGAGGAGAAAAAGTGGAGAAAAAAGTGGAGAAAAAGTGGAGAAAAAGTGGAGCATAAGAGGAGAAAAAGTGGAGAAAAAGTGGAGCATAAGAGGAGAAAAAGTGGAGAAAAAGTGGAGAAAAAGTGGAGAAAAAGTGGAGCATAAGAGGAGAAAAAGTGGAGAAAAAAGTGGAGAAAAAGTGGAGCATAAGAGGAGAAAAAGTGGAGAAAAAGTGGAGCATAAGAGGAGAAAAAGTGGAGAAAAAGTGGAGCATAAGAGGAGAAAAAGTGGAGAAAAAGTGGAGAAAGAGTGGAGAAAAAGTGGAGCATAAGAGGAGAAAAAGTGAAGAAAAAAGTGGAGAAAAAGTGGAGCATTAGAGGAGAAAAAGTGGAGAAAAATGTGGAGAAAAAGTGGAGAAAAAGTGGAGAAAAAGTGGAGCATAAGAGGAGAAAAAGTGGAGAAAAAGTGGAGCATAAGAGGAGAAAAAGTGGAGAAAAAGTGGAGAAAAAGTGGAGAAAAAGTGGAGCATAAGAGGAGAAAAAGTGGAGATTAAGAGGAGAAAAAGTGGAGAAAAAGTGGAGCATAAGAGGAGAAAAAGTGGAGCATAAGAGGAGAAAAAGTGGAGAAAGTGGAGAAAAAAGTGGAGAAAAAAGTGGAGAAAAAGTGGAGAAAAAGTGGAGCATAAGAGGAGAAAAGTGGAGAAAAAAGTGGAGAAAAAGTGGAGAAAAAGTGGAGAAAAAGTGAAGCATAAGAGGAGAAAAAGTGGAGAAAAAAGTGGAGAAAAAGTGGAGAAAAAGTGGAGAAAAAATGGAGAAAAAGTGGAGAAAAAGTGGAGAAAAAGTGGAGAATAAGAGGAGAAAAAGTGGAGAAAACGTGGAGCATAAGAGGAGAAAAAGTGGAGAAAAAAGTGGAGAAAAAGTGGAGAAAAAGTGGAGAAAAAATGGAGAAAAAGTGGAGAAAAAGTGGAGAAAAAGTGGAGAATAAGAGGAGAAAAAGTGGAGAAAAAGTGGAGCATAAGAGGAGAAAAAGTGGAGAAAAAGTGGAGCATAAGAGGAGAAAAAGTGGAGAAAAAAGTGGAGATAAAGTGGAGAAAAAGTGGAGAAAAAGTGGAGCATAAGAGGAGAAAAAGTGGAGAAAAAGTGGAGCATAAGAGGAGAAAAACTGGAGAAAAAAGTGGAGAAAAAGTGGAGAAAAAGTGGAGAAAAAGTGGAGCATAAGAGGAGAAAAAGTGGAGAAAAAAGTGGAGAAAAAGTGGAGAAAAAGTGGAGCATAAGAGGAGAAAAAGTGGAGAAAAAGTGGAGCATAAGAGGAGAAAAAGTGGAGAAAAAAGTGGAGAAAAAGTGGAGCATAAGAGGAGAAAAAGTGGAGAAAAAGTGGAGATTAAGAGGAGAAAAAGTGGAGAAAAAGTGTAGCATAAGAGGAGAAAAAGTGGAGAAAAATGTGGAGAAAAAGTGGAGAAAAAGTGGAGAAAAAGTGGAGCATAAGAGGAGAAAAAGTGGAGAAAAAGTGGAGCATAAGAGGAGAAAAAGTGGAGAAAAAGTGGAGAAAAAGTGGAGCATAAGAGGAGAAAAAGTGGAGATTAAGAGGAGAAAAAGTGGAGAAAAAGTGGAGCATAAGAGGAGAAAAAGTGGAGCATAAGAGGAGAAAAAAGTGGAGAAAAAGTGGAGAAAAAAGTGGAGAAAAAAGTGGAGAAAAAGTGGAGAAAAAGTGGAGCATAAGAGGAGAAAAAGTGGAGAAAAAAGTGGAGAAAAAGTGGAGAAAAAGTGGAGAAAAAGTGGAGCATAAGAGGAGAAAAAGTGGAGATTAAGAGGAGAAAAAGTGGAGAAAAAGTGGAGCATAAGAGGAGAAAAAGTGGAGAAAAAAGTGGAGAAAAAGTGGAGCATAAGAGGAGAAAAAGTGGAGAAAAAAGTGGAGAAAAAGTGGAGAAAAAGTGGAGCATAAGAGGAGAAAAAGTGGAGAAAAAGTGGAGCATAAGAGGAGAAAAAGTGGAGAAAAAGTGGAGAAAAAGTGGAGAAAAAGTGGAGCATAAGAGGAGAAAAAGTGGAGAAAAAAGTGGAGAAAAAGTGGAGCATAAGAGGAGAAAAAGTGGAGAAAAAGTGGAGCATAAGAGGAGAAAAAGTGGAGAAAAAGTGGAGCATAAGAGGAGAAAAAGTGGAGAAAAAGTGGAGAAAGAGTGGAGAAAAAGTGGAGCATAAGAGGAGAAAAAGTGAAGAAAAAAGTGGAGAAAAAGTGGAGCATTAGAGGAGAAAAAGTGGAGAAAAATGTGGAGAAAAAGTGGAGAAAAAGTGGAGAAAAAGTGGAGCATAAGAGGAGAAAAAGTGGAGAAAAAGTGGAGCATAAGAGGAGAAAAAGTGGAGAAAAAGTGGAGAAAAAGTGGAGAAAAAGTGGAGCATAAGAGGAGAAAAAGTGGAGATTAAGAGGAGAAAAAGTGGAGAAAAAGTGGAGCATAAGAGGAGAAAAAGTGGAGCATAAGAGGAGAAAAAGTGGAGAAAGTGGAGAAAAAAGTGGAGAAAAAAGTGGAGAAAAAGTGGAGAAAAAGTGGAGCATAAGAGGAGAAAAGTGGAGAAAAAAGTGGAGAAAAAGTGGAGAAAAAGTGGAGAAAAAGTGAAGCATAAGAGGAGAAAAAGTGGAGAAAAAAGTGGAGAAAAAGTGGAGAAAAAGTGGAGAAAAAATGGAGAAAAAGTGGAGAAAAAGTGGAGAAAAAGTGGAGAATAAGAGGAGAAAAAGTGGAGAAAACGTGGAGCATAAGAGGAGAAAAAGTGGAGAAAAAAGTGGAGAAAAAGTGGAGAAAAAGTGGAGAAAAAATGGAGAAAAAGTGGAGAAAAAGTGGAGAAAAAGTGGAGAATAAGAGGAGAAAAAGTGGAGAAAAAGTGGAGCATAAGAGGAGAAAAAGTGGAGAAAAAGTGGAGCATAAGAGGAGAAAAAGTGGAGAAAAAAGTGGAGATAAAGTGGAGAAAAAGTGGAGAAAAAGTGGAGCATAAGAGGAGAAAAAGTGGAGAAAAAGTGGAGCATAAGAGGAGAAAAACTGGAGAAAAAAGTGGAGAAAAAGTGGAGAAAAAGTGGAGAAAAAGTGGAGCATAAGAGGAGAAAAAGTGGAGAAAAAAGTGGAGAAAAAGTGGAGAAAAAGTGGAGCATAAGAGGAGAAAAAGTGGAGAAAAAGTGGAGCATAAGAGGAGAAAAAGTGGAGAAAAAGTGGAGCATAAGAGGAGAAAAAGTGGAGAAAAAGTGGAGCATAAGAGGAGAAAAAGTGGAGAAAAAGTGGAGAAAAAGTGGAGCATAAGAGGAGAAAAAGTGGAGAAAAATGTGGAGAAAAAGTGGAGAAAAAGTGGAGCATAAGAGGAGAAAAAGTGGAGAAAAAAGTGGAGAAAAAGTGGAGAAAAAGTGGAGCATAAGAGGAGAAAAAGTGGAGAAAAAGTAGAGCATAAGAGGAGAAAAAGTGGAGAAAAAGTGGAGAAAAAGTGGAGAAAAAGTGGAGAAAAAGTGGAGCATAAGAGGAGAAAAAGTGGAGAAAAAAGTGGAGAAAAAGTGGAGCATAAGAGGAGAAAAAGTGGAGAAAAAGTGGAGCATAAGAGGAGAAAAAGTGGAGAAAAAGTGAAGCAAAAGGAGGAGAAAAAGTGGAGAAAAAGTGGAGAAAAAGTGGAGCATAAGAGGAGAAAAAGTGGAGAAAAAAGTGGAGAAAAAGTGTAGCATAAGAGGAGAAAAAGTGGAGAAAAATGTGGAGAAAAAGTGGAGAAAAAGTGGAGAAAAAGTGGAGAAAAAGTGGAGAAAAAGTGGAGAAAAAGTGGAGCATAAGAGGAGAAAAAGTGGAGCATAAGAGGAGAAAAAGTGGAGAAAAAAGTGGAGAAAAAGTGGAGAAAAAGTGGAGCATAAGAGGAGAAAAAGTGGAGATTAAGAGGAGAAAAAGTGGAGAAAAAGTGGAGCATAAGAGGAGAAAAAGTGGAGAAAAAAGTGGAGAAAAAGTGGAGCATAAGAGGAGAAAAAGTGGAGAAAAAAGTGGAGAAAAAGTGGAGCATAAGAGGAGAAAAAGTGGAGAAAAAAGTGGAGAAAAAGTGGAGAAAAAGTGGAGCATAAGAGGAGAAAAAGTGGAGAAAAAGTGGAGCATAAGAGGAGAAAAAGTGGAGAAAAAGTGGAGAAAAAGTGGAGAAAAAGTGGAGCATAAGAGGAGAAAAAGTGGAGAAAAAAGTAGAGAAAAAGTGGAGCATAAGAGGAGAAAAAGTGGAGAAAAAGTGGAGCATAAGAGGAGAAAAAGTGGAGAAAAAGTGGAGCATAAGAGGAGAAAAAGTGGAGAAAAAGAGGAGAAAAAGTAGAGAAAAAGTGGAGAAAAAGTGGAGCATAAGAGGAGAAAAAGTGGAGAAAAAAGTGGAGAAAAAGTGGAGCATAAGAGGAGAAAAAGTGGAGAAAAATGTGGAGAAAAAGTGGAGAAAAAGTGGAGCATAAGAGGAGAAAAAGTGGAGAAAAAGTGGAGCATAAGAGGAGAAAAAAAGGAGAAAAAGTGGAGAAAAAGTGGAGAAAAAGTGGAGAAAAAGTGGAGCATAAGAGGAGAAAAAGTGGAGAAAAAGTGGAGCATAAGAGGAGAAAAAGAGGAGAAAAAGTGGAGAAAAAGTGGAGAAAAAGTGAAGAAAAAGTGGAGCATAAGAGGAGAAAAAGTGGAGATTAAGAGGAGAAAAAGTGGAGAAAAAGTGGAGCATAAGAGGAGAAAAAGTGGAGCATAAGAGGAGAAAAAGTGGAGAAAAAGTGGAGAAAAAAGTGGAGAAGAAAGTGGAGAAAAAGTGGAGAAAAAGTGGAGCATAAGAGGAGAAAAAGTGGAGAAAAAAGTGGAGAAAAAGTGGAGAAAAAGTGGAGCATAAGAGGAGAAAAAGTGGAGAAAAAGTGGAGCATAAGAGGAGAAAAAGTGGAGAAAAAGTGGAGCATAAGAGGAGAAAAAGTGGAGAAAAAGTGGAGCATAAGAGGAGAAAAAGTGGAGAAAAAGTGGAGAAAAAGTGGAGAATAAGAGGAGAAAAAGTGGAGAAAAAGTGGAGCATAAGAGGAGAAAAAGTGGAGAAAAAGTGGAGAAAAAGTGGAGAAAAAGTGGAGCATAAGAGGAGAAAAAGTGGAGAAAAAAGTGGAGAAAAAGTGGAGCATAAGAGGAGAAAAAGTGGAGAAAAAGTGGAGCATAAGAGGAGAAAAAGTGGAGAAAAAGTGGAGCATAAGAGGAGAAAAAGTGGAGAAAAAGAGGAGAAAAAGTGGAGAAAAAGTGGAGAAAAAGTGGAGCATAAGAGGAGAAAAAGTGGAGAAAAAAGTGGAGAAAAAGTGGAGCATAAGAGGAGAAAAAGTGGAGAAAAATGTGGAGAAAAAGTGGAGAAAAAGTGGAGAAAAAGTGGAGCATAAGAGGAGAAAAAGTGGAGAAAAAGTGGAGCATAAGAGGAGAAAAAGAGGAGAAAAAGTGGAGAAAAAGTGGAGAAAAAGTGGAGAAAAAGTGGAGAAAAAGTGGAGCATAAAAGGAGAAAAAGTGGAGATTAAGAGGAGAAAAAGTGGAGAAAAAGTGGAGCATAAGAGGAGAAAAAGTGGAGCATAAGAGGAGAAAAAGTGGAGAAAAAAGTGGAGAAAAAAGTGGAGAAAAAGGGGAGAAAAAGTGGAGCATAAGAGGAGAAAAAGTGGAGAAAAAAGTGGAGAAAAAGTGGAGAAAAAGTGGAGCATAAGAGGAGAAAAAGTGGAGAAAAAGTGGAGCATAAGAGGAGAAAAAGTGGAGAAAAAGTGGAGCATAAGAGGAGAAAAAGTGGAGAAAAAGTGGAGCATAAGAGGAGAAAAAGTGGAGAAAAAGTGGAGAAAAAGTGGAGAAAAAGTGGAGAAAAAGTGGAGAAAAAAGTGGAGAAAAAAGTGGAGAAAAAAGTGGAGAAAAACTGGAGAAAAAGTGGAGCATAAGAGGAGAAAAAGTGGAGATTAAGAGGAGAAAAAGTGGAGAAAAAGTGGAGCATAAGAGGAGAAAAAGTGGAGAAAAAGTGGAGCATAAGAGGAGAAAAAGTGGAGAAAAAGTGGAGCATAAGAGGAGAAAAAGTGGAGAAAAAGTGGAGAAAAAGTGGAGAAAAAGTGGAGCATAAGAGGAGAAAAAGTGGAGAAAAAAGTGGAGAAAAAGTGGAGAAAAAGTGGAGCATAAGAGGAGAAAAAGTGGAGATTAAGAGGAGAAAAAGTGGAGAAAAAGTGGAGCATAAGAGGAGAAAAAGTGGAGAAAAAGTGGAGCATAAGAGGAGAAAAAGTGGAGAAAAAGTGGAGAAAAAGTAGAGCATAAGAGGAGAAAAAGTGGAGAAAAAAGTGGAGAAAAAGTGGAGCATAAGAGGAGAAAAAGTGGAGAAAAAGTGGAGCATAAGAGGAGAAAAAGTGGAGAAAAAGTGGAGCATAAGAGGAGAAAAAGTGGAGAAAAAGTGGAGAAGAAGTGGAGAAAAAGTGGAGAAAAAGTGGAGCATAAGAGGAGAAAAAGTGGAGAAAAAAGTGGAGCATAAGAGGAGAAAAAGTGGAGAAAAAAGTGGAGAAAAAGTGGAGAAAAAGTGGAGAAGAAGTGGAGAAAAAGTGGAGAAAAAGTGGAGAAAAAGTGGAGCATAAGAGGAGAAAAAGTGGAGAAAAAAGTGGAGAAAAAGTGGAGCATAAGAGGAGAAAAAGTGGAGAAAAAGTGGAGATTAAGAGGAGAAAAAGTGGAGAAAAAGTGTAGCATAAGAGGAGAAAAAGTGGAGAAAAATGTGGAGAAAAAGTGGAGAAAAAGTGGAGAAAAAGTGGAGCATAAGAGGAGAAAAAGTGGAGAAAAAGTGGAGCATAAGAGGAGAAAAAGTGGAGAAAAAGTGGAGAAAAAGTGGAGCATAAGAGGAGAAAAAGTGGAGATTAAGAGGAGAAAAAGTGGAGAAAAAGTGGAGCATAAGAGGAGAAAAAGTGGAGATTAAGAGGAGAAAAAGTGGAGAAAAAGTGGAGCATAAGAGGAGAAAAAGTGGAGCATAAGAGGAGAAAAAAGTGGAGAAAAAGTGGAGAAAAAAGTGGAGAAAAAAGTGGAGAAAAAGTGGAGAAAAAGTGGAGCATAAGAGGAGAAAAAGTGGAGAAAAAAGTGGAGAAAAAGTGGAGAAAAAGTGGAGAAAAAGTGGAGCATAAGAGGAGAAAAAGTGGAGATTAAGAGGAGAAAAAGTGGAGAAAAAGTGGAGCATAAGAGGAGAAAAAGTGGAGAAAAAAGTGGAGAAAAAGTGGAGCATAAGAGGAGAAAAAGTGGAGAAAAAAGTGGAGAAAAAGTGGAGAAAAAGTGGAGCATAAGAGGAGAAAAAGTGGAGAAAAAGTGGAGCATAAGAGGAGAAAAAGTGGAGAAAAAGTGGAGAAAAAGTGGAGAAAAAGTGGAGCATAAGAGGAGAAAAAGTGGAGAAAAAAGTGGAGAAAAAGTGGAGCATAAGAGGAGAAAAAGTGGAGAAAAAGTGGAGCATAAGAGGAGAAAAAGTGGAGAAAAAGTGGAGCATAAGAGGAGAAAAAGTGGAGAAAAAGTGGAGAAAGAGTGGAGAAAAAGTGGAGCATAAGAGGAGAAAAAGTGAAGAAAAAAGTGGAGAAAAAGTGGAGCATTAGAGGAGAAAAAGTGGAGAAAAATGTGGAGAAAAAGTGGAGAAAAAGTGGAGAAAAAGTGGAGCATAAGAGGAGAAAAAGTGGAGAAAAAGTGGAGCATAAGAGGAGAAAAAGTGGAGAAAAAGTGGAGAAAAAGTGGAGAAAAAGTGGAGCATAAGAGGAGAAAAAGTGGAGATTAAGAGGAGAAAAAGTGGAGAAAAAGTGGAGCATAAGAGGAGAAAAAGTGGAGCATAAGAGGAGAAAAAGTGGAGAAAGTGGAGAAAAAAGTGGAGAAAAAAGTGGAGAAAAAGTGGAGAAAAAGTGGAGCATAAGAGGAGAAAAGTGGAGAAAAAAGTGGAGAAAAAGTGGAGAAAAAGTGGAGCATAAGAGGAGAAAAAGTGGAGAAAAAGTGGAGAAAAAGTGGAGAAAAAGTGGAGAATAAGAGGAGAAAAAGTGGAGAAAAAGTGGAGCATAAGAGGAGAAAAAGTGGAGAAAAAAGTGGAGAAAAAGTGGAGAAAAAGTGGAGAAAAAAATGGAGAAAAAATGGAGAAAAAGTGGAGAAAAAGTGGAGAATAAGAGGAGAAAAAGTGGAGAAAAAGTGGAGCATAAGAGGAGAAAAAGTGGAGAAAAAAGTGGAGAAAAAAGTGGAGAAAAAGTGGAGAAAAAGTGGAGCATAAGAGGAGAAAAAGTGGAGATTAAGAGGAGAAAAAGTGGAGAAAAAGTGGAGCATAAGAGGAGAAAAAGTGGAGAAAAAGTGGAGCATAAGAGGAGAAAAAGTGGAGAAAAAGTGGAGCATAAGAGGAGAAAAAGTGGAGAAGAAGTGGAGAAAAAGTGGAGAAAAAGTGGAGCATAAGAGGAGAAAAAGTGGAGAAAAAAGTGGAGCATAAGAGGAGAAAAAGTGGAGAAAAAAGTGGAGAAAAAGTGGAGAAAAAGTGGAGAAGAAGTGGAGAAAAAGTGAAGAAAAAGTGGAGCATAAGAGGAGAAAAAGTGGAGAAAAAATTGGAGAAAAAGTGGAGCATAAGAGGAGAAAAAGTGGAGAAAAAGTGGAGATTAAGAGGAGAAAAAGTGGAGAAAAAGTGGAGCATAAGAGGAGAAAAAGTGGAGAAAAAAGTGGAGAAAAAGTGGAGAAAAAGTGGAGAAAAAATGGAGAAAAAGTGAAGAAAAAGTGGAGAAAAAGTGGAGAATAAGAGGAGAAAAAGTGGAGAAAAAGTGGAGCATAAGAGGAGAAAAAGTGGAGAAAAAAGTGGAGAAAAAGTGGAGAAAAAGTGGAGAAGAAGTGGAGAAAAAGTGGAGAAAAAGTGGAGCATAAGAGGAGAAAAAGTGGAGAAAAAAGTGGAGAAAAAGTGGAGCATAAGAGGAGAAAAAGTGGAGAAAAAGTGGAGATTAAGAGGAGAAAAAGTGGAGAAAAAGTGTAGCATAAGAGGAGAAAAAGTGGAGAAAAATGTGGAGAAAAAGTGGAGAAAAAGTGGAGAAAAAGTGGAGCATAAGAGGAGAAAAAGTGGAGAAAAAGTGGAGCATAAGAGGAGAAAAAGTGGAGAAAAAGTGGAGAAAAAGTGGAGCATAAGAGGAGAAAAAGTGGAGATTAAGAGGAGAAAAAGTGGAGAAAAAGTGGAGCATAAGAGGAGAAAAAGTGGAGCATAAGAGGAGAAAAAAGTGGAGAAAAAGTGTAGAAAAAAGTGGAGAAAAAAGTGGAGAAAAAGTGGAGAAAAAGTGGAGCATAAGAGGAGAAAAAGTGGAGAAAAAAGTGGAGAAAAAGTGGAGAAAAAGTGGAGATTAAGAGGAGAAAAAGTGGAGAAAAAGTGGAGCATAAGAGGAGAAAAAGTGGAGAAAAAAGTGGAGAAAAAAGTGGAGAAAAAGTGGAGAAAAAAATGGAGAAAAAAATGGAGAAAAAGTGGAGAAAAAGTGGAGAATAAGAGGAGAAAAAGTGGAGAAAAAGTGGAGCATAAGAGGAGAAAAAGTGGAGAAAAAAGTGGAGAAAAAAGTGGAGAAAAAGTGGAGAAAAAGTGGAGCATAAGAGGAGAAAAAGTGGAGATTAAGAGGAGAAAAAGTGGAGAAAAAGTGGAGCATAAGTGGAGAAAAAGTGGAGAAAAAGTGGAGCATAAGAGGAGAAAAAGTGGAGAAAAAGTGGAGCATAAGAGGAGAAAAAGTGGAGAAAAAGTGGAGCATAAGAGGAGAAAAAGTGGAGAAAAAGTGGAGCATAAGAGGAGAAAAAGTGGAGAAGAAGTGGAGAAAAAGTGGAGAAAAAGTGGAGCATAAGAGGAGAAAAAGTGGAGAAAAAAGTGGAGCATAAGAGGAGAAAAAGTGGAGAAAAAAGTGGAGAAAAAGTGGAGAAAAAGTGGAGAAGAAGTGGAGAAAAAGTGGAGAAAAAGTGGAGCATAAGAGGAGAAAAAGTGGAGAAAAAATTGGAGAAAAAGTGGAGCATAAGAGGAGAAAAAGTGGAGAAAAAGTGGAGATTAAGAGGAGAAAAAGTGGAGAAAAAGTGGAGCATAAGAGGAGAAAAAGTGGAGAAAAAAGTGGAGAAAAAGTGGAGAAAAAGTGGAGAAAAAATGGAGAAAAAGTGAAGAAAAAGTGGAGAAAAAGTGGAGAATAAGAGGAGAAAAAGTGGAGAAAAAGTGGAGCATAAGAGGAGAAAAAGTGGAGAAAAAAGTGGAGAAAAAGTGGAGAAAAAGTGGAGAAGAAGTGGAGAAAAAGTGGAGAAAAAGTGGAGCATAAGAGGAGAAAAAGTGGAGAAAAAAGTGGAGAAAAAGTGGAGCATAAGAGGAGAAAAAGTGGAGAAAAAGTGGAGATTAAGAGGAGAAAAAGTGGAGAAAAAGTGTAGCATAAGAGGAGAAAAAGTGGAGAAAAATGTGGAGAAAAAGTGGAGAAAAAGTGGAGAAAAAGTGGAGCATAAGAGGAGAAAAAGTGGAGAAAAAGTGGAGCATAAGAGGAGAAAAAGTGGAGAAAAAGTGGAGAAAAAGTGGAGCATAAGAGGAGAAAAAGTGGAGATTAAGAGGAGAAAAAGTGGAGAAAAAGTGGAGCATAAGAGGAGAAAAAGTGGAGCATAAGAGGAGAAAAAAGTGGAGAAAAAGTGTAGAAAAAAGTGGAGAAAAAAGTGGAGAAAAAGTGGAGAAAAAGTGGAGCATAAGAGGAGAAAAAGTGGAGAAAAAAGTGGAGAAAAAGTGGAGAAAAAGTGGAGATTAAGAGGAGAAAAAGTGGAGAAAAAGTGGAGCATAAGAGGAGAAAAAGTGGAGAAAAAAGTGGAGAAAAAGTGGAGAAAAAGTGGAGAAAAAAATGGAGAAAAAATGGAGAAAAAGTGGAGAAAAAGTGGAGAATAAGAGGAGAAAAAGTGGAGAAAAAGTGGAGCATAAGAGGAGAAAAAGTGGAGAAAAAAGTGGAGAAAAAAGTGGAGAAAAAGTGGAGAAAAAGTGGAGCATAAGAGGAGAAAAAGTGGAGATTAAGAGGAGAAAAAGTGGAGAAAAAGTGGAGCATAAGTGGAGAAAAAGTGGAGAAAAAGTGGAGCATAAGAGGAGAAAAAGTGGAGAAAAAGTGGAGCATAAGAGGAGAAAAAGTGGAGAAGAAGTGGAGAAAAAGTGGAGAAAAAGTGGAGCATAAGAGCAGAAAAAGTGGAGAAAAAAGTGGAGCATAAGAGGAGAAAAAGTGGAGAAAAAAGTGGAGAAAAAGTGGAGAAAAAGTGGAGAAGAAGAGGAGAAAAAGTGGAGAAAAAGTGGAGCATAAGAGGAGAAAAAGTGGAGAAAAAATTGGAGAAAAAGTGGAGCATAAGAGGAGAAAAAGTGGAGAAAAAGTGGAGATTAAGAGGAGAAAAAGTGGAGCATAAGAGGAGAAAAAGTGGAGAAAAAAGTGGAGAAAAAAGTGGAGAAAAAGTGGAGAAAAAAATGGAGAAAAAGTGGAGAAAAAGTGGAGAAAAAGTGGAGAATAAGAGGAGAAAAAGTGGAGATTAAGAGGAGAAAAAGTGGAGAAAAAGTGTAGCATAAGAGGAGAAAAAGTGGAGAAAAATGTGGAGAAAAAGTGGAGAAAAAGTGGAGAAAAAGTGGAGCATAAGAGGAGAAAAAGTGGAGAAAAAGTGGAGCATAAGAGGAGAAAAAGTGGAGAAAAAGTGGAGAAAAAGTGGAGCATAAGAGGAGAAAAAGTGGAGATTAAGAGGAGAAAAAGTGGAGAAAAAGTGGAGCATAAGAGGAGAAAAAGTGGAGCATAAGAGGAGAAAAAGTGGAGAAAAAGTGGAGAAAAAGTGGAGAAAAAGTAGAGCATAAGAGGAGAAAAAGTGGAGAAAAAAGTGGAGAAAAAGTGGAGCATAAGAGGAGAAAAAGTGGAGAAAAAGTGGAGCATAAGAGGAGAAAAAGTGGAGAAAAAGTGGAGAAGAAGTGGAGAAAAAGTGGAGCATAAGAGGAGAAAAAGTGGAGAAAAAAGTGGAGAAAAAGTGGAGAAAAAGTGGAGAAAAAGTGGAGAAAAAATGGAGAAAAAGTGGAGAAAAAGTGGAGAAAAAGTGGAGAATAAGAGGAGAAAAAGTGGAGAAAACGTGGAGCATAAGAGGAGAAAAAGTGGAGAAAAAAGTGGAGAAAAAGTGGAGAAAAAGTGGAGAAAAAATGGAGAAAAAGTGGAGAAAAAGTGGAGAAAAAGTGGAGAATAAGAGGAGAAAAAGTGGAGAAAAAGTGGAGCATAAGAGGAGAAAAAGTGGAGAAAAAGTGGAGCATAAGAGGAGAAAAAGTGGAGAAAAAGTGGAGCATAAGAGGAGAAAAACTGGAGAAAAAAGTGGAGAAAAAGTGGAGAAAAAGTGGAGAAAAAGTGGAGCATAAGAGGAGAAAAAGTGGAGAAAAAAGTGGAGAAAAAGTGGAGAAAAAGTGGAGCATAAGAGGAGAAAAAGTGGAGAAAAAGTGGAGCATAAGAGGAGAAAAAGTGGAGAAAAAGTGGAGCATAAGAGGAGAAAAAGTGGAGAAAAAGTGGAGCATAAGAGGAGAAAAAGTGGAGAAAAAGTGGAGAAAAAGTGGAGCATAAGAGGAGAAAAAGTGGAGAAAAAAGTGGAGAAAAAGTGGAGCATAAGAGGAGAAAAAGTGGAGAAAAAAGTGGAGAAAAAGTGGAGAAAAAGTGGAGCATAAGAGGAGAAAAAGTGGAGAAAAAGTAGAGCATAAGAGGAGAAAAAGTGGAGAAAAAGTGGAGAAAAAGTGGAGAAAAAGTGGAGCATAAGAGGAGAAAAAGTGGAGAAAAAAGTGGAGAAAAAGTGGAGCATAAGAGGAGAAAAAGTGGAGAAAAAGTGGAGCATAAGAGGAGAAAAAGTGGAGAAAAAGTGAAGCAAAAGGAGGAGAAAAAGTGGAGAAAAAGTGGAGAAAAAGTGGAGCATAAGAGGAGAAAAAGTGGAGAAAAAAGTGGAGAAAAAGTGTAGCATAAGAGGAGAAAAAGTGGAGAAAAATGTGGAGAAAAAGTGGAGAAAAAGTGGAGAAAAAGTGGAGCATAAGAGGAGAAAAAGTGGAGAAAAAGTGGAGCATAAGAGGAGAAAAAGTGGAGAAAAAGTGGAGAAAAAGTGGAGCATAAGAGGAGAAAAAGTGGAGATTAAGAGGAGAAAAAGTGGAGAAAAAGTGGAGCATAAGAGGAGAAAAAGTGGAGCATAAGAGGAGAAAAAGTGGAGAAAAAGTGGAGAAAAAAGTGGAGAAAAAAGTGGAGAAAAAAGTGGAGAAAAAGTGGAGAAAAAGTGGAGCATAAGAGGAGAAAAAGTGGAGAAAAAAGTGGAGAAAAAGTGGAGAAAAAGTGGAGCATAAGAGGAGAAAAAGTGGAGATTAAGAGGAGAAAAAGTGGAGAAAAAGTGGAGCATAAGAGGAGAAAAAGTGGAGAAAAAAGTGGAGAAAAAGTGGAGCATAAGAGGAGAAAAAGTGGAGAAAAAAGTGGAGAAAAAGTGGAGCATAAGAGGAGAAAAAGTGGAGAAAAAAGTGGAGAAAAAGTGGAGAAAAAGTGGAGCATAAGAGGAGAAAAAGTGGAGAAAAAGTGGAGCATAAGAGGAGAAAAAGTGGAGAAAAAGTGGAGAAAAAGTGGAGAAAAAGTGGAGCATAAGAGGAGAAAAAGTGGAGAAAAAAGTAGAGAAAAAGTGGAGCATAAGAGGAGAAAAAGTGGAGAAAAAGTGGAGCATAAGAGGAGAAAAAGTGGAGAAAAAGTGGAGCATAAGAGGAGAAAAAGTGGAGAAAAAGAGGAGAAAAAGTGGAGAAAAAGTGGAGAAAAAGTGGAGCATAAGAGGAGAAAAAGTGGAGAAAAAAGTGGAGAAAAAGTGGAGCATAAGAGGAGAAAAAAAGGAGAAAAAGTGGAGAAAAAGTGGAGAAAAAGTGGAGAAAAAGTGGAGCATAAGAGGAGAAAAAGTGGAGAAAAAGTGGAGCATAAGAGGAGAAAAAGAGGAGAAAAAGTGGAGAAAAAGTGGAGAAAAAGTGAAGAAAAAGTGGAGCATAAGAGGAGAAAAAGTGGAGATTAAGAGGAGAAAAAGTGGAGAAAAAGTGGAGCATAAGAGGAGAAAAAGTGGAGCATAAGAGGAGAAAAAGTGGAGAAAAAGTGGAGAAAAAAGTGGAGAAGAAAGTGGAGAAAAAGTGGAGAAAAAGTGGAGCATAAGAGGAGAAAAAGTGGAGAAAAAAGTGGAGAAAAAGTGGAGCATAAGAGGAGAAAAAGTGGAGAAAAAAGTGGAGAAAAAGTGGAGAAAAAGTGCAGAAGTAGTGGAGAAAAAGTGAAGAAAAAGTGGAGCATAAGAGGAGAAAAAGTGGAGAAAAAAGTGGAGAAAAAGTGGAGCATAAGAGGAGAAAAAAGTGGAGAAAAAGTGGAGATTAAGAGGAGAAAAAGTGGAGAAAAAGTGTAGCATAAGAGGAGAAAAAGTGGAGAAAAATGTGGAGAAAAAGTGGAGAAAAAGTGGAGAAAAAGTGGAGCATAAGAGGAGAAAAAGTGGAGAAAAAGTGGAGCATAAGAGGAGAAAAAGTGGAGAAAAAGTGGAGAAAAAGTGGAGCATAAGAGGAGAAAAAGTGGAGATTAAGAGGAGAAAAAGTGGAGAAAAAGTGGAGCATAGGAGGAGAAAAAGTGGAGCATAAGAGGAGAAAAAAGTGGAGAAAAAGTGGAGAAAAAAGTGGAGAAAAAAGTGGAGAAAAAGTGGAGCATAAGAGGAGAAAAAGTGGAGAAAAAAGTGGAGAAAAAGTGGAGAAAAAGTGGAGATTAAGAGGAGAAAAAGTGGAGATTAAGAGGAGAAAAAGTGGAGAAAAAGTGGAGCATAAGAGGAGAAAAAGTGGAGAAAAAAGTGGAGAAAAAGTGGAGCATAAGAGGAGAAAAAGTGGAGAAAAAAGTGGAGAAAAAGTGGAGCATAAGAGGAGAAAAAGTGGAGAAAAAAGTGGAGAAAAAGTGGAGAAAAAGTGGAGCATAAGAGGAGAAAAAGTGGAGAAAAAGTGGAGCATAAGAGGAGAAAAAGTGGAGAAAAAGTGGAGAAAAAGTGGAGAAAAAGTGGAGCATAAGAGGAGAAAAAGTGGAGAAAAAAGTAGAGAAAAAGTGGAGCATAAGAGGAGAAAAAGTGGAGAAAAAGTGGAGCATAAGAGGAGAAAAAGTGGAGAAAAAGTGGAGCATAAGAGGAGAAAAAGTGGAGAAAAAGAGGAGAAAAAGTGGAGAAAAAGTGGAGAAAAAGTGGAGCATAAGAGGAGAAAAAGTGGAGAAAAAAGTGGAGAAAAAGTGGAGCATAAGAGGAGAAAAAGTGGAGAAAAATGTGGAGAAAAAGTGGAGAAAAAGTGGAGCATAAGAGGAGAAAAAGTGGAGAAAAAGTGGAGCATAAGAGGAGAAAAAAAGGAGAAAAAGTGGAGAAAAAGTGGAGAAAAAGTGGAGAAAAAGTGGAGCATAAGAGGAGAAAAAGTGGAGAAAAAGTGGAGCATAAGAGGAGAAAAAGAGGAGAAAAAGTGGAGAAAAAGTGGAGAAAAAGTGAAGAAAAAGTGGAGCATAAGAGGAGAAAAAGTGGAGATTAAGAGGAGAAAAAGTGGAGAAAAAGTGGAGCATAAGAGGAGAAAAAGTGGAGCATAAGAGGAGAAAAATTGGAGAAAAAGTGGAGAAAAAAGTGGAGAAGAAAGTGGAGAAAAAGTGGAGAAAAAGTGGAGCATAAGAGGAGAAAAAGTGGAGAAAAAAGTGGAGAAAAAGTGGAGCATAAGAGGAGAAAAAGTGGAGAAAAAAGTGGAGAAAAAGTGGAGAAAAAGTGCAGAAGAAGTGGAGAAAAAGTGAAGAAAAAGTGGAGCATAAGAGGAGAAAAAGTGGAGAAAAAAGTGGAGAAAAAGTGGAGCATAAGAGGAGAAAAAGTGGAGAAAAAGTGGAGATTAAGAGGAGAAAAAGTGGAGAAAAAGTGTAGCATAAGAGGAGAAAAAGTGGAGAAAAATGTGGAGAAAAAGTGGAGAAAAAGTGGAGAAAAAGTGGAGCATAAGAGGAGAAAAAGTGGAGAAAAAGTGGAGCATAAGAGGAGAAAAAGTGGAGAAAAAGTGGAGAAAAAGTGGAGCATAAGAGGAGAAAAAGTGGAGATTAAGAGGAGAAAAAGTGGAGAAAAAGTGGAGCATAAGAGGAGAAAAAGTGGAGCATAAGAGGAGAAAAAAGTGGAGAAAAAGTGGAGAAAAAAGTGGAGAAAAAAGTGGAGAAAAAGTGGAGCATAAGAGGAGAAAAAGTGGAGAAAAAAGTGGAGAAAAAGTGGAGAAAAAGTGGAGATTAAGAGGAGAAAAAGTGGAGAAAAAGTGGAGCATAAGAGGAGAAAAAGTGGAGAAAAAGTGGAGAAGAAGTGGAGAAAAAGTGGAGAAAAAGTGGAGCATAAGAGGAGAAAAAGTGGAGAAAAAAGTGGAGCATAAGAGGAGAAAAAGTGGAGAAAAAAGTGGAGAAAAAGTGGAGAAAAAGTGGAGAAGAAGTGGAGAAAAAGTGGAGAAAAAGTGGAGCATAAGAGGAGAAAAAGTGGAGAAAAAAGTGGAGAAAAAGTGGAGCATAAGAGGAGAAAAAGTGGAGAAAAAGTGGAGATTAAGAGGAGAAAAAGTGGAGAAAAAGTGGAGCATAAGAGGAGAAAAAGTGGAGAAAAAAGTGGAGAAAAAGTGGAGAAAAAGTGGAGAAAAAAATGGAGAAAAAGTGGAGAAAAAGTGGAGAAAAAGTGGAGAATAAGAGGAGAAAAAGTGGAGAAAAAGTGGAGCATAAGAGGAGAAAAAGTGGAGAAAAAGTGGAGAAAAAGTGGAGAAAAAGTGGAGAAGAAGTGGAGAAAAAGTGGAGAAAAAGTGGAGCATAAGAGGAGAAAAAGTGGAGAAAAAAGTGGAGAAAAAGTGGAGAAAAAGTGGAGAAAAAGTGGAGCATAAGAGGAGAAAAAATGGAGAAAAAGTGGAGAAAAAGTGGAGAAAAAGTGGAGCATAAGAGGAGAAAAAGTGGAGAAAAAGTGGAGCATAAGAGGAGAAAAAGTGGAGAAAAAGTGGAGAAAAAAGTGGAGAAAAAAGTGGAGAAAAAGTGGAGAAAAAGTGGAGCATAAGAGGAGAAAAAGTGGAGATTAAGAGGAGAAAAAGTGGAGAAAAAGTGGAGCATAAGAGGAGAAAAAGTGGAGAAAAAGTGGAGCATAAGAGGAGAAAAAGTGGAGAAAAAGTGGAGCATAAGAGGAGAAAAAGTGGAGAAAAAGTGGAGAAAAAGTGGAGCATAAGAGGAGAAAAAGTGGAGAAAAAAGTGGAGAAAAAGTGGAGAAAAAGTGGAGCATAAGAGGAGAAAAAGTGGAGATTAAGAGGAGAAAAAGTGGAGCATAAGAGGAGAAAAAGTGGAGAAAAAGTGGAGCATAAGAGGAGAAAAAGTGGAGAAAAAGTGGAGAAAAAGTGGAGAAAAAGTAGAGCATAAGAGGAGAAAAAGTGGAGAAAAAGTGGAGCATAAGAGGAGAAAAAGTGGAGAAAAAGTGGAGCATAAGAGGAGAAAAAGTGGAGAAAAAGTGGAGCATAAGAGGAGAAAAAGTGGAGAAAAAGTGGAGCATAAGAGGAGAAAAAGTGGAGAAAAAGTGGAGAAGAAGTGGAGAAAAAGTGGAGAAAAAGTGGAGCATAAGAGGAGAAAAAGTGGAGAAAAAAGTGGAGCATAAGAGGAGAAAAAGTGGAGAAAAAAGTGGAGAAAAAGTGGAGAAAAAGTGGAGAAGAAGTGGAGAAAAAGTGGAGAAAAAGTGGAGCATAAGAGGAGAAAAAGTGGAGAAAAAGTGGAGCATAAGAGGAGAAAAAAAGGAGAAAAAGTGGAGAAAAAGTGGAGAAAAAGTGGAGAAAAAGTGGAGCATAAGAGGAGAAAAAGTGGAGAAAAAGTGGAGCATAAGAGGAGAAAAAGAGGAGAAAAAGTGGAGAAAAAGTGGAGAAAAAGTGAAGAAAAAGTGGAGCATAAGAGGAGAAAAAGTGGAGATTAAGAGGAGAAAAAGTGGAGAAAAAGTGGAGCATAAGAGGAGAAAAAGTGGAGCATAAGAGGAGAAAAAGTGGAGAAAAAGTGGAGAAAAAAGTGGAGAAGAAAGTGGAGAAAAAGTGGAGAAAAAGTGGAGCATAAGAGGAGAAAAAGTGGAGAAAAAAGTGGAGAAAAAGTGGAGCATAAGAGGAGAAAAAGTGGAGAAAAAAGTGGAGAAAAAGTGGAGAAAAAGTGCAGAAGAAGTGGAGAAAAAGTGAAGAAAAAGTGGAGCATAAGAGGAGAAAAAGTGGAGAAAAAAGTGGAGAAAAAGTGGAGCATAAGAGGAGAAAAAGTGGAGAAAAAGTGGAGATTAAGAGGAGAAAAAGTGGAGAAAAAGTGTAGCATAAGAGGAGAAAAAGTGGAGAAAAATGTGGAGAAAAAGTGGAGAAAAAGTGGAGAAAAAGTGGAGCATAAGAGGAGAAAAAGTGGAGAAAAAGTGGAGCATAAGAGGAGAAAAAGTGGAGAAAAAGTGGAGAAAAAGTGGAGCATAAGAGGAGAAAAAGTGGAGATTAAGAGGAGAAAAAGTGGAGAAAAAGTGGAGCATAAGAGGAGAAAAAGTGGAGCATAAGAGGAGAAAAAAGTGGAGAAAAAGTGGAGAAAAAAGTGGAGAAAAAAGTGGAGAAAAAGTGGAGCATAAGAGGAGAAAAAGTGGAGAAAAAAGTGGAGAAAAAGTGGAGAAAAAGTGGAGATTAAGAGGAGAAAAAGTGGAGAAAAAGTGGAGCATAAGAGGAGAAAAAGTGGAGAAAAAAGTGGAGAAAAAGTGGAGCATAAGAGGAGAAAAAGTGGAGAAAAAAGTGGAGAAAAAGTGGAGAAAAAGTGGAGCATAAGAGGAGAAAAAGTGGAGAAAAAGTGGAGCATAAGAGGAGAAAAAGTGGAGAAAAAGTGGAGCATAAGAGGAGAAAAAGTGGAGAAAAAAGTGGAGAAAAAGTGGAGCATAAGAGGAGAAAAAGTGGAGAAAAAGTGGAGCATAAGAGGAGAAAAAGTGGAGAAAAAGTGGAGCATAAGAGGAGAAAAAGTGGAGAAAAAGTGGAGAAAAAGTGGAGAAAAAGTGGAGCATAAGAGGAGAAAAAGTGGAGAAAAAAGTGGAGAAAAAGTGGAGCATAAGAGGAGAAAAAGTGGAGAAAAATGTGGAGAAAAAGTGGAGAAAAAGTGGAGAAAAAGTGGAGCATAAGAGGAGAAAAAGTGGAGAAAAAGTGGAGCATAAGAGGAGAAAAAGTGGAGAAAAAAGTGGAGAAAAAGTGGAGAAAAAGTGGAGAAAAAGTGGAGCATAAGAGGAGAAAAAGTGGAGAAAAAGTGGAGAAAAAGTGGAGAAAAAGTGGAGAATAAGAGGAGAAAAAGTGGAGAAAAAGTGGAGCATAAGAGGAGAAAAAGTGGAGAAAAAAGTGGAGAAAAAGTGGAGAAAAAGTGGAGAAAAAAAGTGGAGAAAAAATGGAGAAAAAGTGGAGAAAAAGTGGAGCATAAGAGGAGAAAAAGTGGAGAAAAAGTGGAGCATAAGAGGAGAAAAAGTGGAGAAAAAGTGGAGAAAAAAGTGATGAAAAAAGTGGAGAAAAAGTGGAGAAAAAGTGGAGCATAAGAGGAGAAAAAGTGGAGATTAAGAGGAGAAAAAGTGGAGAAAAAGTGGAGCATAAGAGGAGAAAAAGTGGAGAAAAAGTGGAGCATAAGAGGAGAAAAAGTGGAGAAAAAGTGGAGCATAAGAGGAGAAAAAGTGGAGAAAAAGTGGAGAAAAAGTGGAGCATAAGAGGAGAAAAAGTGGAGAAAAAAGTGGAGAAAAAGTGGAGAAAAAGTGGAGCATAAGAGGAGAAAAAGTGGAGATTAAGAGGAGAAAAAGTGGAGCATAAGAGGAGAAAAAGTGGAGAAAAAGTGGAGCATAAGAGGAGAAAAAGTGGAGAAAAAGTGGAGAAAAAGTGGAGAAAAAGTAGAGCATAAGAGGAGAAAAAGTGGAGAAAAAAGTGGAGAAAAAGTGGAGCATAAGAGGAGAAAAAGTGGAGAAAAAGTGGAGCATAAGAGGAGAAAAAGTGGAAAAAAAGTGGAGCATAAGAGGAGAAAAAGTGGAGAAAAAGTGGAGAAGAAGTGGAGAAAAAGTGGAGAAAAAGTGGAGCATAAGAGGAGAAAAAGTGGAGAAAAAAGTGGAGCATAAGAGGAGAAAAAGTGGAGAAAAAAGTGGAGAAAAAGTGGAGAAAAAGTGGAGAAGAAGTGGAGAAAAAGTGGAGAAAAAGTGGAGCATAAGAGGAGAAAAAGTGGAGAAAAAAGTGGAGAAAAAGTGGAGCATAAGAGGAGAAAAAGTGGAGAAAAAGTGGAGATTAAGAGGAGAAAAAGTGGAGAAAAAGTGGAGCATAAGAGGAGAAAAAGTGGAGAAAAAAGTGGAGAAAAAGTGGAGAAAAAGTGGAGAAAAAAATGGAGAAAAAGTGGAGAAAAAGTGGAGAAAAAGTGGAGAATAAGAGGAGAAAAAGTGGAGAAAAAGTGGAGCATAAGAGGAGAAAAAGTGGAGAAAAAGTGGAGAAAAAGTGGAGAAAAAGTGGAGAAGAAGTGGAGAAAAAGTGGAGAAAAAGTGGAGCATAAGAGGAGAAAAAGTGGAGAAAAAAGTGGAGAAAAAGTGGAGAAAAAGTGGAGAAAAAGTGGAGAAAAAGTGGAGCATAAGAGGAGAAAAAGTGGAGAAAAAGTGGAGAAAAAGTGGAGAAAAAGTGGAGAATAAGAGGAGAAAAAGTGGAGAAAAAGTGGAGCATAAGAGGAGAAAAAGTGGAGAAAAAAGTGGAGAAAAAGTGGAGAAAAAGTGGAGAAAAAAATGGAGAAAAAATGGAGAAAAAGTGGAGAAAAAGTGGAGCATAAGAGGAGAAAAAGTGGAGAAAAAGTGGAGCATAAGAGGAGAAAAAGTGGAGAAAAAGTGGAGAAAAAAGTGGAGAAAAAAGTGGAGAAAAAGTGGAGAAAAAGTGGAGCATAAGAGGAGAAAAAGTGGAGATTAAGAGGAGAAAAAGTGGAGAAAAAGTGGAGCATAAGAGGAGAAAAAGTGGAGAAAAAGTGGAGCATAAGAGGAGAAAAAGTGGAGAAAAAGTGGAGCATAAGAGGAGAAAAAGTGGAGAAAAAGTGGAGAAAAAGTGGAGCATAAGAGGAGAAAAAGTGGAGAAAAAAGTGGAGAAAAAGTGGAGAAAAAGTGGAGCATAAGAGGAGAAAAAGTGGAGATTAAGAGGAGAAAAAGTGGAGCATAAGAGGAGAAAAAGTGGAGAAAAAGTGGAGCATAAGAGGAGAAAAAGTGGAGAAAAAGTGGAGAAAAAGTGGAGAAAAAGTAGAGCATAAGAGGAGAAAAAGTGGAGAAAAAGTGGAGCATAAGAGGAGAAAAAGTGGAGAAAAAGTGGAGCATAAGAGGAGAAAAAGTGGAGAAAAAGTGGAGCATAAGAGGAGAAAAAGTGGAGAAAAAGTGGAGCATAAGAGGAGAAAAAGTGGAGAAAAAGTGGAGAAGAAGTGGAGAAAAAGTGGAGAAAAAGTGGAGCATAAGAGGAGAAAAAGTGGAGAAAAAAGTGGAGCATAAGAGGAGAAAAAGTGGAGAAAAAAGTGGAGAAAAAGTGGAGAAAAAGTGGAGAAGAAGTGGAGAAAAAGTGGAGAAAAAGTGGAGCATAAGAGGAGAAAAAGTGGAGAAAAAAGTGGAGAAAAAGTGGAGCATAAGAGGAGAAAAAGTGGAGAAAAAGTGGAGATTAAGAGGAGAAAAAGTGGAGAAAAAGTGGAGCATAAGAGGAGAAAAAGTTTAGAAAAAAGTGGAGAAAAAGTGGAGAAAAAGTGGAGAAAAAAATGGAGAAAAAGTGGAGAAAAAGTGGAGAAAAAGTGGAGAATAAGAGGAGAAAAAGTGGAGAAAAAGTGGAGCATAAGAGGAGAAAAAGTGGAGAAAAAAATGGAGAAAAAGTGGAGAAAAAGTGGAGAAGAAGTGGAGAAAAAGTGGAGAAAAAGTGGAGCATAAGAGGAGAAAAAGTGGAGAAAAAAGTGGAGAAAAAGTGGAGCATAAGAGGAGAAAAAGTGGAGAAAAAGTGGAGATTAAGAGGAGAAAAAGTGGAGAAAAAGTGTAGCATAAGAGGAGAAAAAGTGGAGAAAAATGTGGAGAAAAAGTGGAGAAAAAGTGGAGAAAAAGTGGAGCATAAGAGGAGAAAAAGTGGAGAAAAAGTGGAGCATAAGAGGAGAAAAAGTGGAGAAAAAGTGGAGAAAAAGTGGAGCATAAGAGGAGAAAAAGTGGAGATTAAGAGGAGAAAAAGTGGAGAAAAAGTGGAGCATAAGAGGAGAAAAAGTGGAGCATAAGAGGAGAAAAAAGTGGAGAAAAAGTGGAGAAAAAAGTGGAGAAAAAAGTGGAGAAAAAGTGGAGAAAAAGTGGAGCATAAGAGGAGAAAAAGTGGAGAAAAAAGTGGAGAAAAAGTGGAGAAAAAGTGGAGAAAAAGTGGAGCATAAGAGGAGAAAAAGTGGAGATTAAGAGGAGAAAAAGTGGAGAAAAAGTGGAGCATAAGAGGAGAAAAAGTGGAGAAAAAAGTGGAGAAAAAGTGGAGCATAAGAGGAGAAAAAGTGGAGAAAAAAGTGGAGAAAAAGTGGAGAAAAAGTGGAGCATAAGAGGAGAAAAAGTGGAGAAAAAGTGGAGCATAAGAGGAGAAAAAGTGGAGAAAAAGTGGAGAAAAAGTGGAGCATAAGAGGAGAAAAAGTGGAGAAAAAAGTGGAGAAAAAGTGAAGCATAAGAGGAGAAAAAGTGGAGAAAAAGTGGAGCATAAGAGGAGAAAAAGTGGAGAAAAAGTGGAGCATAAGAGGAGAAAAAGTGGAGAAAAAGTGGAGAAAAAGTGGAGAAAAAGTGGAGCATAAGAGGAGAAAAAGTGGAGAAAAAAGTGGAGAAAAAGTGGAGCATAAGAGGAGAAAAAGTGGCGAAAAATGTGGAGAAAAAGTGGAGAAAAAGTGGAGCATAAGAGGAGAAAAAGTGGAGAAAAAGTGGAGCATAAGAGGAGAAAAAGTGGAGAAAAAGTGGAGAAAAAGTGGAGAAAAAGTGGAGCATAAGAGGAGAAAAAGTGGAGATTAAGAGGAGAAAAAGTGGAGAAAAAGTGGAGCATAAGAGGAGAAAAAGTGGAGCATAAGAGGAGAAAAAGTGGAGAAAGTGGAGAAAAAAGTGGAGAAAAAAGTGGAGAAAAAGTGGAGAAAAAGTGGAGCATAAGAGGAGAAAAAGTGGAGAAAAAAGTGGAGAAAAAGTGGAGAAAAAGTGGAGAAAAAGTGGAGCATAAGAGGAGAAAAAGTGGAGAAAAAGTGGAGAAAAAGTGGAGAAAAAGTGGAGAATAAGAGGAGAAAAAGTGGAGAAAAAGTGGAGCATAAGAGGAGAAAAAGTGGAGAAAAAAGTGGAGAAAAAGTGGAGAAAAAGTGGAGAAAAAAATGGAGAAAAAATGGAGAAAAAGTGGAGAAAAAGTGGAGAATAAGAGGAGAAAAAGTGGAGAAAAAGTGGAGCATAAGAGGAGAAAAAGTGGAGAAAAAGTGGAGAAAAAAGTGGAGAAAAAAGTGGAGAAAAAGTGGAGAAAAAGTGGAGCATAAGAGGAGAAAAAGTGGAGATTAAGAGGAGAAAAAGTGGAGAAAAAGTGGAGCATAAGAGGAGAAAAAGTGGAGAAAAAGTGGAGCATAAGAGGAGAAAAAGTGGAGAAAAAGTGGAGCATAAGAGGAGAAAAAGTGGAGAAAAAGTGGAGCATAAGAGGAGAAAAAGTGGAGAAAAAAGTGGAGAAAAAGTGGAGAAAAAGTGGAGCATAAGAGGAGAAAAAGTGGAGATTAAGAGGAGAAAAAGTGGAGCATAAGAGGAGAAAAAAAGTGGAGAAAAAGTGGAGCATAAGAGGAGAAAAAGTGGAGAAAAAGTGGAGAAAAAGTGGAGAAAAAGTAGAGCATAAGAGGAGAAAAAGTGGAGAAAAAAGTGGAGAAAAAGTGGAGCATAAGAGGAGAAAAAGTGGAGAAAAAGTGGAGCATAAGAGGAGAAAAAGTGGAGAAAAAGTGGAGCATAAGAGGAGAAAAAGTGGAGAAAAAGTGGAGAAGAAGTGGAGAAAAAGTGGAGAAAAAGTGGAGCATAAGAGGAGAAAAAGTGGAGAAAAAAGTGGAGCATAAGAGGAGAAAAAGTGGAGAAAAAAGTGGAGAAAAAGAGGAGAAGAAGTGGAGATTAAGAAGAGAAAAAGTGGAGAAAAAGTGGAGCATAAGAGGAGAAAAAGTGGAGAAAAAAGTGGAGAAAAAGTGGAGAAAAAGTGGAGAAAAAAATGGAGAAAAAGTGGAGAAAAAGTGGAGAAAAAGTGGAGAATAAGAGGAGAAAAAGTGGAGAAAAAGTGGAGCATAAGAGGAGAAAAAGTGGAGAAAAAAGTGGAGAAAAAGTGGAGCATAAGAGGAGAAAAAGTGGAGAAAAAGTGGAGAATAAGAGGAGAAAAAGTGGAGAAAAAGTGGAGCATAAGAGGAGAAAAAGTGGAGAAAAAAGTGGAGAAAAAGTGGAGAAAAAAATGGAGAAAAAGTGGAGAAAAAGTGGAGAAAAAGTGGAGAATAAGAGAAGAAAAAGTGGAGAAAAAGTGGAGCATAAGAGGAGAAAAAGTGGAGAAAAAGTGGAGAAAAAATTGGAGAAAAAAGTGGAGAAAAAGTGGAGAAAAAGTGGAGCATAAGAGGAGAAAAAGTGGAGAAAAAAGTGGAGAAAAAGTGGAGAAAAAGTGGAGCATAAGAGGAGAAAAAGTGGAGAAAAAGTGGAGCATAAGAGGAGAAAAAGTGGAGAAAAAGTGGAGAAAAAGTGAAGCATAAGAGGAGAAAAAGTGGAGAAAAAAGTGGAGAAAAAGTGGAGAAAAAGTGGAGCATAAGAGGAGAAAAAGTGGAGAAAAAGTGGAGCATAAGAGGAGAAAAAGTGGAGAAAAAAGTGGAGAAAAAGTGGAGAAGAAGTGGAGAAAAAGTGGAGGAAAAGTGGAGCATAAGAGGAGAAAAAGTGGAGATTAAGAGGAGAAAAAGTGGAGAAAAAGTGGAGCATAAGAGGAGAAAAAGTGGAGAAAAAAGTGGAGAAAAAGTGGAGAAAAAGTGGAGAAAAAAATGGAGAAAAAGTGGAGAAAAAGTGGAGAAAAAGTGGAGAATAAGAGGAGAAAAAGTGGAGAAAAAGTGGAGAAAAAGTGGAGCATAAGAGGAGAAAAAGTGGAGAAAAAAGTGGAGAAAAAGTGGAGAAAAAGTGGAGAAAAAAAATGGAGAAAAAGTGGAGAAAAAGTGGAGAAAAAGTGGAGAATAAGAGAAGAAAAAGTGGAGAAAAAGTGGAGCATAAGAGGAGAAAAAGTGGAGAAAAAGTGGAGAAAAAAGTGGAGAAAAAAGTGGAGAAAAAGTGGAGCATAAGAGGAGAAAAAGTGGAGAAAAAAGTGGAGAAAAAGTGGAGAAAAAGTGGAGCATAAGAGGAGAAAAAGTGGAGAAAAAGTGGAGAAAAAGTGAAGCATAAGAGGAGAAAAAGTGGAGAAAAAAGTGGAGAAAAAGTGGAGAAAAAGTGGAGCATAAGAGGAGAAAAAGTGGAGAAAAAGTGGAGCATAAGAGGAGAAAAAGTGGAGAAAAAAGTGGAGAAAAAGTGGAGAAGAAGTGGAGAAAAAGTGGAGAAAAAGTGGAGCATAAGAGGAGAAAAAGTGGAGATTAAGAGGAGAAAAAGTGGAGAAAAAGTGGAGCATAAGAGGAGAAAAAGTGGAGAAAAAGTGGAGCATAAGAGGAGAAAAAGTGGAGAAAAAGTGGAGCATAAGAGGAGAAAAAGTGGAGAAAAAGTGGAGATTAAGAGGAGAAAAAGTGAAGAAAAAGTGGAGCATAAGAGGAGAAAAAGTGGAGAAAAAAGTGGAGAAAAAGTGGAGAAAAAGTGGAGAAAAAAATGGAGAAAAAGTGGAGAAAAAGTGGAGAAAAAGTGGAGAATAAGAGGAGAAAAAGTGGAGAAAAAGTGGAGCATAAGAGGAGAAAAAGTGGAAAAAAAAGTGGAGAAAAAGTGGAGAAAAAGTGGAGAAAAAAATGGAGAAAAAGTGGAGAAAAAGTGGAGAATAAGAGGAGAAAAAGTGGAGAAAAAGTGGAGCATAAGAGGAGAAAAAGTGGAGAAAAAGTGGAGAAAAAAGTGGAGAAAAAGTGGAGAAAAAGTGGAGCATAAGAGGAGAAAAAGTAGAGAAAAAGTGGAGCATAAGAGGAGAAAAAGTGGAGAAAAAGTGGAGAAAAAGTGGAGCATAAGAGGAGAAAAAGTGGAGAAAAAAGTGGAGAAAAAGTGGAGAAAAAGTGGAGAAAAAGTGGAGAAAAAGTGGAGAAAAAGTGGAGCATAAGAGGAGAAAAAGTGGAGAAAAAGTGGAGAAAAAGTGGAGCATAAGAGGAGAAAAAGTGGAGAAAAAAGTGGAGAAAAAGTGGAGAAAAAAGTGGAGAAAAAAGTGGAGAAAAAGTGGAGAATAAGAGAAGAAAAAGTGGAGAAAAAGTGGAGCATAAGAGGAGAAAAAGTGGAGAAAAAGTGGAGAAAAAAGTGGAGAAAAAAGTGGAGAAAAAGTGGAGAAAAAGTGGAGCATAAGAGGAGAAAAAGTGGAGAAAAAAGTGGAGAAAAAGTGGAGAAAAAGTGGAGCATAAGAGGAGAAAAAGTGGAGAAAAAGTGGAGCATAAGAGGAGAAAAAGTGGAGAAAAAGTGGAGAAAAAGTGAAGCATAAGAGGAGAAAAAGTGGAGAAAAAAGTGGAGAAAAAGTGGAGAAAAAGTGGAGCATAAGAGGAGAAAAAGTGGAGAAAAAGTGGAGCATAAGAGGAGAAAAAGTGGAGAAAAAAGTGGAGAAAAAGTGGAGAAGAAGTGGAGAAAAAGTGGAGAAAAAGTTGAGAAAAAGTGGAGCATAAGAGGAGAAAAAGTGGAGATTAAGAGGAGAAAAAGTGGAGAAAAAGTGGAGCATAAGAGGAGAAAAAGTGGAGAAAAAGTGGAGCATAAGAGGAGAAAAAGTGGAGAAAAAGTGGAGCATAAGAGGAGAAAAAGTGGAGAAAAAGTGGAGATTAAGAGGAGAAAAAGTGAAGAAAAAGTGGAGCATAAGAGGAGAAAAAGTGGAGAAAAAGTGGAGAAAAAGTGGAGAAAAAGTGGAGAAAAAGTGGAGAAAAAAATGGAGAAAAAGTGGAGAAAAAGTGGAGAAAAAGTGGAGAATAAGAGGAGAAAAAGTGGAGAAAAAGTGGAGCATAAGAGGAGAAAAAGTGGAGAAAAAAGTGGAGAAAAAGTGGAGAAAAAAGTGGAGAAAAAGTGGAGAAAAAGTGGAGCATAAGAGGAGGAAAAGTGGAGATTAAGAGGAGAAAAAGTGGAGAAAAAGTGGAGCATAAGAGGAGAAAAAGTGGAGAAAAAGTGGAGCATAAGAGGAGAAAAAGTGGAGAAAAAGTGGAGAAAAAGTGGAGCATAAGAGGAGAAAAAGTGGAGAAAAAGTGGAGAAAAAGTGGAGAAAAAGTGGAGAAAAAGTGGAGCATAAGAGGAGAAAAAGTGGAGAAAAAAGTGGAGAAAAAGTGGAGAAAAAGTGGAGAAAAAGTGGAGAAAAAGTGGAGCATAAGAGGAGAAAAAGTGGAGAAAAAGTGGAGAAAAAGTGGAGAAAAAGTGGAGAAAAAGTGGAGCATAAGAGGAGAAAAAGTGGAGAAAAAAGTGGAGAAAAAGTGGAGAAAAAAGTGGAGAAAAAGTGGAGAAAAAGTGGAGCATAAGAGGAGAAAAAGTGGAGATTAAGAGGAGAAAAAGTGGAGAAAAAGTGGAGCATAAGAGGAGAAAAAGTGGAGAAAAAGTGGAGCATAAGAGGAGAAAAAGTGGAGAAAAAGTGGAGAAGAAGTGGAGCATAAGAGGAGAAAAAGTGGACAAAAAGTGGAGAAAAAGTGGAGCATAAGAGGAGAAAAAGTGGAGAAAAAAGTGGAGAAAAAGTGGAGAAAAAGTGGAGCATAAGAGGAGAAAAAGTGGAGAAAAAGTGGAGAAAAAGTGGAGAAAAAGTGGAGAAAAAGTGGAGCATAAGAGGAGAAAAAGTGGAGAAAAAAGTGGAGAAAAAGTGGAGAAAAAAGTGGAGAAAAAGTGGAGAAAAAGTGGAGAAAAAGTGGAGAAAAAGTGGAGATTAAGAGGAGAAAAAGTGGAGAAAAAGTGGAGCATAAGAGGAGAAAAAGTGGAGAAAAAGTGGAGAAAAAGTGGAGAAAAAAATGGAGAAAAAAATGGAGAAAAAGTGGAGAAACAGTGGAGAAAAAGTGGAGATTAAGAGGAGAAAAAGTGGAGAAAAAGTGGAGCATAAGAGGAGAAAAAGTGGAGAAAAAGTGGAGAAAAAGTGGAGAAAAAGTGGAGAAAAAAATGGAGAAAAAGTGGAGAAAAAGTGGAGAAAAAGTGGAGAAAAAGTGGAGAATAAGAGGAGAAAAAGTGGAGAATAAGAGGAGAAAAAGTGGAGAATAAGTGGAGAAAAAATGGAGAAAAAGTGGAGAAAAAAATGGAGAAAAAGTGGAACACCCTTTGGTACCTTTCATGTGGCACTAAGGGGTGCTTAGCTTTGTATTTAGCCAAAAAAATGAAAAAAAAATGACGTAGGGTTCCCCCTAGTTTTGTAGCCAGCTAGGGTAAAGCAGACGGCTGCAGCCTGCAGACCACAGCTGGCAACCTCACCTTGGCTGGTAATCCAAAACTGAGGGCACCCCACGCTGTTATTTTAAATTAAATAAATAATTAAAAAAAAAAACACGTAGGGGTCCCCCAAAATTGGATCACCAGCCAAGGTAAAGCAGACAGCTGGGGCCTGATATTCTCAGACTAGGGAGGTCCATGGTTATTGGAATCTCCCCAGCCTAAAAATAGCAGGCCGCAGCCGCCCCAGAAGTGGCGCATCCATTAGATGCGCCAATCCTGGTGCTTCGCCCCAGCTCATCCCGCGCCCTGGTGCGGTGGCAAACGGGGTAATATATGGGGTTAATACCAGATGTGTAATGTCACCTGGCATCAAGCCCTGGGGTTGGTGAGGTCAGGCGTCTATCAGATACCCGACATCACCAACCCAGTCAGTAATAAAAAAAAATAGACGACAAACACATTTTTATTTGAAAAAACCCTCCCCAAAACATTCCCTCTTTAACCAATTTATTAGAATGAAAAACAAATCCAGGTCTGGTGTAATCCAAGGGGTTGCCATGACGATCCACACTGTCCCAGTCAATGAAGAGCAGGATGTTCCCCATTGGCTGGGAGAGCAATGCAGTGACCTGAGCTAACATCAATGGGTCAGCCCAGGTCACTGCAGGGGATGACAAGTGCTGCTGTCAGCGAGGTACATTACCTGCGCTGATCTCCAGCACACTGACAGCCCCTGTCACTGAGGTCAATGACCGGCGCCTTCACATCAAGTATCGCGAGAGGTCCGTGACGTCTCGGGTGGGAAGCGAGAGGTGATGTGACAAGCGGCGGCCATGGAGGACAGTGACAGCGCTGAGGTCGGGATGGTGGGACTTCATCACCGCAGGTAAGCCGAGCGGGGGGGGGGGAGGTGTGAGAGTGTGTGTGTGTGTGTGTGTGTGTGTGTATATGTATGTATACATGCTGCGGGCAGGAGGGGGCGGGGCGAGCTGAGCGGGAAGTGTGGGCTTCCTGCACGTAACTAAGATAAACATCGGGTTACTAACCAAAGCGCTTTGCTTGGATACCCGCTGTTTATCTTGGTTACTAGCTTGTGGCAGGCTGCCAGCGATGGCTCCTGCACACTGTAGCTGGGGGGGGGGGGTGCGTGTGTGAAAGTGTGTGTGTGTGTGTGTGTATGTATGTGTACATGCCGCGGGCAGGAGGGGGCGGACTGAGCTGAGCGGGAAGTGTGGGCTTCCTGCACGTAACTAAGATAAACATCGGGTTACTAACCAAGCGCTTTGCTTGGATACCCGATGTTTATCTTGGTTACCAGCTTCTGGCAGGCTGCCAGCGATGGCTCCTGCACACTGTAGCTGTAAAAAGCCCTGCTTTTTGCTGCTAGAACCGTTCTCGAACGTATCTAGAACTATCGAGCTTTTGCAAAAAGCTCGAGTTCTAGTTCGATCTCGAACAGCCCCAAAAATCACTCGAGCTTAGAACTGGAGAACCTCGAACCACGAACCGCGCTCAACTCTAGTCGTTTCCAGATCTGCTGAATGGAGGTGACTGGAGCTGCAGAATACACCGCCACTCCTGTCAGCTCCACGCAGCAACTGAAGACAGCTGCGCGATCAGCTGAGCTGTCACTGAGGTTACCCGCGGCCACCGCTGGATCCAGTGACAGCGGGTAACCTCAGTGACAGCTCAGCTGATCGCGCTATTCCCTTCATTAGCTGCGTGGAGCTGACATGAGCGGCTGTGTATTCTGCAGCTCCGGTCACCTCCATGCAGCAGAGCTGGAAGCGACGCTGGACCATCCTGGATTACGCAGGACATGGAGGGCTTTTTCGGGCTTATTAAAGTGGTGAACCAGGGTATATGTTTGTGTTTTTTATTTCTAATAAAGGATTTTTTCGGGTGTGTGTGTTTATTTACTGTCACTTACAGATTAATCATGGAAGGTATCTCGGGGAGACGCCTGACATGATTAATCTAGGATTTAGTGGCAGCTATGGGCTGCCAATAACTCCTTATATTACCCTGATTGCCAAAGCACCAGGGCAAATCGGGAAGAGCCGGGTACAGTCCCAGAACTGTTGCATCTAATGTATGCGGCAATTCTGGGCGGCTGCTGGCTGATATTGTTAGGCTGGGGGGCTCCCCATAACATGGAGCTCCCCATCCTGAGAATACCAGCCTTCAGCCGTATGGCTTTATCTGGCTGGTTTTAAAATTGGAGGGGACCGCACGCCGTTTTTTTAAATTATTTAATTATTTATTTCACTGCACAGTATAGACATGCCCACCGGCTGCTGTGATTGGGTGCAGTGGGACACCTGGCACTCAGCGTGGGGGCGTGTCTCACTGCAACCAATCATAGGCGCTGGTGGGCGGGGAAAGCAGGGAATACGAGATTGTTTAATGAGCGGCCGGCTTTTTCAAAATAGTAAAAGCAGCCGGAGCAGTGTGACCGCCGTGCAGCGCCGGTGATCGGGGATTGGTGAGTATGAGAGAAGGGGTAAGAGGGATAGACTTGCATGGACGGAGAGAGAGGGACCGAGATAGTAACCGACTGACAGAGATTAGTAAATGACAGACATTGTGAGGCGCTTCAGAACGCAGCTTCTCAGCTGCGCTCTGAAGTGGACCTTTTTTAAGCTGCGGTGCAGAGCGCACACCTGCGCACATAGCCTCAGACATCAAAATCGTATGAGGGATTTCACATGTTTCAATTGACTAGGTTCGTAGAACAAAACGTCCAATGTATGAGGAATAAACGACATGTATGCGATCACCGTATTTGCGTTCAATCTTGATCGCACGTAGGTGTCACACGCAAATACATCACGAACGATGCCGGGTGTGCGTCACTTACAACTTGACCCCGATGACGGATTGAAAGATCTATTGAAGCGTGTAAAGCAGGCAATAGCTGGGCGTCAGCTGGTTCAGGTTCACTGGTCTTCAGCTCTGCAGGAGTTAATCCCTGCAAACTTGGGAGCAGGACCTAAAAAGGAAGGAAGGGTTCGGGTTCATGGAGAACTAGGCCAACTTCTCAGTCGGCTAAATGCTCTACGGTAGGGACGAGCTGCACCTCAATGCAGCTGTGCTGGGGAGAAAATGGTCAGATGGATGGAGGAGCTTTTAAACTAGGATCTGGGGGGAGAGAGGGTAATGGAGCAAATAAGGGGATAGATAGAGCAGATAGAGACAGTGAGACGGTAGGGGTCAATGAAGGATTAGAGAGGGATGGGACATGCAAGGAACGTAGGGAGGCTAGGAGTAATAAATGTGTTAATAGTATTAAATGTCTACTGGCAAATGCAAGAAGTCTTGCAAACAAAATTAATGAATTGGAGACTCTTATGTCAACCATGGATTATGATGTGGTGGGCATTACGGAAACCTGGCTGGATGAAAGCCATGACTGGGTGACAAACATACAGGGTTATACTACATTCAGGAAGGACATGAAAGACAAAAAAGGTGGTGGGGTGTGTATATTTATCAAACCTAACCTAAAACCTGTGTTGAATGATGACATTGGGGGGAACTGCAACAATGTAGAATCAGTATGGGTAAATGTACATGGGGAGGGGAATAATGGAAAAATGCTAATTGGAGTTTGCTATACGCCTCCTAACATACCTGAAGAAATAGAGGGTGAAATGCTGGAACAAATTGAAAAGGCAGCTAATAATAATAATCAGGTTCTTATTATGGGGCATTTCAACTATCCAGACTTTCAGTGGGACATAGAATCTTCTGGTTGTGCTAAAAGCTGTAAGTTCTTATCTACTATTCAAGACAATTATCTCTCTCAGATGGTTGATGGACCAGGGGAGATAATTTGCTAGATCTGGTCCTGTCAAATAGACCGGATACAATTTCAGATCTACAGGTCCGGGAGCACTTGGGCACCAGCGATCATAATATGGTAAGCTTCAACGTAATTTTCAATAGAACATTTCAAAGGGGAAATGCTAAAACCTGGAATTTTAGGAAAGCTGATTTCAACAAATTAAGGGAAGAGCTTAAATGTGTAGATTGGGACAATGTTATGGTAGTAGCTGGGGATAGTGAACATAAGTGGGGTAAGTTTAAGGATATACTGCTAGAGTCCTGTAAAAAACTTATACCCTCTGGTAATAAAATGTCCAGGAATAAAAAGAAACCACTATGGATAAAAAAGACTGTACAAACTATAATAAAACAAAAACAAAGGGTGTTTAAAATCTTAAAGGCTGAGAATAAAGAAATTGCATTTCAGAAGTATAAAGATATCAATAGGAAATGTAAAAAAGAAATCAAGCAAGCAAAATAAGCTACTGAAACAAAAATCACCAATAACATTCAAATAAATCCCAAAATCTTCTATAAATACATTAATGCCTAAAGGAAAACAAAGGATAGTATGGGCCCCTTAAAATATAATAAAAAGTTAGTTATAGAGGACAAACAAAAGACTGAGATATTAAATAGGCACTTCTCTGTGTTCACCAAGGAACTGACTGTACTAGGGATCATTCAACAAGTGAAAAATCAAAGTTCACCACCTGATATAATTAATTTAACACAAGTAGAAGTATGCCTACGTCTGTGTAAATTAAACATTGACAAATCCCCAGGGCCAGATGGCATTCATCCAAGAATATTGAGGGAATAGAGCTCCATAATCAACAGACCGCTGTATCTCATCTTTTTAGACTCGCTTATAACAGGGTTGCTGCCTCAGGATAAGATCTGGATAAGATGTCAGAATGGGCAGATACTTGGCAAATGAGATTTAATGTTGATAAATGTAAAGTAATGCACCTAGGACGGAGTAATCCTATAACTGCGTATACATTAAATGAAAGTAAACTCGGGACTACAGAACAGGAGAAGGACTTGGGTATTCTTATTACAAATAAGCTGAGCAGCAGTACTCAATATCAAGCAGCAGCTGCTAAAGCAAACAAGATTTTAGGGTGTATAAAAAGAGAGATTAGATCCCGGGATCCCAATGTATTGTTACCACTATATAAATCACTTGTAAGGCCACATCTGGAATATGGGATTCAGTTTTGGGCTCCACATTTTAAAAAGGACATTAAGAAGTTAGAGTCAGTTCAAAGGCGGGTAACTAGACTACTACAAGGGAATGGAAGGCCTCCCATATGATGACAGGTTGAAAAAGTTAGATATGTTTAGCTTAGAAAAAAGACGTCTCAGAGGAGATCTCATTTATTTTTATAAATACATGTGTGGTCAATATAAAGGACTGGACATAACTTATTTCTTCCAAAGACAATACTAAGGACCAGGGGGCATACACTGCGAGTGGAAGAAAATCGATTCCGGCAGCTAAATAGGAAAGGGTTCTTTACAGTTAGAGCAGTCAGACTGTGGAATGCCCTACCACAATAGGTAGTAATGGCAGATATTATAACAGCTTTTACAAAGGGCTGGATGATTTCCTCAGTACACACATTGTTGGTTATAAATGACTTAAGCATGCTTTACACGCTACGATATCGTTAATGAATTATCGTCGGGGTCACGGTGTTTGTGACGCACGTCAGCCGTCATTAACGATATCGCAGTGTGTGACCCTTATGAGGGACCTTAAATGATCGCAAAAGCGGTCAAAATCGTTTGCCGCGGAGAGGTCATCCTGAAACAAAAAATCGTTTTCTCCTTATTAGCGATGTTGTTCGTCGTTCCTGAAGCAGCACACATCGCTGTGTGTGACACCGCAGGAGCGACAAACATATCCTTACCTGCCTCCACCGGCAATGCAGAAGGAAGGAGGTGGGCGGGATGTTACGTCCCGCTCATCTCCGACGCCTCCGCTTCTATTGGACGGCTGCCGTGTGACATCGCTGTGACACGAACCAGCCCCCTAGAAAGGAGGTGGTTCGCCGGCCTGAGCGACGTCGCAGGGCAGGTAAGTCCGTGTGACGGGGGTAAGCGAGGTTGTGCGGCACGGGCAGCGATTTGCCCGTGTCGCACAACCGACGGGGGCGGGTACGATCGCTTGGGATCTTGCTAGCGAGATCGCAGCGTGTAAAGCCCGCTTTAGTGAGCAAATGTAGAACTGGTGGAGGAAGGTTGAACTAGATGGACCTAGGTCTTTTTTCAACCTAAGTAACTATGTAAATATGGAACTAAAAGCTCAGGTTGCTGATTGCCATGTGCAGCGGTCTTATTCCTATATTTAGCATACCTTTCCTCCTATTTGTGATGATGAGAGCTTATGTGAACCCAGTCTTGTATTTGCTTCTATTTATGGTGATTTGTGCTGTGCTTCTGAGTGGTGTGAGTGTTCCCCTGTTGTGCGTTACTTTCCCCCCTTTTTTCGTTACTCCCCTGTAGACATTTTGTCTCTCCTGTGTGTTTTCAGTGCAATGTGTATGAGTTTCTGTTTTCTCTAGTCCGTGGAGTTTTGTCTTTGAGTTTTGTGGCCCATCCCTAGTGTGTGGGAGAGGAGGAGTAAGATCAGGGTCCAGACAGGAGTCAGGGTCATGCTGGGAGCTCGAATCTGGTTACCATTAAACCTACCTTTGAGATTAGGGACAGCACATGGTCACAAGTCTTAGGGCCAGCCTAGGAGCCCCTGTCCTGTCTCCATATACCCCTTTACCCCTTGACATCAGATTCACTACACAATGAATGCTGCATTCCCTGCCACAGCTTTTTTACAGGCAATGATCAGTATTGGCTGTGCTACATTATGTGATGTGATGCACTGCCCAATATCATGTGAGTTTTGTCTGGCTGATGCAATCTTCTGCGATGTGTAAAATGATGGTGGCCATTTTTGGCGATTCGTGCAAAGAGAATTGCAAATTATTTGATTTTGCTGGATTAGTCACATTCCTAAAAATTTCAACTTGAATTAGATTTGCTTAAAATCATTTTTAGTAATTGCTATATTAATGAAGATGATCATGGACTCTATGAATTGTTTATTTCTTTTGGATTAAAAACAGAGAAGGCTTCATGTTTTCCTGTCTATTCATTGTGATTTGGTACGATCTTGCACATAATTGAATATAAGATATACAATGCTGGAACGTTAGCAATGTACGTCTACACCTTATGTGAAATCAAACTTCTGTAACATAATCCAGTAACTGATTGTTAATTTTTACATTTGGGAATAGCGTTCCTCTAAACTGTATAATCTCTGTCGTTTGAGAAACAAATAGTGACAGACTCTTTAAATCAGAAGGAAATTTCACAAGCATCATAACTGTGGGCTGTAATGAGAACATCCAGTTTGCTTTTCAGTACCTAGAACAGACGATATCGCTAGGGCTGAAATCTTCATGCCAAGCGTTTACCGTGGGGAATTATTATTCCATGCGAAATTCAATATGTTTAACAGATCGAGCCAACTTTTCATAAACTGAACACTCAACTCATTCAATAAACAAGGACACCGAAGGCTTATTTTTTGTTTCCTTGGACATCAAGGTGCTTAACTATGCAAAACATAAGTATAACGGAAAAGCTCATAAGAAACAAAAATAGAACTTCAAATAGGATAATGTAAAGTAAATGTGTACCACCCCCATGTCAGCGGCCGAGCTGCTCGGATCCGGAACCGCAGTGGCTCAAGGTGTCTCTGGACTCGGGGTTCGCGCGAACACTCGAGTTTGAAAAAGGGGGTATATACAGGGGGGTTGAAGTTCGTGATGCCACCCACGGTGCGTGGTAACGTGGGATACCACCGCTGCTGTTGGGGAGCCCGGTGGCGATGGTATAGCAGTAGGATGTTTAACACCTCCGTGGGTAGGGGGTTTGTGCCCCGGGGCCCGTAAGTGTTGGTGACAGGGTGCCGTTGGGGAGAGGAAGGGGTGTTTCAGTGTACTCACTCAGTCCAAGAATACTGACACCGACAGCTTGTAAACCAGAATTCTGAGCACCACTGCAGCAGGGAGGGAGCACGCGTGGATCCGTTCCCTTGGTGTTGCTTGTTAGCCTGTGGCCTTTTCCGTGTCACCTTCTCTCTGTTGGACCCTATAGTTTGGAACTATTCGGGTTCCGCTCACCTGTATGGCTAACGGAGTGAGCTTGCTCTCAGGGTTCACACGTGGGATTTGATGTACTGAGTTGTGGGAAAAGTCCTATCCCCTCATTGCGCTAGTACCTTGATTTTGGAGCGGGTGAGGGATGAATCTTGAAGACTTCACCACCGTCGGGTAAAATTACTAGGACACTTGAAGCTACTTCTCGGTCTAGGGTCCACGTACCCCGTCGTGCCCTGGCCCCTGCCCGGAGATGGCTCAAGGCCACTGGCTGCCCTCCTCGGCAGTCTGTGCCCCTTGACACAATCCCCTGTGACCGGGGTTCCAGCTTCTACCAGGCCCAGACCAACATCTGCCACATAGTACACAAGGAGTCCTGCTCCTGACCTCCAACTCCACTCCGGTGACCTCTCTCCTTGACAGTCACCGCAAAACTCCTTTCCACTCTGTCACTTTCCCCTACCAACCCCCCATGTGGGCGGCCTTATTCCCCTCAGGCCCCCCAATGGTGTGTTTGGTGGGTATGGTGCAAAGTGTTCCTAGGATTTTGACTGGCTAAGCTCTTAGCAACACCAAAGGACCAGGATCCGTAATCAAGGAGTGGTGGATACTGTGCAGAAGGGCAGATTGCACAATATCCTATGATGACCTGATAGGCCAGGGCATCACAAATTAATGACATGAATATGGGATTGATCCTTACCTTGTAAGCCATGTGTATTTAGTGAATTTTTTTATGTTGCCGATTTTCTGCAGCATTTCTTCACCTAGTAGCTAAATTCCATATTTTCAGTGCGTTTTTTGTTGTTTTTTTCATCTGCAGTTTTGTCTCCATTTGGTATGTTATATTTTAAACAAATCTTCTTTGTTTTGTAACTTCTTGTTAGTTAGATTTTATAAATCATCAAAAAGTCAAATTTAAAATGAGAATTAAAAAATACCTTTTAATCACATTTTTTTAAAACCCTACAAATGTGAAATATGTGATTATAAAAATAATCAACCAAGTTATGTATATATATCATATATAATGCCGCCCCCCAGGCCTCCACGTAAAATGCAGCCCCCCCAGGCCTCCACGTATAATGGACCCCACCAGGCCTCCATGTATAATGCAGCCTCCCAAGGCCTCTTGCCATTGTGTAAAAAAAAAAAAAAATCAATACTCATCTCTCTCCTCATTCCCCTGCTGCTCCATCCATCCTCATCTCTCTCCTCGTTCCACCGTTGCTATCATCATCTCCCTCCTTGTTCCACCGCTGCTCCATCCTCACCTCTCTCTTCCGTTTTCCCACTGCTGCGGTCAGCATCCTCCCGTCCTCGGCTCTGCATGCCTCAGCACAGGAGTCGCACAGGAGTGACGTCCCCGCGCAGGCACAGGGGAGAATGATAGAGCAGCATGGGCCGATTAATGCTTTTTTCATTGCTGTGTGCGATGACGGGGGAGGGGGGCCCAGTGTCGCTAACACTGACACAGGGCAGGGGGGCCCGATGTCAGAAGTGGCGGCATCGGGTCATATAGCGGCCACGTTGCCTGTGACAGGATAGCGCAGCTCCTCTCTCACAGAAAGGAGCTAGCTGCTGATCTGCAGGGCAGCCGCCGGGCTCCTAACCTTCTGGGCTTAAGCCCCTGAGTCAACCTTGATTGTACACTAATAGATTGGTGGATTAGTTCTCGATACTTAACTTGGTTGAATTATGTTTATGATCACATATTTACATTTGTACGGTTTAAAAAGAAATCTGCTTAAAAGTTATATTATAATTCTCACGTTATTTTTGCTTTGTTGATGATCAATGATAAGTCTTAAGGGTGCTTTACACGCTGCGACATTCCTAACGATATATCGTTGAGGTCATGGTGTTTGTGACGCACATCCAGCGCCGTTAGCGATATCGCAGCATGAGACTAAAAGAAGCGACAATCAACGATCGCAAAAACTTCAAAAATCGTTGATCGTTGACACGCCGCTCCTTTTCATAATATCGTTGGTGATGCATGCCTGCAGCATCACACATCGCTGTGTGTGACACCGCAGAAACGTCTCCTTACCTGCGTCCACCGGCAATGAGGAAGGAAGGAAGTGGGCGGGATGTTACGTCCCGCTCATCTCCGCCTCTCCGCTTCTATTGGACGACCACTTAGTGACGCCACTGTGATGCCGCTAGAACTGCCCCCTTAGAAAGGAGGCAGTTCGCCAGCAACAGCGACATCGCTGCATCGGTAAGTCCGTGTGACGCTGCCGTAGCGATATTGTTCGCTACGGCAGCGATCACTACATGTTGCACGAATGATGGGGGTGGGTGCTATCGCTCGCGACATCGCTAGCAATTGCTAGCGATGTCGCAACGTGTAAAGCACCCTTTAGATTGGTCTGGATACCATTTTCTTCTCTATGCCATATATCTTAGATTTTATAAAGCTGCAACGCACTAAAATAATTTTTTTTCTTGGATTTCTCTCATCTGATTTAGTCTATGGGGAAAATCCACAAATTAAACACATGCATACCACAAGAGAAATTGCAATGTTGTAGATTTCAAAAACACTCTGAAGGTTAGTTTACATAAAGTAAAAACACAAGCAAAAGATTTCTATAAATCCTATATACTTTTAAGACCTCCTCTTATGTTTGTTGACAGTGCTGAGCCTTGCGCACTGACAATGCAGAATCTGACAGCTTTAGAGTGCACTCTCATCCTTTTTCCATGTCAGCATCAGCATCCTCTGTCTTCTACTATATTATCCTGTCCTGTGTGCAACAATTGGCTGCAGACAGGAAGAAGAGATTAGAGCATGCCGGACACTGTGTGCTCTCAGATAAGGCCTCCTTCACACGTCCGTATTTTTGGTATGTGTGGTGTCCATTTCCACATGTACTGGAGAAATGTAGACCCATTAAATTCCATGGGATTGTGCATACGTCCTTGTTTTCATGGCAACATGTTTGTTTTCTGCTGGCAGCACGGGTGTCACACGGAGCGCACACTGATGTGATCCATGTGAAAATGTAAAACACATGTCACTTAAAAAAATATTTTTTATATTATCCTGTCTTCGGCGCTATCTTCGGTGCTGCTGTTGCTTATGGGTTCCACTCATTATGCTCATAAATAGAGATGAGCGAACCTCTAGAGGCTCGAGTTCAACTCGGTTCGAACGGAGGCCGCGTTCGAGTTCGGTTCGGCGAGCCGTTCGACGAACCTCTCGAACCCCATTGAAACCAATGGGAGGCAAACACAAACACATAAAAACACATTCTAAATGTACACATACAGTTAATAAACATTGCCATTACACTTACCTGTCCCCGCGATGCGTCCTGCACTCTGTCTCCAGCCGCTTTTCCTTCCGATAATCACTGTGTCCTCCTGGTAATCAGCACTGATGATAGGACCTATCGTGACGTCAAAATAGCATGTGACCAGTCATGTGTCTATTATCTCATTGGCTACAGACTGGTCACATGGCTTAACGTCATGCTAGGTCCTGTCATTGCATCTCTCCGGTACATGGTGCACGTTTGTGTATCTCCGTGTACCGGCGACATGCTCTGGCAAACGGTTGACTCTCCGTTCTGCTTCCCCGTTCCGTTATTCACCGGCTGCCACAGCCGGTCAATAATGGAGATCACCGTTGCTATAGCAACACGCCTGTCAGCGGTGACGTCACTGCTTACAGCCAGCAGCGGCATCGGGAATCACGTGATCGGAGCACCGTTGCTATAGCAACGCCCCTGTCGGCGGTGACATCACCGCTTACAGCCAGCAGCACTGATCACTCACGGAGTGATAGACTGCACGGGAGACCAGCATCTTCCTCCATGCTGCTGATGTAGCAGAGCTGCATGTGTTGAAGGAGAAAAAAGACAGAAGACCATGGATCGTGGAGGGGTGAGAGGGAGTAATAAACATGGAGTCTCTAAGTGTGTCTGTGTATTTATTTCTATTAAAGTATTTTTTCTCTGTGTGGTATCTTTTTTTAACCCTTTATTGGAGATTCTTAATGGCCGGGTCAAAGTTGCCTGACATTAAGAATCTCTGGCTTAATACAAGCTAGTAAAACAAAAGCTAATATTAACTCATGATTACCCAGCAAGCTACCCGGCTCCAGGGCTGCTGGAAGAGTTGGATACAGCGCCAGATGATGGCGCTTCTATGAAAGCGCCATTTTCTGGGATGGCTACGGACTGCAATTCACAGCAGAGGGGCCCAGAAACCTCAGGCTAATCTGTGCTGCGGATCCAATCCTCAGCTGCCTAGTTCTACCCGGCTGGACACAAAAATGGGGCGAAGCCCTTGTCGGTTTTTTTTTTTTTAATTATTTCATAAAATTCATGAAATATAAAATAGACTTTATTATATCAAGCTAAAATATTTTTTTTTACCCATAGACATACACAAACATAAGGTATCTCCACCAGATTAGTCCAGATATCAAAGCAGACAGGTATACACTAGTATAATAACATTTCCTCCAATAATCCCATATACCACCCAGATTGTTTAATCATCCTTAGATGACCGTGGAAACAATATTTCAAAGGACAAAGAGAAGGAAATCGGACTAGTATATAGAAAACAACTCATTTGTTATTTATGGTCGATTGACACAAATACCCACAGTATCGACCACCCAAACATATTCATTTGCTGTCTGCCAATATTATTGACGAACCAACCATAGAGATAGATAGGCCAAGTTGCTATCTCAATGCCCGGTTCCAACAACCAGCCCAGTTTACAATACCTGGAAAAAATGCAACTGACGGATTAAAGAGCTACCCTTAGTAATCCCTATTGATGTTCCTTGATACCCGCCATTCAACAGCCATATTTGCGTCTATATCTATAGCGGAAACCAATCAAAAACAGAGAGAAACCAAGAATTGCCCTTCCAGAGAAATGCACACCACGGAATGCCTAATAGGTCATTCCCAACAGGACAGAGGCTTAAAGGGAACCTGTCATCAGAAATTTCGCCCAAAACCTAAAAGATTCCCCCTCTGCAGCTCCTGGGCTGCATTCTAGAAAGGTCCCTGTTATTATTGTGCCCCATGTGAGACCAAAATAAAGACTTTATAAAGTGGTACCTTTTTTTATTCAGATACTGTAAATGTGACACGGGGGCGGGCTCTCTGGCGTCCGTTATTCTGCCTCCTGGTCCTGTATGCCGCCCCCATCGCTCCTTTCCATAGCTGATGCACCGCCCACTGCTCCAGCCATCCCCGCGCATGCCCAGTGCCAGTCTCACGGGACTGAGCAGTGTGACGTGTGCGCAGGCAAGTGATTATGGGCGGGGCTGTGATTGTTATCAGCAAGTACCCGCCCATAATCTCGTGAGCGCGCAAACCTCACCAGCGGTCACACTGTGCTCAGGGTAGTGCTAGACTGTATGGGCTGCTTCCAGGGATGACGTCCCTTTTGTCACGTGATAGTATTTTGAACACACCCCTATCACGTGACAAAAGGGACGTCATGCGCATGCGCGGGGATGGCTGGAGCAGTGGGCAGTGCATCAGCTATGGAAAGGAGCAATGGGGGCGGCATACAGGACCAGGAGGCAGAATAACGGACGCCAGAGAGCCCGCCCCCGTGTCACATTTACAGTATCTGAATACAAAAAGGTACCACTTTATAAAGTCTTTATTTTGGTCTCATATGGGGCACAATAATAACAAGGACCTTTCTAGAATGCAGCCCAGGAGCTGCAGAGGGGGAATCTTTTAGGTTTTGGGCGAAATTTCTGCTGACAGGTTCCCTTTAATCTTAATTAGAGAACCTCCAACTGAACTGTTATTTTTAGATATAATGCACTCAATGGAATGCTTATAGAGTCATTCCACACAGAACAGAGATTTCACGTCAATACACAGACCATAATCTGAACTGTTATTTTAGAATAATTTTTTAGCAATCAAGGAAACACAGAAAAATGCCATAGATGGTACGCAGAGTCCAATGACTAAAGATATTCCTTGGTATGAACTCTAGATAGATGAATTATACATCACACATCCACTGAAGTTCCATTATTTGAAGGAGATATTTCATCAATCTTCATGGACTTGGTCGATTTTTAAAGATAAAAGATATCCCAGGTTCCATTAGCAGTATTCAAACCAGACATACTGTGCTTGATTGATAGCTTTAAAAGAGGATACAGCTTACACCTCACATCTCGACGCGTTTCCCCCCTTGTAAGATAGAGCCAAGGGGTTCATCAGGAGGTTTTTTTTATAGAATCCATGACGAGTTTATGCCAAGATTCAATACAGATCCTAAGCACCTCAGATAGTTTGTACAGGACAGAGCGAGACCGACACAGCGGCACTAACAGAGCTCAAAAATCTCTCCAGCAGATGGGCTGACAGGACGTCACGATAGCACCCGATGTGGAGCTTCAGATAACAGCGGCTGTTATCTGAAGCTCCACATCGGGTGCTATCGTGACGTCTTATCAGCCCATCTGCTGGAGGGATTTTTAAGCTCTGTTAGTGTGACGGGTATTAGCGATGTTGTGCACCATAGGCAGCGATTTGCCCATGATGCACAACCGACGGGGGCGGGTGCTTTCACCAGCGACATCGCTAGCGATGTCGCTGCGTGTCAAGCAGCCTTTAAACGCCACTTTGAGAAAGAGAATGGCTGTTTGGATACCAATTTTGAGACCGAAGAGGAAAGGCAACCTGTTCTCATTTTGTAAAGCCTAGCAAATGATGAACATGACAATGTGGTTTGTGAACTATCTCCATGTTTGTGTTTGAAATCTAAGAAATTTCCTAACTTAAGTACATATCCTGCTGTTGACGTCTTTGTCAAACTTGTCACGGCAAAGATTGAAAACTTCCCACGTACTCATAGTGGAAATCCCATTATGACGGTTCCACTGCGCTTTTGTCTTCATTTTCTGAGACATGCAGCATTCTCAATTTTTGGAATCTGGGGCTCAGTGGCGGCTTATTTTTTGTGTCCTGAGATGGCGTGTTTAATTATACCATTTTTCTGTAGATGCAATGTTCTGATCACCTTTTCTTGCAATTTTCCAGAGACCAAAAAACCTTATTCTGGCGTTTCTTTTTTCTCATTATGTCCTTCACCGATCAGATCAATTTATTTTATATTTTGATAGTTCGGGCATTTCTAAAAGCAACTATACCAAATATACGTATTTTTTATTTATTTTTAATTGTTTTATTTTCAATGGGACAAAAAGTGGATAATTTGAACTTGTGTTTTTTTTTTGACTTTTCCATATTTTTAAAAACTTACATTTTTTTTTTTTAAATAGTCCCCTTAGGAGACTTGAAGCTGATGCAGTCCGATCGCTTATCCTGATCAGAGTGATGCTTCAGCAGCCCTCTGTACAGCAGAAATGCTCATCTCCTGTGAATGCCAGCAGTCAGCCTACGTTCACAGGAACTACGGCCTGACAGTGACATGGATCATCCGATGACGTACCCATCAGCAACCCATGATTTCATTACAAGGCTGCTGATAGCGCTCTCCCATCGAAGCACTCTAAATCCCGCTGTCAGAGATTGACAGAAAGATTTAACTAGTTAACAGCCACGGGTGGATCTTAGCATTAAAGGGGACACACACAACCTTTGACATACCGCTATGTCCATAGTTGTAAAGGGGTTAAAGCACCACTTCAGGTTTTTTTTTTTTTTAATTTACCGCTAGAGTGGTGCTTTAAATCTAAGTTCCATGCCCCTTGTCTTATACACACCTTTCGGTGGCTTCACTCTCTATCACCGTCGCACCTGTCGGTCTCCGACAATTTGTAACCTGCATGCTGCTCCAGTGTTTCATGGAATTCTGGAGGCCTCAACTCTATACAGCTCTATGAAAGCCTCGTTCTGTACTTGTTCTGACTCTCTTAGATTGTATTGAAACCTTGGAATGTAACTTCTTACTTTCGGCCACTCAGAGGTTACTGTCACAAGATGGCGCCTATAGATAGAGCAGCATCAGTAAAAGATGAAGCCGCCGGAAGGGAAGTTTATGACAGTGGGCAGAGGGCTTAGATTTAAAGTGCCACTCCAGGGCTAAAAAAAAACCAAAATGCTGGAGTGGTGCTTTAAGGAGACAAAAGCACCTTTTCTACTGCTAGAGATGTGACAGGTAATCCTCACATTGTTTCACACTAACATAAAGAAAATGGTTAAGTTATATTGCTGTTTATGTATATTATACCAAACATTTACTTATTATAGAATCCAAAATAAAGTTATGTCTCTCTGCCAAATTTGCCATGGATTATGTCACTCTCTACCAAATCTCATCCTAAGATATTTATTTCTATGATACTGTTACTTTGTACATTACTTACGTGCATATTTTTTTCACTCTAAGGACACAATACTAATGTTTGTACAGTGTTTTGACAACCATAGGTTAACAAAGTCAGTCTGTACTATATTTTCCTTATGTCAATATTGGCGGAGTGCCTTGACTTGGAGTTCCTTAATGGATCTCAGCCAAGCCAGGCTTGAACACTATATAGTAGACAGCTATAAGATGCAATTGCAGGGGAAAGCATTTAATCAGTTCACAAAATACAATAATTTACCATGAAAAGGATGAAGTAATTTACAAACTTTAATGATACAAAAATCTAGTCATCACTAATCGTACAATAGTATTTTGTCAGCAAAAGTACAAGTGGACCAACATAGTTGTTTATTGTTTCACTTAAACTGGTATTCTCAACTTGTCTGTTGAACAGATCAGAGCTATACAATCTATAGACATAACATGGAATCTGAAGAAGCACATGGACAGCCACCCGATCTATCTATCCTGATGACCCCCTTCTAACAACTGACCTGCACCTACAACTGGGTGAGACCATTCCATTTCCTATGTACAATTGTATGATGTATAAATGAGCCGGATATTATAAGCAAGAGGCAATAATTATACCAATATGTTTACTGCCGTGACTATACTCTGAATTAAATCCAGGAAACACCACTGTGATCTTGGATGGATTTTTGTTAGGTTATGGTGGTAATTTTTGGTGTTTACATGTATGAAAAGCTTGTTTTTTGGGGGATTTATTAACCCCACACTGTATATTACACTGGTGAGTCCTATTGGGAGGCTTGGTTCCCACTGGAATATATCCTCCTATGACCCTAACCTGACTAATAGATAGAATTATAGGTTGATGCCCTGTTTACCCGGCTCATAGCAGTCATCACTTTACAGTGTTTATAAATCTTGGACACTAATTTGGTGTTGAAGCCCCTCAATGTCCATCTGGTGATTATGGTCTATTACTGACGGACACCACTGGGGGGGCTCCAACACTATCTTTGTAGGTCCTCTTGGACATGAGTATTCTTTCATTTTTTTGCACAAAAAATTATTTTATGAATTGCAGCACTACGCAATTTTTTTAAATAATTCTAATAAAAGTTATGTATTATCCCCTTTCTCACTGCTGATATTTATCTTAATCTTGAGAGGTAATTTAGGAACGGCTTTTCATCACTTGTTTCTATACTGCTGGTATTTCTTATGTGTACTATTTATGAAATATCCACTTGAAATTATGGATTTAATGTTGTGGCTTCATAAAGTTAGAACACTAGGACCAAATTAAAGTGAATATCCCATAGAATTGGTTACCTTTGTCAATACAAATGATATATTAGTATACATGTGTAATGACATGGCTTGTCTCTGGTTTTAAACCTTGTATGGTTGTTTTATAAACACAATAGACATGTATATGTATATATCATTGCAAACATTTTTATTTAACAAACAAATTGGAAAAAAGACCATGCCAATTTTTTGGTGTTTTTAAATTCCAAAATCAAAATTACAAAAATGTATCTATGCATACATAGCCATTAACATTCAACCAAAACTTGTTAAACATAATATGTAATTCATATACTCTTATCATTTCCTTTTAAACTGTAGACAGGACAATCCTTCAGCAGTCTACATTTTGAATTCCTATTGGGGAGATTTACAAGTGGCATCATAATACTCCATACATGCACTGTGATATGGGAAATCCTAAAGAACCATGTCATGCAGCAACCTACATCACAGGATTAAATGCGCATTTCTGAAGAATTTTATGAAAAAACAAGATTTCCGAATTGTGTTGGCGCGTTAGATGGAAAACACATTACAGTGAAGAAACCACCTAACTCTGCAACTAGATATTTTAATTTTCACAAGTTTCTTTTTCTGTTTATATTCTTGCTTTGGTTGACACTAATTACTGTTTTATTTTTGTTGACATAGAGCAATATGGCAGTGCCTCTGATGCTAGAATTTTCCGAAGTTCACGGTTATCGAGGCGTTTAATGTCAGAAGACCTAAATCTCCCTTCACCAAGGCCTCTACCTGGTACAATGGGACCAAATGCACCATTTGTCATGGTTGCAGATCAGGGGTTTGCCTTGCCTCAGCATGTGATGCGTCCATATCCAAGCCGTGGCCTAGACAGGTCAAAAGGTCAATTTAATAGCAGCTTGGCCAGAGCACATTGTTATGTTGAACGTGCGTTTGGAATCTTGGCTTCAAGATGGCGTATTTATCAAACACCATCCAGCTCCAACCAACCACTGTAAAGGCTGTCATTAAAGCTACAGTAATATTACATAATTATTGTAGATTGTGTGACAACAATGACGAAGATTTTGATGACATCCCTGACCTTAATGCCCCATTAGTTGGTAATGGAAGAGTAAGATCCAATTGGGCCCAATTTGGTGTGCAAGTTAGGAATCAGTTTAAAGATTATTTTAGGTTAAATCTGCATAGTGACACAGAATAATTGTGTCTAGACATTTTTTTGTTCCTTTTTTTTTACATTATGTAAAATATTCACAAACACATATGTAATGAAAATGGAAAATTTGCATACATAGTTTTGTCTATGGCTAAATAGTTTTTTTTGATTTGTTGGGGGTTTTTTTTTATAAGTATGTTGTCATAAAGTTTGATTATTGTGATATTTTGGTTGTCATGAGTGTACATACAACACACTATAAAGACTAACGTAGTTTTTTCAATTTAAAAAAAAAAATAAAAATGTTGATAAAGTAAATGTGCCTCTGTATACATGTTTTCATTTTCAAGACACAGTTTTTTTGAATATTAATATAACTGTTTTGGATATGTGCTGCCCCCGCGACAGCAGACGGGCTGCTCAGACCCGGATCCACAGTGGCTCGAGGGGTCTCTAGATCCGAGGCAGCGTCGCACGGCTACCTCAGAAATAAAAAGGGAAAGTTGGTGGTTTTGGGACAATGATCGTGATGCCACCCATGGTGTGTGGTAACGTGAGGGACCACTGCTGCCAGTTTGGGGGGAGCCCGGGGATGCTGGTGTGTGGCAGCTTGAGTTGTTAACCCCTCCGTGGGAAAGGGGAGTGGTGTCACGGGGTCCGGTGATGGATGGAGTGGGGAACCCGTCGGGTGCAAGGGGATAACGTGTACTCACATTGTCCAAAGTCACTGACACCAGGTAAACCAAACTCTTGAGTATTCTGCTTTTTTTGGGCGAGCACGCTGGGTCTGTGCCCTTTTGGTGTTGTTTGTTGACCTGAAGCCTTGTCCCTTGGCACTGTGTGTCCTACGTGTGGATCCCTTACACTTGAAGCGTTTCGGGTCCCACTCACCTGCGTGGCTAGCAGGGTGAGTTTGCTCTCAGGGTTCAGGCTTGGGATTTTCTGGACGGTTGTGGGAAGTCCTATACCCCTCATTGCACTACCACCCAGATTCTGGAGCGGGTGGGGAACGGTTCCTGAAGATTCAATTCCCGTCGGGTGAATTACTGGGCTGCGTGAAGATACTTCCCAGCCTAGGGTCTGCATACCCCGTCGTGCCCTGTTTCCTGCCTGGTTGTAGCAAAAGGCAGCCGGCCTGCTCTCTGTAGCAGCACCGTGCCCCCTGTCACTACCCCCTGCGACCGGGGTTCCAGCTCCTTCTTGCCAGGCCAACGTCTGGCACCTGGGATGGGTAGGGGAGGCAAGCTCCACAGCGTGACCTGTCTTGTCACCGCTGTCCCGTTCTCTCCACTACTACTACTCACTCACTGACTGACACTTCTGCCCTCCTTCTACCAGCCCTCCATCTCAGTGGTCCTATTCCCCTCAGGCTGCCCAATGGGTGTTTGGTGGGTGTGATGCAGAGTGTTCCTCAGAATTTGTGTACACCTGTTGGTAGCAACACCAAAATGACAGGACCCGTAACCAAGGAGGAGCGGGTACCACGCAGAAGGGAAGATTGCACGGCACCCTTGTGACAGCCTGATAGGCCAGGGCGTCACATTCCCCCTTGGTTAAACGTAGCTCGTCCGCGAGCTACAGAACACCAAGCATTTATTTTATTTTTTTTTTTAAAGGAAAGAAAAAGGTTAACAAACATTTTTATTTAACCAGGTTCATCCCACACAGGGGAGGTGCATTCATAAACCAATACTTAACATGGAGTTCATCTGCCACAGGGGACACCACCAGTTTTGATGGTAGCGGGGACTCAACCTTCCACGTTGTCTGGTCCCAACGTCCCGGTCCCAATAACCCCCCCCGCCCAAACAACCTGGTTCCCCTGGAAACCTAAGTGGTTTCTTGGCCGGGTTAAGGTCCCGGGTAGGTCTGACGACTCTGTTGGCACAACAGGTACAGTCTTTTTACAAGACACAAGTTTGTGTTGGTCACGTCAGTCCTGTGACCATGGTCCATCTGTAATCAACTACTCAAACGTGGAAGTCTCTATAAAACCTTACCCAAAAGTCCTATACCGTAGTACAACTGTTGCAAATTTAGAGAAAATCAGGTTACTTTCCCATGCAATTAGTGTTTCATTGGTTCTCTCATTTTCTAACATTTTCTACATGAAAAATAACAAACTGTGGAAAATAACAAACGGAAAACACAGATACCTAACATTTTACGGTACCATAATTTTGCTAATAATATACGGTCGGGTCCCATAGCCACGCCTCCTTCCGCCTGCGTGCTACCTCTGCGGACACGTACCCTTCTTCAAACATGACATGTTTGGTCACCTCCAGGGCATATTAGCCCCTCTCCCTGCAGTGCCGGGTATAAGTGACCATTTCCTCAGGCTCTGAGTTGCGGCCAAGATGCTTCCAAGGAAGGTGTGGGGATACGTTCCGCCGGGACACAAATACCCCCACTGTGAGGTCTGCTTCACGGATGGTCTGCTTCATGGATGAAACCCCATCCCTGCACGGGGTCAAAGCGATCTACCAGACCGCGGCACCGTGGCCCTTTAACACATGAAGCAGCGCTCCTCACCTGCTCCTTCTCTGCTCTGTTACGATCAGCCAGCTCCTGCCGCCGTTGTTTCCTGGTAGCAATCTCCTGTTGCAATTCCTGGCTGTGCCACTCCCAGTAGGGGGCGTCGGCGTCCAGTCTCGGCTCCATAGCTGGCTCTGGCTTGAACTGGACTTGTGCGGCCCCAACAGCCGTTGTGATATCGCGCGGTAGTGGAACCGGTGAACCGGAAAGCTCCACTCCCACTGATGGAAGTAATGGGCCCGACTGCTCCGCAGCCGGGGTTGCAGGGCCCGGTTGCTCCACCTCTGGGGACGGGCACCGGTGATGCGGTCGGGTCTGATCTGGCCGGGCTCCGGGAGACCACTGATGTGACCGGGATGGCGATGGACCTTGGAACTGTTGCTGGAGCTTTAAGAAAACAAACTGCAAGTTCCGCTGCCGGGATGGATAGTGGCAGCTCGGCGTCCACTGAGGACGGGGTAGATGACAGTGGAGTGGTTGTCACAAGCGGGGGCGGACCGGATCTCTCAGCCGCCATGGCCAGATCAGGGTAATGAATAAGGACTGGGTAACCGCTTACCCTTTCTTCACGTGGGATTTCAATCTCACGGGCTCGCACCGCCACCGCCAGGCTCCTCATCTCTTCCCTCCAGTGGTTTAGTATGAACAGGAACTGCGTCCGCATTCTCCTGCACAGCTGCTCGGTCTCTTCTTCAATCCAAGTCGCGGTCCCGGGAACAGCACGTTCCGGTGACCAGTTCCGCTCCGCCATCTTGCCTCTGCATTGTCCAGGAACAGTATGGCAGAGTCCTGGCGTGCCTGCTTCTTTTCCGCTTTCGCTACATTTGGGAACGTCCCCTCGGTTTTCTCGCAGCACTCTTTCGCCGGCTGTGGCCCTCTGGGAACTTCCGATTCCTTTTTCAGGCTGAAGACGAAGGGCGGGGCTCTGGCTTTGCGCTCTTTTCCAAGAAGATGGCGTTTTTGGCGCGAAAACAGCGGAAAATGGTGGGCGTTGCGGAAAAAGGGATTTTGGATCTCGACTTTCACTTGTCAAGGCGCACGTCACCCAGGTTAGTGGGTCCTGCTCACATCCTGTTCGTGACACCAAGTTTTTCCTAAGGTGTGCTGCCCCTGCGACAGCCAACGGGCTGCTTGGACTTGGATCTGCAGTGGCTCGAGGGGGTCTCCGGATCCGAAGCAGCGTCACGCGGCTACCTCGGAAATAAAAAGGGGAAGTTAGTGGTTTTGGGACAATGTTCATGACACCACCCACGGTGTGTGGTAATGTGAGGGACCACCACTGCTGGTTTGGGGGGAGCCCGGGGACGCTGGTGTGTGGCAGCTTGAGTTGTTAACCCCTCCATGGGCAGGTGGAGTGGTGTCCCGTGGTCTGGTGATGGATGGAGAGGGGAACCCGTCGGGTGCAAGGGGATAACGTGTACTCACACAGTCCAAAGTCACTGACACCAGGTAAACCAAACTCTTGAGTATTCTGATTTTTTTGGGCGAGCACGCTGGGTCTGTGCCCTTTTGGTGTTGTTTGTTGACCTGAAGCCTTGTCCCTTGGCACTGTGTACCTTACATGTGGATCCCTTACACTTGAAGCGTTTTGGGTCCCACTCACCTGCATAGCTAGCAGGGTGAGCTTGCTCTCAGGGTTCACGTTTGGGATTATCTGGATGGTTGTGGGAAGTCCTATCCCCCTCATTGCGCTAGTACCTCTATTCTGGAGCGGGTGGGGAACGGTTCCTGAAGATTCCATTCCCATCGGGTGAATTACTGGGCTGCGTGAAGCTACTTCCCAGCCTAGGGTCTGCATACCCAGCCATGCCCTGGTCCCTGCCCGGTTGTAGCACAAGGCAGCCGGCCTGCTCTCTGTAGCAGCACCGTGCCCCCTGTCACTACCCCCTGCGACCGGGGTTCCAGCTCCTTCTGGCCAGGCCAACGTCTGGCACCTGAGATGGGTACAGGAGCCCAGCTCCACAGCGTGACCTGTCTTGTCACTGTCCTGCTCTCTCCACTACTACTCACTCACTCACTGACTGACACTTCTGCCCTCCTTCTACCAGCCCTCCATCTCGGTGGCCCTATTCCCCTCAGGCTGCCCAATGGGTGTTTGGTGGGTGTGGTGCAGTTTTTTCCTCAGGATTTGTGTACACCTGTTGGTAGCAACACCAAAATGACAGGACCCGTAACCAAGGAGGAGTGGGTACCATGCAGAAGGGCAGATTGCGCGGCACCCTTGTGTCGACTTGATAGGCCAGGGCATCACAGATATATTTCCCCACAAAACACACCATAATGTATTATGCCATAGAGTCACGCAAACATAATTTGTTTGACACTATGGGCACACAAGTATGGCACCTGAACAAATGCAGATACTGCATATTTACAGGATTTAAATTTTAGAAAGGTGTATGAATGCAAATGTAGTTGGTTGTGTGCGTGCATAAATTTAAACAACACATGCAAGTATTGAGATTGTCAGATCATCCTGTCAATAGAAAAGCAAGGCCATACCATGCAGGTCATGTTTTTGAAGTGATAGAGCAATTTAACATAGATTTACAAAAAATGTTAAAAAATGATGCATCCAAATATTCGGAAGGATTATTCATAAACATTTTGTGAGATTTTGAATTCAACTGTAAAATTCTAGTCATTTACCAATGTAGAAATTAATGTATGTTGATAAACTATGTGTCAACTAAATCCTCTAGGCTAGAGATGCTTTCCTGTGTAGTCTCCATGGCATTGTCACCTACTGAATATGGAGGCTGAACAACACTAGATGTTGTTGTTGTTAGTGACTGGATAGTGATTCCACCTGTTATTGTTGTTGTGCTCTGCACAAACATTTCTGTTGTTGTAGAAACTGATTGTTGATCTTGTGACGGTGGTAGATATGGTTGCAACGGAACAGGCTGTGGATGTGTGTACAGTCATGGCCAAACGTTTTGAGAATGGCACCAAAATTATATTTTCACATGATCTGTTGCCCTCTGGTTTTTAATTGTGTTTGTCTGATGTTTACATCACATACAGAAATATAATTGCAATCATGAGTACCAAAAGGTTATATTGACAGTTAGAATGAGTTAATGCAGCAAGTCAATATTTGCAGTGTTGACCCTTCTTCTTCAGGACCTCTGCAATTCTCCCTGGCATGCTCTCAATCAACTTCTGGACCAAATCCTGACTGATAGCTGTCCATTCTTGCATAAGCAATGCTTGCATTTTGTCAGAATTTGTTGGTTTTTGTTTGTCCACTCGTCTCTTGATGATTGCCCACAAGTTCTCAATGGGATTAAGATTTGGGGAGTTTCCAGGCCATGGACCCAAAATCTCTATGTTTTGTTCCATGAGCCATTTAGTGATCACCTTTGCTTTATGGCAAGATGCTCCATCATGCTGGAAAAGGCATTGTTGGGTGCCAAACTGCTCTTGGACAGTTGGGAGAAGTTGCTCTTGGAGGACATTCTGGTACCATTCTTTATTCATGGCTGTGTTTTTAGGCAAGACTGTGAGTGAGCCGATTCCCTTGGCTGAGAAGCAACCCCACACATGATTTGTTTCAGGATGCTTAACAGTTAGCATGAGACAAGACTGGTGGTAGCGCTCACCTCATCTTCTCCTAATAAGCTTGTTTTCCAGATGTCCCAAACAATCAAAAAGGGGATTCATCTGAGAAAATGACTTTACCCCAGTCCTCAGCAGTTCACTCCCTGTACCTTTTGCAGAATATCAGTCGGTCCCTGATGTTTTTTCTGGAGAGAAGTGGCTTCTTTGCTGCCCTCCTTGATACCAGGCCTTGCTCAAGCAGTCTCCACCTCACAGTGCGTGCAGAAGCACTCACACCAGCCTGCTGCCATTGCTGAGCTAGCTCAGCACTGCTGGTAGTCCGATCCCGCAGCTGAAACCGTTTTAAGATACGGTCCTGGCGTTTGCTGGTCCTTCTTGGGCGCCCTGGAGCCTTTTTAGCAACAATAGAAGCTCTCTCCTTGAAGTTCTTGATGATGCGATAGATTGTTGACTGAGGTGCAATCTTTGTAGCTGCGATACTCTTCCCTGTTAGGCCATTTTTGTGCAGAGCAATGATGGCTGCACGTGTTTCTTTAGAGATAACCATGGTTAACTGAAGAGAAACAATGATACCAAGCACCAGCCTCCTTTTAAAGTGTCCAGTGGTGTCATTCTTACTTAATGATGACTGATTGATCGCCAGCCCTGTCCTCATCAACACCCACACCTGTGTTAATGGAACAATCACTAAAACAATGTTAATTGCTCCTTTTAAGGCAGGAATGCAATGATGTTGAAATGTGTTTTGGGGGTTAAAGTTAATTTTCTTAGCCAATATTGACTTTGCAAGTAATTGCTGTTAAGCTGATCACTCTTTATGACATTCTGGAGTATATGCAAATTGCCATTAGAAAAACTTAAGCAGTAGACTTTGTAAAAATTAATATTTGTAGCATTCTCAAAACTTTTGGCCATGACTGTAGATGAAGTTGGTGGGGTAAGTCTGACTTTGAAACTACTGCTGCTGTTGACTATGTTGCATATGGTATGCTGGGGGTTGACTTAGCATTGGAGGGAGTCTATGAACATTGCTTAGATTGCTTTGATAGGACATTGATGTTTGTAAAGGTGCTTGCTGTTGTCCTTGATAAAAAAAAAAGATGGCTGTTGGACAAACATTTGGTTAACTAAAGCACCTCATTGTACAGGTAGAATTGAAGGCCTTGGTTGTGGATCATTAATCAATGATGATGTTGGCCAATGTCTTTGTATTTGTTGCCCTAGTGAAATTGTTTGTTGTAAATTATATGTGGTTTCTTCAGTTTGGGTTTCCATAGTGTGGAGTGTAGTGGTAGTGTGTGGCCCACGAGGATTATTTTGCCATTGCTCTATCACTTCAAAAACATATATGGCCTCAGGCTCACATTGACATGCAGATATAAGTGTGATGATAGACGCCCTCAACTTGTCCTGCCTATCTGGTGCAACCAATGCAAGAGAGGGTGAAAGGGAGCGACAACATCACTCTCGGGGATAAGTGAATTCATCATGTGTAATATTCTAGTGTCAATGATCTCTGGCAGGGAACGCATTTCCTCTTGACGCCTGTGTCTGCGTCCATGGTATGTTTGTGCTAGTGACCAAAGGTTATATGTTGTTTACCTAGACTGTGTTCCTGCATGTGTTTGTAGGCTACTCTCGCCAATAACGGGTGATGGGCCACTTTGGAGCCCTGTAGACTGGCCTGTGTTTTGGGCAGTAGGTTGACTTGTCCCCAAGCCCGGATCTGATGAGCCTTCATCTGCTTCAGGCTGGGTGATGTTCTGGCTTGTGGGTTGCTGATATGATGTAGGCTCCATCTCTGATGCTGATGTGGCTGTTGCGGACAACACAGTGGACTGTGCCTCATCACTGTCCTCCAGGTTATCTTCAATACTGTTAATATAAATTAATATGGTTATTTTATCTTAATAATTTTTAGTTACAATTTTAAACAAATTTCATTGAACAAACTTACTTAGGAACCTCCATAATTGGCATTAAGAAACTAAGCCTATCATAATGTATGTATTTCTTCTTTTTTGAAGCAGCAGCCGATGTGGCAACGGGATTATGTTCACGGCGGAATTGATCTCTTGCTGACCGCCATCGCCGTTTAACTAAATCCACTGTAATGAAACAATATTAAAAATTACTACATTAATGGACTGTTAGATATAAATATTGTAACTAATAATTAATAAAAAAAAATATTAAGAAATGTAAAGCTGCCCTTTATGGAATTTTATCCCATAACATGTAAATATACACAAATTAACATAATATAACTAAGACCTTGAGACATACATAAACAAGACATCATACACATGTTACCATAAATTGGATGAACTAATGTATAACATGTAATGGCTATTCTGACAAAAGTATGATTAGAGTAATACATGTGGCAATTATCATGTCCACCACAACATGCTATGCCATTTGTTCACAAAAGAAAAACTAAACACAAAGGATATACATAACCTCTATCAATACTTGTGGACAGATGCCTAAACAACTATAGTTGACATAGAATGGCATAGCTGTGTGGACATGGGTTTACACATCCCAAGTAAGAATTAGATGTATGCAGATATCTGTACATCCTGGCAATAAGGTAATGCACATAATAACTCAGGGTAAAGTGCATATAGTGCTTAACATGTCATGTTTCCATAATCATTTAAAAGAACAAAAAAAAAAAAAATTGACATGCAAGGAAAATCAGCCACAAACATTTACATATGTTGCTGTCATGTGCAGCTCAAAATGAGTCTGCACCAGTAATATATGTGTGAAAAAAAAATACACCTATTTGATTCAACACATTTATGTAATTAGAGAAGCCACAAAAATGGCTGGACTTACCATATTTTGCTTTTTTCCCTGGGGTACATTGAGACCATCCATTCCTGGGGTATACTTGTTCACCCACAGACACCCAGGCTCTCTCCACCATCAACTTGTCGTGGTATCCATCAACACGGGTCTCCCATAGCTCTGGATGCCTCTCTACTTCCCCAATCAGCCTCTCTTTGTCTATCCTTGGAGCCATTTTCAAAAATGTAGGGTACAGAGAGCTCACTTTGTGAGCAGAGAGATGGAAGGAGCCCAGCTGCAGTCAAGATAACAATTGAGGCAGGATATGAGGCTTTGGCACCAGAATTAATGACCTTAATTAACCTGCAGGATTGGTAACAAGTGTAGGTGGTGTTTGGATTAAAAACGCACACGGACGGTACGTGTAGCACATGGACATGCTACCTGTCATGTACGTGCAGGCACAGACCCATTGACTCTGCAGATCCGTGCCTGCGTAATGCAGGAGAAACACGGACATGTTATGCGTGAGGAAAAACGAACATGTGACGCCCTGGACTAGTCAGGTAGTCACACTTAGACCCTTGCACTACACCCATCCCCAAATAAGGTGACACCAGCCAACCTACTAAACCCTAGTCACCTCCCTCTGGGTTTGATGTCCACACCAGGGGGACGGAGCCAGGTGGTTGGCCATGCCCACCTAGGAGTTCACATGCCCAGAGGCAGGAAAAACGAGTTAGATTAAGTTGGAGGTTGAGGAGTAGAGTTCAAGGGCAGACCTGTGTCAAGGTCTGCTACAGTCTAACACCGGGTGCTGGGTTGGAGCCCGGTCACCTGTGGCTGGGAGGCAGGTGGTGGTGGCAGTCTGCAGGAGCCGAGAAGACAGCCTGGTGGAACGGTAGGTAGCCGGGACAGGGTAGTGGCCCGCCGGTACCGAACTGGGGAACCGACTAGAAACCGGAGCACCAGGGGGGGTACTCAGACTCTCAAACGTGGTCCCAAGTCTACTGGACCCCCTTAATTACCTGATTGAGGTCTGGACTTTAGGTCCTTTCCCACCCAAAGTCCAGAAAAAAGGCAACAGCCCACCGATTCCGGATAACGGCCACTGCCAAGGGCCAAGAGATCCAATAGGCCAGCGCCTGCGGGCAAACAGGTTCTCCCGACATACACGCCAGGGAGCGGAACTCCCGTCGCTGAAGTGCGGTTGTCCATTTCTACAAAAGGGTGCAGGAGAAAGGCGGACACCATCAACCCGTTTGGGGACCGAAGCAGCCGGTTGTGGGCACCGACCATCCTCCGTTTGGTTTCCCAGAGACTCCCGTGTGTTTGTCAGAATGAGTACCACCATACCTCCAGGCCGCGCACCACCAAGCACCACCACACCATACCCATCGAGTCCCGGGACCATCACCCCTGCCCATGGAGGCGTTAGCACCAAAAGCTGCACCAACATCTCCCCCGGGGTGTCTAGTCAACAGCAGCGGTGGTGCCTACATTCACCACAACCTGTGGGTGGTGTCACGAACTTTAAATCTAAAACCCCCCCTTCAAAGCACCAGCCCCCTTGCAGAGCGACGTGACCCCCGGTCCGGAGGTGCTCGAGCCACCGACAAACGAGCCCGGATCCGAGCGGCACGGAATACACATTCCGTGGGGTTTTACATGTGTGCGCCTGTTACCATAGGGTAACATTGGTGTACTTGTCTCCGTGCCTCCGGTAAGTGCAAAAAAGGAGCAAAAACGTACCGGCGGCACGGATGTGTGTTGGAGGCCTAAAAGATAAAATCTCTCATTGCAGGAGAATGCCAGCAGATTGAAAAAGGAAATCAATTGAAAACTTGCTTATCTTCATACTGTCTTAGGCCTCTGCCACACTTTCGCAAAAAACACGGACGTGTCTCACGTTCCGTTTTTCGGGTCCATGTTCCGTTTTTTTGGGGCGTTTCTCTGGTACGTGTGACATCCGTGTGATGGCATATGCTTGCCGTGTGTACATGTGGAATGTCTGTGTATGCATACGTGGAATGTCCGTGTGGTGTCCGTATGTGTTGATGCGTGTGTGTTGTAAAATGTCATTGCTACATACCCACTGACAGTCGACACAGACCGATTCGCGTGATGAGAATTAACTCAGGTGAACCTCACCCGACTTCATTGTCATACCACGGCTCTGTCTGTATGTGGCGTCCTGATTAGCGATCACCGGTGATCGCTAATCCCCAGAGTTACTGAAGTGAGCGGCGTGATTATCACTGCCGTCACTCAGGTTACTCGCAGCTAGCTGGGATCAGCCACCCGACACCGCAACTCACCTGTGACTTCATTGCAGATCGCGCAGCTCACTTCAGTCACTTGGGCGACTTGCTGTCATAGTTGGAGGATCCAGCGGTGGCCACGAGTAACCTGAGTGACGTCATCGGTGCTCGCTCGTCTCACTTCAGTTGCTGCTTGGAGGTGATAAAGAGTAGTCATTGTGTGTGGCCGCTCCTGTCACCTTCATGTAGCAGAGCTGAGAGCGTTGTGGGATATACCGTATTTTTCGCTTTATAAGACGCACTTTTCCTCCCAAAAATTTGAGAGGAAAATGGGGGGGTGCATCTTATAAAGCGAATATAGCGGAACCTGGGGGTCCTTTCTGTGCGGTGATCGGGCGGCCGGGTGCTTGTGGCTGCGTGCAAGCGGACGGGTACCTGTGCTTGCGTGCGGTGGCAGCCGGGTACCTGTGGCTGCGTGCGGGCGGCAGTCGGGTACCTGTGGCTGTGTGCAGGCTGCGGCCGGGTGCTGTGTGCGAGTGGCGGCCGACGGCTGGGTGCTGTGTTCCGGCAGTGGCCGGGTGCTGTGTGCGGGCAGCGGCCGGGTGCTGTGTGCGGGCGGCGGCTGGGTGCTGTGTGTGGGCGGCAGCCGGGTGCTGTGTGCGGGCGGTGGCCGGGTGCTGTGTGCGGGCAGTGGCCAGCGGCCGGGTGCTGTGTGCAGGCGGCGGCTGTGTGCGGGTAGTGGTCGGCGGCCGGGTGCTGTGTGCGGGCAGCGGTCGGGTGCCTGTGCGGGCGGTAGATGGCTGCCACCCGCACGCAAGCACAGGTACCCGGCCGCTTGCACGCAGGGTGGGCGGGCAGCTTGCTGGCTGCCATTCTGTGCATGTGGGGCGGGCGGCTGTGCAGCAAGTTACCCAGTTTGTCCGCGGTCCCAGTTTCAAATGATGGCAGCGGCTGCGTGCGCAGATGAAGCTCTTGAATGAGAGCTCCATCTGCGCAGGTGCCATTGTTTGAACCGGGACCGTGGACACTGGGACACTCACTGCACCGGCCTGCTGCATGACTTACCCACCGTCGCCGACGCTGCTGCTGCCGCCACCACCACGGGCCCCACGGCTCCTGCCACCACGGGCCCCCTGGCTCCTGCCACCCCGGACGCCACCGCACCTGCCACCACGGACCGCGCTGCCACTGACCCGCCTTGCCTGCCAGCACAACCTCTGCCTCCTGTGACCCCGCTTCACCACCACTGCTGCCCCCCTCCGGTAAGAGAACACCGGATTATAAGACGGACCCCATTTTTCTTTTTTTTTACCTTTTTTTATGTCTAAGTTTGGGGTGCGTCTTATAATCCGGTGCGTCTTATAAAGCGAAAAATACGGTACATGGATTACGACGGACAAGGATGAGTTCTTTGGTTATATTAAAGTGGCAAACGAGGGTGTTTGTTTGTGTTTATTATTCTAAATAAAGGTTTCTTTGAATGTGTGTGTTTATTTACTTTTAATAACAGGTTAATCATGGAAGTTATCTCGGGCAGACGAATGCCATGATTAACATAGGACTTAGTGGCAGCTATGGGCTGCTGCCATTAACTCCTTATTACTCCAATTGCCACCGCACCAGGGCAATTTGGGAAGAGTCGGGTAGAGTCCCGGGACTGTCACATCTAATGGATGCGGCAATTCTGGGCAGCTGCTGGCTGATATTGTTAGGCTGGTGGGCTCCCCATAACGTGGAGCTCCCCATCCTGAGAATACCAGCCTTCAGCCATGTGACTTTACCATGGCTGGTATCAAAATTGGGGGGGACTGCACTTTTTTTTAATTAGTTAATTATTTATTTTACTGCACGATATAGACCCTCCCACCGGCGGCTGTGATTGGTTACAGTGAGACAGCTGTCACTCAGCGTGCGGGCATGTCTGACTGCAACCAATCATAGGCGGCGGTGGGCAGGGAAAGCAGTGAATACTAGATTGAATAATGACGGCATTTTTAAAATAGTTTAAGGCGCCGTAGCTTTTTAACAGCTGTGCTGCGCCGCGCTGGTGATCGGGGATCGGTAAGTATGAGAGAGGGAGAGAGACCGACCAACCTACAAAGGGAGAATGACTGACAACCACAGAAAAAAAAGATTGACCGACATCGCTCACTAAAAAATGCACACGGACAGTACGTGTAGCACACAGACATGCTATGTGTGCCGTCCGTGCATTCATGGACCCATTAACTTTAGCGGGTCCGTGCCTGCGTGATGCCGGCAAAAAACGGACTTGTCGAGCATGTTGGAAAACACACACACGTACGACACGGACACACGTTCCATGTAGTTTTACGTGTATGTGCCTGCTTCCGCTGTCTCCAATATCATGTCCTCCCTCTATCTAAAACTGAACCTGTCAAAAACTGAACTTCTCCTGCTTCCTCCCTCTCCTAACCTTCCGAAACCCAATATTACCATTTCTGTGTGTGGCTCTACCATTACGCCCCAGCAGCATGCCCGCTGTCTTGGGGCGTAATGGCGTTATATTTGACTCCGATCTCTCCTTCACTCCCCACATTCGTTCACTCGCTCGTTCTTGTCAATTCCACCTCAAAAACATGTCGAGAATTCGACCTTTTCTTACCGTTGATTCTGCAAAAACTCTTACAGTCGCGCTCATTCATTCTCGCCTGGATTATTGTAATTCTTTACTAATTGGTCTCCCTGTTACTAAACTCTCCCCTTTCCAATCCATTCGGAATGCCGCAGCCAGGATCATTTTCCTCTGTAACCGCTTCACTGATGCCTCTGCTCTTTGCCAGTCATTGCACTGGTTGCCTATCCGCTACAGAATCCAACGTAAACTTATCACTCTCACTCACAAAGCTCTCCACGGTTCTGCACCACCCTACATCTCCTCCCTCATCTCTGTCTATCACCCCACTCGTGCCCTCCGTTCTGCTAATGACCTTGGACTGACATCCTCAACAATTCGAACCTCCCACTCCCGTCTTCAAGATTTCTCACGAGCTGCGCCTATGCTCTGGAACACCACACTACCAAGAGCAATCCGATTAATTCCCAACATCCACACCTTTAAGCGGGCCCAAAAAACGCATTTCTTTAGACTAGCCTATCACCTCACTGCCCAGATCTAATCTAGTCCCTTTCTGCCCTTCATAAAATTTACATCCAATTCTTGTCCCCCTGTACCTTTATAAATTCTCACCGACGGGTTCATGCAGCTGGTTTTGAATACCCTATTAAATCGATGGCTGGACCATATATGACAAGCTTTTCTCCCCCCATTCACCTTTTGTGTCTCCCCTATTTCCTCATAGAATGTAAGCTTACGAGCAGGTCCTTCACTCCTCCTGGTATCTTAATTTTGTTATTTTGTATTGCCTCATATTGTCTGTACATGTCCCCTCTGAATTGTAAAGCGCTGCGGAATATGTTGGCTATAGAAATAAAACTTATTATTATTACCATAGGGTAGCATTGGTGTAGGTGTCTCCATGCCTCCGGTATGTGCAAAAATTGTAAGAAACATGTACCGGCAGCACGGATGTGTGTCGGAGGCCTTACTAATTAAAACAATTTGAGAGCAATCATTGAAGGTTCTTTCACAAGTCTTTTTTTTTAATACTGTATTTTCAGTTATTTTTATGGATAGATCCCTGATATGTTCCAATCAATGATCTTTTTCCATGCTCTTTTTTCCTGAAGACTGGTGGAGCACAAAAAGAAAAAAAAGAAAGACAATCCTACTTTGATCTGGGTTGCAGATTAAACTCACCAATGCAGGTCAATGGATGTGTTAAAAAAAAAAATGGATATCATCATTGCGCTGTAACTATATGATTGTTTAATGGGTAAATAAATGTAATAAGAATTGAAAAACTGACACATAGATCATAAATGCAGCCAGCACACTGAAAAAAAAATGGACAGTTTTGAAGAAAAAAAAATCATGTGTGAAACGGTGTAACAGCGTGTCCCTCACCCGCCTGTGCTCATGGTGTAATAGTCTGTCTGTCCTTTTTGCTGCTTCTGCTAGGAGATTGTTTGTTCTTCTCAGCATGGGACTTCTCCAACCACAACTTGGTAAACAGAACAGAGCCAGGAGTCTAAAGTCCATTCATGTATCAGATGTCTAGGGGGAGGTGTGCCCACCTAAGGGGCTGATCCCAAGAGAGAAGAACAATGAGACCCATGTTACGTTAGTTGGATCTCGGCTGGAGAAGCACTAGGATCTATAGCTGAGGCTGGATCCTAGGGCCTGTGTATGGACTGTTACAGACTGGAGATCAGTGGCCACTTGGGATTGTGTTTTATTGTTCACCCTGTTGGACTCAAGGAACTCATATAAGGACCATTGCCCTATTTTCCCTGGCATCGGAATACCAGGCGGTGCCCCTGGATCTTTTGTTTTGTTGTGGACTCCTTGCAGACTTTAAGGATTTATATTTGTTTGGTGCTTTATCTTTGTGGTTCCAATAAAGCCCTTTGGATTGTTCCTTGGCCTGGCGTCCCTCACTGCTCTGTCGCATACCCTGTCTCAAACGGTCCTTACAGATGCCAAAAAAATCATCAGTTTACACTTATTGCATTAGTACACTTCTATTGTCAAGTACATAGCTATAAGGCTGTGTGCGCACGTTGTGCTTTTCCATGCATTTACGCAACATTTTAAACTGCAGCATAAACGCGTGTGTTCTGCGTCCTCTGCAAAGTCTATGAGAATTCCATGCGCACATTGCATTTTAAAATGCAGCGTTTTGCATGCCAAATTTTTTACAAAATCGATGCGTTCTAAAAAGCAACATGTCCCTTCTTTTGTGCATTTAGGATGCTTTTCCCACTCTGTCTATGGTAAAGCAAGCATCCAGAACACATGAATTCTGCATCCATCCTGCATTCAAAATACATCCAAAATGCAGTGTTTGTGGCTGCGTTTTGAAACGCACATGCAGTAACAAAACGCTGCAGAATATTTGTCACGGCAGAACGCAACGTGCGCACATAGCCTAAAGCTTACAGAGGAGTGTAATGGTATGTGCACACATTCAGGATTTGGTGCAGAAAATTATGCACCATTTCTGCATCTATGAACAGAAAAAATGTGCATGTTCGGTGGGTTTTTCACGCAGATTTTTTCCCATTTGTTAAAATGGGTGAACTCTCCAACAAATAACGAAAGAATTGACTTGCTGCAAATTTAAATCTACATCAAATCTACAAGGAGAAAATACTGAACGTAATCATGAGACTTTAAGATTCTCATTGACTTTGCTGCCATCAGGATTCCCTTCAGGTTTTGTGACATATCTGCAATCAAAAACTTATGAAGGAGCGCAATAAAAATGCAACATGTCCACATAGCCTAAGAATCAAAAAATGTCTTCCCTATGTGAAGAAATCAGTTCTAAGATTCTTGAGTTTGGGACCCTATGGTTATGTGCGCACAGAGCTTTTTTCATTGCATTTTTTTTATGCAGATTTTGTGCAGATTGTGGCAAAAACTCAATGAGAATTCAGAAGTGTCGTGTACACGTTGCTTATTTTTTTCGGCAAATTTGGTGCAGAAAATAATCTGCAGAATGTTAATTGTTGGAGAGTTTTTCCCTACATTTTTCATCCCTTCAACCATTGACTTCATTAAAAACAATGCATGCTTTTTTGGTGCATTTTTCTGCCAGAAGGTGCAGATTTGATGCAGAAAATTTCTGCAATGTGCATGCAGCACCCCACGGGGCAGGTGGTTAACCTACTCATTGCCGGGCTGTTGCCACCCACGAACCACGCCCCTTCTTTTCCTACGCGCAATGATAAATGGCGACTGTCATTTTTCATTAATGTCAAATTAACCAGTTTAACACAGTTCTGCAGGTGCACAGTACCTGATTGAATGGGCACGATATCCTGTTTGTGACGCCAAATGCAGTGCCCCATGGGGCAGGTGGTTAACCTACTCGTTGCTGAGCCGCTGAGGGTCGGGTCAGGCGATGTCACAGGTGGCATTGCCCGGTTCTGTTACCCCGAGGCGTGCAGTAAAAGAAAGGGAAGGCGGGGTGATTGGGAGAGTTTGTCGTGATGCCACCTGTGGTAGGCGACCAGGGATTAGCCGCTGCTGCAGAATTCCTCACCAAGGTGGGTGTTATGGCAGCAGGGATGGTGTCACTAACCACAGGTGGAGCGGGCCCCGGAAGGATGACAAAGGGTTTGGCAGTCCCCTGGGAGCGCCGGATCGTGGGAGTTCGGCGTTGCTAATCAGAGTTGGCAACTGCGGTTCCAGGTTCTTTTACTCACTGATTTAAAGCTGCACCCAGGTGCTGGTCTCTGCCGTTGTGGGCTCCGGTCAAGCCCAAGCAAGTGAGGGGCCACCACCGGTGTTTGGAGAAAGAGAGAGTGAGAGAGTGTCCTTTTCCCAGGATGTGCCCCTCAGCAGTTAGGAACCCGGGCTGAGCTCCCACTCCAAGCCCCGGGCATAGCGAAGTCCAAGAGTAACAGAAGTGTCTTGTCAAAACTATGGTCCCGACTCCTCTCCCATAGGTGAGTGTGTTTCGCCTACTTCTACCCCCAAGTGGAACCCGCCCCCCAGGTGGCTAGCTTCAGTGACCAGGAAGTCCCATGCATCGTGATGGCCACCCCCCTATTTACCCTGAGCCAACCCAACCTGTGAGAAGCGTCCTAAGCTGTATGTAAAGTGTGAATGTGGTACACCGGGGATTAACCCCCCTTACCTGAGATGGATACCACACCTTAACTGAGGTGCAGTACCCTGTGGTGACCAGAGCCTCAGGGGCGCCACATGCGCACATAGCTTATTAGAGATTTTGCATTCATCAATTTACAAGTCCACCAGTTGCTATAAAGATGAATGACTGTGTTTATATTAGAACCATGTGTTCATTATCTCAACATTTATAAGGGCTGTTCTGTGGAGAAAATAATTTTTGCAAAGGGCTTAAAGTGGTTTGAAAAATAAAATGAAATAAATTTTGTGAGCCGCAAATAACATTTTAAACTGAGCACATAGCTGCCATTAAAATCATACCTTTAGTTCATGTTTAGCTTACTAGCTTACATATGCAAAATATGGTGCTCCATAACCATTGGCGTGGACAGGACAAACATTTCAGTACCTCATTTTTACCAATGGTTTAACATGTACTCCACCCTCTAGACTGGTTGATAGCGCTTAATTTCGCTGCATGCATTCTACGCTCTGGTATTCGCGTATGCTTGATCTGACAGCCATTTCTCCTGTCACTGAGACTGATCAGCTTCACTTCTCAGCATAGCGAGCAGAGCAGTAAGACAATGGAGGAGACTGCAGGTGAAAGCACACTCACACTCCAGAGCTTAGAATGCACACATTCTACAAAAAAGTGAGAAGTATCAACTACCATAAGGGGAGGGGTGTGTGTATGCTAAACCAGTAGGTGGAGTGATATACTCTAGTGCTTAGCTGACAGTGCACCATGCATTCTAATTAGTATATGGAATAAACTTTATTTTATTCATAATTGAGGCAGCTTTTAAAGAAATATTTCACTCACCAATCCCCCACATTCGAATGATTCACTGATCCTTAATGGTCTCTAATTCCCGATTCCTTCTTAAAGGGGTTGTCTGGTCTAAAATGACAAGTCTGCAGTCACTCTCTGTGATATTTAAAGTGTAATGATGTTTTGCATGAGTACAAAAACAAGACCTTCTCCACTCCGTGTAATTCATCTGTGTCTTTGATGCTTGAGACAGATTTCACTTAACAGGCAGTTGAAAGCAAGTTACACTTTAAAAATGAGATTAAGGCCCCAAATCATCAAAACTAGAGTTGTTCATGCCTGTCTTGAAGAGGGGATGTGATGGAATTAGCGGCACATTATTCATTAAGAGGCGCACACCCATCTTAATAATGCCATGTGCCACCATGTGCTGTGCCCCAAATCTTACTCCATTAAGAGACTGGAGTAAGATTTATGGCGTAATGTATGTCATGATTTAGATGCCCTGCCCCAGCTTTGCGCCAATTTTGTTTGAAAAGAAAAACATTGCTAAATTTTTGCATGACCTCACTGTGCCAAGTGTTTAAGGCAATATGTCTGACTTATGCACTTAGATGAATCAACGCCTATGTGTCTAAAAGCACAATGATCATTTAAGCTGATGATTACAATATTTATTAACACATGTTTCTGTTATTTCATCGTGGAGGAAGCAGAATTCTCACTCGCGCTGCAAAGCCTTGGGGTACATTATAGAAAGACTAGAATAAATATTCTTTTACTAAATTGATGTTTCAAATTAGAATGACCTGCAAATATAACAGTGATAGATTTATCCGTCACAGGCTGATTGTACAGTAGTTAGCCTTTAGCTTTGTAAATTTCATATTTTGGAATAATAGAATCTTTAAACATATCAGCCTCATATTGGAAGGCTGGTTAAAAGTTCAAGATTGAAACAATCCATCCTTCACCCTTCAAACTCATGATATCTGATAACAAATGAGCTTTGACATGGCAGATGTAGCCGAGCTTTCATATCAAAATAATCAAAATCCGCATAATTTGAAAGTTATCATTTTTATGTCTATTTTAGCTGTCATGTAACATTCCATAATTTCTCTCTTTCCAAATCACTAATGATGAGCCAGCGTCCTCAGCAGTGCTCGATACTCGCTCAATTTCCCCGATCGACATATTCTTTCTCTCTCATTTGTATGGAAACCCCTAAAAGGAAGAGAGAGAGCGCAAGAGACTTAGAGAGAGAGTGTTGTGGATACATTTGAATTAGATTCCAGTTTGGGGCTCCCTCTTCTGGTCAGTGCTGGTAGTGAAGTTGGCTTGCAGAATTGAAACCAGACAGCTGGGGAGGATTGGCAATCAGGGTGTTCTGACTGGGCCTATATAACTGAGTAGTGTTCTCTTGTTCCTTGCCGATGCTCAATGTATCTCCTGTGTGCTAAGGACATTCTGAAACCAGCCCTTTTCTCTGTGTCTACCAGAACTCCTCTCAGATAAGTTGGTCTTTGTACCTCTGTTTATGGTTTTCATTTTCTTGTTATTTTGCCTGTGTGGAGTTCTTGGTGGAGTTGGATCATTTTCTGCTGGGAATGTCTGTGTACCTTGCTCCATGTTCTGCTATGTATTGTATTGTGTTTTGTCATGCTTGGTACAAAATTCAGTCCCTCCTCTATATCAGTGTTTTTCTTGGATCCCAGTAACACCAGAGTACTTATATAGTGGGGAAGAGCCTGTGTAGGCTCAGTATTTTTCCATATCAGGCATGCTGGTATTTACTAGGGTTTTTATGGCTGCAGTCAGTGCTCTTTCTTATCCTTTCCTATGCAGATAGTTTGGGCTTCATCTTTGCTGAATCTGTTCTCTAGCTACGTATTGTGTTTTCTTATATCACCGTAGTCTTTACATGTGGGAGGCTATCTATATCTTTGGGAACTACTCCGAGGCAGATTAGCTTTTCTAATATTTCTCTCTGTAAGAATATTTAGTTCTCTGGCTGTGTCAAGGCGACCAGATCATCGTAGGCACGTCCCACGGCTACTTCTAGCTATGTGTCAGTATTAGGTCTGCAGTCCATTAAGGTTCCAGCCACTCTGGTTATTTTTTGGGTTTCCGAGTTATTGTCCTTTTTCTCATCCTCCTCAGTCACTGAATCATAACATAGAGGTAGAGAGAGAAAGATTTAATCTATGGCCTTCCTTTTAGGGGTTTCCAGAAAAATGCTCCTTGGCTTTTGTTATGCTCGGTACTTAAGTTAAGCCCTTCCAACCTGCAAGATTCGAGTAGTGAGCACTCAAGCATTTCAGTGCTCACCCATCACTACAAGTCACCCCAAAGAAATAAAGAGGGCTCTTGATGAGCAATTCAAATGTTGGGCTGTGGATGTCAGGCTCAGAAGTAAAAACAGATTGCCATGGAGGACTGGATGCCAGGAAAGAGCAGTGTGAATCAAATTGCTGATCTCTGTTGTTTTCACAAAGTATTGCATAATATCAAATTTCTATTTTGGCTTCTATTAGGAGATTTCTAAAGCTTACAAAATGCTCAAGTGAATGCGTGAAACATCCAATTCCACAAAGATGGGAAAATAAATTCTATATATTTTATCTAATGTGTTCAGTCAAATGTATCATTAGGCATATTCACAACATACTTTCCAATGCTTAGAAAATCTCTTAGAGAACTAGGAGTACAGCGAGGATCCAGATCTTTAAAATATAAACATGAACATTTTGCAGATAAATTCTTCTCTCCCTAAATGTTCTATTAACCCCTTCACCCCCGGCCACTAAAACACCCTAATGACCGGGCCATTTTTTGCAATTCTGACCAGTGTCACTTTGACAGGTTATAACTCTGGAACGCTTCAGCAGATCCTGGCGATTCTGAGATTGTTTTTTCCTGACATATTGTACTTCATGTCAGTGGTAAATTTAAACCGATAATTTTTGCGTTTATTTGTGAAAATTTAGGAAATTTTGCAAAAATTTTGAAAATTTCGCAATTTTCAAACTTTGAAAATTTATGCCCATAAATCTGAGAGATATGTCACAAAATAGTTACTAAATAAACTTTCCCACTTGTCTACATTACATCAGCGCAATTTTCGAAACAAAATTTTTTTTCTTAAGGAAGTTAGAAGGGGTCAAAGGTCATCAGCGATTTCTCATTTTTCCAACAAAATTTAGAAAATAATTTTTTTAGGGACCACATCACATTTGAAGTGACTTTGAGAGGCCGAGGTGACAGAAAATACCCAAAAGTGACCCCATTCTAAAAACTGCACCCCTCACTCTGCTCAAAACCAAATCCAAAAAGTTTATTAACCCTTTAGGTGTTTCACAGGAACCAAAGCAATGTGGAAGGAAAAAATGAAAATTTAACTTTTTAACACAAAAATGTTACTTTAGCCATAAAATTTTCATTTTCACAAGGGAGAAAAGAGAAAGTACACCATACAATTTATTGTGCATTTTCTCCTGAGTGCGCTGATACCCCATATGTGGTAAAAATCAATTGTTTGGGTGCACAGCGGAGCTCGGAAGGGAAGGCGCGCCATTTGAATTTTTGAACGCAAAATTAGCTGCACTCATTAGCGGACGCCATGTCGGGTTTGAAGACCCCCTGAGGTGCCTAAGCAATGGAGCTCCCCCACAGGTGACCCCATTTTGGAAACTAGAACCCTCAAATAATTTTTCTAGATGTTTTGTGAGCACTTTGAACACCTGGGGGCTTCACAGAAGTTTATAACATTGAGCCGTGAAAAGATGAAAAGAAAAAAAGGTTTTTTTACCACAAAACGGTTGCTTCAACTAGGTAGCTTTTTTTTCCACAAGGGTATCAGGAAAAAATGCACCATAAAATGTATTGTGCATTTTCTCCTGAGTACGCAGATACCTCATATGTGGTGGAAATCAAATGTTTGGACACACGGCAGTGCTCGGAAGGCAAGGAGCGCCATTTGAATTTTTGAGTGCAAAATTAGCTGCACTCATTAGCGGACGCCATGTCGGGTTTGAAGACCCCCTGAGGTGCCTAAACAATGGAGCTCCCCCACAAGTGACCCCATTTTGGAAACTAGAGCCCTCAAATATTTTTTCTAGATGTTTAGTGAGCACTTTGAACACCTGGGGGCTTCACAGAAGTTTAGAACGTTGAGCTGTGAAAAGAAAAAAATTTTTTTTTACCACAAAACTGTTGCTTCAACTAGGTAGCTTTTTTTTCACAAGGGTATCAGGAAAAAATGCATCATAAAACGTATTGTGCAATTTCTCCTGAGCACGCAGATACCTCATATGTGGTGGAAAGTAATTGTTTGGGCGCATGGCGGGGCTCAGAAGAGAAGGAGCTCCATTTGACAGCAAAATTGGTTGGAATCATTAGCGGACGCCATGTCACGTTTGGAGACCCCCTATGGTGCCTAAACAGTGGAGCTCCCCCACAAATTACCCCATTTTGAAACTAGACCCCTCAAGGAATTTATCTAGATGTTTGGTGAGCTCGTTGTACCCTCAGGGGCTCCACAGAAGTTGATAACATTGAACCATGAAAATTATTTTTTTTTTTTAACCACAAAATTTTTGTATCAACCAGGTAGCTTTTTTTTTTTACAACGGTATCAGGAAAAAATGTACCATAAAACATATTGTGCAATTTTTCCTGAGTACGCAGATACCTCATATGTGGTGGAAAGTAATTGTTTGGGCGCACGGCGGGGCTCAGAAGAGAAGGAACGCCATTTAACTTTTCAAACGCACAGACGCGGTGCACTGATCGGCCGCTGCAGGACGCACGGTCGGATGAGATACAAAAAGCGTTGGGTGATACGGAAAAAAAAAGGTCACGCCAAAAATTGAGCAGGGATGCAGATCCGTTATGTGCATCCCTGATCAGCGCTTGGCGGGACGCACGGACGGAAGCGATAAAAAAAGCGTCGCGAATACGGAAAAAAGTCACGCCAAAAATTGAGCAGGGATGCCGATCCGTTATGTGCATCCCTGATCAGTGCTCGGTGGGACGCACAGACGGATGCCATACAAAAAGCGTCGCGAATACGGACAAAGTCACGCCAAAAACTGACCACGGATGCAGATCCGTTATCTGCATCCCTGATCAGCGCTCGGCTGGACGCACGGACGGACGCGATACAAAAAGCGTCGCAAATGCGGAAAAAAGTCATGCCAAAAATTGAGCAGGGATGTCGATCCGTTATGTGCATCCCTGATCAGCGCTTGGCGGGACGCACGGACGGATGCGATACAAAAAGCGTCGCGAATACGGAAAAAGTCACGCCAAAAACTGACCACGGATGCAGATCCGTTATCTGCATCCCTGATCAGCGCTTGGCGGGACGCACGGACGGATGAGGTGTAAAAATGGACAGGATACAAGAAAAAAAAAAAAGTTATACTCACAGTACCAAGAGGATCACTGACCAGAAGAGCTGCAGAGGAACAAAAAGGCAGTGAGATAGACAGCTTTACACCAGCAGCAGGCAGGATGTTGGACAGATCAGCAGAAGGACCCAGCGATGGAGGCAGCTGTGATCGGGCCATTGAAGACCTCGGACGACCCGTGAAGGCAAGTAAGAGGACGTCGGGGGGGGCAGGGGGGGATGGGGGGGATGGGGAGAGGGGGGGGGCAGATGGGGGGGGGAGAAGGAGAGCAGAGGGGGCGGAGAAGCAAAGGCAGAAGGAAGGAACCTTGGAAGCAGAATAGAGATGACAGAGGAGGCAGGCAGATTGCGTGGGGAGCAGATCGGGATGCCGGGGGGCAGATCGGGGCATAGGGGGGCAGATCAGGGAGGGCACGGGCAGGGGCCTTCACAGGAGCGCGCAGGGGCCTTCACGGGAGCGCGCAGGGGCCTTCACGGGAGCGCGCAGGGGCCATCGCCGGAGCGCAATACTTACCATTGGAGCAGGCGCGGTGACAGCAGAGGCGGCGTCTGCGGCGGCAGCAGCGGTGGCGTGGTACCAAAAGTACCAGCCACTCCACGCTGCAGACATGTTGGGGGAGGGTCCCCAGACCAGCACAGGCCTGGGGAGGGCGGCCACCCACAGATCAGACCGCCCCTCTGCACACTGATTGGAGCGATTGCGCGTCATAGCACGATCGCTCCAATCAGTGCTGCAGGGGCTGGGGGCGACATGTTTGAGATCCACCTATGATCTGCTGTAGCTGCTACGGCATCTCATAGCTGGATCTCACAGTCTCGCACTAATTCGGGCATTATTTTTGCCGAAATTAGTGCGAACGATGTGGTTGGCGGTTCAGATTTGAACAGCCAATCACATCGATCGCCTATGGGGGGTTGCGATGCCACCCCCCTGGGGTCAAGCAAAGGTCCCCTGCTGTAAGAAACAGCAGGGGACATCATTTGAAAGCCGTTGCTATGGCCACGGCAATCAAATGAACTTTAGGCAGTAAAATTACGTCCCTGGTCGTTAAGTCACGTTAAAATAGGACGTAATTTTACTGCCCGCGGTCGTGAAGGGGTTAAAGGTAACACCCATTTCCATGCCCCCGTTCTTTCCCTTAAATTTGTCTGAGGTCAACCTGTTGATGCTGCATCAGGTGTCAGGCTCTTGATCATCTTTTTAGCGAGTCCCTTTTTTCCAGGAGTCTCCTAAGCATGTAGGGAGAGGTGGCAAGTTTATGCTCAATATGGATTTTTAAGGGCTAGTGGATTCACCGATAACTTGGACCGGCTGATCCCGGTGATCTGGTTTTTAAAATCCAGTTATAGGCCAGATTCTGGTCCCTACATAAGTCTATTACAACCTAAAATTCAGCTATTAAAAATGTTGATGGAAGGGATAGGGGGGCAAGAGCAAGCACACTATACTTATCTAGCCTCCAGTGTGGCTGTAACTGCTTCCAGTCCCTGCATCCACTTCCGGTGCCACTCATTAGGCTCATTTAATATGCACTGCTTTCCCCGCACACTGGCACCTGTGATTGGCTTCAGTCAGACACGCCCCCAACCTGAGTGACAGCATGTCTGACGCTTCCAAGCACAGATGCTACATGCATCTATCATGGTATAAAATAAATCAATAAAATATCTGGCATAGGGTCCCCCCATATTATGATATCCAGCACATATAAAGCATACGGCTACAGGCTGTAGCCCCCGGCCATGGACATATCTGGGCTGTGTATCAATATAAGAGAAACAGCATGCCGCTTTTTTTTTAATTATTTAAATAAATTTAAAAAACGGCATGCAGTCCCCTCCAATTTTGATACCCAGCCAAGATAAAGCCCGAAGGCTGGAGGCTGGCATTCTCAGGCTGGGGAGACGCAGCCTAAAAATAGCAGCCTGTGTAGCGCCCCTGAACCCATCAGGGCGCTACAAGGTACTGCATCCTGCCAAAGATGCAGGGTATAGCCCCAGGGACCCAAAATACCAGTGCTGGTAACATTATAATCCCAGTTTTCCCCCATCCACACAGACTGGTGTCAGACTTGACTTTGACCCAATAGATGGCCACCCAGGGGTTTAGCCGATCCAGTCCACTAGACGACCAGGTGGGAGGGGACAAACAGACAGTCCGAGAGTTGGAGTTAGTAAGTGGAAGAGAGAAGAGATGGGTGTAAATGCTCTGACACGGGAGTGTGATGGTGACCTGAGGGTCCAGGCGTGTGGTTGCCGGTGGAGTACGGCGAAGTACTCCCGGAACCATAGCACTAATGGGGTACAGAGCTCTAGGTCAGGCAAATGCTCCAGGAAGACCTAATAAAATCTGCACAGTGAGGGGACCATCCAGAACCTCACTGATCTTAGAAGTCCGGGGACACCAGCAGTAACGGGAGAACCAGGGACCGGAATGGAACACTGACCCTACAGGGTTCACACTGCCGCCATACAGACCAGAGACTGAGAAACAAACAGGAAGGGACCCACAGACGCTCCAAGCCACGGGGTCCCTCCAACTTGAGAAAGGTACAGGGGAAAGAAGCCACCAGGTCATCAACTGGCACTGGGACTAAGGGAACCAGAGGTGAATACCAGCCTTCCTCCAGGTACCAGTTACCATCTACTGTGAGTAAAGAGAACCAGTTACACAGCAACCCCTCGTGTTGCCTACCTTTCTTTTGGCATCTAACTCTATCACCTGGGGCCCCGGCCCTACTTGCGGAGGGCCCAACATCTAGGCTATCACATCAGCCCCAGTGGAAAGACAGTGCAGCGGCGGTTCCATCACCATAACCGCAACCCGCAAGTGGAGTCACAACATAAACTTTATTAACTATTCCCCTGTATATAACCCCTTTTTAAAAGTGCCCCCAGGGTCACGGGATCGGGCAACGGCCACTCAGTGACACATCCTAGTAGTACACTGCCCGGGACAGAGTACCCCAAAGCCCTGGGCGGCACACCTGCAGCCACCCAGGATTGTAGAATCCATTAGATGCAACAAGCCTGGCACTCTACGCAGATCCTTCCTATTGCCCTGGTGCAGTGGCACTCAGGGTAATATAAGAGGTTAATGGCAGTCCACAGCTGTCACTAAGCTCTAGATTTGTGATTGTAGGTGCCTATGAGACCCCCATTACTAATCTGTAAGTGAACAAAAACACAAACACCGAAAAATGTCTTTATTTGGAATAAAAGACGAAAAAAACCCTCTTTCACCACTTTATTAACCCCCAAAACACCCCTGCAGGTCTGACCTAATCTACACAAGGTCCCACAACTATTCAGCTCTGCTACAGCTGAAATTACAGTGCACAGCTAAAGAACAATGACCACACACTGCAACTACAGAAGCAGTGAATTAGCAGCGATCAGCGGTGATGTCACTCAGGCTATTTGCAGTCACAGGTGGAGGATGTGATATGACCGCAAATCACCTGAGAGACGTCACTGCTGATCACGTAGCTAACTCTCGGCCAGACGCTCACAGCCAATCTTTGCCAGAAGCTCACAGCAGGTGGTCATGTTCTATGGCCGCGCTATGAGTTCAGATGTAGCAGAGCCAGGATCATCATGGAACTTCATCTGGATTAAATCAGACCTTCAGGGATATTTTGGTGATTAATAAAGTGGTGAAAGAGGGAGCTTTTTTGGTGTTTGTGTTTATTTCTTTTCACTTACAGATTAGTAATGGGTGGTCTCATAGATGCCTGCCATTACTAAGCTAGAACTTAGTGACAGCTCTGGGCTGCCATTAGCCTCTTATATTAACTCTGATTGCCACCGCACCAGGGCAATCGAGAAGAGCCATTTAAAGCATCGGGACTGTCACATCTAATGGATGCGACTATCCCGGGTGGCTGCAGGCTGCTATTTTTAAGCTGGGTCTCCCCAGCCTGAGAAATCCAGCTCCCAGCTGTCAGGGTTTACCTTGATTTGGTATCAAAATTGGGGGGGGACCATGTGCTGTTTTTTAAAATTATATATTTAAATATTTTAAAAAAAGAGCCGCATGTAGTTCATCTTATTTTGATACACAGCCAAGTGTTACGGTTGGATGCTGCAGCCTGTAGTCGTACTGAATCATAGAATAGTAAAGTTGGAAGGGACCTCAAGGGCCATCAGGTCCAACCCCCTGCAAGTGCAGGCTTTCCTAAATCATCTCAGCTATATGTTTATCCAGTTTCCGTTTGAAGATTTCCATTGATCGAGAGCTCACCACCTCCCGTGGTCGCCTGTTCCACTCCCTGACTGCCTTCACTGTCAGAATGTTTTCCTAATGTCTAATCTGAATCTCCTTTCTTTAAGTTTCATCCAATTGCTTCTTGTACTTCCTTGTGCTAATGAAAATAAGGTGGTTCCCTCTGCACTGTGACTACCTTTTAGATATTTGTAGACCACTATTAAGTCTCCTCTCAGCCTTCTCTTTTTCAAACTAAACATCCCTAGTTCTTTTAGCCGTTCTTCATATGACATGGTTTGCAGACCTTCTACCATTTTGGTGGCTCTTCTCTGGACTTGCTCTAATATACAAATGTCTTTCTTGAATTGGGGCGCCCAGAACTGTACACAGTATTCCAGGTGAGGTCTGACCAGGGCAGAGTATAGGTGAATGATTACCTCTCTTGATTTAGATTCAATGCTTGTCATGATACATCCCAGAATTTTGTTGACCTTTTTAGCTGCAACACAGCATTGTTGACTCATGTTGAATTTGATATCCTTTATTATGTCCAAGTTCTTTTCCCCGATGCTATCACCTAGTTCTATTCCTCCCATGCTATATATACTTTTTAGATTTATTTTACCCAGATGTAGGACTTTGCATTTGACCCTGTTAAAAACCATTCTTTGTTTCTGCTCATTGTTCAAGTGTGTCTAGATCCTTTTGAATACGCTCTCCTTCCTATCTAGTGTTGGCTACTCCTCCTATCTTAGTATCATCTGCAAATTTCATGAGTTTCCCAATAATTCCATTATCCAGATCATTTATAAAGAAATCAAACAGCACTGGCCCCAGGACAGAGGCTTGCGGCACCCCGCTTTTGACTTTCCTCCAGGTTGATGTGTATCCATTTAGTATTACTCATTGTGCCAGATCATTAAGCCAGTTTTGAATCCATCTAACTGATGCTTTATCTGTGCTGGGTATCATAATATGTGGGGACCCTACACCAAATATTTGATTGTTTAATTTTTTTTACTGTGTGATATTGACCCTCAGACAGCGCCTGTGATTGGTTGCAGTCAGATGCTGCCCACAGGCTGGTGATGCATCTGATTACAACCAGTCACAGAAGCCAGGATGGCCGTTGGGCGGGGAAAGCAGTACATATGGATGAGCAATAATTAGCGTCCCAGGAAGTGAAGGTGAGGCCGCGGGAGCAGTGTACAGCCGCACCGGCGCCTCTGTAAGCATGATGCACTTGCTCCATTCTTATTTTCTTTATTCTTCCTATATTTTTTTTTTTTAATTTCCCCAGTGCCAGATCCGGATCAATATCTGGAATCCCAGGCCCAGGTCAGGCACCCGGGTACCTTTGAAATCGAGTGCATGCAGACTTTTACAGTCCGGGTCTGCTTATCGCTATTAAGGACTCCTCTGTGAAAATGTACACAGTGTGGAGCAGAGGAAGCAGGATGATTTGTATATTACATAAAGTATAGTTAAGTCTTAGGGGGACTCGTGAGCATGTGATCTAGGTGCTGGGTGATAGTGAAAGATCCAATAAGATAGTATGTGTTGGTTTGAAGGGAAGTCTAGTCTATCTATAACTCTACGGTTAGTTTATCTACATGACTGGCCTTTATAATTTACTTCTTTGGTAACAAAATGTAAAATGTATCTAACTTTGGAGAGTCATCCACAACTAGGGTCAGATTAAGGCCTCCTTCACATGTCCGTGAAATTCAAGCACGTTTTTCTCGCACGTGTCAAAGGTGCGTATTGCCCTCCGTGTGCCGAGTTTATGACACACGTGTGTTCTCCGTGTGTTATCCGTGATAACACAGGGAGAATGTGAACTTTCTGCTCACCTGTCCCTGGTGTTGCTGTCCGTGGTGCTGATCTTCGGTCTCCGGGCCTGCCGACTCCCCGCTGCTGCTGCATCCGGCCCGCTGCGGAGTGAATATGTAATGAGCATAATGAGCAGGGGTCGGAAGAAAGTGACAGCAGCGGCAGAGACAGCAGCACTGGAGAAGGTGAGTACAGAAATTCTTTTTATTTCACGGGCACGTGTGTTTTCTCTAGTGCGTGTCACACGGATCACATCCGTGCGGTCCGTGCGCGGTTCGTGTGACACCCGTGATGCCGGAGAAAAACGGACATGTTCACATGTGGAGCACACGGACACACAGTCCATGGCAAAACATGCACGTGAGCGCAGACCCATTGATTTTGATGAATCTACATGTGCCTGTGTCTCTGGCACATGAGGAAATTGACCAAACACATACCGGAGGCACGGACGTGTGAAAGAGGCCTAAGTAAAACTTGATATTCCACTTATTACCATGAGTGCATAAACAATAAACAGACAGGAGGAAAATCCAATTATGTCAGGACATTGAAACTATACAAATTCTCAATATTCCTGATAATCAATGTGTATAGTATTAATTATATTTCATACCTTGTAAAAGAACTCCACATCCTTTTAGCCTGTCCTAAAGCTGAAAGAAAAACTTCAATTGTAATAAAATGGCATAATAAAGCTTTACCGAAAGGGTGTCTTAAAAATCCAAAAAATCAATTATGTACATGGAACAGTGTTATCTCAGCATGGCAAGCATTAAATGGGCTACTCCCATTGCATTATTTGGATATTTGCTTTTTCCTTTAATTTGCACAAATATTGTAATTTTGCCTCTATGTTTTGGTTTTTTTTTGCACTATTACTTTATAGTGCATTGATCACTATTCAGATCCTTTCCTGCTGTTTAGTAGCTTATGGGTATTTAGGCTGTTATAGCACACATGCACTTTATATACAATTGAAGATATAATTTTATTATTAATTTTAAGTCACTTTCTTAATTATGTGCAATAGTATTTCCAGTGCATCCATTCTCTTTATTTGTATATGTACTTTACATATGCAATGGCAAATGAAACACTGGGTACCTTTAATTTACCCCTTATGTCCATTTTTTCTGCCTCTGCTGCTATTTTACTGCTACATTTATACCATCCCAAGTTCTGATCTTCTGAATCTAATCTAATATTTGATTGCATTTTGATTCTCTCTTATTCTTTAATTGTTTTGTTTCAAATTACAAAAGGTAATTTTTATTGTTCAAACCATATCGCATCTTATAATACTTTCATTGCATATTTATTATAATTAGTAATATCTATGTATATGCATATTTGTTTTGTGTGTTTGACCATTCCCCCCTTTTTCTCCTGGTTGTTGATTAAGCAGCGAGAGTCACAGTTCTGTCTGGTCTGTTATAGCTTTCAACAACTTTATGGCAGTGTGCTGTTTGCCACCTAAAATTTAGTTTCACCATAGCCTATTGCCTGTTCACCGAGGAAGTGCTGCAGTGCTTATGTGACGCCCTGGCCTATCAGGTCGTCACAGGGTATTGTGCAATTTGCCCTTCTGCATGATATCCAATCCTCTTTGGCTACGGATCCCTACCCTGTGGTGTTGCTAAGAACAAGCTAATCAAAATCCTAGAAACACTCTGCACCACACCCACCAGACACACCAGTGGACAGCCTGAAGGGAAAAGGGCTGGCCACTTGGGGGGTTAGTTAGGGAGGGTCAGGATTGTTAGGAAACAGACGTTGAGTGGTGACTCTCGAGTGGAGAGGTCAGGGAGCTGGGCTCCTCAGTTACTAGGTGGCAGACGTTGGTCTGGACCTGGTAGGAGCTGGAACCCTGGTCGCTGGGGATTGTGTCAAGGGGCACGGAACTGCCGAGCAGGTTAGCCGGCAGCCTGGAGCCATCTCCAGGCAGGGTCCAGGGCACGACGGGGTACATGGACCCTAGGCCGGGAAGCAGCTTCACACGTCCTGGTAATTTACCCGACGAGGGTGCAGACTTCATGATTTGTCCTCCACCCACTCCAAAATCGGGGTACTAGCGAACGAGGGGGATAGGATTTTCCCAATATATAGTCCAGAAAATCCCAAGCGTGAACCCTGAGAGCAAGCTCACTCCATTAGCCATACAGGTGAGCGGGACCCGTTCAGTTTCAAGCTGAAAGGGACCAACTGCAGAAAAAGGTGCAAGGTCAAGGTCACAGGCTAACAGGCAACATCATCGGGCAAAGGATCCCGGTGTGCTCTCTCCTTGTCTACAGCGGTGCTAAGAATTCTGATTTACAAGTTGTTGGTGTCAGCGTTATTGGACTGAATGAGTACACAGTGACCCTTTCCTCCCCAACGGTGCTCCCCTCTCACCATCGCCAAACCCCGGGGCATCTTCCCCCTACTCATGGAGGGGATAAACATCTGGCTGCCATTCCACCACCACCAGGCGCTCACAACAGCAGTGGTGGTATCCCACCTTACCACACATCGTGAGTGGCGTCACGAACTATAATCACAAACTCCCCTGTAAATACCCCTTTTATTTCAGGTGTCCGAGCCCCCCCCTCTCAGGTACAGAGACCCCTCGAGCCACCGCGGATCCAGATCCGAGCAGCAGCCCGGCTGCTGGCGCTGGGGCGGTACACCTAGAAATGTCTGGCGTCACGAACAGGATACGACAAGGACCCACTTACCTGGACCCACTTACCTGGCGCCTTGAAAGCCGAAAACCGCGAGTCAAGATTCTTTTTCCCGCCAGTTCCGCCATTTTCCGCGCCAAAATGCTGTCTTCTCCAAGAAAGCACTCGAAGCCTAAGCCCCGCCCTTCGTCTTGCTTGTGAGGCCAGAACCGGAAGTTTCCAGAGAGCCACAGTGCGTGAAAGAGTGCAAAGTGAAAACCAAGGGGGGCGTGCCAAAATGTAACAAGAGCGGAAGTGAAGTAGGGATGCCAGGACTCTGCCATAACGTTCCTGGACAACTCAGAGGCAAGATGGCGGAGTGAGACTGGTCACCAGAACGTGCTGTTCCCGGGACCTCGACATTGATAGAGGAAGAGACGAAACAACTGTGCAGGAGAATGCGGACGCAGTTCCTCTTCATATTAAATCACTGGGGGGAAGAGATGAGGAGCCTGGTGATGGTAGTGCGAGCTCGTGAGATGGAAGTCCCACGAGAAGAGAGGGTAAGTGGTTACCCAGTCCCTGTTGATTACCCTAATCTGGCCACTGCGGCTGAGGGATCCGGACCGCCCCCGGTCGCTGCGAGCATTCCACCATCACCTACCCTGTCCTCGCCGGACGCCAAGCTGCCCACACTAATCCCGGCAGCGGAACCTGCAGTACTTGTATATGAGGCTCCAGTTACAGAAATTCCGATCTCGACCATCATCCCAGTCATGACAGTGGTCGTCCGGAGCTCGGCTTGATCAGACCCGGCCGCATCACCGGGCCCGTCCTCAGAGGTGGATCATACGGACCCTACAACCCCGGGTGCGGAGCAGTTGGTTTTTAAGTCTGCAGCTACGGAAGTGGAACTTACAGCACCACCGATTCCACTGCCGAGCGGTATCCCGATGGCTGTTGGGGCCGCAAGAGTCCACTTAAAGCCAAAGCCAGTTAGGGACCTGAAGCCGGACGCTGACGCCCATTCCTGTGAACGACACCAGCGACAGATGACGATGCAAGGTCAACAACGATGAGAGATGCTTGCCCGAGCTAAGAGAGAGAAGGAGCACTTGAGAAAGGCTACCTTCTGTGTCCGAGGGTCGCGGCGCAGAGGGTACGTCAGGCGATTTAACCCCAAGAAAGGGTGGGGTTTCCTTTGGGAAGCAGATCTCTGGGAAGAGGTGTTTGTCGCTCGGAGAAATATTGAGCAACATCTCCCGAGTGGCCATCCGGGCCACAACCTGGAGGCAGGAGAGGTGGTCAGTTACACTCGGCATTGGAGTGAGCGGAGTTGGTACGCCCTAGATGTGAAGCGGCTCGCTATAGTTGATGAGTGAGTAGTACCAGCCGCCGCCGTTGACTACCAGCCTCCCACTGAGCGGCACTAGTTTGGTAAAAATGTTATAATGCCAGTAGTTTTATGATGCCATAGAACTGTTAGGTATCGGTGTTTCGTTTATTATTTTCCACAGTTTGTTGTTTTCCATCTAGAAAATGTTAGCAAATGAATGCTTGAGTAATCAATTACAAATGAACAAAGAAGTTACCTGATTAACAATTAGATTCCTTTGCAGAATGTACATCCAGTACATGGACTCCGTTATGTTTTATATATATAGGTAAACATGGACCACGGTCACAGGACTGGCGTGACCAACACAAACTTGTGTATTGTACATAGTTGCACCTCCTGTGCCAACCCGAGTTGTTTAAAGACCACACCCAGGACCTTAACCTGGTCACGGACCCGCGGAAAGGTTTTCAGGGGTTCAGGTTGTTTGGGTGGTGGGTTACTGGGATCCGGCACATAGGGACTGGACTGTCGCAGGAAGGGGCTGCAACGGAGCAGGTTGGGTCTCCGCTGCCACCAAAACCGATAGTGTCCCACCATTGGGAGATGAACTTTGTACTATTTAGTAACGTTTAAGTAAGGTGCCTCCCCTGTGTGGGATGGAAGCCGTTAATAATAAAATGTTAACCCTTTTTCTTATCTTCTACAGTTGAAAAAAAAAATAAACCTCTGGTGTCCTGTAGCTCGGGGATGAGCTACGTTTAACCAAGGGGGAATGTGACACCCTGGCCTATCAGGTCGTCACAGGGTATTGTGAAATCTGCCCTTCTGCATGATATCCAATCCTCCTTGGTTACGTATTCCTAGCCTGTGGTGTTGCTAAGAACAAGCTAATCAAAATCCTAGAAACACTCTGCACCACACCCACCAGACGCACCAGTGGACAGCCTGAAGGGAATAGGGCTGGCCACTTGGGGGGTTGGTTAGGCAGGGTTTGGAGTGTTAGGAGGCCGAAGTTGAGTGGTGACTCTCGAGTGGAGAGGTCAGGGAGCTGGGCTCCTCAGTTACTAGGTGGCAGACGATGGTCTGGGCCTGGAAGGAGCTAGAACCCCAGTCGCAGGGGATTGTGTCAAGGGGCACGGAACTGCTGAGCAGGGCAGCCGGCGGCCTTGAGTCTTCTCCAGGCAGGGGCCAGGGCACGACGGGGTACGTGGACCCTAGGCCAGGAAGTAGCTTCACGCGTCCTGGTAATTTACCCGACGAGGGTGAACACTTCATGATTCGTCCTCCACCCGTTCCAAAATCGAGGTACTAGCGCAACGAGGGGGATAGGACTTTCCCAATATATAGTCCAGAAAATCCCAAGCATGAACCCTGAGAACAAGCTCACTCCGTTAGCCATACAGGTGAGAGGGACCCATTCAGTTTCAAGCTGAAAGGGACCAACTGCAGAATAAGTGCCAAGGTCAAGGTCACAGGCTAACAGACAACACCATCGGGCACGGGATTCCAGCGTGCTCTCTCCTGGCTACAGCGATGCTTAGAATTCTGGTTTAAAAGTTGTCTGTGTCAGCGTTATTATACTGAGTGAGTATGCAGTGACCCTTTCCTCCCCAACGGTGCTCCCCTCTCACCACCGCCAAGCCCCGGGGCATCTTCCCCCTACCCATGGAGGGGTTAAACATCTGGCTGCCATTCCTCCGCCACCGGGCGCTCACAACAACAGCAGTTGTATTCCACCTTACCACACACCGTGGTTGGCGTCATGAACTATAATGACAACCTCCCCTGTAAATACCCCTTTTATTTCGGGTGTCCGAGCCCCCCCCCTCGGGTCCAAAGACCCCTCGAGCCACCGCGGATCCGGATCCGAGCAGCAGCCCCCGGCAGCTGGCATTGGGGCGGTACACTTACAGATTGCAACTGATATGGACGACATGCTCGGAGATGACATTCCAGAGATGGAGGAGGAAGGGAGTGCAGCACTGGTGTAGGAGGTGGAGGAAACCCTCATGGATCTAAGGCCCGCAATCCTCAGCATTAGTAGCACGTGGGATTTCCCAGGGTCCTACTTTGTTTAGGGCTCCACAAGGGTCATGCAGTGTGCCATTGGGCAATTACAGCATCCCTGGCCACAAGCACTTGTCCATGTGTTGCCGGTTAAGTGGACCTTCCCAGTAATTGCGTTGAAGAGGGTGTTTTTATGGGACAAGTGATAGTGTAAAGGGGCATTTACACGCAATGACATCGCTAACGAGATGTCGTTGGGGTCACGGAATTCGTGACGCACATCCGGCCTCATTAGCGTCGTCGTTGCGTGTAACACATACGAACAACCACTAACTATGTAAAATACTCACCAAATCGTTGATCATTGACACGTCGTTCATTTCCCAAATGTCGTTGCTGCTTTTAGATGCAGGTTTTTAGTCGTTCCTGAGGCAGCACACATCGCTCCGTGTGACACCCCAGGAATGACGAACAACACCGTACCTGCGCGCTCCGGAAACGAGTTGGGCGTGACTTTCCTGTGGCTGCTCTCCGCCCCTCCACTTCAATTGGATGCCTGCCGTGTGACATCGCTGTGACGCCGCACGAACTGCCCCCTTAGAAAGGAGGCTGTTCGCCGGCCACAGCGACGTTGTTAGGAAGGTAAGTATATGTGACGGGTAGCAGCGAGTTTGTCTGCCACGAGCAACAATTTGCCCGTGACGCACAAACGACGGGGGCGGGTGCGAATGCTAGCGACATCACTAGTGATGTCACAGCGTGTAAAGCCCCCTTAAGTCAGGGATGACACATCAGGAAAATAATGGCACCTGGGAAAAAAGCACCAAGGGCCTGCTGCTGGCCCTCTAAAAATGATGTGATGGCCGGCTGCTGGCCCTCTAAAAATTGAATAAGGGCTGCCTGCTAGCCCTCTAAAAATTATGTGATGGCCGGCTGCTCGCCCTCTAAAAATTATGAGTGAGAGACAACTGCTAACTCTAAAAACTGATTGAGGACCGCCTGCTGGAAATCTAAAAATTTTGAATGAAGGCAGGTTGTTGGCCTTCTAAAAATTTGATTAAGGCCCACCTGCTTACCCTCTAAAAATTATGAGCAAGTGCTGCATGATGACTCTGTGAATATGGTGGAGGAGGATAAGAAATATACAAAAATATGATATATATCATATACATACATATACAGTATATACATATGACATATACAATGGGTACGGAAAGTATTCAGACCCCTTTAAATTTTTCACTCTTTGTTTCATTGCAGCCATTTGGTAAATTCAAAAAAGTTGTTTTTTTCCTCATTAATGTACACTCTGCACCTCATCTTGATATAAAAAAAACAGAAATGTAGAAATTTTTGCAAATGTTACGGCTCAGGGGTGGCAGCATAATGCTCTGGGGTTGCAGCGCATACGTCTTTGTGGGGCCACACATATGGCTCTGGGGGCAGAACATAAGGCTCTGTGGTGGCAGTGCATATGGTTCTGGGGGTCCTAAACAGCTCAAGGGGGGCACCTACTGCTCTGACGGGGCCCATACACTTCAGGAGTGGGGGCCCATATAGATCAGAAGGGGTGGAACATACAGCTCATATTGAGGGGGGGCCCATACAGATCTACTAAATACTGAGCAAAGGGTGTGAATACTTATGACCATGTGATATTTCACTATATCGTGTTTAAAAAATTTGCAATTTGTATCTGTACCTTTTAGTCAATATCCAACTTTTTTGATTTGCATATTTCCCAGTGGGCAATGTGCCTAGGATTTCACTGTGTTGAGCGCCCTCGCTGGCTGCCAGCAGTGTTTCCTCTGGCTGGTCTCCCCGAGATCAGTGATTGTTTTGTCTTGTTGGTCTACTAGGCATTGCTCTCACCTGGCCAGAATCCTACTCCACACTGATGAGGGGCAATACCCCGAAACAGCTGTCTGTGGATGAATACCTGACCTTGGTATTTCCCTTGTCATATCTTTAAACTTGTCAAAAAGTTGGATATTGACTAAAAGGGCCACTTAATATGGTGGTTATGGTGGTCTCCTAAAAAGAGCCACTCCTTGGCTAGGTCCTTCCCGGAGGGATATGTGGCTGGTTTCTGTGTCGAGACTCCTAACAGAGGCTCCACAGACTTTTTTGATTTGGCTATTGCCTATAGCACATAATCAGTTAGTAGATGACTGTTAGTATATAATTTTTTCACTGTTGTTTGTGGTGCCATCATATATTTATTATAAATATAGAAGGAGCTTAGTGTTTTTTTTCCCCTGTACTCCTTTTATATGATCCTTGGACCAGTTTCCTTCCCTCTTTGTCGGTTCCTCTGTAGTAGGGTGATCTACTCAGATTCTCACCACCTAAAGAGAATTGAATCAACCAGGATTGGGCTTTCTCTGTTGAAGGCCTTCATAGCAGATACTCTACACGGTTGTCCTTCATGGTCCACAACGTTTATACACTTCTTTGTGCATTACTAATAATTGAATAAAATACAACATATTTGGAAGCCTAAGATATTCATGATGCAGCCAGACACAGATATTCATTTTTTCCAAAGAACTATCTTAGACAACGCAATTTGCTAAGTATGTGTTTAGATAATAAAAGGAGTAAAAAAAAGTGTTAAAAAATGCCATAAATTAGCTTTCTTTTGATCTGTGAAACAATGAGGCCGTTATGTGTTCTGTCTCCATAGCATGGGATTAAGCTTTCCAAGAAGTTCTGACACATACTATGTGAGTCATCAATGTTGGAAAGCAAAAAAAAAAAACAAAAAAAAAAAAAACATTTCTGTGATGGAGGTGTAGTTTTTTGTTTTATTGCAAAAAAAGGCATCAAACAGCTTTATGTTGTGTCATAAATTTTGCAGATTTAAGACTTTAGATGCATCTTAACAAAATAAACTCATTCTACTATAAAACATTTTAAATAGATATGAAAGTAATCAGCACAGAATAGGCAAACAGGTCTTGTAATAATTATGTTTCCAGGAGTACTGAAATATAGATACAAAAAAAAGTCAGTGTTTATAAATGAGGTCAAGCTGACCATTCAGGCATTATGTGATCAACCAAGTTCCTACCCCATAGGAGACACAAAGCCATGGGCAGTTAGTGAAGTATTATAGGCAGGGCCACTTTGTTTGTAAAGACTCTATATAATATATGTGTCGTTTCCCTTTTTGTATTGAATTACTGAAATTAACTTTTTGACGATATTCTAATATATTGAGATGCAGTAGTATATTGTGCACAGCTCCTATTCCAGATGCTTAGAAAAGTGTCCCATTTGCTTTATGTACTTTTATTTCTCAGGACATTGTCCTAGTTTATGGCACTAAGTTCATCTCTTATATGTTGGAAATTTGCCTTCCTGAAATTTAGTGTCCTTGTAGCCCCTCTTCCATACATCTAAGGATACATAAAAATGTATTATTTTGTGATCACTATTACCCAAGTGACTCCCCCCACCCATATATTTGATATGCAGCTGGCCTAATTAGGTCTAGCAGTGCCCGCCGTCTTGTTGGGTCCTGAACCAGTTGTGAAAGGTAAGAATCCTTCATTCTTGTCAAAAACTGGTTTCCTTTGCTGGACCTGAAGGTTTCTGCTCCCCAATTTATTTCAGGGTAGTTGAAGTCCCCCATGAAAATGACTTCTCACTGATTCGCTGCCTCATCTATTTGCTTTATGAGGATATTTTATTAAATTTTGTTTATATTTGGGGACTTGTAACAAACGCCTATCAGTATTTTATTATTCTTTCTCCCTCCCCTTATCTCCACCCTTACAGACTCCACATTTTCATTATCCTCACATATATTTTCACGCAGGATGGGTTTTATGGACGATCTTACATGTAAACACAAAGGGGGGCTTACTTATTGTATTGTCATTAGAGATGAGCGAACCTCTGAAGGCTCGAGTTCGACTTGGTTCGTCGATGCTCTGTTCGAGTTCGGTTCGGCGAGCCGTTCGGCGAACGTCTCGAACCCCATTGAAAACAATGGGAGGCAATCACAAACACATAAAAACACATAGAAAACACCTTCAAAAGGTGTCCAAAAGGTGACAAACAACTCACAAGACACCACAAACACATGGGAAAGTGACAACGACAAATACTCATGCAAAAAGAAAACAGCTGGACGAGGAAAAAGAGGAGGAGACACAGATATAGGTATGTCATGCCCTTCTAAAATCATGTAAAACACAGCAAGGAGACTCCAAGCAGAGTTTCCCTTTTTTCCAAAAATTGGGCCCCACAGACACCACTTCAGTGGCATCACTTGTGCCCCAGTTGCAAACTGGATGTTTTGATTTGCATCAAACACATTCCAAAATATGCCAGTCTTAACTGTCCCCGGGATGACACCGGGGTAGGTAGCAAAGTCCTTGCTGATCCATGACGTGTTCATCTTGGCTCATTTTTAAAAACACAGCAAAGGGAACTCCAAGCAAAGTCTCCCTTTTTTCCAAAAATTGGGCCCCACAGACACCACTTCAGTGGCATCTCTTGTGCCCTAGTTGCAAACTGGATGTTTTGATTTGCATCAAGCACATTCCAAAATACGCCAGCCTTAACTGTCCCCGGGATGACACCGGGGTAGGTAACAAAGTCTTTGCTGATCCATGATTTGTTCATCTTGGATCATTTTTAAAAACACAACAAGCAAGCGGACTCCAAGCAGACTCTCCCTTTTTTCCAAAAATTGGCCCTAACAGACACCTCTTCAGTGGCATCACTTGTGCCCCAGTTGTAAACTTCACAGGTAGATTTGTATGCAGCACCTTCCAAAATAGGCCAGCCTTTACTCTCCCCAGGATGACACAGGGGTAGTAAAGTCCTTGCGGATCCATGACTTGTTCATCTTGATAAACTTTAGTCTGTTCACATTGTCACTGGACAGACGCGTGCGCTTATCTGTCAGCACACACCCAGCAGCACTGAAGACACGTTCAGAGACAACGCTGGCTGCGGGACACGACAAGATCTCCAAGGCGTAAGTGGTGAGCTCAGGCCATTTTTCAAGATTGGAAGCCCAAAATGAGCAAGGCTCCAGTTGCAAAGTCATGGCATCGATGTTCATTTGGAGATACTCTATCATCCGCTCCAGCCGTTGACTATGTGTCAGACTTCTTGTCTCTTGTGGCCTTGCATTGGATGGTCTAAAAAAAATTATGAAACGATTCCATAAAATTGCTGTTACCAGCACCAGATACGGTGTTGCTGGTACGGTTTGACTGATAATGATGAGACAGTCCCATGCTTGGCAAGTTACAACTGCGAGATTCACTCCGTGCACCACTGGTGTTTGGTGGAAAAGCCGAGCTAAGATTGAGTAACAGCTTCTGCTGATACTCCTGCATACGTGTGTCCCTTTCTATGGCTGGAATTATTTCACCAAATTTGGACTTATACCGGGGATCTAATAGTGTGGCAACCCAGTAGTCATCATTGATAACCGTGCTTTCTTCCTCTGACATCTCCCCCCAACCTCGTTCAACCAAAATTTGACCAAGTTCTCCCTCATCTGCTGAGTCTTCCATGCCCATCGAGAGTTCGTCCTCCATTTGTTCCTGGTCTCCTGCACCTTCCTCAACATTTTGGCTCCTACCATGTGCCCTTGTTAATCCCTCTCCCCCACCGTCCAATGCCTGCCTCCTTGGTGAGGCTGAACGTCTGGACCTTGTAGATGTTGGTATCCCTTGCGCATATAAATCCTGCTGTACTTCCTCCCCTTCCTCTTGTCCCACCCCCGAGTCCAAATAGTGTTTAGCGTGTGCTCCAGCATGTAAATGACTGGAATTGTCATGCTGATAATGGCATTGTCAGCGCTAAACATATTCGTCGCCATGTCGAAACTGTGCAGAAGGGTGCATAGATCCTTGATCTGAGACCACTCCAGCAGCGTGATCTGCCCCACCTCTGCATCACGTTGGCCCAGGCTATACGTCATAACATATTGCACCAGGGCTCGGCGGTGCTGCCACAGTCGCTGTAACATGTGGAGAGTCGAATTCCAGCATGTCGCCACATCGCATTTCAGGCGATGAACCGGCAGGCCGAAAGACTTCTGGAGCGATGCAAGGCGGTCAGCTGCGGCGGTTGAACGGCGGAAGTGAGCAGAGAGTGACCGTGCCCTGTACAGAAGCCCATCTAGGCCAGGATAGTGGGTTAAAAATTGCTGGACAACAAGGTTCAACACATGAGCCATACAAGGCACGTGTGTCACCTTGCCCCGGCGTAGGGCTGCACCCAGGTTTGCAGCATTGTCGCACATGGCCTTCCCTGGCTGCAAGTTCAGTGGAGACAACCATTTACGAAACTCGCTCGCAAGAGCTGACCACAACTCATCCGCTGTGTGACTCTTATTTCCAAGACATTTCAAGGTAAAGACTGCCTGATGCTGTTCAGCTCTGCTGCCAGCATAGTAAGGAGGTGTGCGGGATTCCTTGTGCACAGTTACAACGCGGGTGGCCTGATTAGGCAGGCTTGGGGTAGAGGTGGAGGACCAGACGAGGTTGAGGAGGCAGAAGCAGTGGAGGAACTTCGACATACAGAGGATTGACGCACAAGTCGTGGGGATGCAAAGACTTGTTCAGCAGACCCTTCTCCATCTATCACCATAGTTACCCAGTGCCCAGTCAGCGATATGTAACGCCCCTATCCATGCTTACTAGTCCAAGTACCGGTGGTGAAATGCACCCTGTCACACAGAGTTTCTCAAGGAAGCGGTGATGTTGTGTGCGACATGCTGGTGTAGCGCAGGCACACCTTTCTTGGAGAAGTAGTTGTGACTGGGCATCTGGTACTGGGGCACTGTGACGGACATAAGGTCTCTAAAATCATCTGTGTCCACCAGGCAAAAAGGCAGCATTTCGGTAGCCAAGAGCTTACAGTGGGATAAAGTCAACCTCTTAGCTTTGTCATGGCTCGGAGGAAATGGCCTTTTATTTGCCCACATCTGAGGGACCGAGATCTGGCTGCTGTGTGGAGACTGTGGTGAGTAGGGTGTCCCTGGAAAACTGCAGGTCTGTGAGGAAAGTGCAGGCGGAGACATGATGTTGCCTTCATCCAAAGTTGGTGCTCTCGATGTTTGAGAGAGCTGTTCTCCAGCACTTGTTTCCCCTTCCAAACCAAAAGACAACCTGCCAAGCAAACTGCCTGTTGCGGTTAAAGAGGTGGAAGGTCTGCGTGAAAAACATGTGTGACAGCTGTCCCCACAGTCATAAAAGATGCACTTGAATGGGCAGATGGTGGTTGGCCCGCTCCGCTAGGCCGCATTGCAGCATGGTGAGCTTCCCATTGGGACTTATGCTTGTTATGCATGTGACGATTCATGGAAGAAGTTGTCAAACTGGTGAGGTTTTGGCCTCTACTTATAGATTGCCGACAAATTTTACAGATCACGTGATTTGGGAGATCCTTTGCAAGGTCAAAAAAGGACCAGGCTAGGCAAGGCTTAGAGCCCATACGACCTGCAGAGCCACCCCGACTTGTGCTCAGAGGCAGGGTTGTGGCTGAGGATGCAGTTGTTGATGTGCTACCAGTACTCCGACTCTGTCCAGGAAGGCGCAAAGTAACTTCGTCGTCAGTCGCAATCCTCCTCCACCGCCTCTGGTGACCTCCTCGAGTGCCTGACTGTGGGTTGACAGTAAGTGGGATCTAGAACTTCATCATCAAGCGTTGTGTTTGCACTCCCCTCGCCCTCAGACCTAACCTCTTCCTGCCCTGACTGAATAGTTAAGTTGTCATCTCAATCTGGTTTCTCCGTCTCATCGTCTTCAGTATGTTCCTCATTGTCTCCACCAACAGGTGTTACAGTTTGGGAATGAGGGTCTACATTATGCTCAGAAACTTGGTCATCAGGGCCTGAATCTGACTCACAAAGCTTCTGGGCATCACTGCAGACCATTTCCTGGTCTGTACTCACTATAGCTTGGGAGCAGACCTCTGATTCCCAGGATATAGTGGGACTGAACAGTTCTGCAGACTCAGCCATCTCTCTTACACCATACTCTGCAGGGAGGGTGGAGACTTGAGAGCTGGGAGAAAGCAAGTGCGATTGGGATGACAACTCAGAGGACTGTTGTTTTTTGGATGTTGAACTTGAGGTGAAGGAAAGGCTACTTGTTGAAGCACTTGAGATCCATTCAAGCATGTTCTTTTTTTGTGCATCATCTACCTTTGTTACAGTTGTTTGGTTCCGTAAAAAAGGGAGCACATCGGATTGTCCACGAAAAGTAGTAGACATCTTACTTTTGCTGGAAGATGGCCTATCTTCAGCAGATGTTAATGTAGCTTCCCACCTGCCCCACAGACACAAACCTTCCTTTTCCAACACGCCTGTTCCCCTTTCCACCACCATCTGTCCTTTTGCCACTCATTTTGTTAGAGACAAGATTGGACACTTAAAAATATGGTAGCAAAAATTGAGAGGTGGTGTAGATTGCAGAGGTGATCTAGCTTTAGTGACAGCTGAAGAAACAACACTGACTATCACAGACAATTTTTGTATGCCCCTAACAGTGGCAGCACAGTTTGCAATTAGAATAGCAAAATGGGTGGGTGGGTAGAGTGCCCGGGTGCTGTGGGTAGCAGGACAGGAAAGGAACACTAAGTTAGTATTCCAGACACTTTTAGGATGGCACCAAAAGTGTCAGCTCTTTCGGCAAATAAAATAGCGTGGCAAAAATGGGCAGGTGTGTAGAGTGCCCGGGTGCTGTGGGTACCAGGACAGGAAAGGAAGCCTCACTTTCTATCCCTGCTAATGAAAAAACGCAGCAAGGAATTTCCTGAGCCGAAGTAGCCAGACGCTGTTATCTAAAGCCCTACACAGTGTTTGCACGGACCTGCCTAGCAGCTATGGCTATGAACGCTTGTAAATCAGCCTGAAAAGGGCTGAAATAACCATAAGTCCCTAATCCCTAAAGTGCTGTGTAGATTGCACTATGTCTATAGCGCACACAGCAGGATCGGCAGCAGCAGCGTGAGCGGTGACTGTCACCCACACGCAAAAGACAGATAATGGCGGCGAAGGGGAAAATGGCCGTATCTTATAAGGAAAGGACATGTGACATGCACAGCCTATGACACATGCCCTTGCTTGTCTGGCAAAAATCCACTTAGCTCTGTGTGTGTTTGTGATTGGCTGACAGCCTGGCCCGCTCCACTGTACGCGCGGTTAAGGGAAGAAAAAAAAAATGGCGATCGGCATTCTCTCAGTACTCAGCAGCACCACAGATCTAAACCCCGTCCCCCTCGCACACTATACACTGAAATTTGATAACAGCCTGATTCACAGTGACTCACACTATTACAGTGAAAAGCCAGCTAGTAACTAGCTAGGCTTTTAGGTGATTGAACCGTTCTCGAACGTAACTCGAACTGTCGAGCTTTTAGCAAAAAGCTCGAGCTCGAACACCCCCCAAAATAACTCGAACATGAAATTGGCGAACCTCTAACCTCGAACATCGCTCATCTCTACTTGTCATCAATGAACAGACTATATCCCTGTAAAATTAACAGACCAGTCATAGTTCTCGTCCAGCCAGGTCTCTATTACCGCCACCATATAATACCTTTTTTCCAACAATACTAATTCTAATTCCTCCATCCTGTTGGTGAGGAATCTGGCATTAATGTACATGCACTTTATGTTTTTCTCTATACTTCTATTCTTGCTTAATGTATTGACTGTGCTCACCAATCCCCCATTCCACCCTCAATTTCATTACTTATGTCCAGGTCACTGTCTGCACTATCTTCTCCTCCTGTATAGTAATTGCCCTCCCCCAGTCCCTAGTTTAAACTCTCCTCCACCCTTCTAGTCATTTTTTCCCCGAGCACAACTCTACCGCCCCCAGTGAGTTGCAGCCCATGTCTAACATTATGCTAGTGTTGATGCCTTGGAATCCATGGTTTAGGTATTCTGCTGAGAACTTACTTAATGAGATGGGTTTTCTAAGCTGTAGGGCAGGAGGTGATGGTGCAACAGTATGAGACAGAAGACATGTAGATTAGAGTGCACTAGGACATCAGGATACAGGATGGCAAATAAACAAGCAGAGGAGGCAGCCCCAGATGAAAATGAGCCAGGTGTGCAGTTACATGTGAGAACAGTAACTGGATAGGAAGTTGGTATCTTCCAGCATGGATACAGTTAACTACAGGAAATAAAAAGAAATATATTCACTCTGGTAACTTCTCGCAAGGCAATGGTTAATAGCAGTAATGCATGCAAAGTGAAACTTGTAGCAAGGAAATAGTTAACTACAAGCAGCGACATAAAGACAAACAGCTCCAAAAACAGTTGCAAGAAGTTATCAACTTAGTTGGTGAGTGGTAGTTATCACCAACACCTAGTCAGCTGGAGTGAGTTTGACTGGCAATAATGGTTACTTTAGTATGGAAGCTAGGAGTAGCAGATGAGATGATAGAATTCTAGTGGAGTTAAACAAGTGAAATGGAAGCAAACTCCTGACAAACTTGAGGCAACTATGAACTTTGCTATGTAATACTCAAGCACCATATTTGTTGCACTTTAAAAGGCCTATATTGATGATATCAGATGAGTTTGCCTAGTAAACTCAGCGTGGACTTACTACTAGTGAAGATAGCCTGAAAAAGAAACAAGAGAAACGAGTTTGTATTGCTCAGAAAACATGTATTTTTTATTCATAGAAAAAAAATTATTTATTACAGAAATCAAAAAATGAAAGAAAGATGCATATTAGAGGAGTAGATGGATAAAGGGGTAAATTGGGCCTACAAATATCATAATAAAACGTAAATTTTTAAACAAATTTCTAAAAATATTTAATATATCAATAAAAAAAGGCCAATCAAAAAAGTATATATACCTGACACAGCTGGAATAGCTAATAAATAGAACAATAATATGGTTAACCATATAGATGCAAACATCGCAGCAATTCTCCTTACTAGTCCACTACATAAATCACTTTTATCAATTAAGAAGATACAAATCTGCACCTTAAATTACCATACCCATATACCTGAAAGTGTCAAGAAGTGCAGGTAAGCCAAGGCAAGGAGGTGAAGCCCCGCAGAGAAGGAGAGACCCCCAACGTACGTTTCACAATTCAAGTGACTTGCTTCATCACAGGAATGCAATGCTCACCAGACGGCAGGTATGTATACTTTGCCCATTAGTTACCACAGTTGTGCATCACACGCCTGGACCAATTGAAACGACGCATGCACGAGCCGCTGTCACAACACCCAAGCTCTCCCACGGCCGTCATGGTAACTCGGACATGCGTGGATCCCATTAGAGACAGCCGGAAAAAAACAGGCGAGTGACACAGCGGGCTCATGCACACATTGACCCACAAGCACTGGTGCATGGTAAGGTACAAATTAATGCAGAAAACGTCAGCATATAGATAATGATGATGGTAAAAGCTTTAAAAACCAAGCAGGTACAAAAGACAATCAACCCTATTAAATATAATTAATGCAGAAGTACAGTACATAGTAACAATTCCTTTCAAATGATGTAATATATGTCATAATAGAAGATCCACAATAATATTGTCTCCATGTATAAAGTCTAGAATAAATAATATATGCTGTAAAGAAACTAAAAATAGAAAAAATATATGAAAAATTACAGATTGATATTCCAAGAGAGCACCACAAAAAATAACAAAAAAAATAATAAATATGTAAAAATGCACAAATATTCATGTAAACTCAGGGAGAAACTCTGGAAAAAGGACAAAGCAGGGATGTTATAAAAATGAAACAAAGCTCAACGCTTCAGTGAGACCAAAGGCCAATGTAACAAGCGTGACCATCCATCTGGTCTCCCGTTGAGCAAGTCTTTTTTTAATGTTGCCACTAGAGTTGAGCGAAGTTCGAGGTTCGCCAATTTCATGATCGAGTGATTTTGGGAGGTGTTCGGGCTCAAGCTCGAACTCGAGCTTTTTGCTAAATGCTCGACAGTTCGAGTTAGGTTCGAGAACGGTTTGAGCACCAAAAACGTGGCTTTTCACAGTAAGGCTATGTGCACATGTTGCTATCTGCATGTGTCCTGCGTCCCCAGCACAATCCCTCTCCCTTTCCTACTCACCGATCACGGGCGCCTCGCTGCACGCTGTCACAAATCTACGGCATCTTTTCCTCTTTAGAAAATGGCAACCGCTTCATTAGTCAATCAGTTATTCTGTGCTTTCCCCGCCCACCGGCGCCCATGATTGGTTGCAGTCAGACACGTCCCCAAGCTGAGTGACAGCTGTCTCACTGCAACCAATCACAGCCGCTGGCGGGCGGGTCTATATGGTGCAGTAAAATAAATAACTAAATAATAAAAAAAAAATGCGGTTCCCCCATATTTGATACCAGCCAGGATAAAGCCACACGGCTGGAGGCTTGTATTGTCAGGATGGAGAGCACCACGTTATCGGGAGCCCACCACCCTAACAATATCACCCAGCAGCCGCCCGGAATAGCTGCATCCATTAGATGCGACAGTCCCGGGATTTTACCCAGCTCATCCCGAATTGCCCTGGTGCGATGGCAATCGGGGTAATAATGAGTTAATCATGCCAGGCGTCTCCCCGAGATACCTTCCATGATTAAACTGAAAGTGAAAGTAAAGAAACACACAGCGAAAAATCCTTTATTTGGAATAATGGCCAGGGCAAACTTGCCTGACATTAAGAATCTCTGGCTTAATACTAGCTAGTAAAACAAAGCTAGTATTAACTCATGATTACCCAGCAAGCCACCCATCACCAGGGCAGCTGACAGAGTTGGATACAGCGCCAGATGATGGAGCTTCTTTGAAAGCGCCATTTTCTGGGGTGGCTGAGGCCTGCAATTCGCAGAAGAGGGGCTCAGAAAACTCAGGCCAACCAGTGCTGCGGATTCCAATCCCCAGCTGCCTAGTTGTACCTGGCTGAACACAAAAATGGGGCTAAGCTCATGTCGATTTTTTTTTTTTTTTTAATTATTTCATGGGGCAGCCGTACCTGCCTGCTGTACCTGGCTAGCATACAAAAATATGGCGAAGCCCACGTCATTTTTTTGGTGGGCAAAAAACTCCTGCATACAGTCCTGGATGGAGTATGCTGAACCTTGTAGTTCTGCAGCTGCTATCTGCTCTCCTGCATACAGACAGACAGCAGCTGTAAAACTACAAGGCTCAGTATACTCCATCCAGGACTGTATGCAGGAGTTTTTTGCCCCCCCCAAAAATTACGTGGGCTTCGCCATGTTTTTGTATGCTAGCCAGGTACAGCAGGCAGCTACGGGCTGCCCCCAACCCCCAGCTGCCTAATTGTACCCGGCTGGGAACCAAAAATATAGGGAAGCCCTTTTTTTTTAATTATTTCATGAATTTCTGAAACCCTTTCTCCCCTTTCCTTGTCTATAGTATGTTTTCTCAGCTCTCCCTGAAACACTTTCTTCCTTCTCCTTGTCTATAGTATGTTTTCTTAGCTCTCCCTGAAACACTTTCTTCCCTCTTCACATTGGGAGACAGAGAGAGAAAGAGAGAGAGAAAGAGATCGAGAGAGAGAGAATGAATGCAAATGCAGCCTCATTCCATGAAGCGGCTCATAGCTGATGTCTGGCTACTCTCCTCTGTGCATAATTAAAATAATCATATTTTATAATTAATTATAAATAAAGAATAATAAATAAAGAATAATAATTAATTAATTTAAAATTTAAAATAAAAAAAAAATCTTTACTGACACAGCCGGGACTTGAACTCATGAAGTTATGCTTCTTAGGCGAGCGCTCTATCTACTCAGTCACTTGGTTTGTTGAGGAATAGGCAGATTTCGTAGTCTTAAGGTCTGCAAAGCAGACTGAAGTTTGAGGTGACAGCACGATTCTCTTCATGTGCTACCTGGAGAGGACACAGAGCACTCGTGTTCTGTAGCAGAGCTGACAGTGTCGTGTGGATTACTTTGGACCTGGATTGTTGGTTGGGGATTAATAAAGAGGTAATTGAGGTTTTTTTGTCTTTTATTCCACATAAAGGATTTTTCGCTGTGTGTTTCTTTTAACTCTTTTAACTCTTTTAAGAATCTCCAATAAAGGGTTAAAAAAAAGACACCACACAGAGAAAAAATACTTTAATAGAAATAAATACACAGACACACTTAGAGACTCCATGTTTATTACTCCCTCTCCTCCCTCCACGATCCATGATCTTCTGTCTTCTTTCTCCTACAACCCATGCAGCTCTGCTATATCAGACAGCACTGCATGGGAGGAAGGATGCTGCTGCTCCCCGTGCAGTCTATATCACTCAGTGAGAGGGATCAGAGGCTGCAGGCTGTAAGCGGTGCTGTCACCGATGACAAGTGCGTTGTTATAGCAACGGTGATCTCCGTTATTGACCGGCTGTAGCAGCCGGTGAATAATGGAATGGGGAAGCAGAACGGGGAAGCCTACCATGTGCCAGAGCATGTCGCCGGTACACGGAGATGCTGGAACAAGCACCGCGTACCGGAGAGATGCAATGACAAGACCTAGCATGACGTCTAGCCATGTGACCAGTCTGTAGCCAATGAGATATTGGACACGTGACTGGTCACATGCTTTTTTTTATGTCATGGAAGGTCCTATCATCAGTGCTGGTTACCGGGAGGACGTAGCGATTATCGGAAGGAAAAGCGGCGGGAGACAGAGTGCAGGACACGTCGTGGGGACCCTTACACTGTCCCCTGAAGAAGCTAACGTAGCGAAACGCGTTGGGGCTTCCCTCCTCTCTACCGGACCCCTGCCTGGGCGTTTACATAGCACTCTTGCACTTTTTTTCCTGATGGGTAAGCGGCAATATATGTATTACTTATAATGTACTGGATTTGTACTGCTGACCCAGTGATGGTAGCCACTATGGCAGGGACCCACGGTCTGAGAATTTTCTCTGGAACCATCTTTCCTGCACTTATGCACTTTTTCTATCAATTGTAATGTTGTCTCCTTGTTACTGGATGTTGAAATAAATTTGTCAATAATTTTTCATTACAAGGAGTCTCAATATTTATTTATTATGATGTATGGCCCTTTAATGCTCCTTCTCTGCCTTTTGTTTAATATATATTTATTAACTGTTTGTGTACATTTATAATGTGTTTTTATGTGTTTGTGTTTGCCTGCCATTGGTTTTAATGGGGCTTGAGAGGTTCGTCGAACATTTCGCTGAACCGAACTCAAACGGAGTCTCCGTTTGATGAACCGAACCAAACTCGAACCTTCAGTAGATCGCTTATCTCTAGTTGCCACCCTGATACCACCATGCACGACCTCAATACCCTGAACCAAAAGGGTATTTGGGTCATATCCATGGTGCATCTTGAAAAGGCGTAACGTTTTGAGAAAGGCAATATCGTCCACTGTTCTGGCAAGTGCATGTTAGGGAATATGTGAGGGACATTGTGGCAATTCGCGAGATTTCAACCCAATATATATGAGGGAAGAGCCGCAGATGGCAAATACACTATGTTCAAAGTGCCACATAATATATACTCCCTAATATTGAACGTGCATTTACCATCTGCAGATGTAAAAACAGAGGTGCGGAGGACATTGCTGGAGGCCAAACAATGGCTGTATGGAAAACAACTGACACGGGGAGCCCCAGAGCTAAATAAATTCACAAGCACATCCCTCAAGTTCACAGATATCCTAGTAGTCATAAGGGGATAATCCGAGAGTTAATTCCTGAGCGCAGGGTCAGTTTTTAATCAGACCAATGTTTATTTAAAATGGCCCTGGTGTTGTGCGATTCATGATTGTTTGTCGTAATAAACCTAGTTTTTGGTTCATAGGACGTAACTTTCTATATGGTTTGAAGGAGTTGAGATCTGGGGGTATTCTTGGCTCTAAGGTAGCCCTTCTTTATACTGCGATTACTATAATCCCTTTCACGGAGCCGTGACATGAGATCTGCGGCCTGTTCTTCAAATCTTGAGTCGGACGAACATATCCACCTCATCCTCAGGAACTGTTCGGTCGGGACAGCACGTACTATAGACATATTATGGGCCGACGAGACTTATAACTAGTTTATACTAACAAAGAAAAGATCCAATTTTGTACCACAGTTCATATGGGGTTCATATGGGGTTTTTTGCAGGTGTCAACTGTACCTTCATTGCCTCTTTAGTCCATTGCATAAATTAAATCTAAAGGTATGTGCGCACGTTGCTTTTTACCTGCTTTTTACCTGCTTTTTTGCTGCTTTTTCTTCTGCGCTGTTTAATGCCAAAATGGATGTGTTCTTCTATTCAAGCAAAGTCTATGGGAATTTGGGTTTCTTGTTCACACTATGTTGTTCAAAATGCTGCCTTTTTGTGGCAGAACTTTGGTCAAAAACTCAGCTTTGCAGTGCAAAACCCAAATGGCAAAAACAATTGACATGTTGCTTCTTTGAAAAGCTGAGTTTTTGACCAAAGTTCTGCCACAAAAAGGCAACATTTTGAACAACATAGTGTGAACAAGAAACCCAAATTCCCATAGACTTTGCTTGAATAGAAGAACACATCCATTTTGGCATTAAACAGCGCAGAAGAAAAAGCAGCAAAAAAGCAGGTAAAAAGCAGGTAAAAAGCAACGTGCGCACATACCCTAATTGTCCAACAAATGGACATAGTATACATTACTATATAGCCCTGAACACTAAGTTGATCATTAAATTGTAGACTAGATCAAAAATAAGACATAATGCAGAAGAGTTATATAACACTAGCCATCAAAAAATGGAAAAGATAGACACTCACCATAACAATATATTTCACAAATTTTACTGTTCTTGGACAGATATTTTATTCTTCATGAAATTGTCCATTATTATTATTATTATTATTATTATTATTATTATTAGTGTAATTTATTCCATGGCGCTTTCCATCAGTAAAATTTGAAAAAAGGTTCTTTTCAGAAACGGCATCACACTTGTCAACCATCTGTGTCTCCACTGAAGTAAAATCCAGACACAGCACATGGAAAAAGTTGTGCTATTTCTCTATAATAGAAAAAATTTCTTCCCGGGACATCTATTTAAATACCTTCCTAAACATTAACTGGTTCATGCAATGGGAGAATACAAACGAAAGAAATGCATTTCCCAGGAATCCATTGCTGTCACCTTTACCACAAAGCTCAGCAAGATGTTCCATTGATCAATGGTCTATAATATGTGTGAGAAGTTCATGCTTTGATAACCACATGTTTAGCATCAGATGCCATAAGGAGGAAATGTTTGCTTTCCATGCAAGAATTGTTTGTCCAACAGAAGAGTCTCTGAGCCAAAGTCATTATATGTTATTTAACCTTTAGGGGTTTTTAAGCGCTTATCAATTATATATTCGTTGTAGTATTTTCCTAATGCACTTCTGCACAATTTCAGGAGGCAAATATGTCATATTTGTATCCAGCTCCATCCCAAATGTGTTCCTCATTTTGTTTTTTCCTTAAACAAGGTTCATTGTTTGTCCTGCTTCATATGACTATGGTTTGTCAACTTGTATAGTAACCTTCAAAATCCATCAGGACTGTAAGGCCTAGGACACACGGCGAGAAAATCTGTGCGAGTGGAATGCGATAAAAAAATTGCATTCCACTCAGACCAATATTACTCTATGGGGCCGTGAGCAATTATTTTCTCAGCCCTAATTGGACCGAGAAAACAGTTGCAGCATGTTGCAAATGTAATGTGATCCTGTTCCACTCGCACCCATACAAGTCTATGGGTACGAGACAAACATCTCATTGCTCTAGCGTTACACCGGTGGAAAGCGAGAGTAGTGCGATTCTCGCATCAGCCGGCAACTGAGGAGCTATGGAGCTAAATCCCTCTCCTCTGCACTGCCAGCCCTCCACTCCACAGCGCTGCCTCTTCCCTCCGCAACTGTGGTATGATCAAATGATTGGTCCACAGTCGCATGACACCCGAATGACACTCTTCTCCCGCTGTGCTGCGAGCGTGAGCCAAGTGTCATGCGAGGACTCGCACAAATCCCCACGTGGCCTCGGCCTAAGACATTACTACTCTCTTGATGCAACAATGCAACTATAGGGCCTATGGTGAAGGTGCCTTCAGTCACAAATGGCTCACACCTCAATTGTTTTTTAAAAAGGGTTTTCCAGCTTTAGAAAAGCGCTCTACCTAGCTGAAGGTTGTTTAAAAGAAAAAAACTGCTTTAGGCCGTGGTCACACGATCATACAGCATGTGATGAGAGAATCAGATACTATATGCTAATGACACTCGGCTCAAAATCTGTTGCGAATGTGAGCCAAGTGTCATTCACTGTGATCCAATTTTCTAACATGTGAGAAACAAATAATGGATGTGGAGAAGAGGGAGAGATTAATGTCTCCATCTTCTCCATTGCCTGTCTCGGCAAATATCGGACTGCATACGGATGACATCCAATTGCAGTGAAATGTTTCACAAGCACTCATAGACTTGTATGGGTTCGCGTGATACAGATACAAAAGTTCTCCATCTTCTCCATGATATGATTCTATGCCACCCGAGTGCCGTCCGATGACTTCTATGCACCAAAAGACTTGAATGTGCCATCTAATTTATGCTGCCATTCACAACCTGCTACGCTTTTTGATATGCTGTGCTCCTTAGCATAACATTGGTCTGATTGCTATCCGATAAAACATCAGACAGCACTTATCTGTGTTATACGCTCATGTGAGCGCAGCCCTTACTCGCACTCTAAGGGTTCAGTGCTACATTTCTGCTGCTGCTCCAAGTGTCTTTTATTGACTGAAGCGCTGATGATCTGCCCAAGTTGATGTCACAACCCACTGAACTCAATGATTGGCTGCAGCACTGTCAAAATGACGCCAACACTGCAGAAAATAATAGGTACTAAGAGGAGCGGCAAAAGAGAGTAAGTAATGCACAATTTATTTATTTTTTTACCACCAACTCCAACTTGGGGACAAGGGTTTTGCAAAACCGAACAACTCCTTCAACCAAAATGTCACCTTCCACAGTAAATGAGCAAATGAGATTTCACAATACAAACTGCATACATCATGACAAGCTCTTAGGTCTAATTAGGAGAGTAAACTTAGCTTGAAAATCCATGTAAAAATGACTGTATAATCTTATAAGAGTTTACCTACTTAATATTAGGCCATTGTCAGACGGCCATAGATTCTCTCATTTGAGAGAATTGGGCAAATGACACTCAGATCAAACTCTGATCAGTCAACTTAGTGTGATTCAATTCTCTAGACTGAGTCTGCGAAAATCGGACTGCACTCGGATGTCATCTGAGTACAGTACGATGCTTTCCATGCACCCTTAATGGGTGAATGGCATTCGATTTCAAAGTGAAGTTGCAGAATGCCTTTTTTTTCTTCACTGAGAGATTTTGTCATTGAAAACAATTAAGCATCAGCTCCGTTGAATAACATTAGTCTAAAGCTAGGGTCATACGTAGCGACGCAGCAGCGATCACGACCACGACCTGACCTTATCAGGATCACTGCTGCGTCGTTACATGGTCGCTGGTGAGCTGTCAAACAGGCAGATCTCACCAGTGACCAGTCCACAGCGACACGTGGAAGCGATGCTGCGCTTGGTAACTAAGGTAAATATTGGGTAACCAAGCAAAGCCCTTTGCTGGCTATCCGATATTTACCTTGGTTACCAGCGCACACCGCTTAGCGCTGGCTCCCTGCACTCCTAGCCGGAGTACACATTGGGTTAATAAGCAAACCTTTGCTTTTTTACCCGATGTGTACTCTGGCTACACGTGCAGGGAGCAGGGAGCCGGCACTGACAGCGTGAGAGCGGCGGAAGCTAGGAACTAAGGTAAATATCGGGTAACCAGCGAAGCACTTCGCTTGGTTACTCAGTTTACCTTGGTTATAGCTTACCGCAGGCTGCCAGAAGCCATCTCCCTGCTCCCTGCTCGCTTCAGTTGGTCGCTCTCTCACTGTCACACACAGCGATGTGTGCTTCACAGCGGGAGAGCAACGTCCAAAAAATGAAGCAGGACAGGCAACGACCGGCAACCTCACAGCAGGGGCCACGTCATTGCTGGATGTCACACACAGCGACAGCGGCGGGACGTCGCTGTACATCACAGAAAGTGAAGACTTAGCAGCGACGTCGTTGTCGCCGTCGCTGTGTGTGACACCACCTTTAGTGATAATAAAAGGAATAGCACTCATCTGATTTATATGGTGGTGTAAGTGAGCCCTTAAAATGAGCTTTTTATAAGTCAAATCATAGTTGAAGAGTGATACCATCTTACTAGTGATGAACGGACCCATTGAAGTTCGGTTTGGCGGGTTCAGCTGTACTGTTTGTATAAAGTCCGATTTGGGACCCGGACTTGACCTGAACTCCAATGGTAGTCACTAATTGGGCAGTTCAGGTGTCTGCCCACATGGAGTCAGCCATAAACAGACCACTTCCGTGGGTGGGTGGAGTTTTTCAAGTTTTTTTGATTGGTGCACACTACATCCGATTACGCTGTTGTCACCCCAGTGTCAAATACTACAAGCAGCTTGCACTGGGCTAAGCACCAAGTGTACCCAAGCACAGCGAGTGGTTTGCATATTTAAAGCACCTGAACTTTGTAAAGTCTATGTTTGGTACGAACAGCGAACACCAAACATCCGATTCGCTCATCTCTACACCTTACCCTTGTAAATGAGCTAGAAAGGATGAAGATGTTTATCAGCATCTTTGCTGGTTCTGTTTAATTCTTCCTTTGTGGTCATTTATTTTATGTACTGAGCAACTTATTAAATATTGTAATTCCAATGAGCTGTGGAGAAGTTAGTAAAATGTGCTGCATGTTGGCTTATTGAAAAGAAAAAAATCAGTCATCCCTTCTGACTCCAGAACATAAAGGCCCCGTCACACGCAATTCGTTGCCCGTGGCGCACAATGTCGTTGACCCCCGTCACACGTACTTACCTCCCTCACGACATCGCTGTGGGCTGCGAACATCCTCCTCCTGAAGGGGGAGGTACATTTGGCGTCACAATGACGTCACACAGCGGCCGGCCAATACAAGCGGAGGGGCGGAGATGAGCGGGACATAACATCCCGCCCACCTCCTTCCTTCCTCATTGCCGGCAGGATGCAGGTAAGCTGTGTTCGTCGTTCCCCAGGTTTCACACGTAGTGATGTGTGCTGCCTCGGGAACGATGGACTACCGGCATGCAGAAGGAGAAACAACATTATGAAAATGAACGACGTGTCAACGAGCAACGATAAAGTGAGTATTTTTGATCGTTAACAGTCGTTCGGAGGTGTCACATGCTACGACATCTGTAACGATGCCGGATGTGCGTCATGAATTCCGTGACCCCGATGACATATCGTTAGATATATCGTAGCGTGTGATGGGGCCTTAATTCTTTTCTACAATAATCTACAGTATGATAATAAGATTTTTTTCAAGGGAATCTGTCAGCAGGTTTATGCTATGTAAGCTGAAGACAGCATGCTGCAAGGGTTAATGTAGCGCCCCTGAGACCATGAGGGTGCTACAAGGTTCTGCATCTGTGACGCCCCTGACTCTAGCAGGGTGTCACAGGGAACTGCACCCCTGTCTCTTAGGTGCAGAACTCACCCTCCATGGTTCTGGGTTCCTATACACTGGTATTGCTTCCATCAGCACTCAAATCCTAACCACATCTCACACCACACCCTGTCAGGCACACCAGTGGGTAGTTTAGCTGGAAATGGGCCACCCGCCTAGGGGTCAGGTAGACTGGTGGGAGGGAGGAAGTCAGTTCAGCAATAGCTCCCAAAGAGGGAGGAGCTGGGAGTAGCAGCTCCCTGGAGTTCAGTGGTAGCCCTCTGAGAGTGAGGAGTTGAGGGAGTTGTAGCTCCCTGTGTGACCTTAGTGGATTGCAGACGGTGGTCTGGGACCAGAGGAGTCGGAGACCCGGTCACAGGGTATTGGAAAAGGGTGTACTGACTTAGTTTTGGAGAACTGTCGGCACCGGAACGTCCAGTAACCATACCGGTAATAAGCATGGCGGGGTACAGAACCTTAGATCAGGGAGTAGCTTCACGCAACCTGATAATTCATCTGTGGAGGATATTTATGAACTTTCCCCAAGAGCTCAGAGATAGAAGGCACCAACATAACGAGGGGGATAGGGCTTTCCAGCTTATGCGGCCAAAGTGTCAGCCATCGAGAGCACAGCTCTACTATATCAACATAGGGAGCTGGACCCTGACAGCTGCAGGTTGAAGGGTCACTTAGAAAAAGCTGCAAAATTGTACATGAAGGCAGGCTCTGGACCACTAAGCAGTACCAGTGGGGACGGATACCCGAACGAGCATCCCCGAGTGGCAGCGGCACCAAGAGACTTGGTTTACTTCTGTGTCAGAGTCTGCTTAATGATTGCCCCAACGTCTACACAACCTGAGTGAGTACACTGCACACCCTGAGTCCTGCCTGCCTGCATAGCCTGCACAACACTATCCGCCACTTATCTCCAGAGTCCCGAGGTCTCCCCTACCCATGGAGGGATCACTATCTGGCTGCGCCACTCCATCTCCCCTGGGTACTCCCATGAGCAGCGGCGGTACTCCTCTAACCACGAACCACGGGTGGCATCACTAACTATCTCTTGTAAATAATTCCCCTCCTTACATTTGAAGTGGCCGCAAGCCCCCAGGTCCGGAGACCCTCGAGCCAGAGCAACCCCAGATCCAAGCAGTTCGACTGCTGCAGGGGCGGAACACATCCCCACCAGGATGCACTGGTACTTATACATACAATGGTACTTAGCTAGGGTGGGACCAATGGATGGCCGCCTAGAGATGGAGCTGCTCCCGTCCACTAGTTGACCAGGTGGGAGGGGCACACTGTGGAGAGTAGTCAGTTGAGTAGTGACTGTAGAGGTATGAAGGTGGAAGTGATGTCACACCCTGATGCAGGTTAATGGTGACATGGTACCCAGGAAAAGTGGTTACCGGTGGAGTATGGTAGCGTACTCCCGGAACTACACACCGACGGGGTACAGGACGCTAGAACAGGAAAGTGCTTCAAGCCAACCTGTTAACAAAGGGGACCATCAAGGACCTTGCTGACCCAAAAGAATCCGAAGACTCAGTAGTAAAGGGAGAACTGGGGTCAGGACCAGAGACTAAAACCCCACAGGGTTCACGCTACCGTCAGGTTGATAGAAGTGGACAAACCACAGAACGGGGACCCCCAGTGTTCTATACCACAGGGACCCACTTACCAGAGACAGGTGCAGATGAGGAGGGTACCAGAGAACCAGACTGGCACTGGGGCGAAGGGAACCTGAGGGTGAAACCAGCTGGCCTTGGGCAACCAGTTAACATCCCAAGTGAGTAAACCAGTTACACTGAATACCTGTCTAGACTCCCTTCTTATGATGCCTACTGCACCATACACCGGCTGGGGCAATACCCTACTTTCGGAGTGACTACCATACCAGCTGCTAATACCATCAGCCCCAGTGGAGACATTCTGCAGTGGCGGCTCCCTATACTTAGCCGCAACACTGCAAGTGTCGTCACAAATAAACTTTATTCAAACATCCCCTGTAAATATCCAGATTACAAAAATGGCCCAGGGCATGTAACCAGGTAACATTGCCATGTTTGGTTACGCAGCAGGACTTCTCATTGCTAGGCCTACAATGTCACATATACAATGTCACCTCTCCTCTCATTGATACCTCACTGTCAATTTTCAATCTCTATTGAGAGCCTGGTGTGGGCGGGACAGCTCTGTCAGCTCTGTTACATGGCTAAATCTAATAATTCTGATTGTATCAAAATCTCTGCACCAAGTACATTGTTGGATTCCGGATCTCTCTGTCTGCATTATTTCTCTCTTAGATGAGGAACCTTTAACCCCTTATGGATTAAAACGATGGCAGGAAAGGGTACTTATTCCAATCCAAGTGTATCGCGCCTGCCAGCGGAAAATCTCTGGGGTTTCGGCTACCGGGGGTAGCTGAGACCCTGGAGATCACGATTCTTGCCATTTTTTCTAGTTTCCGGTCACGTTGTGACGCCCTGGACTAGCCAGGTAGTCACAGGTAGGCCCTTGCATAACACCTGTCCCCTAATAAGGTAACATCAGCCAACCGTAAGATACTGGTCACCTCCCTCAGGGTTTGATGGACACACCAGGGGGCGTGCCAAGGTGGTTGGACACGCCCATCGAGGAGTTCACAGATCCTGGGGCAGGAAAACAAGTCAGTTGAGTAGAGTTTGGAGTTGAGTTTAGTTTTGGAGTTGAGAGTGGAGTAGTTCAAGTTCAGAGGCAGGCCTGTGCCCAGGTCTGCCGCAGTCTGACAACAGGTGTCTGTGTCGGACCCCAGCCACCTTTGGCTAGGAGGCAGACGGTGGCCTCAGTCTGCAGGAGCCGGGAAGACGGCTCGGTGGAGCCGTAAGGGACCGGGACAGGGTAGTGGCCCACCGGTACCAAACCGGGGAACCGACTGGAAACCGGAGCACAAAGGGGGGGTACTCAGACCCTGAAACGAGGTCCAGAAAATACTGGACTGAGTTAATTAATTAACTGATTGAAGTCTGGACTTTAGGTCCTTTCCCAACCAAGTCCCGACTGAAGACAACAGCCCACTGAGGGGGATAGAAAGCCACCGCACAGGCAGAGAGATCCCACGGGCCAGCGTCTGCGGGCAACGGGCTCTCCAGTCATCCACAAAGCTGGCGAGCGGACTCCCGTCGCTGAAGAGCGGGCAGTCCACAGCTACACAACACGGTGCAGGAGAAAGGCTAAGACCACCGAACCGGGTGGGGGACCAGACGCAGCCGGCTGCGGTCGCCGACCACCATCAACTTTGTTTATCAGAGACTCGTGTGTGTCAATAACAGTGAGTACAACAGTGCCATCCGGCCGCGCACCACCCTGCACCACCCAGCTACTTCTCCCCCAACGGGCCATCACCCCCTGCCCATGGAGGGGTTAACATCTTGCTGCATAACGATCTCCCCTGGCATCCCCTGTAACTGCAGCGGTGGTGTCTACACCTTTACCACATCCTGTGGGTGGCGTCACGAACTTAAACACGGCTCCGACCGTCCGTCCACCTACCTACCACCCCCCTAAGTAGCGCTAGCACCCTTTCAGAGCGAAGTGACCCCCAGATCCGGAAGCGCTCGAGCCACCCACCAACGAGCCCGGATCCGCGCGGCTCGGCTGCAGCCGAGCGCGGGGCAGTACAATCTGATCACCGTTATGCACTGTATAAAGATGGTCACATTACAGTAAATGGTATGAGAGAGAGACTTAGAACTCAGAGTTACAGTAAATGGCTGCGCTGGTAAAAAATGATTTCTCTCTCACCTGGCATGATCAAACATGTCACATGAGAGATAACTCACTGACAGTTAGTATCTGATAGATGCCGTGACATCACTAACCACTGGGCTTGATGCCAGGTGACGCTACAGCTGGTATCAACCCCATATATTACCCCGTTTGTCACCACACCAGGACAACGGGATGAGCTGGTGCGAGCTCCAGGGTTGGCATATCTAATGGATGCGCAACTTTTGGGGCAGCTGCAGCCTGCTGTTTTTAGGCTGGGAAGGGCCAAATAACCGTGCTTTTCCCAGCCTGAGAATACCAGACCACAGCTGTCCGCTTTATCTTGTCTGGTATTCCAATTTTGGGGGGACCCCATATTTTTTTTTAACGATTTATAAATAATTAAAAAAAAAACAGCTTAGGGTGCCCTCCATTTTGGATTACCAGCTAAAGTGAAGCTGTCAGCTATGGTTTGCAGGCTGCAGCCATCTGTTTTTCCATAGCTGGCTGTCAAAATAGGGGGGGACTCCATGTTATTTTTTTAAATTATTTATTTAATTTTCTGGCTAAATATAAGGCTAAACATGCTTTAGTGTCACATGAAAGGCACTTAAGGGTGCCAGTTGAGAATATGCACGGAGGTGGGACATTATATATGTGTTTGATACCTATCTATCCATCATCCATCCACCCTAGCTTTTTAGGCTGTGTGTCCACAATCAGGGTTTGGACGCAGAGTGTTTTCGCTGCATCCATAACGTTGCATTGGGCAGTACAAGCACAGTGGAAGGTTTTTAAGAAATCTCCTGCCCACTGTGCTTATTTTCTCTGCAGCATAAACTGACCTGTGGCGTGGCTTCCTGAGCCTAAAAAAGAGAAATTTGTTGCTACAGCAACATTTTTGTGAAGTACCTGTGGATTCAAAATGCTCACTATACCCCTGAATAAAATACTTGACGGGTCTAGTTTCCAGAATGAGGTCATTTGTGGTGGTTTCTGCTGTATAGGTACTCTAGGGGCCCTGCAAATGTGACATGGTGCCCGCAAATTATTTCAACTTTTCCAAAATTCAAATGGTGCTCCTTCCGTTCCGAGCACTACCGTTTGCCCAAATAGAGGTTTTTAGCCACATGTGGCGTATCCCTGCGCTCATAAGAAATTGGATAACACACTGTGGGGTCCAATTTTTGATGTTTCTTCTTGAAAAAGTGAAAAATTTGGTGCTAAAGCAACATTTTTGTGAAAAAAAAACAAACCATTTTCAATATGACAACCTAAGATTATCAAATTATGTGAAGTACTTGTAGGTTCAAAATGCTCACTATACCCCTGACTAAAATTCTTGAGGGGTCTAGTTTCCAGAATGGGGTCACTTGTGTGGGATTTTTACTGTTTAGGCACCTCAGGAGCTCTCCAAATGTGAAATAGCGTCCAAATGCGACATAGCGTCCGCTAATGATTCCAGCCAATTTTGCAGTCAAATCGTACTCTCTCTCTTTTGAGCCCTTCCGTGCACCCAAATAGTTGATTTCCACAACATATGAGGTATCGCCAAACTCAGGAGAAATTGCACAATACATTTTATGGTGCTTTTTTCCTGTTACCCTTTTGAAAAAAAAAGGCTACCTGGTTGAAGTAACAATTTTGTGGTAAAAATGTATTTTTTTATTTTCACGGCTCAACGTTATAAAATTCTATGAAGCCCCTGGTGGGTTGAAAGTTCTCACCAAGTTCTCACTAATTAGGTACCTTAGGGGCCCTACAAATGCAACATGGCACCAGCAATGCTTTTCAGCCAAATTTGCTTTCCAAAAGTCAAATATTGCTCATTCCGTTCCAAGCCCTCCCATTTGTCCAAACAGAGGTTAGGTACATGTGGGGTATCACTACGTTCCTAAGAAAGTGGTTAACAAGCTGAGGAGTCCACGTTTTGGTGTTACCTCTTGAAAAAGTGAGACATATGGTGCAACATTTTTGTGAAAAAAATTAAAAGTTTCAATATGACAGCTTAATGTTATCAAATTCTGTGATGTACCTGTGGGTTCAAAGTGCTCATTATACCCCAAGATAAAATAATTAAGGGGTCTAGTTTCCAAAATGAGGTCACTTGTGGGTGGTTTCCGCTGTTTAGGTACCTTAGGGGCCCTGTAAATGCAACATGGTATCCGCAATCTATTTTGGACAAATTTGTGTTCCAAAATTCAAATATTGCTACTTCTGTTCCAAGCCTTCCCATTTGTCCAAACAGAGGTTTCTGACCACATGTGGGGTATCAGCACGCTCAGAAAAAAATAGGTAACAAATTGTGGGATTCATTTTGTTGTGTGATTTCTTCTAAAAGTGAATAAATTGGGGCTAGAGCAACATTTTTAGGTAAAATTATTTTTTTGTTTCATTCTACATCGCTTTAGTTCCTGTGAAGCACCTGAAGGGTTAATAAACTTATTGTATGTGGTTTGGAGTACTTTGAGGGGTTCAGTTTTTAGAATGGTGTCACTTGTAGGTATTTTCTGTCACATAGACTTCTCAAAGTCACTTCAAATGTGATGTTGTCCTTAAAAAAATGGTTTTGTAAGTTTTGTTGAAAAAATGGGAAATTGATGATGAACTTTGAACCCTTCTAACATCCGAACCCCAAAAAATTTTGTTTCAAAAATTGCACTCATGTAAAGTAGACATGTGGGAAATGTAATTTATTATTATTACTATTCTGTGTGACATAACTCTCTGGTTTAAGGACATAAAAATTAAAAGTTGGAAAATTGCAAAATTTGCAAAATTTTCGTCAAATTTCCAATTTTTTCACAAATAAAAGCAAAAAATATCGTCCAAAATTTATAACTATACTGAACTACAATATTTCATGAATAAACGGTCTCAGAATTTCCGGGACCCGTTGAAGTGTTCAAGAGTTGTGAAAGGGACACTGGTCAGAATTGCAAAAAATGGCCTAGTCATTAAGTACAACATTGGCTTCGTCCTTAAAGGGTTAAAGGGACTTTGTTATTGATTTATTTTCCTGATGACAGTTCGAGGTGGCAGCATGGTTGAGCCGCTAATTCAACCTGTGCGCTCTCCCGTGCAAATAAGCAGAGGCACTAGAAACTGAAGCTGTCAGAATCCATCAAGCCACCCGAACAGTGCTTACAAGCTCTATAGTAAAAAGTTGGCAAGCATTTCATGTCTTACTAGGAAACCTGATAGATTGCAAACCTTTGCAACAAGCTGTACACTGTAGATTTAAAAGTCTCTTCATTCTAGAGAAAGGTAGATTACAAAGTGTCTTGGTTTTTACAAGTCTTTTGCATTTTTGCCCTCTTATGATGATGGGAAAACTCATTTATCTAAATTAAAAAGTGAAGAAGTAATAACCTGATATCGGACAAAAGCTCAATCCCAATTATCATTTTGTATAAGCATTCCGGCAATCACTATACAACTGAGCAATACGCTCAAACCTTGTGTGATCTGACTGTTTACCGCGAGCTCTCTGCTACCATCAGTATTTATCAGTCCCTGTACACAGACTGATCAATTGTCACCAATTGACTTGTGAATATAGTGAACTAGCTGTAGTACACGGCGTTGCCCGGGATAGTAACTGTTTCTTTGTCTCTATCCCAGTCTCTGTCTGTCTCCCTCTCTGTCTCCCTCTCTTTGTGTATCTGTCTGTCTCTTTTCCTGTCTGTCTATCTCTATCTCTTTGTCTGTCTCTCTATCTCTATCTCTTTGTCTGTCTCTGTCTGTCTATCTCTTTCCCTGTCTGTCTCTGTATGTCTCCCTATCTCTCTATTTCTTTCCCTGTCTCTCTCCCTGACTGTCTATCTCTCTATCTTTTCCCTGTCTGTCTCTTTCCCTGTCTCTTTCCCTGTCTTTTCCCTTGTCTGTCCCCTTGTCTGTGTCTATCTCGGTCTGTCTCTTTCTTTGTCTGTCTGTCTCTATGAATGTCTCTGTCTCTCTGCATCTTTCCCTGTCTCTCTCCCTGTCTGTCTCTCTCCCTGTCTCTCTCTTTCCCTGCCTGTCTCTTTCCCGGTCTGTCTCTTTCCTAGTCTGCTTGTGTCTGTCTGTCTCTGGCTGTCTCTGTCTGTCTGTCTCTTTCCCTGGCTGCATTGTGACATGCCGACATTCCATTCAAGGGCGTGGATGCGCATTCTTCTGAAGTTCTGGCTGCATTGTGGCTCCCACCTCCTTCGACCTTAATGGAGGCAGTTTTTTTTGGCTAATAACTGTAAAATGTGGGGTTAAAATTTCTTCTCAAAACATAGTCCATGATGGTGCCTGAGTCAAATGGGGTGTCTATGCAAAATTTCGTGATTATACAGGTGATTGTGCGGATTCCTTTAGTGGACATACACACACACATACAGACACACACTCACACACACACACTCAGCTTTATATATTAGATTAGTTCTCAAAAATTAAAAATTGACTTATCTAAATGGACTATAAGACGTTTTTCAGACCAACATTGAGGATAGCATTTCTAAAGCAAGAGAAGCTGCTCTATTATTGTCAAAAGAGGCATAGAAATACCAAAAACTCTGAAATAATCTTCCAACACAGATATGTGCAGAACCCACGCTCTCCAATGCTCCCCCCCCAAAAAAACCCAAGACCTTTGTTACATATGTGAGTGGTATAGTTGAATTCGCTTCCTCACTCCTCTGCTTGGTGTTTTACAATACAGTCTGGATATCTCATCAAGAGCCACATATGGTGAGATAATTTTAGCTCAAACTCCGGCTATCTCTCCTGCTGGGCACATTGAAGAAATTGCATTTTTACTGATGTTAACTATATTAACCAATTTATAACTGACCTTTTGGAATCAAAAACTTGTTCCTTTGGACCAGTTATTTTTATATGTTTATTATTTCTTCCAAATTCTAATGTAACTTAGAACAAATAATGATACATACAAAAAAGTGCAAATTTACATGTTAAGGAGAGCATTGGGCTAAGAGCTTTTGAATTGCTAGGACCAGCCTTCCTGTAAAAGTACTGTAATTTAATATTAGGACATTCTTAAAGGATTTCTCTCAACTTATTAAATTGGTAAAAGAGCTTTTTTTAAAAAAAAAAAAGGAACTGTGTGGTTTACCTCTTATTAAAAATGGGTTTAAATTCTCAAAAAATGGAGGGATTTTTAATTCCATGCTTTACTGCTTGCCGCCAAGGTTACCAGCTACCTTTGCAATTTATCAGAGGTGGACGGTCTTCTAGGCAAAGACTGCATTCATGCAAGCTGTTTGCTCTATTGTTGTATTTAACTTCTCTGGATAGGTGAATGAGGCCAGTTTCAGTGTCACTGTGGTCCTCTGTTGCTGAAGTTGCAAAATTGCCTCTGCTAGTAACATTGGAGAGCACACAGCGGCTTATTCGTGCTGTCACCTGGACTGTGAAATCATTAGGAGTGCACTACTTCCCCCTGGCAAGCAGGAAGTCAGGAGGCAAGGGAGTAGAGCGCTCATGAAGATAATTGCAGGGACAGCCCCTTTTAAAGGGTTTGATCGGTGAAGACAAGTTATTACCTATCCACAGAATGAGTGACAACTTACTGATCGGTAGGGAATAAAAAGTGCAGCAAGGGGTTCCGCAAATTGAACATCACGTATCCATTCAAGTCTATTGGTGCGTGGAAATCATCTAAATACACTCGGATTACATCATAAAATAAAGACGATGGAGATCTTTTGTTCTTCTCCATCTCCGGATAATTTAATCTGAGTCTCTCATCTGAAGAGAATTGAAATACATATACAGCGCTTAAAGAATCAAAAAAGAAGGTAGAAGAATTCAATTTTGTAAGAAGAGCTACCTCAATTCAAATTTTATACTAAAAAACCTTTCATTCTAAATTTCATTAAAATACACAAGACAAAAAGCCATTCCACACCGTGACCAATAGCACAAAGACCAAAACCAAAAATAATAAAACCAAAGGATCATGATCCTTTGGTTTTATTATTTTTGGTTTTGGTCTTTGTGCTATTGGTCACGGTGTGGAATAGTTTTTCGTCTTGTGTATTTTAATGAAATTTAGAATGAAAGGTTTTTTAGTATAAAATTTGAATTGAGGTAGCTCTTCTGAGAATCAAAACACACTAAGTTGACACTCTTATTAAACTCTGATATGAGAGTCATAGCATAATCGTCCAGTTCTCTAACATGAGAGAATCTACCACCATCTGATCGGACCCGTAAGGCCGCTTTACACGCTACGACGTCGCTAAAGCGATCTCGTTGGGGTCACGGATTTTGTGACACACATCTGGCCGCGTTAACGATGTCGTTGCATGTGATACCTATTACCGATTTTGAATCGTTGTAAAAACGTTCAAAATCGCTAATCGGTGACATCCCCCCTAAGCTCATTTATCGTTGCTGCTGCAGTAACGATGTAGTTCGTCATTCCTGCGGCAGCACACATCGCTACGTGTGACACCGCAGGAACGAGGAACCTCTCCTTACCTGCGTCCCGCCCGCAATGCGGAAGGAAGGAGGTGGGCGGGATGCTCATCCCGCTCCTCTCCGCCCCTCCGCGTTGATTGGGCGGCCGCTTAGTGACATCGCTGTGACGCCGAACGGACCGCCCCCTTAGAAAGGAGGCAGTTCGCGGGTCACAGCGATGTTGCTATGCACATAAGTACATCTGAAGGGTCCGGGTGATGTTGTGCGCCATGGGCAGCGATATGCCTGTGTCGCACAACCGATGGGGGCGAGTACGCATGCTAGCGATATCGGTAACGATATTGCAGCGTGTAAAGCAGCCGTTAGGGATAGCCACCATGATCTGAGCACCACTAAAAATACCATAGAGTCAGATCAAGAAAAGTAGTAATCAATCATTTATTAATATGAAGGGCTTTGCAATAGAGCGTGCCCAAAATAATTCAGTAAAGATAAGGCCATCCGATGAAAACCTCATTGTGTTGAAAATTCCTTTGTTAGCAGTTTCTTATATTTCCTAACAGGAACTGAAATCACTCAATACAACCATTTATAACAATTAACATTGCTTTATTTTTAGAATATAAATCACATTTTCCTCTTCCAGATTAATAGCAGAAACCATGCTTAATCCAATTATTACTGAGATTCATTTTTATCTTAATCTATCAAATGAAAAGCGTTTGTGTAGATTTACTGAACTTTGTCATGTGTCATATAAAGTTACACTTAAGCTTCTCCTGGCCTCTGTGCTTAACATAACTCATGTCAGTGGTGATGCTGGCTCTGGTGGCATTGATGAAGCTTTCTTCAGGTGTCTGGGATTTTCTCCCTTAACCACATTAGTCATCTTTTTGCAATGAAATACTTTGATTCACTGTAATGAAAGTAAATTATGTAGAATTTTTTACTATCAGGCTAAGTTCACACAAGCGTATAAAAAAAAAATCATCTGATTTTCATCCACAATAAATATGTGATTTTTCCTACATATGCCATCCGTTTTAAGTAGTGATGGGCAAACACTAAAGTGCTAGAGTTTTTGTTTTTTGAGTAGGGAAACTTGTAGTGTAACAAACACTATGGAATTCAGTGGTAAACTAGAGCCTTTATCCGGCAGTCCTTCCCTGGAGGTCTGGGGAAGGCAGTAGAAATCGCGATACAGACCCTACAGGAAAGATAGAGAGATCAGACCCCTGAAATACTCTGTCCTGTAGATGGAACCTGCACTTCTCAGCCTGTGACCTACCACAATATCTTGACATTCATTTGCTGAAATACTCCGTGCTTCTGTAAGACAATTGTCCTTTGACTGTCTAACTCTCAAACTGTGACCCGCCACAAAAATATGATATCCCTGCAATATTATGTGCTGTAGGCAGAGCCTGCACTCTCCAGCTTGTGACCTCCTACAATATCTCGACATTCATTTGCTGAAATACTCCTTTGCTGTTGGAAGACAAATCTCTTCCATTTTTTGACTTTAAAGTGTATTTTACGTGCAGCGATATCGCTAGCGATGTCGCTGCCGATCGCACCCGCCCCCGTCATTTGTGCGTCACGGGCAAATCGCTGCCCATGGCGCACAATATCATTAGTCCCCGCCACACGGACTTACCTGCCTGGAGATGTCGCTGTGGCCAGTGAACTGCCTCCTTTCTAAGGGGGAAGTTTGTGCGGCATCGCAGCGATATCACACGGCAGCCATCCAATAGAAGCAGAGCGGCGTAGAGCAGCCGAAAGAAAGTGACGCCCACCTCGTTGCCGGAGGACGCAGGTAAGGTGTTGTTTGTCATTCCTGGGGTGTCACTCGTAGATGTGGACTGCCTCAGGAACGACGAAAAACCTGCATACAGCACCATTAACGATATTTGGGATTAGAATGACGTGTCAACGATTAACAATAAGGTGAGTATTTTTGATCATGAGCGGTCGTTCGTACGTTTCACACGCAACGACGTCGCTAACGAGGCCGGATGTGCGTCACGAATTGCGTGACCCCAACGACATCTCGTTAGCGATGTCGTTGCGTGTAAAGCGGCCTTCAGTCTTTGACCAGCCACAAGGTTATCATACAAAAACACAGCCTCTGTTCATATGTCAGGCTATATACTGTATGTATTACCAGTTTGTGATTTCATCTGTCATGATTAAGGTCAGGAGATCTGCCTGAAATGCGTAGACGGACAACTGGTCTACTCATGCTGTAATTATGGACTTTTTTCTCTGTTTTTAATGTTTTGCTATTAAAAGTCATGTTTTCATTTTATTTGGCGGTTGCTGGTTTCCTTCCATTTTTGTACAAGATTATCATACCCATTAAATACTGACTACTGTCGGATGAAACTGCACTTTCCAACTTGTAACCTACTACAATATCTTGACATTCATTTGCTGAAATACTCTATGCTGCTTGAAGACAATTCTCCTTCCACTGTGTAGCTCAGTCTGTGACCAGCCACAAGATTATCATACTCCTGAAATACTCTGTGCTGCAGGTGGAACCTGCACTTTTCAGCTAGTGACCTACCACAATATAACAAGATTCCTATCCTGAAATCATCTGTGTTGCCAGGGGGCCCTGCATCATTCACAGTGTAACTGTCACACAGAGTTTTGCACAAACTTTTCAAGACTGTCATGGCGGCATTGGGCTCTGTTCAGATTGCAGATTCTGACACTCTCTGGTGTCTGGGTTCAACACAAGCAGACTCAAGGAAGACTCAACTGCTATGTGCTGTTTCATAGGCAGGCTGGCAAGAGTTAATCTCTGCTAGTCTGCTTGCTTTTTTAATCACATGTTGTGGGGAGACCTATCACATATGCTCCCCTCCTATTTATACTGGTGGAATCCTTATTCTATGTTGGTGTGTGAGGTGTAGTATCCGTGGACTCTCTGGTGAAAGTTGTGCTTAAGTTGTGCCTATTGATTGGAGCGATTGTGGAGTTTACTCCTGTTGTTGTGTACTTCCTTCCTGCTCTTGTTTTTTCTCCTGAATCTCTTATTGTCTTTACCTTTCTGCGTGTATGCTGTGTGACAGAGTTTGGTTTTCCCTTGTCTGTCTTTTATCTGTGGGTTTTTACACACTCCTGTCCCATCCCTCCCTGGGGGGAAGGGGGAATCAGGTCTAGACTGGTCCAGAGCAGGGCCAGGAATCACCACCATAAGCAGTAGCCCTGAGCTTAGGGATAGTATAGGGTCGCTGCACAGTTCCTCACTACTGGGGCAAGTCTTAGTGGCAGCCTAAATGTTGGGCCCTCCAGCAGTAGGGCCAAGCCCCAGGGGATAGATGATGTTGTTGGGTGCGGAAAGAATGTAGGCCACAAAAGGGATTGCAGTGCAACTGGTTCTTTTTACTCACAGTGCTGTATGGATGGCAACCTGATGATGGCTGGTCCTCACCACTGGTCCCCTTTGTCCCAGTGCTGGTATGATGACCTGGTTGGTGGGTTCCCGTGGCTTGGAGCATCTGGGGGTCCCCTCCTGGTAGTCTCTCAGTCTTAGTCCATATGAAAGGTAGCTTGAACCAAGTGGGGTCGGTTCCTCTGGTCCGGTTTTCCTGTTGCTACTGTGTCCCGAACTTTATGGTCGGTGAGGTCCTAGATGGTCCCCTCACTGTGCAGATTTTAGCAGGTCTGCCTGGAGTGTTTGCCTGACCTAGTGCTCTGTACCCCGTTGGTGCTATGGTTCTGGGAGTACTCCAACGTACTCCACTGGCAACCACACGTCTGGGCCCTCAGGTCACCGTTACACTCTCCTGTCAGTACCGTTACGCCATCTCCTCTCACTGCCACTTACTGACTGTCTGACCCCTCCCACCTGGTTGTCGTCTAGTGGACCGGATGGGTACCACCCCTACGTGGCCATCTATTGGGTCCTACCCTAGCCTGTCACCAGTCTTTGGGAATGGGGAAAAACAGGGATTAAAATGAATGTTTTGCTGTTACCGACACTAGTCTTCTGGGTCCCTAAGGGTAGGCCCTGCATCCTGGATGGGGTGCAGTTCCCTGTAGGTCCTGATGGCTTCAGGGGCGCTACATCACTAAGTTGTAGCAGAGTTGAGATGGTCAGATGTAGCAGAGCAGAGACAAGATTGCATTTTATATACCCAGCATAATACTGCCATATAGTAACCACATAACCATAGACCCAAAATAATATTGAAATATAGTAAGCACATTGCATTGTCAAGGTATATGGGACACCACTTAAAGGCTCGGCAGATAATGGGCTATCTATTGTGATGTTAAATTACCCTGTTTCCTTAGCCATTGTGCTTATAGTTACTTATGTGATATTCATAAAAACTGCATTCATGAACATCTTGCTTTAGCCACTAGTGCGCACAGATACTGATATGAAATACATCATAGTTTTATATATGAACAGGATGTAGGTATTTTTTATTACAGCCATTGTGTTTCTGCATCTATTTGCAACTTTGCCCCTTTATAGGTGATTTCTGGTCCCTTTGGGTTTAGATATAGTCAGTTAATGCACTGTGTACATTTGCTTTTTCTCCTTTGATATTTATTGCTATATAAAGCTTCATAAACTTCATATTCCCCTCTTTTTTAGGAATATGATACCCACTATTTATACGCAGCCTGCTAGGATCATCAAGGTGCATATTTATTCTTGTATGTATGAGGTATTTAATATTAATGTGATTTCTACATTTATCCCTCATTACATGGCAAGGTTTTCTTAAAGGTGTTCATTAATTGTAATTGGTACTTCTATTTGTACTAAACCCCACTACCTTAAAAAATTTGTGTCCCCAATTGTACTAGAAAAATCATGCTTCATGTTTTCCCTAGAAAATATTTTTTAACTAGCTGTAGTACCCAGGAATTGCCCAGGATAGTAACTGTCTCTCTGTCTCTCTCCCAGTCTCTCTGTGTGTCGCTGTCTGACTCTTTCCTTGTCTGTCTGTCTGTCTGTCTATCTGTCTGTTTCTATCTACCAGTCTGTTTTTGTATCAGTCTGTTTCTATCTCTCAGTCTGTTTTTGTATCAGTCTGTTTCTATCTCTCAGTCTGTTTTTGTATCAGTCTGTCTCTATCTCTGTGTCTGTCTTTATGTCTGTGTCTCTCTCCCCATCTGTCTTTTTCCCGTCTATCTTTGTCTGTCTCTTTCCAGGTCTGTCTCTTTCCCCGTCTGTCTCTTTCCCCGTCTGTCTCTTTCCCCGTCTGTCTCTTTCCCCGTCTGTCTCTTTCCCCGTCTGTCTCTCTCTATCCGTCTCTCCACCGACATCATATTACCTCATACATAAGCTTCTTATACTAACACTGTCCTTTATTCCTATAGCAACCAATCACAGGTGCTATTAATAAACTAATAGTAGAGATGAGGGTATCCTCAGCTCACCTGTTCCTCGGGCTGCCAGTCCTTGCGGGTGCCTGGGATCCACCGGTAAGCCCCAGCCGGTTTAGAAATGAATGCAAAAGGGAAGGAAAGGATCCGGCACAAATACCTCTGAATAAAATGTCATAATCATAAGTAATCCATGTATACCACTCAGCTACTAAAATAGACTAACTCACTATGTGGACACAGAAGAAAAGCTGGTCATCACTAATTGCAATCAACTGGCAGTGGGTGTAAACCTTCATACATAATTGCAAAAGATGAACAAGCAAGACAATACATGGTTAAAAATAAAATCAAAATACATTTAACACAAAAAAAAATACACTAATAGTAATGGAAAGGGTCAGTGATCCAACCACTCTAAATATAAAAATCATATGAATATGTCAGCAAATATACCAATGTATATATGAGTGAACAATCAGGTATAAAGACAGCTTATATTAAAACTCGTCATCAGGTGGACAGGAGTCCCAATGAGAATGCATGTGTACGTCAAAAAAGAGAGAGAATTCCCAATTGTAAGCACAAGACCTCCAAAATATTCACAAATTACAAAAAGTTGCATATATGAAAAAATATGTATTTATTATTTTATCTTCATTCTCTAATGCCCTTATATTTTTATTATTTTATTTACTTATTTTCTCATTTTTTTAAAAATTACTAATTTATCTATATTTATCCATATACACCCATGTCCATATATGTGTATATAATTAAATAATTATCCCAAATGGGAGGAATATGCATACCAAGGTACAAATTAATCTCAAACCACATGCATTCCCATTTATATGGCATATTCCCTCAAAAAAAAAAAAATATATATAACATTTTAAATAAAGTCCAAAATTCAAATATAGCATATACCAATTAAATCCTGTATTTAAGGCCAAACCCCAATTTATGTACTCACACATAAAAAGGGAAAAGCTTCCCCTAATGAAAGTAAGGAAAAAACACTAATTATCATCCGCTAATAAGGAACTTCTAAGAAGCCTGAATCAGAAAATATATCACAGATCCGAGCGGTAATTAAAACCACCTGGGTATCTTGAATCTAGCCGCAGGATCCATTTGGCCTCAGCCAGCAAAAGAGCCTGAAACCAGTCCCCCCCGCGGGGGGGGTCTAGGTACAGATTCCACACCTGTAATCCTCAATGACGAAAAGTCTGCTGAATGACATTCAATATAATGCCTAGTGAGTCCAGATAATGAACGCTTTTTAACCAACGCTACATAATTTAGAGAATTACTATCCAGGGCTGCAGACGGAATCCGAACATGCTCAGAGATCCTAGCTCTCAAGGCTCTTGAGGTGCAACCTACATAATTTTTAACGCATAGTGTGCATGTGGCTACATAAACCACATGTGTCGAGGCACAATTAATGAAGGATTGTATGTTAAAAGAGTTTTCACCATCAATCAAAAGGGATTTGTTATTACCCATAAAGCGACAGAGGCCACAACGATTAGATCCACATTTATATGAGCCAGTCACGTTCAACCAGGTTTTATTAGCTTTTTTAGAGGAAAATAAACTGGGAGCCACTAGATTGCCTATAGTACAAGCTCTTCTGGCCACAATATTAACCCCTGAATGGAGAATCCTATCCAAAATAGCATCTTGCCGCAAAAGAGGAATAAAACGCTGAACAATCCGTTTTATTTGAAAAAAATCGGTACTAAAGGGAGTAGAAAAAGTAACCCAGTTTTTAGTAGTAGGCATGACTACACGATCCTTCAATAATTCAGATCTACTTCTACTAGCCGCTATAGAGGTCGCTCTATTAAGAGTGCGGTTAGAATACCCTCTCTCACTGAGTCTATGTTTAATATGTGCCGCCTCAGTATTGTAGGATTTTTCTAGTGTGCATGAACGCTTCGCTCTCAAAAATTCTCCCACTGGTAAATTGAGCAATGTGTGGGGCATATGACAACTGTCAGCGTGAAGAGAAGTGTTCCCACAAATAGGCTTTCTATAAAAGGGAAGAACGTATAACTCCGGATACCGCATCGCCAGACAGCAAGATGTCCAAAAAGGGGGCAGATTTCATGTGTAAATTCATTACAAATCTCAAATTGAGAGAATTACCATTAAAATAGATATTAAGGGCCTCCATGGCCTGCTAGGGGGAATTATGACTAACTACTCTGCAAATAAGGATCTGGTCATCTATGTATCTTGCATACCAGAAAATCATATCCAAAAAAGGATCATTATCCACATAGACATATTGTTCCTCCCAGTAAGCCATGTAAATATTGGCCAAAGCACATGAAAAACTTGCCCCCATAGGGCAACCAGCTGTCTGGAGAAAAAAGGATCCATTAAATTGAAAAAAATTGTGGGTTAACAAAAAACCAGTGGCCATGAGAATAAACTCCTTGGTAATATCATCCAAAGGACTGTATTTCTCCAGATGAAAATACAGAGCTTGGAGTCCCTCCCTATGTGGTATGCTGGGATACAATGAACTAACATCGCTCGTTATCCAAAAGAAATCATCAGACCATGGTATTTTATCCAAACACTGCAACAAGCTCTTGGTAACCCTTATATAACCAGTAGTCCGTTTCATGAGAGGTTGTATACAGTGGTCAAGCCAGTCACTTAGATTACTGGCAAGGGATCCAGTGCTGGCAACTATTGGCCTGAGTGGGGGGGGGAAATACCTTTATGTATCTTCGGAAGACCCTGAAATATAGGGCAAACCGGAGAATCCACACGAAGATATTCAAAGACTTTTTTATTAAAAAAAACCCATTCTAGTCCCTGTGACAACAAGGTATGCATTTTCGTGGTAAAATCCGAAGTTGGGTCACATGAGAGCTGTCTATACGTAGAAGTATCACTTAGAATAGTATTAATCTCCCTCTCATACAATGTGCTATCCAGCACTACTACTGAACCCCCTTTGTCCGCCTTGCGGACTATGATATGCCCATTATCCTTTAGATCTCTCAATGCACCCTTCTCCAAAGGGGATAAATTATTCTGGATTTGAGTTTTGTTGGAAAGTAAACCTCTTACCTCGGACTCTATAAGATCCTGAAACGTATCCATAATAGGAACTCTAGAGGTAACAGGATAAAAAGCCGGATTCTTAGTGACAAAAGGGGGAGGGGCGGGAGTATTCAAACAAGTGTTACTCAAGTCATACAATTGTGTAGTCGCAATCTGTTCTTTCAAAGTCAAAAACAAAGGAACTTGAAGTGAAACAGTATCAATAGGATCTCTTGCGTCCCTGTCACTTCTGTCATTATTGTCAATATCATCAGTATCTGAAAAATGCCTTTTGATAGTGAGATCCCTGATAAACTTATTTACATCCCTTAAAGTCTGAAATAGGTCCGCTCGATTACTGGGGGCAAAATTAAGACCCTTCTGAAGAACCTCCATTTGAATGGAACTTAAAACGCATGCTGATAAATTAAGTACAGGGATATTCAAGGAACCATGACACCCTAATTCCTCCAATACCTGCGTTTGTTGGGCCGAAGATAATATCTCCTCCCCCCCCATTTATGTTTTCTCCCCCCTCGTCGTATCCTGTGTTTACCCCCATTAAGTTTTTTGAGGGGCGTGAGGTATGGGAACCACGACCTGACTCGTATGACCTTACACTCCCATCCGCTGACTCATTGTCAGTGGACGAGAAATACACTGTTTTTGCACCCTGTGCCTGCTGGTTGCGTTTTTTTAAAATAGTCTTGTTTGTCAAATGCCAGGTGTACACCTGTTTTGATTCATAATCCCTCATATCCCTGCGATATTTATTCTGCTTCAGGTCTATAATATCTGATTCCACCCTATCAATAGTATTTTTCAATCTTAAGTTAAATTTATCAAATTCCATAGGGTTAAACTTATCAACAAGAAATGCATGTATAGTTTTGATCTGAGTGTCCAATTCTAATATACGTTTCTGTTCCTCCTTAATAATAAGATTCATCAAACCGGAGGAACAGGTAGAGAGTATCTTATTCCAGTCCTCCAGGAATTGGTCAGAGAAAATGTGAGTGGGAGACTTCTTAATTCTCAGGCCCCTGGGAACCATATGCATCTCTACATATTTACTCAAGGTCATTGAGTCCCACCAGGTTTTAAGGCGTTGAATGGATATTTTCTCAAGATCCCAAAAGGTATGCATCTCCTTACCCTGGGGATTGTCCTCCTCAATATGATGAGATGAAGGTTGGTTAGAAAACACATTGTCCAATCTTTTCTTCCGTGTCTCATTATCCAAGAAATCCAAAGTGTCCATATCCGTGCAAAAAGAGAGCTTTGTGGTATAAGTCCTTATAATGTAACCCGAATGGAAATCCGTTAAGGGAAACGAGGTACAAATCCGCAATCCAGGATCAAGATGCAAATATCTGTATCACATACGCAGCCACTCCAAGAGATCACAGGGAGCACGAAGGAAGGGACAAGAAACCAATAGTAGAGATGAGGGTATCCTCAGCTCACCTGTTCCTCGGGCTGCCAGTCCTTGCGGGTGCCTGCGATCCACCGGTAAGTCCCAGCCGGTTTAGAAATGAATGCAAAAGGGAAGGAAAGGATCCGGCACAAATACCTCTGAATAAAATGTCGAAGCTTTATTGGCAAGTATTAAAAAGGTTCCATCCGTGTAAACAAAAGGAGGGAGTTATCCCATGGAAACTTTACGCGTTTCGGACTTCCATATTAAAAGCAAAGAGTCCTTAATCATAAGTAATCCATGTATACCACTCAGCTACTAAAATAGACTAAATCACTATGTGGACACAGAAGAAAAGCTGGTCATCACTAATTGCAATCAACTGGCAGTGGGTGTAAACCTTCATACATAATTGCAAAAGATGAACAAGCAAGACAATACATGGTTAAAAATAAAATCAAATACATTTAACACAAAAAAATACACTAATAGTAATGGAAAGGGTCAGTGATCCAACCACTCTAAGTATCAAAATCATATGAATATGTCAGCAAATATACCAATGTATATATGAGTGAACAATCAGGTATAAAGACAGCTTATATTAAAACTCGTCATCAGGTGGACAGGAGTCCCAATGAGAATGCATGTGTACGTCAAAAAACAGAGAGAATTCCCAATTGTAAGCACAAGACCTCCAAAATATTCACAAATTACATAAAGATGCATATATGAAAAAATATTTATTTATTATTTTATCTTCATTCTCTAATGCCCTTATATTTTTATTATTTTATTTACTTATTTTCTCATTTTTTTAAATTTAATAAAAAAGTATTTGAATATCTTCTTGTGGATTCTCCAGTTTGCCCTATATTTCAGGGTCTTCCGAAGATACATAAAGGTATTTCCCCCCCCCCCACTCAGGCCAATAGTTGCCAGCACTGGATCCCTTACCAGTAATCTAAGTGACTGGCTTGACCACTGTATACAACCTCTCATGAAACGGACTACTGGTTATATAAGGGTTACCAAGAGCTTGTTGCAGTGTTTGGATAAAATACCATGGTCTGATGATTTCTTTTGGATAACGAGCGATGTTAGTTCATTGTATCCCAGCATACCACATAGGGAGGCACTCAAAGCTCTGTATTTTCATCTGGAGAAATACAGTCCTTTGGATGATATTACCAAGGAGTTTATTCTCATGGCCACTGGTTTTTTGTTAACCCACAATTTTTTTCAATTTAATGGATCCTTTTTTCTCCAGACAGCTGGTTGCCCTATGGGGGCAAGTTTTTCATGTGCTTTGGCCAATATTTACATGGCTTACTGGGAGGAACAATATGTCTATGTGGATAATAATCCTTTTTTGGATATGATTTTCTGGTATGCAAGATACATAGATGACCAGATCCTTATTTGCAGAGTAGTCAGTCATAATTCCCCCCAGCAGGCCATGGAGGCCCTTAATATCTATTTTAATGGTAATTCTCTCAATTTGAGATTTGTAATGAATTTACACATGAAATCGGCCCCCTTTTTGGACATCCTGCTGTCTGACGATGCGGTATCCGGAGTTATACGTTCTTCCCTTTATAGAAAGCCTATTTGTGGGAACACTTCTCTTCACGCTGACAGTTGTCATATGCCCCACACATTGCTCAATTTACCAGTGGGAGAATTTTTGAGAGCGAAGCGTGCATGCACACTAGAAGAATCCTACAATACTGAGGCGGCACATATTAAACATAGACTCAGTGAGAGAGGGTATTCTAACTGCACTCTTAATAGAGCGACCTCTATAGCGGCTAGTAGAAGTAGATCTGATTTATTGAAGGATCGTGTAGTCATGCCTACTACTAAAAACCGGGTTACTTTTTCTACTCCCTTTAGTACCGATTTTTTTCAAATAAAACGGATTGTTCAGCGTTTTATTCCTCTTTTGCGGCAAGATGCTATTTTGGATAGGATTCTCCATTCAGGGGTTAATATTGTGGCCAGAAGAGCTTGTACTATAGGCAATCTAGTGGCTCCCAGTTTATTTTCCTCTAAAAAAGCTAATAAAACCTGGTTGAACGTGACTGGCTCATATAAATGTGGATCTAATCGTTGTGGCCACTGTCGCTTTATGGGTAATAACAAATCCCTTTTGATTGATGGTGAAAACTCTTTTAACATACGATCCTTCATTAATTGTGCCTCGACACATGTGGTTTATGTAGCCACATGCACACTATGCGTTAAAAATTATGTAGGTTGCACCTCAACAGCCTTGAGAGCTAGGATCTCTGAGCATGTTCGGATTCCGTCTGCAGCCCTGGATAGTAATTCTCTAAATTATGTAGCGTTGGTTAAAAAGCGTTCATTATCTGGACTCACTAGGCATTATATTGAATGTCATTTAGCAGACTTTTCATCATTGAGGATTACAGGTGTGGAATCTGTACCTAGACCCCCCCGCGGGGGGGACTGGTTTCAGGCTCTTTTGCTGGCTGAGGCCAAATGGATCCTGCGGCTAGATTCAAGATACCCAGGTGGTTTTAATTACCGCTCGGATCTGCGATATATTTTCTGATTCAGGCATCTTAGAAGTTCCTTATTAGCGGATGATAATCCTTACTTTCATTAGGGGAAGGTTTTCCCTTTATGTCTGAGTACATAAATTGGGGTTTGGCCTTAAATACAGGATTTAATTGGTATATGCTATATTTGAATTTTGGACTTTATTTAAAATGTTATATATATTTTTATTTTATTTTTTTTTTGAGGGAATATGCCATATAAATGGGAATGCATGTGGTTTGAGATTAATTTGCACCTTGGTATGCATATTCCTCCCATTTGGGATAATTATTTCATTATATACACATATATGGACATGGGTGTATATGGATAAATACAGATAAATTAGTAATTTTTAAAAAAATGAGAAAATAAGTAAATAAAATAATAAAAATATAAGGGCATTAGAGAATGAAGATAAAGTAATAAATAAATATTTTTTCATATATGCATCTTTATGTAATTTGTGAATATTTTGGAGGTCTTGTGCTTACAATTGGGAATTCTCTCTCTTTTTTGACGTACACATGCATTCTCATTGGGACTCCTGTCCACCTGATGACGGGTTTTAATATAAGCTGTCTTTATACCTGATTGTTCACTCATATATACATTGGTATATTTGCTGACATATTCATATGATTTTGATACTTAGAGTGGTTGGATCACTGATCCTTTCCATTACTATTAGTGTATTTTTTTGTGTTAAATGTATTTTGATTTTATTTTTAACCATGTATTGTCTTGCTTGTTCATCTTTTGCAATTATGTATGAAGGTTTACACCCACTGCCAGTTGATTGCAATTAGTGATGACCAGCTTTTCTTCTGTGTCCACATAGTGAGTTAGTCTATTTTAGTAGCTGAGTGGTATACATGGATTACTTATGATTAAGGACTCTTTGCTTTTAATATGGAAGTCCGAAACGCGTAAAGTTTCCATGGGATAACTCCCTCCTTTTGTTTACACGGATGGAACCTTTTTAATACTTGCCAATAAAGCTTCGACATTTTATTCAGAGGTATTTGTGCCGGATCCTTTCCTTCCCTTTTGCTATTAATAAACTGTAGTTCCAGGCTCCATTCACTTGAATGGAGGCATGTTTTTTATGGAGAGTAACTGTAAAGCGCGGGATTAAATTTTCCTGTCAAAACATAGTGTACGACGTTTCCTGGGTCATTTGAGGCGTCTGTGCAAAATTTTGTGATTGTAAATGCGACGGTGCGGATTCCTTTAGCGGACATACATACACACACACACACACATACACACACATACATACATACACTCAGCTTTATATATTAGATAATCAATCAATACAATATGATATTTTTATAGCATGTGCATTTTTGCCTTTCTCAACTAAGGTCATAATTCAGACCTTAAATTGGGTTCAAATATAATGTATAAACACAGCATAATACTGCCATATAGTAACCGCATTGCATTGTATGCATCCAGCATAATACCGCCATATAGTAAACATATTACATTGCTTTGTATAGACCCAGTATTTAACCGCCATATAGTAATGAAATTGTTTTTTATAGGACAGCATAATACTGCCATGTAGTAAACACATTACATTGCATTGTAAGGACCCAGCATTATACCACCATATAGTAACACGATTGCATTGTATAGACCCAGCATAATACCGCCATATACAGTGCTGGCCAAAAGTATTGGCACCCCTGCAATTCTGTCAGATAATACTCAGTTTCTTCTTGAAAATGATTGTAATCACAAATTCTTTGGTATTATCTTCATTTAATTTGTCTTCAATGGAAAAAAAAATTGTCATAAAGACAAATTGGATATAATTCCACACCAAACATAAAAAAGGGGGTGGACAAAAGTATTGGCACTGTTTGAAAAATCATGTGATGCTTCTCTAATTTGTGTAATTAACAACACCTGTAACTTACCTGTGGCACCTAACAGATGTTGGCAATAACTAAATCACACTTGCAGCCAGTTGACATGGATTAAAGTTGACTCAACCTCTGTTCTGTGTCCTTGTGTGTACCACATTGAGCATGGAGAAAAGAAATAAGACCAACGAACTGTCTGAGGACTTGAGAATCCAAATTGTGAGGAAGCATGAGCAATCTCAAGGCTACAAGTCCATCTCCAAAGACCTGAAAGTTCCTGTGTCTACGGTGCGCAGTGTCATCAAGAAGTTTAAAGCCCATGGCACTGTGGCTAACCTCCCTAGATGTGGAAGGAAAAGAAAAATTGATGAGAGATTTCAACGCAAGATTGTGCGGATGGTGGATAAAGAACCTTGACTAACATCAAAACAAGTTCAAGCTGCCCTGCAGTCCGAGGGTACAACAGTGTCAACCCGTATTATCCGTCGGCGTCTGAATGAAAAGGGACTGTATGGTAGGATACCCAGGAAGACCCCACTTCTTACCCCGAGACATAAAAAAGCCAGGCTGGAGTTTACCAAAACTTACCTGAGAAAGCCTAAAACGTTTTGGAAGAATGTTCTCTGGTCAGATGAGACAAAAGTAGAGCTTTTTGGGAAAATCCATCAACATAGAGTTTACAGGAAAAAAAAAGAGGCATTCAAAGAAAAGAACACGGTCCCTACAGTCAAACATGGTGGAGCTTCCCTGATGTTTTGGGGTTGCTTTGCTGCCTCTGGCACTGGACAGCTTGACCGTGTGCATGGCATTATGAAGTCTGAAGACTACCAACAAATTTTCCAGCATAATGTAGGGCCCAGTGTGAGAAAGCTGGGTCTTCCTCAGAGGTCATGGGTCTTCCAGCAGGACAATGACCCAAAACACACTTCAAAAAGCACTAGAAAATGGTTTTATAGAAAGCACTGGAGACTACTAAAGTGGCCAGCAATGAGTCCAGACCTGAATCCCATAGAACACCTTTGGAGAGATCTCAAAATGGCAGTTTGGAAAAGGCACCCTTCAAATCTCAGGGACCTGGAGCAGTTTGCCAAAGAAGAATGGTTTAAAATTCCAGCAGAGCATTGTAAGAAACTCATTGATGGTTACCGGAAGTGGTTATTTGCAGTTATTTTGGCTAAAGGTTGTGCAACCAAGTATTAGGCTAAGGGTGCCAGTACTTTTGTCTGGCCCATTTTTAGAGTTTTGTGTGAAATGATCAATGATTTGATTTTTGTTTCATTCTCTTTTGTGTTTTTTCATTGCAAGCAAAATAAATGAAGATAATAATACCAAAGAATTTGTGATTGCAATCATTTTCAAGAAGAAACTGAGTATTATCTGACAGAATTGCAGGGGTGCCAATACTTTTGGCCAGCACTGTAGTAACAAGAATACTTGTATCCCAAAAAGATGGAGTAAAATTACCGACAAAAATATGAGAAGTTAAAATACAATAAATTTTTATGAACTGCCCCCGGAGGAAGCCAATTAGAAACGCGCATCGGTTCTTGGGACACAGAATTAAACAGAGCATTGGCTCTTTATGGGTAAGTTGATATTTATCCACATAGTCGGTTATCCATCTTCTTACAAACCTTTATTAGATTATTTCATACCAATTTAATTAGATGCCTATTTACATTAGTTCTGCTAACTCTGACACAACTGGGTGCCCTCTAGTGGCCACACTACATTAATACCACTGTGAGATTCAATTGACACGTGTCTATGTTGATATATATTACAGATTATTGTACTTTTTTCAGCATTATATGTACAGAATTCTTGTTGCCCTATTGACCTTATTATTCCCTCTGTCATTCATGTTGTCACCTTTTTTGAATCCCTATGATTAACAAAAATCAACTATACTTATCCTTTACAGAATAAATTATACCATGTTCTTAACTATTTGTGCATAACATTTATTGTATTTTAACTTCTCATATTTTTGTGGGTCATTATACTCCTTTTTTTGTATACTGGTAATCTAATTTTAATTGGAATTTTCCTTTACTATTTTCGATTATGTTCTATATGATTATCCATTTTTCCAAATATTTCATATAATAACAAGATTGCATTATATAGACCCAGCATAATACCACTATATAATGATGAGATTGCATTGTATAGACACAGCATAATACCGCTATATAGTAACGAGATTGCATTGTATAGACCCAGCATAATACTGCTATATAGTAGCAAGCTGTCACGATGCGGACTAGGGAAAGGTCTGCCGTGAGGCCAAACACACAACTTAACAGGGGTAACACAACGACAAACAAGGGGTACACCTGGAACACTTTAACAATTGTGGGCCCTGATACTAATGAGAGGTAAGATGGACAACTCCTCCGCTTACCTGCCGCTGTACTTGGACTCCTAGCAAGGCCCTATACAGGTTCCTAACCTGTCGCCGAGCAGGAACCTGAAGCTCTTAGTGACCCTACAATAGTCCTGGCTAGTGAGTGGGCAGATAAGGGATTCTAGGCCTACTGCTGCACTAAAACAACACACCAGGGAAGGAAGACAGACAGGGAAAATTGCAACAATAAACTGCTGCAGTCAGCAAAAAGACTGCAGCCACCACAACTTCAACACAGGGTTACGGCAGCTCCTTCCACCTCTTGATTCAGCATCCAAATGGCAAAGAATAACCGGCACCCTCTGATGGTAGCAGAGGGTATATAAAGGGACTGTGAGTTGTCCCAAACTGGAAACACCTGACCAGGATTCTGATTTGCTGGAAACCACCAAACTGACATTAACCCTACGACCTCCAACGGAAAGAAAATCCATTTAATATTGAGAGTCTATAATGGAAATGACTCTCAAGTTCTAAATCTGTCACTATAAATGCACAAAAAGACTGTCCCACACATCCAACAGGTGTGAACAGGTGCTAGCTGAAAATACATAATAACTACAAAACATATACAGTTGCACACCAAAATGCTAACAATGAATAAGGGAATATTTGAAAAAAGAGAGATATATTTAGCATATTTATTAGCCAATGCATGTGAGCCTGGTCACAACGGCAACGCTCACCGGTGACCGGGCTCACATTACATTACATTACATTACATTGTATAGACCCAACATAATAGTACCATTATCATTATCTACATCTGCCCCTGCTCCGCTACATCTGCCCATCTCACTCAGATGTAGCATAGACGTCGGAGATGCTACATCAGCATCTGCTCTACCACATATGTCCGTGTCAGCTCACTACACCTGAGTGAGAAAGTACATCTGTCTGTCACGCTAGGTACGGGGGAGTACAAAGCGAATGGCAAAAGGGAAGGTAAACCCTGCGTCTAGGGAAAGAGGATATGGTGACCCCTGACAAAACTTACCACTGGCCTCTGGGGTCCCTCACCACCCTAGATAGGTTCCGCACCTATGGGCCGAGCCAGATACCTGACCCAAGAATTGGGCCCTAGATAAGGAATGAGTTTTTTGTGAACTCCACTAAACACTAAAGAAGACACAGGGAGCACAAATGGGGAAAGCTCATGAACAACTTATTTCCAGATGCCTCAGAAAGAAATTCTGCAAAGAGCAACAACGATCCTACATATGAGTGCAAGCCACCTGCTTGCATCCAGAACTTGTTAAGGAACTGAATATCACCAGCACAATTCTAGGGAAAATAAAAAGTATTTAAACCCAAGAGGTAATACAGATGATTAGCAGCTGAAGGGAAGAGGAGCGCCGCATGGTCTTATGGGAAAAACAATACCCAGCAGAGGAGATACTGTACCGCCCCCGTGCCAGATCCGGAACCGCGGTGGCTTGAGGGGTCTCCGGACCCGGGGGTTCGTGTGGACAGTTGAATTTGAAAAGGGGAGTATGTACAGGGGACTTAGAAGTTCGTGACGCCACCCACAGTGAGTGGTAAGGTGGGATACCACCGCTGCTGTTGGGGAAAGGGGAAGCCCGGTGGCGATGGTGCGGCAGCAAGGTGTTTAACCCCTCCGTGGGTAGGGGGTTTGTGCCTCGGGGGCCCGGTGTTGGTAGTGCAGGTGTGGGGTGCCGTCGGGAAATGGAAGGATTTCTGCGTACTCACTCAGTCCAAGAATACTGACACCGACAGTTTGTAAACCAGAATTCTGAGCACCGCTGCAGCCAGGAGGGAGCACGCTTGGGACCGTGTCCTTGGTGTTGCTTGTTAGCCTGTGACCTTTTCCATGATATCTTGTTCACTGTTTGGACCCTGTAGTGTGGAACTAGTCGGGTCTCGCTCACCCGTATGGCTAACGGAGTGAGCTTGCTCTCAGGGTTCATGCTTGGGATTTGGTGGACTGTGTCAGGGAAAGTCCTATCCCATCGGTGCGCTAGTACCCCGATTTTGGAGCAGGTAAGGGATGAATCTTGAAGGTTTCACCCCCCTTGGGTAAATTGCCAGGATGCTTGAAGCTACTTCCTGGTCTAGGGTCCGCGTACCCCGTCGTGCCCTGGCCCCTGCCCGGAGATGGCTCAAGGCTGCCGGCTGCCCTCCTCGGCAATCCGTGCCCCTTGACACGATCCCCTGTGACCGGGGTTCCAGCTCCTACCAGGCCCACACCAACGTCTGCCACCTAGTACTCAAGGAGCCCTGCTCCAACCAGGTGACCTCTCCCTCTCAGAAAGTCACCACTCTACCTCCTACTCCTTCCACTCCTTTCTCAGATCTCCTTTCACTTTTTCACCTTCCCCTACCAACCCCCCAAGTGGGCGGCCCTATTCCCTTCAGGCCCCCAATGGTGTGTCTGGTGGGTATGATGTAAAGTGTTTCTAGGATTTTGACTGGCTAAGCTCTTAGCAACACCAAAGGACCAGGACCCGTAACCAAGGAGGATTGGATACCGTGCAGAAGGGCAGATTGCACAATACCCTGTGATGACCTGATAGGCCAAGGCGTCACATTACCTAGTACACTGTATACGAATAGCAGGAATAATAGAAAGTCAGGGAGCATTTTGCGCAGCCAAACGCTGTGACCTTCTACTACCGGACACCACAGGACTGTCTCTTACCCGTGACACACTCATGACACTGTCTTTGCTCTGCAAAGCATAGACGGTCATCTGATGTAGTGTTTCTAACCATGTCTGCTCTGCTACATCTAACTGTCTCTGCTCTACTACATCTGTCCATTTCAGCTCTGCTACATCTGAGTGAGACAGTCAGATGTTGCAGAGCAAAGACTGATGGAGCACCACTGCTCTGCTACATCTTACTGCCTCACTCAGATGTTACAGAGCAGAAATGGTCAGATGTATCAGAGGAGAGATTGTCAGAGACAGTACATCTGCTTCTGGTCTGTTACATCTGACTGTCTCATTCAGATGTAGAAGAGCTGAGAAGGTCAGAGGTTGCAGGGCAGGGAGGGTCAGAGATGCTACATGTGTCTCTGCTCTGCTACATTTGACCATCTTACTAACATGTAGCAGAGCAGAAACGGTCAGAAAGCAGAGCAGAAATGATCACATGTAGCAGAGCAGAGATGGTCAGAGAGCATACATCTGTCTCTGCACTGCCACATCTGACCATCTCTGTCCATTTCAGTTCTGCTACATCTGAGTGAAACAGTCAAATGTTGCAGAGCAAAGACTGATGGAGCGTCTCTGACCATCTCTGCTTTACTACATCATAGTGTCTCAATCAGATGTTATAAATCAGAGAGGGTCAAATGTAGCAGAGCAGAGATGGTCAGAGACAGTACATCTCTCTCTGCTCTGCTACATCTGACTGTCTCACTCAGATGTAGCAGAGCTGAGATAGTCCGATGTAGCATAGCAGAGAGAGGATCAGATGTTACTACAGCTGGGTACAGAAATGTTACATCTGTCTCTGTTCTGCTTCATCTAACCGTCTAACTCAGATGTAGCAGAGTAGAGACAGCCAGATGTATCAGAGCAGAGAAGCAACATATGTTGTGGGCCGCTGCCGCTTCTCTCGGGGGCCTGCTAGGATCCAGATTCGCTGCTGAGGCTCGAGTGGTGACCAGACCCAAGCTCGCACGGCAGCCCGTCCTCACAACCATCAGAAGGGGGATATTTACAAGGGAAGTTGTCTGTGACGCCACCCGTGGGTCACGGTGAAGGATGTTGGTACCCGGGGCTGATGGAGCGGGGCAGCAAGTTGGGATCCCCTCCACGGGTAGAGGAGGTGTAGTCCCGGGGCCCTGGGATGGAACACGGGAGTGATGGCTGCTGGAGGTGGCGCGCCGGACCAGACCATGGGACAGTGGTGTACTCAAAGTTCAAAAACTTCACACAAGTCCAGTAGTAAACCAAGTTGTCAGTGGCCGTCCACCTCTGGAGGGTGCATTCGGGTCCCGCACCCAGGCTGATAAGCAGATAACCCTTCCTCCTGCACTTCGTGTTTTCTTCTCTTTTGAACAACTTTGCTTGGAACGGAGAAGTCCACTCCCGGTTCTATTTGTGTTGGGAGCTGTGGCTCGCAAAAGCTGACCCTTCGGATTTTAATGGGTTCTTGGCGGACACCCTATCCCCCGCGTTAGGCTTCCGTTTCGCTCTATCTGGGCAGTAAATTGGGACATTGTCTGGACCCTTGTCCCCGGCTGGTTAATTGGAGAGGGGCTTGCAACCTTCCTTGCCCTAGGGTCCAGGCACCCAGACTGTGCATGGCCTCCGGACCAGATTCCCGCTGTCGTTACCGGCGGGCTTCAACCCTGCCCCGGTCCACTTTAGGTCTCCCGCGACCGGATCTCCGTCGCCTGTGGCTCTGGTCAATGTCTGCCACCTAGCCAAGTAGTCCAGGAGCTACGACCCCTGACTACACTACAGTCAGCTCTCCACACTTCAGCTGTCACCTCAGTCTCTCCACTAACTGAACTCAAAAACTCAAACTCCAACTGTTGTTTTCTCGCCTCTGACTCCTCAAGACCCCTAGGTGGGCGTTCTCATCCGCTTGATCCCGCCCACTGGTGGGTCCTAGTTATCATGAGGGGGTGACCAGGGTTTTATGGCTGTGTGTTGCCTAGGTGTGGGTTGTGATGGTAACAAGGAGCATGTGAACTATTTGTGACTACCTGGTTTTGCCAGAGAGTCACACATATATCTCTGCTCTGCTACATCTGGTCATCTCACTCAGATGTTACAGAGCTGAAACGCTCATATGTAGCAGAGCAGAGACAGTCAGATGTAGCAGAGCTGAGATAGTCAGATATAGCAGAGTAGAGAGAGGGTCAAATGTTGCTACATCTGGGTACAGAAATGTTACATCTGTCTCTGTTCTGCTTCATCTAACCATCTAACTCAGATGTAGCAGAGTAGATAGACATAGCCAGAGGTATCAGAGCAGAGACGCTACATATGTCTCTGCTCTGCTACATCTGACCGTCTCACTCAGATGTTACAGAGCTGACTATGTTCCCCCCTGATGAAGCGGGCAGCATATTGCTGAGGGCCGCGAAATGTACGTCGGGGTCTTTTCACTCCACAAATCCCGGTAATGGTCTCCTTATATGTTCAATAGGGGCTCCGCAATTGCTTTTGCAATTTTGATAATGACGTTTGTGACATTTTTTTCTTTTGCACATGATATCTTATACATGGATTTTAACCTGCACTTGACACTTTATAATAAATATATTGAGCTGCACTTTAGGGACAAATTTGATTCTGCTATGCTTGCTACCATGTCTAGGTGAACATTTTAACTCTGATTCACCGGTCTTTGCATTGTAATGTGTCATTATCTATGTATTCCTGACAACGTTTTCTGCCCCTTCCTTCCTATTTAACATTCATTTGTCCATTTCTGGTGACTTGTATCAGATCCACTTCCTCCCATCCTCCTTTTTGATTCTTCATCTGTATCTCCATTGGTACTAATTACATTGCACTGTGTACTTTTGATATTCATTAATAAATATTGTTCTTTATCAGCTTTTTTGCTCGTGTTTTCATTCGTTGAAATATATTTCTGCTCTACTACATCTGACCGTCTCACTCAGATGTTACAGGGCTGAAACAGTCATATGTAGCAGAGCAAAGACAGTCAGATATAGCAGAGCAAAGACGTCAAAGACCGTACATCTGTCTCTGCTTTGCTACATGTGACTGTCTCTCTCAGATGTAGCAAAGCAGATGGTCAGATGTAGTAAAACAATCTGCTTTGCTACATCTGAGAGAGACAGTCACATGTAGCAAAGCAGAGACAGATGTACGGTCTTTGACGTCTTTGCTCTGCTACATCTAACTGTCTTTGCTCTGCTACATATGACTGTTTCAGCCCTATAACATCTGAAAGAGACAGTCAGATGTAGCAGAGCAAAGACGTCAAAGACCGTACATCTGTCTCTGCTTTGCTACATGTGACTGTCTCTCTCAGATGTAGCAAAGCAGATAGGTCAGATGTAGTAAAACAGAGACAGTCAGGTGTAAGAGACAGAGTTATAACTAACCCAGGAATTCTTCAGCTTTAAAAGAGTTCAGCTGAGCGAGGAGTCCCTGCCCCCGCTGATGTTACGCCCCTGGACTAGTCAGGCCATCACTGGGTACTGCACGCTCTTTATCGTTAGTGTAGGACTCAACCCCCCCATGGTTCTGTGTCCCGATCTTGCAGTACTGCCTCCACCAGCATCTACAAATCCTAGTGACACTTTGCACCACACCCAGTCTGGCACACCAGTGGGCTGCTAAGCTGGAATAAGGCCGCCTACCTAGGGGTCAGGCAGGGAGGTCGGAGGTGACAAGTTAGTTGGCTCCAGGGGAGCAAAGAGTTGAGTGGTAGTCCTCGAACTGTGAGGAGCTCGAGGAAGCTGGGAGTTGGAGCTCCCAGGGGAGAAGTAGACTAGGTCGCAGACGGTGGTCTGGACCCGGTGGAGTCGGATTCCAGTCGCGGGAGATTGGGACTGGGTGCTTGGCTAGTCTTACAGGATAGCCAACAGCCGCAGTTCAATAGCCGGGCTGGGACCGAAGGAACGTTAGGGTACATGGACCCTAGGTCGAGGAGAAGCTTCAAGCAACCCAGCAATTAAACTGCAGAGAACAGGGCCTGCTTGGACTGTTCCCACGAAGCTCAGAGATCGGAGGCACTAGCGCAATGAGGGTGATAGGGCTTTTCAAGCAAAGCAGCTCACTGAAATCCCAAGTGTAAGCTCCTGAGAGCAAGCTCCTCTGCTAGTCTTAGAAAGGAGTGGGGCCCGGAAAACTCCAAGCTGATGAGCCACCTAGACAGTCTAAAAAATACTGTTACTGGAGGCAGGCCACAGACCACCAGGCAGTGCTGTAGGCGACGGGACCCGAACGAGCTCCCCAAGAGGGCAGCAGCACCCAGAGACTTGGTTTACTACATTGTCAGCATCTGCTTATCTTCTGAGTGTGTACCTGAATAACCCCTTCAACCAGTGAGCGTGCGCTCCCCCTGCACCCCAAATCACCATCCATAGTCCCGGGGCCTTCCCCTACCCGTGGAGGGTAACATCATCTGGCTGCCCCACTCCATCACCGCGGGTACTCCCAACGGCAGCGGTGGTACTCCCTATCACCGCACATCATGGATGGTGTCACGATCTACCTAAATCCCCTGTAAATAACGATCACATTTCAGCGTGACCCCGAGACCCGGCCCGGGTTCGGAGACCCTCGAGCCACGAGTAGCGATGTCCGGGTCCAAGCGGTCCGACCGCTTCAGGGGGGGCGGGACGCGTCCGGGACACTGGGAAATCCCCGACTTCAGTTTGGCGGCTCCAATCATTGAAGGAAGCTGCTTCACTGTACTCGAGTACCGAACACTGCGATATGATGATCAAGTGCCTCTATCCATAGTGCCAGGGATGGAAAAAAAATGCAGCAAAAACACAACGTGTGAACATAGCCTAAAAGGGAAAAAGTCCAAAGCAAATTACTGTCATGACTTATCAAAATAAACTAGTTTATGTGGGCCCTTACATCAATACTGTGAGTTTATTGCAAGTTGTGTGCGACACCAATGACTGACTTCAAAAATAACTTTACATTTTAATTCCATTTTGTCTCAATTACTAAAATGTAATATTTTATAAGTACAGTTTTGGCTTCTTTGATTTACCACTGATAATTTCCATGAACTGAAGTCACCTCCTGCACAATGTGATGTAACACTGACTTTATAAAAGACTTCAGATGGGTCCTGGATGAGTCAGCGGCTCTAGGGAGTCTTTGCAACGTTTTACTGCAAATAAATACATGTCTGATTGTATCAGGCCAATATAGTTAGTATTGGTATTAATCACAGAGCAAGGCGTGAGGGAATGAGTAAACACATATGGGCTTTTAACTATTTAAAGTGTTGGAAATAGCTTTAGGATATGAGTTTAATTAATAATGTTGGCAGCACAAACTATGATATCATATAAGTCAATGCTGAAAAATTAAAAAATATCACCACATGTGAAACAATAATTAAAATAAAAGCTTTTGACTGATCTTTCTGTTAGGCTTCCTTTACATGTCCGTGCAAAACACTAACATTTCGCACAGTCCATGGTGAATGTACGTACAATTGAGCGTGTGTCCAAGTGTGTGTTCTACGTGTGCTGATCCAAGGCTATCCATGTGACATCCGGATAGCACACGGACAGCATGAGCTGGTATACTTGCCTATCTCTGGCACTGCTGTTACCTCCGGGTCCACAGTGAGTGCAGTGAATATGCAATGAGTGGACCCGGAAGCAACAGCAGAGGTAGAGACAGCATCGCTGGAGACAGGTAAGTATAAAAATACATTTATTTCTCAGTGACGTGTTTCCTCCAGTACATGTCACATGGGTCACGTCAGAATGATGTCTGTGTGACACTCGTGATGCTGACACTAATGGACATGTCGCTGTGTGGAGCACATGGACACACATGTGCTCCACACGGGCATACAGTCCATGTCAAAACACGGACATTTGAGCACACCCATTGAATTTAATGTGTCTACGTGTGTCCATGTCTCCGGTACATGTGAAAACGGACGTCATACGTACCGAAGATACGGATATGTCAAGTAGGCTTTAAACTCATGGCTTGCGCTGTACAGGGGTGAGTAATAACCACTTCTGAAAGATTCACTATTACTCCAATGGGATAGGCAATATAAATTCCTGAGTAATATATATATATATATATATATACTAGAAGGTGGCCCGATTCTACGCATCGGGTATTCTAGAATTTACGTATTGTGTAGTTAATGTATGATTTTTGTTATATATATATATATATATATATATATATATATATATATATATATAATATATATATATATGTTGTTGTTTGTAGTTACCAAGTGTTTGTGTAGAGGCTGTACATGTTCTGGGTGTTGTCTGGGTGTAGCGGGGGGTGAGAGCGGTGTTGTTTGTGTGTTGCGTTGTTTGTGGAGCGCTGTGTTTCTGTTGCGTTGTGTGTGTGTGTGTGTGTGTGTGTGTGTTGCGCGGTTTGTGTGGGTGGGGGGTGTGTGTGTGTGTTTTGGGAGGAGGTATGTTTTGTGCAATGTGTGTGTTGTGCGGTATGTGCGTATATTTGTGTGTGCCGCGGTGTTTGTGTGTTGGGTGTTGTGTGTGTGCAGCATTGTCTGTGTGTGTGGGTGTCTGTGTAGGGCAGTGTTTGTGTTTCCCAGTGTGTGTGTGTTGTGTTGTGTGTGGCGGTGTGTGTGTGTGTGTGTGTGTGTGTTTTGGGGGGAGGTGTGCACCCCCATCGTGCTCTATCCCCCCATGCTGCGCACCCCCCCATCGTGCTCCATCCCCCCATGCTGCGCACCCCCCATCGTGATCCATCCCCCATGCTGCACACCCCCCATCGTGCTCCATCCCCCATGCTGCGCATTCCCCATCGTGCTCCATCCCCCATGCTGCGCACTCCCAAACGTGCTCCAACCCCCATGCTGTGCACTCCCCATCGTGCTCCATCCCCCATGCTGCGCACTCCCCATCGTGCTCCATCCCCCATGCTGCGCACTCCCCATCGTGCTCTATCCCCAATGCTGCGCACTCCCAAACGTCCTCCATCCCCCATGCTGCGCACCCCCCATCGTGCTCCATCCCCCATGCTGCGCACTCCCCATTGTGCTCCATCCCCCATGCTGCGCATTCCCGATCGTGCTCCATCCCCCATGCTGCGCACTCCCCATCGTGCTCCATCCCCCATGCTGTGCACTCCCCATTGTGCTCCATCCCCCATGCTGCACATACCCCATCGTGCTCCACAGTCACACATCAGACAGTATACATGCACACATCTGATCGCATACACTCACACACACACCCCACTTCTCCCTGTGCCCACCAGTGGGCAGTCCCAGCAGCTGTGCTGCACGCCGTGCTCCTCTGCCGACACTCACACACACACACTCACACATCAGAACACACTCACACACATCCGATCGCATACACTCACACACACACTGACGATATCGCACATACGCGCTCACACAATCACAACATCCGGAGATACCACATGCTTCCGGCCATGTGATCCTCCGGCAGGTCCTGGAAAATCACTGCACGCACAGGATCGCCGCCGAGGAGCAAGCGATATCACGGGATGTTGTGAGTGTGTGGATGCGATCTGATGTGTGTGTGAGGTGTGTGTGAGAGTGAGTGTGATCTGATGTGTGTGTGTGTCTGTTCTTATGTGTGTGCGTGTGTGTGTGTGTTCCGCCGCTGCGTATGTGGATGCAATCTGATGTGTGTGTGAGAGTGAGTGTGATCTGATGTGTGTGTGTCTGTTCTTATGTGTGTGCGTGTGTGTGTTCCGCCGCTGCAGGACCTTGATGCGCTCACCTCGGGGCGAGAGGCCATTCCGTGTGGGGGGCGGAGCCTGGGCGAGCGGCCAATCCGTGCGGGGGGGCGGAGGCGAGGCGAGCGGCCAATCCGTGAGGCCGAGCGTCCAATCCGTGCGGGGGGGCGGGGCCATGGTGAGCCCAGTGGCCAATCCGCTGTTTGTCATCGTAAGGACATGGCCAATCAGTGCGGGGGTCGGGCAGAGGCGAGGCGAGTGGCCAATCCGTGAGGCCGAAAGTCCAATCCGTGCGGGGGGCGGGGCCATTGTGAGCCCAGTGGCCAATCCGCTGTTTGTCATCGTAAGGACATGGCCAATCCGTGCGGGGGGCGGGCAGAGGCGAGGCGAGTGGCCAATCCGTGCGAGGGGGCGGAGCCGAGGCGAGCGGCCAATCTGTGTGGGGGGCGGGGCCATGGCGAGCCCAGCGGCCAATCCGCTGTTTGTCACCGTAAGGACACAATTTTGGAGCAAGACAGACAGAAAGAATAAGGCTATATATATATATATATATATATATATATATATATATATATATATATATATATATATATATATATATATATATATATACATATACATACACACACACACAAAATATATTGTGATAAAGCCACTCACTCAGCCGAAAGGGATGACGCAGGAACACCTCACTGGGTCACTGTTTACCAGGTTTTGATCACATAAGACATAGTCCATGATCATGAGGAGAGCACCACTCCTTCCTCTTGCACAGCAAAATACAAAGGCCAAACAGAAGACCCTGGGTGTGTCCAGAGGCCTGGATTTTACCTCTGAGACCACACCCCGAGGTGGAGATATGGTGAACAGCCATCCCAACCATCTCATTAGCTGTTCACAGCAAACCCGCCCCAGGTAATACCGATTAACCCTCTCAGTACCTATTGTGCTGGAGTATTACATCCGGGTTTACATCACCGAATGCAGAAGTCGCAGCGACACATATCTCCCCTCGTACACAGCACCAGTGATCACATCACTATATATTATACATATATATATATATATATGTGTATGTATGTGTGTATATATATATATTATATATATAAACACATACACATTTTATATATATATAAACACATACACATTTTATATATATATAAACACATACACATTTTATATATATATAAACACATACACATTTTATATATATATAAACACATACACATTTTATATATATATAAACACATACACATTTTATATATATATACACACATACACATTTTATATATATATACACACATACACATTTTATATATATATACACACATACACATTTTATATATATATACACACATACACATTTTATATATATATACACACATACACATTTTATATATATATACACACATACACATTTTATATATATATACACACATACACATTTTATATATATATACACACATACACATTTTATATATATATACACACATACACATTTTATATATATATACACACATACACATTTTATATATATATACACACATACACATTTTATATATACACACACACACACACACACACACACACACACACACACACACACACACACACACACACACACACACACACACACACACACACACACATACACACATACACACATACACACATACACACATACACACATACACACATACACACATACACACATACACACATACACACATACACACATACACACATACACACATACACACATACACACATACACACATACACACATACACACATACACACATACATACACAGTACAGACCAAAAGTTTGGACACACCTTCTCATCTCTAGAACAACTATTAAGAGGAGACTTTGTGCAGCAGGCCTTCATGGTAAAATAGCTGCTAGGAAACCACTGCTAAGGACAGGCAACAACCAGAAGAGACTTGTTTGGGCTAAAGAACATGAGGAATGGGCATTAGACTAGTGGAAATCTGTGCTTTGGTCTGATGAGTCAAATTTGAGATCTTTGGATCCAACCACTGTGTCTTTGTAGAAAAGGTGAACGGATGGACTGTACATGCCTGGTTCCCACCGTGAAGCATGGAGGAGGAGGTGTGATGGTGTGGGGGTGCTTTGCTGCTGACACTGTTGGGGAGTTATTCAAAATTGAAGGCATACAGAACCAGCATGCCTACCACAGCATCTTGCAGCGGCGTGCTATTCCATCCTGTTTGCATTTAGTTGGACCATAATTTATTTTTCAACAGGACAATGACCCCAAATGATGGTTTGGGGTGAGCTGGACCGCAGAGTGAAGGCAAAAGGGCCAACAAGTGCTAAGCATCTCTGGGAACTCCTTAAAGACCGTTGGAAAACCATTTCCGGTGACTACCTCTTGAAGCGCATCAAGAGAATGCCAAGAGTGTGCAAAGTAGTAATCAAAGCAAAAGGTGGCTACTTTGAAGAACCTAGAATATAAGACATATTTTCAGTTGTTTCACACTTTTTAAGTATTTAATTCCACATGTTTTAATTCATAGTTTTGATGCCTTTAATGTGAATCTACAATTTTTAGAGTCCTATGAAAATAAAGAAAACTCTTTGAATGAGGAGGTGTATCCAAACTTTTGGTCTGTACTGTGTATATACACACACACACATAATATATATGTATATATACACACACACACATATATTTATATTATTTATTTATAGAGCATCATTAATTCCATGGTGCTGTACATGAGAAGGGGGTTACATGAAAAATACATATACAAGTTAACAGTAGACAGACTAGTACAGAGGGAAGAGGGCCCTGCCCTTGCGGGCTTACATTCTATAGGACACATACACATTATATATATATATATATATATGTGTATGTGTCCTATAGAATGTAAGCCCGCAAGGGCAGGGCCCTCTTCCCTCTGTACTAGTCTGTCTACTGTTAACTTGTATATGTATTTTTCATGTAACCCCCTTCTCATGTACAGCACCATGGAATTAATGATGCTCTATAAATAAATAATATAAATATATGTGTGTGTGTGTATATATACATATATATTATGTGTGTGTGTGTATATACACAGTACAGACCAAAAGTTTGGATACACCTCCTCATTCAAAGAGTTTTCTTTATTTTCATAGGACTCTAAAAATTGTAGATTCACATTAAAGGCATCAAAACTATGAATTAAAACATGTGGAATTAAATACTTAAAAAGTGTGAAACAACTGAAAATATGTCTTATATTCTAGGTTCTTCAAAGTAGCCACCTTTTGCTTTGATTACTACTTTGCACACTCTTGGCATTCTCTTGATGCGCTTCAAGAGGTAGTCACCGGAAATGGTTTTCCAACGGTCTTTAAGGAGTTCCCAGAGATGCTTAGCACTTGTTGGCCCTTTTGCCTTCACTCTGCGGTCCAGCTCACCCCAAACCATCATTTGGGGTCATTGTCCTGTTGAAAAATAAATTATGGTCCAACTAAATGCAAACAGGATGGAATAGCACGCCGCTGCAAGATGCTGTGGTAGGCATGCTGGTTCTGTATGCCTTCAATTTTGAATAACTCCCCAACAGTGTCAGCAGCAAAGCACCCCCACACCATCACACCTCCTCCTCCATGCTTCACGGTGGGAACCAGGCATGTACAGTCCATCCGTTCACCTTTTCTACAAAGACACAGTGGTTGGATCCAAAGATCTCAAATTTGACTCATCAGACCAAAGCACAGATTTCCACTAGTCTAATGCCCATTCCTCATGTTCTTTAGCCCAAACAAGTCTCTTCTGGTTGTTGCCTGTCCTTAGCAGTGGTTTCCTAGCAGCTATTTTACCATGAAGGCCTGCTGCACAAAGTCTCCTCTTAATAGTTGTTCTAGAGATGAGAAGGTGTGTCCAAACTTTTGGTCTGTACTGTATATATATATGTATGTATGTATGTATGTATATGTGTATATATATATATATATATATATATATATATATATATATATATATATATATATATATATATATATATATATATATATATATATATATATATATACACACACACACACACACACACACACACATATGTGTGTATGTATATATATATATATATATATATACATACACACACACACACACATTTTATATATATTTATATTTATCTCTCTTTAAGAGAATGGTTGGCCTGTTGGCGCCCACCCAACACCACTGGGGCTTTTGAGGCCCCATACACATTTGATTAATGTTGGCCAAACCTATTGGGTACAGCAGGTAATGCAATAGATGATGATGTCGGAAAAATGATCGTGCTTGTTGAATTTCAATGTCAAATCCTTAAGTTCTGGAAAAATGGGAAAGATGAAAAAGTCATGAGGGATGGCTCAATAGGCCAATAGTTATCTAAGTTATGGGGGCACTTTTACAGATAGGAAATTCCTCATGAACAAGTTTGCCTAAAGCCGACCAATGATATCTAAAACTGACTAATAAAAAAAGGTTGTCTGAAACATCCAGTTTTGGCATAACTAACTAATGATCTCATGTCTATTTTGAGCTCATGATTTTTTGCCATGGCACATGTTGATGTCAATATGCCTGATCAGTTAATTCCACCTAATTTAAGCCTTTGCCAGAGAGGTCGTTCAGTAACTCCTGATTGACGTAAATGTCGCGGGCGGAGGAGGGGACGCTGCGCTCACCTACTGCTCGGGTCCGGCTGCTGCTGCTGCTCGGTGGTGGCTTGAGCGGTGGGCCGGATCCCGGGAACTCGAGCGGTAAAACAAACGGCTGGATGGACGGGTCCCACAGACGGCTGCGGTGTTTCTCCTCCTGGCAGGTTGATGGAGACTGCCTTTCCCTGCACCTGTGTTGTGTTACGGTTCCAATGGCTTCCCACCGGTAACCCGCTCCCCAGCTTGGATGGAGGCTGAGGGAGCCCCTTTTGCCCGCAGGCTCTGGCCCTGGGAACTGTAGCCTTGGCGGTGACTGTGTTTCCCTCTATGGTTTGAGCGGTTGCCTTCAATCAGGTCTTGACTGCTGGGAAACCCCGGAGGTTCCCTTCGCTAACGGATTTGACAAATTTAATGGCGACTCCTAGCCTTGTCGGGGTCCGTAAGCCCTGCCGGATGGTGCTGGCTTCTCTTTGCTCTCTGATCCGGTACCGCCGGGCCCCCGCCCATCCACGGTCCATACGGTTTGCTCCAATTAGCCTCTCCTGCAGACAGTCACCACCGTCTGCCAACCTTGCTGTTCCGTCCGGGCCACACACCCGGACCGCCTTCAGACTGCTCCTCTACCACTTTTCTTCCTCTCCCTTCCACTTCAAACTCTATCTCTCTACTCAACTGACTCCTTTTCCCGCCTCCAGGACTGTGAACTCCTCGGTGGGCGGAACCACCCGCCTGGCCCACCCCCTGGTGTGGACATCAGCCCATGGAGGAAGGCAACAAGGATTTTGTGTTTGGCTTCGGTGTGCGTAACCGGGCTGTGGGGTGTGTTGGTGTAGTTCTGTGGCGACCTGGCTTGTCTAGGGCGCCACATAAACATGCCTCCTTGGTTTGGTGTTTGAAGGAGAGATATTTTTTGTGCTTGTTTTTTTAAAGTGGCTTATAAAAGAAAGAAACAAGTCAAAGATACCACCTGAGGTAGCCCTCTGCTACTGTAGTCACTAACATTCCAGAAGTGATGCTGTCTCGATTACCAGTGACCTGAGTGCCACTGTTGGTAGGGTAGGTGGCTCGTGGTCAGGACGTCATCATTTCTGGTCCACCAGAGCTTATCAATGATATGGGTCTGGAACGGGGTGAGGAATTAATCTTTTCCCTCGAGTCCCACCCTGGTTGACTAGACACTATTCAGCTAAGAATTCCACACAATCTTACAGTACAATAAAACAATAGTAAATCTGTAGTGTGCAGTATAATGACTTCTCAGTCATTGCTTATTTTTCCTTATGTAAGAACAAATGAATCACACTTCCTTGCACTGACTCCGCTATATGAGCATGTGGAATTATACAACACATTTCATGAGCAGATGCCGTGGTGGTTTGGCTTGGTTCCCGAGTCGAAGACTATGTCATACTTACTGAATTTAACTGTAAAGTCTGGCAACACACTACATTAGGATGCACAGAAATAATGCTCACCCCATCTATCATTACAGCTTTATTTAAGCAATCACAATCAAGGCACACAATCCAATAGCTGAGTAGTGAAATCCCTTGCTAATGCTATGTCGATTAGTGCCCCATTTCTACTTCAGTTCTGACGCTCAACAATTTGTTCTGTTATTTAATCCTGGACTTTTTTCCTATGGCGTGTCTTTTTTTAATACAGCCTATTATGCCAATTTAACTCGTTTATAATATACCTTTTTCAATTTTACGAATCGGTAGTAAATCATTGCAGGCTGGCAAGTAGGTACTATGGGTAGAGGTGGAATATAATGAGGGTAATCTGGGCTACCACCCAGACGTCAGGTTCCAGGGGAGCCCCATAGCTTGATTTCCCTCATTATAATGCTTGGTGCGACGCCCATGGCAGCACACACCTCTGGGCAGGGAGATTGCCTGGAGGTCAGCTGCTTGCAATACAGAATAACGCATACAGAATAACCTTTAATAGATATCAATATAAATTGGGATATACCTAGAACAGATGCTGAAACAAGATATCACCAGGGGCGTAATGACCGCGGTCGCAGAGGTCGCCACTGAGACCGGGCCCGCAGGGTTATAGGGGCCCAGCAACCGCTCTGCAGAGCCGGCTGCCGAACCCCTATGTGTAGTGCCACTGTGTTTGGGCCGACAATGCGACCGTCAGGGGGCTGGCCTGTGAGTCAGGGGAGCCCAGTGTCAGTAGAGGGGCCCCTAATAGCAATATAAGGCACAGCCACAGTGTAGGAGATGTTGAGGTGCACTTGTAGGCTTCCACACCATATGTCCAGAGAATTAGAAACAAGGCACTCTCAAATGGTGATACAAACGAAGAATTTATTCCATAAGTCTTAAAGCAACATGTGACGTTTCGGCCGGTTGGCCTTCATCGAACAACTGCAATAAACAATATTTCATATGAATCTTACACAAGACTCAAATTCATAAAAATTACAAAAAAAGTTGCAGCATATAGCTTATAAAGCAGACAAGAAAAAAAAAAAAAAAAGGATTGGTGAAAAGTAAAAAACACTAAGAAAAGTGACTTGAGCAGCATGGATGTATACATTATATATATAGCAGATATAAAAAAGGGGGGGGAAAAAAAGGGGGGGGGAAGGGGAGATTCCCAGAGAGACCAGAAACACAGAGGGATTGCAAGAGATGCTGTGTAAATAGTGGCAGTGCTGCAGAAACGCTAGCAGCTATACATAGACTGAGTGTCACCAAGCTCCAATGAATCTCACCTTGTTATTAAGACTGTCAGGGTAGTAGTAAAGGCAGTGGTATCCACCACTATGCTGCATACACAGGGCACAAAAACGCCATGTTTAAAAGGACCCTAAAACCAATCAGAATGCTAGGGGGGAGGTACTAAAGTGGAGTGGATTGCACAATCACAATGCTGGCTGTTGGAGTGACATGGGCAGAGACCAATGACAGGTGAGGAATAAACAGGAAATGTGTAATCGTTATAAGGGCCAATCAGCATGAGGGGCGTGTACATTGGTACATGGCAGCGTCATTGGTATCTAGGTAACCTCGGAGCATGCTCAGTAGGCAGAAAGAGGGACTTAGAGCAGAAAGAAGTGAAAGTACACCGTGGAAACCACAGCGTTTAGTTGAAGGGTATCCATAGTAACAAAGGAAACACCTCAGGCAAACAATAAACCTTTGGGCATGCGTTCTAGATGAAAAACAAGACTCAGAAAGAATGGGCATTAGGAAATGTCATAGGAGCCATAGAAACAGTGTAGCCTTGTATATAGGTGTAAATACATTGTCAGAGTACTGTAAGTGTATCATAAAAGGTCCATAGCAGACAGAAGACAAAGAGTATGCATAGCCAAGAAAATTGCAGAAATTACATAAGAGTCAAATTAGATTATATGTAAAAAAAAGTATATATCAATTAACAGTACATAATAAGGGATATATTGTGGATACGTACAATGACAGAATCCGCAGAGGCAAACGAAGAGGTGCACGGGAATATTCTAGTGTCAAAAGCGGTTCTGCTGGAGAAAGAAAAGGGGCCCCTGACCTCGAGAGGCCAACCAGCCGTTTCTGAGCTGCAGCAGAGCAGGAGTGCTCCTGACCTGCACAGCAGACGGAATAATCCATCCTGCAGGACCTGTGATGATGTCACACCCATGTGACTGTGTGGGAGGAGACACCGGATGCCGGGCAGAAAGCAAGAGATACTGAATCCTGAAAGAGATTTGGACACATGATGGTAATAAGAAAAGAGGGGACATGAGAGGGGGTGCAGCGTGAGTGGCATATGAGGGAAGATGGAGTTGCAGGGTGAGTGGCATATGAGGGCTGCAGACTGATAGAAGGATGTGAAGGGGTGCAGAGTGTTTGAGAGGGGTACGTTGGGGTACAGGCAGGGTGTGTGACATATCGGGGTGTAGTGTGTGTGATATGGAGGTGCAGGCTGTATAGGAAGCAGGGTATGTGACATATGGGGGTATAAAGTGTGTGATCTGGGGGGTGCAGGCTGAATGGGGAGCAGGGTGTGTGACATATGGGGGCAGGGGCGTAACTACCGCGGTCGCAGGGGTCATAAGGAGAAGAGAGGTACTTGTTTTTTTATTTTGCTGGCTGCCTAACACGTGGAGGCCTGGAGGGGCCTGGCTGCATGATACATGGAGGTCTATGGGACTGCATAATAAACATGAAGGACACCTTATACATGGACTAGGGGTGCATTATACATGGAGGAGTATGGGGCTGCATAATACAATATGAAGGACACCTTATACATGGAATATAGGGGTGCATTATACATGGAGGAGTATGGGGCTGCATAATACAATATGATGATTTATGGCGCTGCACTATAATACATATAGGACAATGGGGGCTACATTATAATATATGGAGGAATATGGAGGCTACCTTATACATGGACTATGGGTGTGCGTTATAAAACATGGAGGACTATGTGGTGCAGTATAAAATATTGAGGACTATGGGGTGAATTATAATATATGGAGAACTCTAAGGTGAATTATAATACATGGAGAACTTTGGGGAAATGCATTGCAATACATGGAGAACTATGGGGGTGCATTATAATATATGACAGGTTATGTGGGACCCTTTATATTATACGAAAGGCTATGTGGAGGCCATTATAGTATTTGGAGAACTATATACGAGGGGGGACAAAGATACAAGCATGGGATGGTAATGTTTTGTGCTGAGGGAAAAAGGCTCTTTTCCTCAGCACCCAGCTTTCCCATGCTCTGCTGTACATCTCTCAGCACCCAGCTTTCCCATGCTCTGATATGGGAAAGCTAAGTGCTGAGGGAAAGATGTATAGCAGAGGATGGGAAAGCTGGGTGCTGATAGAGGGATTTCAGATCATGGGAAACCTGGGTGCGGAGGGTAAAAGCCAAGTGTCAGCGTCATTATCCTGTACCCCGAGTGTCAGTGTCATTATCCCATACCCTAAGTGTCGGTGTACGTGTAGTGTGGGCCCCGGTCCAAATTTTGCACCAGGGCCTATCAAACGCTAGTTACGCCACTGTATATCACACTAACAAAAATAATAATGATGATAAAGTGCAAGTGCAAACCTGTGCAGACGATCAAATGTGTCCATCTTACCAATCTTGTAGGTTGAACTGAGTCCATGGAGCCATGAATGGGATAGACCAATCAAAGAAACCGTACTGACTGCCCTCACATGCCCTGTGTGATTGCTCCTGCCCTGACAAGGGCAGTCCTAAGTGTGGGAATAGACTTATGTTCCTCAAAGGTGAAAAAATCTCTCCCGATGCATTTCCCTCTATATAGTAAGAGATCATCAGGGGAGTGTATTTAGTGGCAGGGAGGCTAAGTAAGCCAACCTTCAGAAAGGAATATGTGGTATTGTTGGGGTGCTACAGTGGTAGCCAACCACCAAACTTGTGTGCAGGGTGTTGCAGTATACTATTTTCAGATAGTGGAACACCCTGCATACAATTTTGAGGGTTGGCTCACACTGTAGCACCCCAACAATAATACCGCATACTTCTCTTTGAATCCTATTGATCGTTGGCCAGAAGGAAGAACCATATGCTGTTGGGCCCCCAGCCTGACATTGAACTAGCCATCCCTTGATGAATACCAGAGAAAAGGAGAAAATGCACCGGGACTGAGAATGAGCTATGTTTAGGGTCATGTCAATAGGGACAGCTGTGGATTGCCCTTGTTATGGTAGGAGCTTGTGGGACACCGGGTGACTTTGTTGTTTTGGAGTGATGGACCTACCAGATCTACTATAGCCCACTTACTGTATATTTCCAGAAGGATTTGCAGTATGGGTGAGAATTCCTTTTTTTCTCCACTTTTGATTTATTATTCATTTTGCACTTAAAGGAATTATCTGAGATTACTATACTGTATATATACATATATATACATATTATATATATAATTTTTTTAAAAAATTTTCAATAGGGCAAAAGGAAGGTGATTTGAACTTGTGTTTTTGGTTTTGGTTTGTTTTTTTATAGATATTTTTTAAAACTGTTTTTTAACTTTTTATTGGTTTTACAAGACCCATTAGTGGACATGAAGCCAGCACTGTCTGATCGCTTGTGCGGTACAGAGCTGTTTCAGTTGGCATTATCTTTCCCGAGGCTCTTGTGACATTGTTATGTCACATGATCACTGCAGTCAATCAGCTTCCACTTCACTCTTCTCATTTTTGAATGAGGAGACAGTGAAGGCTAGCCACTGTAGGGCTTGCGTAATTTTATGTCACATGAACCCCAGGAGAGCAAGTACCAACACCATTAGAACAGCTCCGACGCCACAGGCAAGTGTAGCTGTTATTGTTTTATAAAAAGGGAACATAATGATTTACAGTCATATGAAAAAGTTTGGGCACCCCTATTAATGTTAACCTTTTTTCTTTATAACAATTTGGGTTTTTGCAACAGCTATTTCAGTTTCATATATCTAATAACTGATGGACTGAGTAATATTTCTGGATAGAAATGAGGTTTATTGTACTAACAGAAAATGTGCAATCCACATTTAAAGAAACTTTGACCGGTGCAAAAGTATGGGCACCTCAACATAAAAGTGACATTAATATTTTGTAGATCCTCCTTTTGCAAAAATAACAGCCTCTAGTCGCTTCCTGTAGCTTTTAATGAGTTCCTGGATCCTAGATGAAGGTATATTTCACCATTCCTGTTTACAAAACAATTCCAGTTCAGTTAAGTTTGATGGTCGCCGAGCATGGACAGCACGCTTCAAATCATCCCACAGATGTTCAATGATATTCAGGTCTGGGGACTGGGACGATCCTTCCAGAACATTGTTATGGTTCCTCTGCATGAATGCTTGAGTAGATTTGGAGCGGTGTTTTGGATCATTGTCTTGTTGAAATATCCATCCCCTGCGTAACTTCAACTTCGTTAGAATCGTTACTGATTCTTGCACATTATTGTCAAGAATCTGCTGATACTGAGTTGAATCCATGCAACCCTCAACTTTAACAAGATTCCCGGTGCCGGCATTGGCCACACAGCCCCAAAGCATGATGGAACCTCCACCAAATTTTACTGTGGGTAGCAAGTGCTTTTCTTGGATTGCCGTGGTTTTTTGCCTCCATGCATATCGCCTTTTTGTATGACCAAACAACTCAATCTTTGTTTCATCAGTCCACAGGACCTTCTTCCAAAATGTAACTGGCTTGTCCAAATGTGCTTTTGCATACCTCAGGCGACTCTGTTTGTGGCGTGCTTGCAGAAATGGTTTCTTTCGCATCACTCTCCCATACAGCTTCTCCTTGTGCAACGTCCGCTGTATTGTTGACCGATGCACATTGACACCATCTGCAGCAAGATGAAGCGTGTTCTTCCATTTCCTTAGTATGTTCCTCACAGAGGAAACTGACAGTTTAAATCTCTGAGACAACTTTTTGTATCCTTCCCCTGAACAACCATGTTGAATAATCTTTGTTTTCAGATCATTTGAGAGTTGTTTTCAGGAGCCCATGATGCCACTCTTCATAGGAGATTCAAATAGGAGAACAACTTGCAAGTGGCCAGCTTAAATACCTTTTCTCATGATTGGATACAACTGCCTATGAAGTTCAAAGCTCAATGAGGTTACAAAGCAAATTTAGTGCTTTAATAAGTCAGTAAAAAGTAGTTAGGAGTGTTCAAATCAAGAAATTGATAAGGGTGCCCATACTTTTGCATCGGTCAAATTTTGTTTAAATGCGGATTGCACATTTTCTGTTAGTACAATAAACCTCATTTCTCTCCAGAAATATTACTCAGTCCATCAGTTATTAGATATATAAAAATGAAATAGCTGTTGCAAAAACCCAAATTGTTATAAAAAAAAAGGTTAACATTAGGGGTGCCCAAACTTTTTCATATGACTGTAAGAGAGGTTGTTCTAGTAGTGGACAACCCCATTAATAAGTTTATGCTGCTTCATCGAGGAGTTTGCTACACATACTGTATCAACTGACTGCGGCGTTTGGGGAAAAAAGTAAGGAAATGTATTTTGTAACCCATGTAATCCAGTCCACCTATGCCTGAGAGGCCACAAATATTATCTTGGCCTTGTGGCATAGTACCAACATGCACATGATAGTTTTGCCTTTTGTTATTTTCAGCATTTTAATGTGTTTGCAGTTATGTTTTGGAAAGGATCATAGTAGCTCTTTACAAATATTTTCTTCCCACAGATTGAGGTTGTATAATGCTAGGATATACAATCCGTCCATCATCCACTCCATCACAGGTCAGGGTCCAATTGCCATGATCCCAACTATTCAAGCATTTTGGCCCTAATGTTTCTCTAAATAGTGTTACCAACAATGCTGAACAATTATAAAAACATTATTTATGTGAATTGAAATTATTAAAGTGTTTTATTTAAATTATTTTCTTAAATATATGTTTTAAATAATTTGGTTTGTTTTTTATTTATGTTGTTTATGTTGTGTATTTTTTATGCATGTAGGGGCTATAATTATTATTAATAATAATAATAATAATAATAATATAATACTACACACTGGAGTATATTTCAATGCAAAAAAGCAGATAAATAGATAGATAGATAGATAGATAGATAGATAGATAGATAGATAGATAGATAGATGTAAGACGGCACTCCTGTGCAATGCCAGTGAAAATTTGACTATTTATTGATTGCCTTAGTGTATATAATATTTCGACTCCAACAAGCAGCCTCTCACTTACCATAAGTCTTTCTCATATTTTTGGAACTTTAATCATACAATTAAGCATGGAATAGAACGTCACTTTTTCGCCTGGGTTTCGTATTGCTGCCTTCCTTTTGTATATCTGGTTTTTGATGTCCAAATGGTCCACACACCCACATTTTATTTGGATTGGTGCAGTTTTAGTTTTTGATCTATTTTTTTAGATACAAACAAAAGAATATAGGAGCACACTGCAAGTGCTAAGCTGTATGCAAACATTGAATGTGTAAAATTTGGACTGAATTACTACTATACAGTGTGTCACCCATATCCTGTCCACCGCCATTAACTTGAGAACGGCGGCAGCTATAAGCATAGAAGTGGTGTCTAGGTATAGTAAAGTAGCCATGCACTATGCAATGAAACCACCTATAGCGCCATCAGGTGGAAAACAACAAAGTTAGCATTTTTATCTCGAAAACGGGTATAGATAGAGAAATAAAGTGAATTAAAAAATTGTAGGGCATCATCAATTCAATACGAATCAACACCTTGCATACAGAAATGCTATGACAGGAAACCCATGACCCCCCCAAAACATTGAATGCTGGTCACGCATATGGCGCTCATTTAACTTTGATGCTCAAAGTGGCCACCGTCAGCTGCAATGCACATCTGGACTCTGGACAGCATACTGTATCTTGCTGCACACTGTGCAATATGGTAGGTGACACGTTTGCACAAGCATCTGTGATACTTCATCGTAGATCCTGCAATGTTGGTGGAGGGGTCGTATACACCTGCTGTTTGATGTGACCTCACAGAAAGAAGTCCAATGGGATCAGGTCAGGTGAGTGTGGAGGCCACTCCACGCAGCCACCATACCCAATGATGTTACGGGGGCTGTCGGATAATAAGGGAATGGAAGGCTATCCGACAGTCAGGGTCCACCGTGCAGAGCTCTGCTGCAGAGTATGGCAGAGGATAGGGGAAACCTGTACCACCAAAGCGGTACTGACACTGTTGCGTCACAGTGTCACCAAGACCAATTGTGGCGTATACTGTTTAAGTCACATCGACTACCTTATTAGAATAACATAGGAGTGGAAATGCAAAAGAGTGAGGAATGCAACATAAAAGTGCATAGAAGTCTCACAGTCTGTGAGCGTGAAAGCACCTGTCTTAGTTAACAGTCACAGAGACTAGGTGTAGTGTGTGCAATATGGCACCTACCTATGTCCGCTCCACTTGTGGTGCAAGAATACGGACAGCAGCGAGGCTGCTAGCTTGAAACTCCTGCCTATGACCGCTCCCCTAGTGTGCGAGGATACAAACTGCTGCAGGAGGCAGCGTAGTGGAGCGTTACCCTAGAAGGCAACGACCAACTAACCTACCTATGTCCGCTCCACTAAGGTGCGAGGACACGGACAACAGTACGGCTGAAAGGTACAGGAGCGCTACCCTACCGATAGCGCTCACCTCAGAGTAGAACCACAAGGCCCAGTCAGACTATGTGCAGCAAGCACCTGCCTATGTCCGCTCCACTAAGGTGCGAGGATACGGACCACAGCATAAGCTGCAAGGTACAAGACGTTACCCTACCGATAACGCTCACCTAGATAGAATAGGTGCCGCAAGGGACATGCACAGAGCGTCTACTCCTATGCAGAAACCAAGAGGACTGAGCGCCGGGCGGCGTGCGTCAGGGTCTTATATAGACTCTGTGCCTCATCCAAGATGGAGGACACCAGAGCCAATCCGCTGCCAGAATGACAGCAATGACGTCACGCTGGCCTATCATCGAGCAAAGCGTCACAAGCACATGACCTGCGACCAATCGGCATAGAAGGTGTCAGAGACATGTGACCTCGTGTCACAAGCACATGACCAGTGGCCAATCAGCTTAGAAGGTGTCAGAAACATGTGACCTCGTGTCAGCGATGATGTCACCCGCACATGTGCAATGGCTCCAAGATAGGACTTAGTCTCCAGCGCTTGCACATGTGCAGTAGCAAGAAATCCGAACATAGTCTCCAGTGCTCGCACATGTGCAGTAGCAAGAAATCCGAACATAGTCTCCAGTGCCACAGCAACCGTAACAGTACCTCCCCCTCAAGGGCTTCCCTCCCGGCGATGCAGGTAGTCGGCAACTAAGTCGGGAGCATGGACAGCCTCCTGAGGCTCCCAAGAGCGATGTTCCAGACCGTAGCCCTCCCAATCTATCAAGAAGAACCTGCGGCCTCGAAACAACTTAGAACTAACTATGGCTCGTACCTCATAGCTAGAGTGAGAGGAATCAGAGGCAGGAGAGTGCACTTCACGAGCGTGAGGTAAAATAGCTGGCTTTAACAGTGAAACATGGAATTTGTCATGGATCCTAAGATGGACGGGTATCTTCAATTGGTAGACTACAGGATTTACCTGTCGAAGAACCTCATAAGGACCTAGGAAGCGAGGAGCAAATTTGACAGAGCTCACTCTAAGTTTCACGTTTTTTGCAGAGAGCCACACAAAGTCCCCAGGAGAAAAGACAGGGGCCAGGCGACGAAACCGATCGGACACCGTCTTCATACGGTCCTTAGCTGCTTGCATCGACTCTTGAGTCCGATCCCAGACCTCTCTGGCATTAGTCGCCCAGTCGGCCACAAGAGGAGGAGGTGCAGCAGCGGGAAACAGTACCGGTACCCTAGGGTGTTGCCCATTGTTGAGTACGAACGGTGTCTGCCCAGTGGCCTCAGCCAGAGAATTGTTAAGGGCAAACTCTGCCCAGGGTAGGAGGGAGGACCATTTATCGTGGTTCTCAGCAACAAAGTGTCGAAGGTATATAATCATGGATTGATTGGTACGCTCAACCAAACCATTGGTCTCCGGATGGTATGCCGAAGAGAGATTCAACTCAATTTGCAGAAGGCTACAAAGATCTCGCCAGAAACTGGAAGCAAATTGCGGACCTCTATCACAAATGATACGATCTGGCATCCCGTGAAGCCTAAAGACATGCTTGAGGAATAGTTTGGCTAGTACCCTGGAAGATGGGATTCTTGCTAACAGTACGAGATGAAACATCGGGGAGAAATGGTCCGTAATGACCCACACAAATCGATGTCCCTGTGAACACGGAAGATCACCCACAAAGTCCATGCCTACCACCTCCCATGGTCTATCTGGCAAAGGATGCAAGAGCCCAGCCGGTCTCTGCCGTAATGGACGGTTGCGAGCACATGAGTAGCAGGAACCGCCATATCTTTTGACGTGGCTGGCTAAGTGTGGCCACCAATACCACCTCTCGAGTAACTCTCGTGTCCGTCTAATACCAAAATGCCCATCCACCTTTGAGGTGTGGGCCCACGACAATATATCATTTTGTCGATTAGGCGGAACAAAGGTCTTGCCCGGTGGGATTTGGTCTAACGTTACAGGAGAGAGTGTGTGAAAAACCCTAGATGGTAGAATGAGACGAGGGTCCTCATTCTCTTCATGAGATGATTCCATAGAGCGAGAGAGTGCGTCAGCCTTATTATTCTTACTCCCGGTAAGATAATTAATGGAGAAGTTAAACCAAGAGAAAAACAAGGACCAGCGAGCTTGCCGAGGATTCAAACGTTGTGTCGTTTGCAAATATGTCAGGTTCTTATGGTCTGTAAAGACCTGAAAGGGCTGCCTGGCTCCCTCGAGCAAGTGACGCCACTCTTCCAATGCTAATTTTAGGGCAAGTAGTTCCCTGTCACCAATAGTGTAGTTCCTCTCAGCAGGAGAGAACGTCTTTGCAAAGAAAAAACACGGTCTTTTTCTGAGCTGTTCTTTTGATATAGAACTGCTCCAGCTCCTACAGAGGACGCGTTCACCTCCATGAGAAAGGGCTTATTCTCGTCAGGTCTTTGGAGGACAGGAGCAGATGAAAATTGTTCTTTAACTGCCTTGAAAGCCTGGGATGTCTCAATAGACCAGACCTTAGGATTGGCGCCCTTTTTAGTCAAAGCCACTAACGGAGCTACCAAGGTAGAAAAGTGTGGTATAAATTGCCGGTAATAATTTATGAATCCCAGGAAGCGTTGTACTGCTTTCAAGGAATGAGGTTCAGCCCATTCCATAACTGCAGAAAGCTTCGCAGGATCCATTGCCAATCCCTCATGAGAAATGATATAGCCTAAGAAGGGTAGAGAGGCTTGCTCAAAAATACATTACTCGAGTTTGGCAAACAGAGAGTGCTCCCTTAGACGTGACAGAACCCTGATCACATCCAACCGATGTGTCTCCAGGTCAGGAGAAAAAATTAGTATATCATCCAGGTATACCACCACCGATGATAACAGTAAATCCCTAAACACGTCATTTACGAAGTCATGGAACACTGCAGGTGCATTACACAGACCGAAAGGCATGACTAGGTATTCATATTGACCGTCTCTGGTGTTAAAAGCGGTCTTCCATTCGTCACCCTCTCGAATTCGCACTAAGTTATAAGCACCTCGCAGATCCAACTTCGTAATTACCTTAGCTCTCCGTAGTCTGTCAAACAGTTCAGAAATTAGGGGCAAGGGGTATCTATTCTTTACAGTAATGGCGTTAAGACCCCTGTAGTCTATGCAGGGACACAGATCACCCTCTTTTTTCCGCACAAAGAAAAAACCAGCCCCTGCAGGTGAGACAGACTTGCGGATGAAGACCCTCTCCAGACTATTCTTTATATAGACCAACATAGGCTCGGATTCTGGGATAGACAAGGGATAGACCCTGCCCTTTGGTGGAACAGAACCCGGCAAGAGGTCTATAGAACAGTCATAAGGCCTATGAGGTGGAAGAGTCTCAGCACCCTGCTTGGAAAACACATCAGCGAAATCCACATAGGGTGTAGGTAAGGGAGAGAGATCAGTTGATGCAACCGCAACGACCTTAGGTGGTAAGGGAAGACATCGGGACTGACATTTCGAACCCCAACTAATAATGCAGTCGGACTCCCAGTCAATTAGAGGAGCATGAGTCCGAAGCCATGGGAGACCCAGATGTACGTCGTCTATACCCTCAGGCAAAACAAGAAAAGAAATCTCCTCTATGTGACCATGAGACAGGGAAAGGCGCAAGGGAACTGTCCTCAATGTAATGGAGTCAGACAACGTAGTCCCATTAACAACCCGGACAGGAATAGGCGCCTCTAACATGATAGAGGGAATATTGTGTCTCTTTACAAATCCTGAGGACACAAGTCCCGTCAGCTCCGGAATCCGCAAAAGCCATAATAGGCCATGTATTCTCAGAGAATGAGAGCTGACCTGGGACACTACACTTAGAGGGTGCAGAAGGCGTCTCTAGTAACCCCCCTCTAATAGTTACTAGGCCTGGGAGTTTCCCTGACGGCTAGGACACTTGTTGGCATAGTGCCCAGCCTAACGACATATGTAACAGATAGGAGAGCCCGCCTTACGAGGTCAGGAAGTAGTATAACCCAACTCCATAGGAGTAGGAGATGTCTCAGATGCTGAGGAAGATGGAGAAGGAACCACAGCATCTGAACCAACTCGACGCTTGGGACGTGACAAGGTAACCTCGAGTCTACGTTCCTTATGGCGTACATCGATCCTAGTTGCTACCGTTATTAAGTCCTCCAGAGAAGGAGGAACTTCCCGAATAGCAAGAGCATCTTTGACATAGCCTGCAAGACCCCTCCAGAAGATAGATATTAACACCTTCTCAGGCCAGTCTAACTCTGCTACCAAGGTACGAAAAGCAATGGCATAAGAGCTGGTAGATAACGAACCTTGAGAAAGATCTAGCAGTCTCAAAGCCACATCATGGGTAACCTGCGGTCCCATGAACACCGCTTTAAGAGCATCAAGGAAGTCTTGATGTCTCTGAGTAACCAAATCAGAGCGCTCCCATAAGGGAGTAGCCCACTCTAAGGCTTTATCCTGAAGCAGGGATATAAGAAAGCCTACTTTAGACCTCTCCGTAGAGAAGTGAGAGGAATTAACCTCAAGGTGAATCTGACACTGGCTTATGAACCCACGACAAGACCTGGCATCGCCAGAGTATCTGTTGGGTAGAGCAAGTCGTGGGTCATGTAGCGAAGACACCAAAGTTTGAGGTTCATCCTCTACAGTCTTGAGCCTTGCTTCAAGAACCTGTATATACTGATGTAATTGTTGATACTCTGCCATCTCTGCCAGACCCTTGGCTCAGTCCTAATGTTACGGGGGCTGTCGGATAATAAGGGAATGGAAGGCTATCCGACAGTCAGGGTCCACCGTGCAGAGCTCTGCTGCAGAGTATGGCAGAGGATAGGGGAAACCTGTACCACCAAAGCGGTACTGACACTGTTGCGTCACAGTGTCACCAAGACCAATTGCGGCGTATACTGTTTAAGTCACATCGACTACCTTATTAGAATAACATAGGAGTGTAAATGCAAAAGAGTGAGGAATACAACATAAAAGTGCATAGAAGTCTCACAGTCTATGAGCGTGAAAGCACCTGTCTCAGTTAATAGTCACAGAGACTAGGTGTAGTGTGTGCAATATGGCACCTACCTATGTCCGCTCCACTTGTGGTGCAAGGATACGGACAGCAGCGAGGCTGCTAGCTTGAAACTCCTGCCTATGACCGCTCCCCTAGTGTGCGAGGATACGGACTGCTGCAGGAGGCAGCGTAGTGGAGCGTTACCCTAGAAGGCAACGACCAACTAACCTACCTATGTCCGCTCCACTAAGGTGCGAGGACACGGACAACAGTACGGCTGAAAGGTACAGGAGCGCTACCCTACCGATAGCGCTCACCTCAGAGTAGAACCACAAGGCCCAGTCAGACCATGTGCAGCAAGCACCTGCCTATGTCCGCTCCACTAAGGTGCGAGGATACGGACCACAGCATAAGCTGCAAGGTACAAGAGTGTTACCCTACCGATAACGCTCACCTAGATAGAATAGGTGCCGCAAGGGACATGCACAGAGCGTCTACTCCTATGCAGGAACCAAGAGGACTGAGCACCGGGCGGCGTGCGTCAGGGTCTTATATAGACTCTGTGCCTCATCCAAGATGGAGGACACCAGAGCCAATCCGCTGCCAGAATGACAGTAATGACGTCACGCTGGCCTATCACTGTGCAAAGCGTCACAAGCACATGACCTGCGACCAATCGGCATAGAAGGTGTCAGAGACATGTGACCTCGTGTCACAAGCACATGACCAGCGGCCAATCAGCTTAGAAGGTGTCAGAAACATGTGACCTCGTGTCAGCGATGATGTCACCCGCACATGTGCAATGGCTCCAAGATAGGACTTAGTCTCCAGCGCTTGCACATGTGCAGTAGCAAGAAATCCGAACATAGTCTCCAGTGCTCGCACATGTGCAGTAGCAAGAAATCCGAACATAGTCTCCAGTGCTCGCACATGTGCAGTAGCAAGAAATCCGAACATAGTCTCCAGTACCACAGCAACCGTAACAAATGACTTGTAGGAAGGTCTCCATGAGGTATCGCTTCACGTCCACAGCCTTGTGAGTTTTACACGTTCTAATCATAGCATTTCTGTATGCAAGGTGTCGATTTATATTGAATTGATGTCCTACAATTTTTTAATTCACTTTTTTTCTCTATCTCGTTCCGTTTTTATAGATAAAAATGCTAACTCCTTTATTTTCCTGTTTTCATTGCGTAGCGCATGGCTACTTTACTATACTTAGGCACCACTTCTATTCCTATAGCTGCCGCCGTTCTCAAGTTAATGGCGGTGGACAGGATATGGGTGGACACACTGTATAGAATATACTTATAGAAATAAAGAAAAAAGAAAAAAATTCTCCAGGTCACCTGGGTTCAAGGAAGCCCGGACAGTGCTCAGAATCAATGAGTCGACAAGGTCCAAGAAACAGAAAAGGGATCTCCGGCATCAACGACCACAGGAAAAATACAAAGAAAAAATAGAACCACCTATCCGAAATGCATCTTCTTTTTCCCATGTGTTATATTTCATTTTTAACATCTATCTTTTTATCTATGATGAGAAATAAAAGTTATTGATTTTATCTTCAGATTTTCCCTGTGGTCATTGATGCTGGAGTTTCCTTTTGTGTTTTATAGAAATAAAGTTACTTGACCAGCCATGACAAGGTGACTTTTCTTTAATCAGTCCCTAGCCTAACATTTATCATATATGCCTCTCCATGGCTACAAGATTACAGGAGGCTTGCCCCGCATTTAATTTGAATTTGTGCCGTTTTTATTTTTTTGATCTTTGGATTTTTTTTATATAAATAGATACTTTAAAGAAGGAGAAAAGGAGCATTAAAGGGCCAAGCATGATGTAAAGAATAGACATAGGATACCTCGTGAATATCAAAATGTAAATGTATTTATTAAATAGTCAGACTTACACAAGGCGACAATAAACATAGTGAACATTATAAAAGATCATGAGTGCAGGAGATAGATCCCAGAACCTAGTTCCCAGACCATGGGCCTCTGCCACAATAGTTACAGAAAAGGGGGATTTAAGCAATGCTCCCTAAAAATTAGGGAAAAGATTACAGCATAGTAAAACAATAGTATTGCTACTCACCCATGATAAAGTGCAAGTGTGCAAGGCAAGTGCCAGGGCAGAGGTCCGGTACAGAGGAAGGAAGCCCCAACACGTTTCGCTGCGTTTGCTTCTTCGGGGGGCAGTGTGTGGCTGGGGTATCTTGCATGTGCTTCTATATATGCTCCTGAGCCCACAGAGATTGTCCCCACCTGCGCCGCATGCATCGCGTCCGGCGTCCTCCGTCCACCCATCACTTCCGGGTCCCACCGGCGGAAGTGACTCACATCTGACGTCACCTCCCACCGCTAGAGAGATCCTGGGTGTGGGCGGAGTAGAGAATGGCACGAGGCATGCACTGCGGACATCCTTGTTTTGGGTAAGGAAGTGAGCATCCCCAGCTTCATAGACCCACATCAAACATGGCGTGAGCGGCAATCGCCGTCAGTCCGCATAAAGTAACCTATCATCAGGGCTTAGGGGGAGAGAAAAGGAGTGTCGCTTAAAATACAGCTTATACTCCACTTCAATCCCCACACATATGCAAATATGCGGGCAGCGGCGACAGCACATTACATTAGGAGCATATATAGGAGGGGCAGAGGTCCGACAGTAATAGTCACGATTCCCAATCAAAAATATATAAAATATAATATATAAAGCACCAATGATAGAATATAAAATAGACATATTACATTCATCAAGGATTAATACAGTGGGGGAAACTGAAGTAAACAATAATTCCATTTTTTGAAGGTGTATTTAATAATGTTTGAGAAATTTATTCCATCATATATATAATTTCATCCTGATCCGAATGTAAAAGGTTGTATAGTCCACATGGATGCGTCACAGATTGGTCATATTCGTGGGACAGCAAGACATTTCAATTGCCTATATCACAAGCCACACAGGGGACAAGAAAAAGGAGAAGGGGAACAAAGAAATAAAATTAAAATCAATTAAAAACAACACACATATGTTAAAAAACACACATGGGTTGCCCCCAGAGAGACAGAGGGAAAATCAATGAGCGATAATTCATTATATTATATTATTACAAGAATGGTGAGAAGCTGAGTTTCTCATTGAGACCATTTGGTGTCATGATTCCCAAACGGACAATCCAACTACATTCTCATTGAGCAAGGATCTTACTATAGTCGCCACCCCTCATCCCAAGGTGCACCACGTCAATGCCCCTCACCTTAAAGTGAGTTGGGTCACATCCGTGTTTCACCTTATGATGACGGGGTAGCGTGGTTAAACGTGGGTCATCCAAATCCAGGTCTGGAACCACCAGAATGTTCCTGACATGTTCACGTGTGCGCAATCGTAACTCACGTGCAGTGAGTCCTATATAGATAAGATTGCAGCCACACGAGGCATAGTAAACCACATTGTTTGTACAACAAGTGATGTGGTGACGAATCTGATATTCTCAACCACCATCGGCGGAATAGAAAGAAGTTACCCTGATCATGTTGTGGCAAGCAACACAATTTCAGCAAGGAAAAAAGCCCCAAAGTGGTTCTGCAGCATCAAAAATATATGGTTCCCTAGCCACATAATGACTATGGAGCAGGGTATCACGAAGGTTAGAAGCCCTTCTCGCTGTCATGGGGGGATTGTCCGGCAGATTAGCTCCAATAGACGGTTTGGTTTTAAGTATTTTCCAGTGGCGTTTAAGGATCAGTCTCATATCCTGCCATTTGTCATTATAGGTAGAAATAAAGCGGGCAGTTGTAGTAGTCTCCTCCTTTTGTTTAGACACCAATAATTCATCTCGTGATTAGAAATGAGCGAACCGGTCGTGGTCGCGGCTCGAGGTCGCGGCTCGAGGTCGGTTCGCCGAACGGGGGTCCCGTTCGAGTTCGGCTCGTCGAACGTTCGACGAACCAAACTCGAACCTATAGGCTATAATGGGAGGCAATCACAAACACATAAAAATGCATTATAAATGTACACAAACAGTTAATAAACATTGCCATAACACTTACCGGTCCCCGCGATCCCTTCTGCACTCTGTCTCCTGCCGCTATTCCATCCGATGATCGCTGAATCCTCCCGGTGACCGGCACTGCCAGCAAAGAGGCAGGACCTATCGTGACGTCAAAATAGCCATGTGACCAGTCACGTGGCTATTATCTCATTGGCTACAGACTGGTCACATGACTATGACGCGTCATGTAGGACCTGCGAGTGCATCTCTCCGGTACACGGTGCACATATGTGTATCGCCGTGTACCGGCGACATGCTCTAGCACACGGTCGACTCCCCGTTCCGTTAGGGACCGGCTGACACAGCCGGTCATTAACGGAGATCACCGTTGCCATAGCAACGCAGTTAGCGGTGATGTCACCGCTAACAGCGGCTCCGAGAGCACCGTTGCTATGGTAACGCGTCTGTCAGCGTTACCGCTGTTACCGCTGACAGCCAGCACTGATCACTCACGGAGTGAAGGCTGCACGCTGCTTCCCGATTGTAGTGAGGATTGTAGTGAGGATGAGGTTCCCCAGCCCCAAGTGATGAGCTGGTGAACCTCATCCTCACTACAATCGTCACTACTACTGCACTAGTGAGGATTGTAGTGAGGATGAGGTTCCCCAGCTCATCAAGTGATGAGCTGGGGAACCTCATCCTCACTACAATCGTCACTACTACTACACTAGAAAGAAAGAAGACAGAAGAGCAGGATCGTGGAGGGCTGACAGGGGGTAATAAAGATGGAGTCTCTAATGTGTCTGTGTATTTATTTCTATTAAAGTATTTTTTCTCTGTGTGGTGTTTTTTTTTAACCCTTTATTGGAGATTCTTAATGGCCGGGTCAAACGTGCCTGACATTAAGAATCTCTGGCTTAATACTGGCTAGTAAAACAAAGCCAGTATTAACTCATGATTACCCAACAAGCCACCCGGCTCCAGGGCTGTTGGAAGAGTTGGATACAGTGCCAGATGATGGCACTTCTATGAGAGCGCCATTTTATGGGACGGCTGCGGACTGAAATCCGCAGCAGAGGCGCCCAGAAACCTCGGGCTAACCTGTGCTGCGGATTCCAATCCCCAGCTGCCTAGTTGTACCCGGCTGGACACAAAAATGGGGCGAAGCCCACGTCATTTGTTTTTTAATTATTTCATGAAATAAGTGAAATAATTAAAAAAAAACGGGCTTCCCTATATTTTTGGTTCCCAGCCGGGTACAAATAGGCAACTGGGGGTTGGAGGTAACCCGTGGCTGCCTGCTGTACCTGGCTAGCATACAAAAATATGGCGAAGCCCACGTCATTTTTTTGGTGGGCAACAAAATTCTGCATACAGTCCTGGATTGAGTATGCTGAGCCTTGTAGTTCTGCAGCTGCTGTCTGCTCTTCTCCATACAGACAGACAGCAGCTGCAGAACTACAAGGCTCAGCATACTCCATCCAGGACTGTATGCAGAAGTTTTTTGCCCCCTGAAAAAATTATGTGGGCTTCGCCATATTTTTGTATGCTAGCCAGCTACAGCAGGCAGGTACGGCTGCCCCCAACCCCCAGTTGCCTATTTGTACCCAGCTGGGAACCAAAAATAAAGGGAAGCCCTTTTTTTATTATTTCATGAATTTCATGAAATAATTAGAAAACAAATGACGTAGGCTTCGCCCCATTTTTGTGTCCAGCCAGGTACAACTAGGCAGCTGGGGATTGGAATCTGCAGCACAGGTTGGCCTGAGCTTTCTGGGCCCCACTGCTGGGAATTGCAGTCTGCAGCCGCCTCAGAAAATGGCATTTTCATAGAAGCGCCATCTTCTGGCGCTGTATCCAACTCTTCCAGCACCTGCCTGCTATACCTGGCTAGCATACAAAAATATGGCGAAGCTCACGTCCTTTTTTTGTAGTTTTTTGGCAAAAAAAATAAAAAATGCTTCCCTGGATTTTCCATTGCCAGTGAAGGTAACACCAAACAGTGGGGGTTAGCAGCCAGTAGCTGCTTGGATTACCCTTAGCTAGCAATACAAAAAATGCAGCGGGAGCCCATATATATTTTTTTTAATTATTTATTTAAATAACTAAAAATAAAATGGGCTTCCCTGTATTTTGATTGCTGGACATCACAGTGCTGTAAAAATAAATCTTTAAAAAAATGATGTAGCGCTCCGCGGTATTTTTGATTCTCAGCGCAGATAAAGCAGACAGCTATGGGTTGCCACCCCCATCTGCCTGCCGTTACCTTGGTTGGCAATCAAAATACAGGGAAGCCCATTAATTTTTTCTATTTAAAAAATAGTTAAAAAAAAAATGACGTTGGGTCCCCCCATTTTTGATAGCCAGCTAGGGTAAAGCAGACGGCTGTAGCCTGAAAACCACAGCTGGCAGCTTTACCGTGGTTGGGGATCCAATGTGGAGGTCCCCTCAGGCTCTTTTTTATAATTATTTTATAAATATTAATTACACAATAAAAGTAGGGTCCCCCCAAATTGGATCACCAGCCAAGGTAAAGCGGACAGCTGTGGTCTGGTATTCTCAGGGTGGGAAGGTCCATAGTTATTGGGCCTTCACAGCCTAAAAATAGCAGGCCGCAGGCACCCCAGACGTGGCGCATCCACTAGATGCGCCAATCCTGGCGCTTCACCCCAGCTCATCCCGTGCCCTGGTGCAGTGGCAAACGGGGTAATAAATCGGGTTGATACTAGCTGTAAAGTCACCTGAGATCAAGCCCAGCAGTTTGTGATGTCATGGCGTCTTTTAGATACCCAATATCATAAACTGTCAGTACTAACAAAAAAAAAAATCGACAAAAGAAATTTATTTGAAAAAACAGTCCCCAAAACATTTCCTCTTTCACCAATTTATTGTAAGAAAAAAAATAAAGTGGTCCCACAACGACTCTGGACCGTCTAGAATATGGGGGGGAGACACTCAGGGAACGTATCCCCCATTTTCTAGGAGTGCGGACCCTTCATGTGAGGAGTGTGGGTGCAATGAATCTGCACTCACTCTTCTCGGGTCCACAGCAGCAGAGTCCATGTCGTAATGGTTGCTACCAAAGCTGCAATGCCCTGCTCATGAGGTAAGGGCATGCCTAATCAGGAGAACTACTGTAGAGGAAGCTCTGCTCACTGGTATATAGGTGCTCAGAGGTAATAATAGATAAAATTAGTGAGTAACCTCGGCACTCTAAATCTCCCAGACTAAGTCAGTAAGTCACAACGGATAGTAATGCAAAATCACTCTTTATTGGTCCGTATTAAGAAAAAAAAATTTTTCATAAGCATATATGTTTTTGTCCAAAACAAGTTACAAATGACGTTTCGGCCTGAGCCTTCGTCAGATTGGACTTATCTGCATGTAATCATGAAAATTGACAATAATCAGTATCACATAAGAGTGAGAGAACAATAACATAAACTCGAACAATGTAGAGGTACAATTGGGATGCAGCAAAAAAATTGCAACACAGCAAGAAATGAAACACATGATACAAATGTCATAATACAGTACAAGGACAATATAGTAATGACAAATATGGGGTCAGAGTAGGCTTAGACAGCTCTGGTACAAAAGAGATGTCAATCATAAAGTAACATGTGCAGTAGGTGTAGAGCTACAGTATGCATGGCAGAGCTAATGGGTAGACCGACCATAGAAAAAGAACGGAGAAAAAGTGGAGAAAAAGTGGAGAAAAAAAGTGGAGAAAAAAGTGGAGAAAAAAGTGGAGAAAAAAGTGGAGAAAAAGTGGAGAAAAAGTGGAGAAAAAGTGGAGAAAAAGTGGAGCACCCTTTGGTTCCTTTCATGTGGCACTAAGGGGTGCTTAGCTTTGTATTTAGCCAAAAAAATGAAAAAAAAATGACGTAGGGTTCCCCCTAGTTTTGTAGCCAGCTAGGGTAAAGCAGACGGCTGCAGCCTGCAGACCACAGCTGGCAAACTCACCTTGGCTGGTAATCCAAAACTGAGGGCACCCCATGCTGTTATTTTAAATTAAATAAATAATTAAAAAAAAAAACACGTAGGGGTCCCCCAAAATTGGATCACCAGCCAAGGTAAAGCAGACAGCTGGGGCCTGATATTCTCAGACTAGGGAGGTCCATGGTTATTGGACTCTCCCCAGCCTAAAAATAGCAGGCCGCAGCCGCCCCAGAAGTGGCGCATCCATTAGATGCGCCAATCCTGGTGCTTCGCCCCAGCTCATCCCGCGCCCTGGTGCGGTGGCAAACAGGGTAATATATGGGGTTAATACCAGATGTGTAATGTCACCTGGCATCAAGCCCTGGGGTTGGTGAGGTCAGGCGTCTATCAGATACCCGACATCACCAACCCAGTCAGTAATAAAAAAAAATAGACGACAAACACATTTTTATTTGAAAAAACACTCCCCAAAACATTCCCTCTTTAACCAATTTATTAGAATGAAAAACAAATCCAGGTCTGCTGTAATCCAAGGGGTTGCCATGACGATCCACACTGTCCCAGTCAATGAAGAGCAGGATGTTCCCCATTGGCTGGGAGAGCAGTGCAGTGACCTGAGCTAACATCAATGGGTCAGCCCAGGTCACTGCAGGGCATGACAAGTGCTGCTGTCAGCGAGGTACATTACCTGCGCTGATCTCCAGCACTGCCGACAGCACCTGTCACTGAGTTCAATGACCGCCGCCTTCACAGCCAAGTATCGCGAGAGGCCCGTGACGTCACCGCTAGTCAGTCTCGGGTCGGAAGCGAGAGAAGGTGATGTGACAAGCGGCGGCCATGGAGGACAGTGACAGCGCTGAGGTCGGGATGGCGGGACTTCATCACCGCAGGTAAGCCGAGCGGGACCATGTGTGTGTGTGTGTGTGTGTGTGTGTGAGTGTGTGTGTGTGTGTACGTGTGTACATGCCGAGGGCAGGAGGGGGCGGAGCGAGCTGAGCGGGGAAGTATCGGCTTCCTGCACGTAACTAGGATAAACATCGGGTTACTAACCAAAGTGCTTTGGTTGGATACCCGATGTTTATCTTGGTTACCAGCTTGTGGCAGGCTGCCAGCGATGGCTCCTGCACACTGTAGCTGTAAAAAGCCCTGCTTTTTGCTGCTAGAACCGTTCTCGAACGTATCTAGAACTATCGAGCTTTTGCAAAAAGCTCAAGTTCTGGTTTGATCTCGAACAGCCCCCAAAATCACTCGAGCCTAGAACTGGAGAACCTCGAACCTCGAACCGCGCTCAACTCTACTCGTGATGTATTGCGAGCACTTCGGTATCCCTTCAACACACTCCTGCCACTGTAACCCCTCGATAAAAACCTTTCCTGAAGGTCTTGAGCCTGCTCCTCAAAAAGAGTATTATTGGAGCAGACTCTGTTGGCCCTTAAATACTGGCCAATCGGGATTGCAGAGATCGTGGATGGTGTGTGCGCCGACGACGCACGAAGGAGACTGTTTACTGACGTCTCTTTGTGGTAGATCATTGTCTGGATAGAGCGGTCAGGATGCACCAAAATATGAATATCCAAAAAATGAGAAATAAATGGTAAAAACTTAAGATAAGTGCCTCTCCAAAAAATCCAAATATCATCAATAAAACAGAGCCAGTACTGCATCTGGGACGCGGTGGGCATGCCCTCACCAAACACCTCCCTCTCCCAGAAACCTAGGAAGAGGTTAGCATACGAAGGCGCGCACGCTGCGCCCATCGCAGTACCGCACTCCTGTAGAAAAAAACGGTCTTTAAATAAAAAATAATTGTGAGTCAAAATAAATGAAAGTCATTCCAAAATCAATTCAACCATTGGTCCATCCAGACAGCTCACCTCCAGAAAAAAACTAACCGCTCGGAGACCAAACTCATGTTTAATAGATGAATACAAAGACTCCACGTCTTATCTTGAGTGTTCACAATTTATTTCTGATTTAAATTTGAATAATTATAATATTAAGTTAACATCTAAGTGCCATCCTACTTCTATTGATTTTTTGGATATTCATATTTTGGTGCATCCTGACCGCTCTATCGAGACTACGATCTACCACAAAGAGACGTCAGTAAACAGTCTCCTTCATGCGTCATCGGCGCACACACCATCCATGATCTCCGCAATCCCGATTGGCCAGTATTTAAGGGTCAAAAGAGTCTGCTCCAATAATACTCTTTTTGAGGAGCAGGCTCAAGACCTTCAGGAAAGGTTTTTATTGAGGGGTTACAGTGGCAGGAGTGTGCGGAAGGGATACCGACGTGCTCGCAATACATCGCAAGATTAATTATTGGTGTCTAAACAAAAGGAGGAGACTACTACAACTGCCTGCTTTATTTCTACCTATAATGACAAATGGCAGGATATGAGACTGATCCTTAAACGCCACTGGAAAATACTTAAAACCGAACAGTCTATTGGAGCTAATCTGCCGGAAAATTCCCCCATGACAGCGAGAAGGGCTTCTAACCTACGTGATACCCTGCTCCATAGTCATTATGTGGCTAGGGTACCACGTATTTTTGATGCTGGAGAACCACTTTGGGGCTTTTTTCCTTGTGGCAATTGTGTTGCTTGCCACAACATGATCAGGGCAACTTCTTTCTCTTCTGCCGATGGTGGTTGAGAATATCAGATTCGTCACCACATCACTTGTCGTACAAACAATGTGGTTTACTATGCCACGTGTGGCTGCAATCTTATCTATATAGGACTCACTGCACGTGAGTTACGATTGCGCACATGTGAACATGTCAGGAACATTCTGGTGGTTCCAGACCTGGATTTGGATGACCCACGTTTAACCACGCTACCCCGTCATCATAAGGTGAAACACGGATGTGACCCAACTCACTTTAAGGTGAGGGGCATTGACGTGGTGCACCTTGGGATGAGGGGTGGTGACTATAGTAAGATCCTTGCTCAATGAGAATGTAGTTGGATTATCCGTTTGGGAATCATGACACCAAATGGTCTCAATGAGAAACTCAGCTTCTCACCATTCTTGTAATAATATAATATAATGAATTATTGCTCATTGATTTTCCCTCTGTCTCTCTGGGGGCAACCCATGTGTGTTTTTTAACATATGTGTGTTGTTTAAAATTGATTTTAATTTTATTTCTTTGTTCCCCTTCCTTCTCCTTTTTTTTGTCCCTTGTGTGGCTTGTGATATAGGCAATTTAAATGTCTTGATGTCTTATGAATATGACTAATCTGTGAAGCATCCATGTGGACTATACAACCTTTTACATTCGGATCAGGATGAAATCATATTTATGATGGAATAAATTTCTCAAACATCTTTAAATACACCTTCAAAAAATGGAATTATTGTTTACATCAGTTCCCCCCACTGTATTAATCCTTGATGAATGTAACATGTCTATTTTATATTATATCACGGATGCTTTGTATGTTATATTTTATATATTTTTGATTGGGAATCGTGACTATTACTGTAGGACCTCTGCCCCTCCTATATATGCTCCTAATGTAATGTGCTGTCGCCGTTGCTCGCATATTTGCATATGTGTGGGGATTGAAGTGGAGTATAAGCTGTATTTTAAGCGACACTCCTTTTCTCTCCCCCTAAGCCCTGATGACAGGTTACTTTATGCGGACTGACGGCGATTGCCGCTCACGCCATGTTTGATGTGGGTCTATGAAGCTGGGGATGCCCACTTCCTTACCCACAACAGAGATGTCCGCAGTGCATGCCTCGTGCCGTTCTCTACTCCGCCCACACCCAGGATATCTCTAGCGGTGGGAGGTGATGTCACAGGTGAGTCACTTCCGCCGGTGGGACCTGGAAGTGATGGGCGGACGGAGGATGCCGGACGCGATGCATGCGGCGCAGGTGGGGACAATCTCTGTGAGCCCAGGAGCATATATAAGAGCACATGCAAGATACACCAGCCACACACTGCCCCCTGAAGAAGCAAACGCAGAGAAACGTGTTGGGGCTTCCTTCCCCTGTATCGGACCTCTGCCCTGGCACTTGCCTTGCACACTTGCACTTTATCATGGGCGAGTAGCAATGCAATTGTTTTACTATGCTGTAATCTTTTCCCTAATTTTTAGGGAGCATTGCTTAAATCCCCCTTTTCTGTAACTATTGTGGCAGAGGCCCATGGTCTGGGAACTAGGTTCTGGGATCTATCTCCTGCACTCATGATCTTTTATAATGTTCACTATGCTTATTGTCTCCTTGTGTAAGTCTGACTATCTAATAAATACATTAATATTTTGACATTCACAAGGTATCCTATGTCTGTTCTTTACATCATGCTTGGCCCTTCAATACTCCTTTTCTCGTTCTTTAAATACATGTACTTTTGGAGTGGCCTTAAAATATTGTGTTCTACTCCATCTGATTTCCCTAAATTTTGTTGTATAAATAGATACTTTAGCTAGTGTAACATCTGTCAGATTAGCTAACAAGCAAGGATATAGGAGGAATCCCAATAGAAATTAACAAAAACAAAAAATCCTAAAAGTTACCAATTTTATTAAATATAGTAGTAAAAAACCCCTCAATAATTAGATATGAGAAGAGCACTCCAAAAAACAAGCAAAAAGACCAAAAAAGTGAGATAGACAAGGATCTAGGTAAACCTAAAGGGCCCTACCATTGCCCCTATGATGTCACCCTACCTTGCAGATGGATCCACACCATCTAGGGACATCTATACCCCAATCAGGCCTCCTGATGGACCTGAAACACAGGAGAAATGTGTTGAGTCCGACTTGTGAATGATGACATCTACAAGGGAAGTGTTTGGCTTTTCTCCATTTTTTTTTTTTTGTCTGATCTTTAGTTTTGGTTTGTAACCTATATTGTGGGCTCTTTAATTCAATTTTGTGGGGCGCTGTGGTGCACACCAGTAGCCCTGTCATTTTGATTTATTGTTGCATGCGGTATCTATTAGGATCCAGCATGGCATATTCATAGTGGATACCACCGTTGTTATCTCTTTTGAGCCTGGTTGCTAAAAACTATTTGATCAGATATGGTTTTTGTGGATAATTTCTGATAGGATCCATTTTAGGGACTCATTAGGGTCTTTAAGAGTCATCAGGGAGCGGGGGAGCCAATTTATTAGGGCGCTTTATTAGGGTGCCAACCTTCGCGGCAAGGTAGGGTGAGACCATAGGGGCAACGGTAGGGCCCTTTAGGTTTACCTAGATCCTTGTCTATCTCACTTTTTTGGTCCTTTTGCTTGTTTTTTGGAGTTCGTCTCTCATATCTAATTATTGAGTTTAATTATTGTTTTTTTTAATACTATATTTAATAAAATGTTTAACTTTTAGGAATTTTTGTTTTCGTTAATAACATCTGTCAGAAGCTGTGGGCACAAAAAGGCCACCTTGGGCAGACTTGACACTAACCACTCCATCTGGCAGATTTCAGAAGAACCCAGGCCTTCACCCTTTAACCTCTTTACAGAAATCTGGCCATATACAGTTGTGCTCAAAAGTTTACATAGCCCAGCAGATTTTTCCTTTCTTGGCCTTTTTTTTAAGAGAATATGAATGATATCACCTGATGACAGCAATCAGCTGTTGAAACTCGTAGTGGCCATTAGAAGGTTTTTAAATTAAAGGTTTGCATTTTAAAATCCTCCCTGTCCTCCTGCTCCCAAGCGCTCCTATCTGACCACCACTCCGATATCTTCACAGATTTTACAGATAGATAGATATCTATTCCACTGTGAAACTATTCATTTTTTACAGCATGGGTATATACTAAAAGCTATGAGTTCAGTCAATATTGCAACCTTTATGAAAAACACATTTTATGAAAAAGTTCTTGCATTTGAAATGATTGTAACTTGACAAGCCAAATATTTCTGTAGAATTAAAGCTATGTCTACATGTGCCAGGAAAACTGCCCTGGGCTAACTTATCATCTCATCTGCTTTTATCTCTACTACAAAAAGGTTCTGTTATAAAATCGGGCTGCATGCTGGTAAACTTTACAGACTGGTATGTAAATTGTCAAGGCCTAAGACACTAAAGCCCTTATTAGACGGGACAAAAATTGTGCGTAAAATCGCAATATTGTTCTAAAGACAGTAATATTCGCAATATGTAATAGTGGCTAGCGATCGTAATATTGTTTGATTGTTGCGAAATTAAATCTTTCAACTTGCTTAAAAATTATCGCTTGCCGACATAAAATTTTCACTGTGTAATAAGTCGCTAAAACCTGTAATACATGCGTTTATGAATGACTAGCGACTTTCTATCAACCACAAAAGCGATCTTTCAAGTAAACATTTGTTTTTGTAATAATGTGCTTGTACACATGATAACGGCATGATAACTATTTGTCAATCGCTATCGTTAAAAAATCCTACTGTTCAATAACATCTTAAAGGGAAGCGGTTACCAGATTTTGGCCTTCTAAACTAAAAATAGCACCTTATGTGGCGGGCGGCGGGGGCTGCGCTCGCTAACGCTCGGGTCTGGCGCTGCTGCTGCTGTTGCTGCTCGGTGGCTCGAGCGGTGGGCCAGATCCGGGGACTCGAGCGGCGCTCCTCGCCCGTGAGTGAAAAGGGGGGTTGGTGGTGTGGGGATTTAGTCCGTGACGCCACCCACGGGTTGTGGTGAAGGTGGGCACCACCGCTGCTGGTGACGGGGATCCCGGGAGCAATGGTAAAGAGCAGCTGGGATGTTGTTCTCCCCCTCCATGGGTAGGGGTTGGTGGTCCCGGGGCCCGGTGGTGTGACAGGAAGGCAGGGTCGGTGAGGTGCAGGGTTGCAGGGGCAGCGCAGCGCGGTGCCGGATGGCACTGTTGTACTCACTCAGACAGAAAGTCACAAAGTCTCCGGTAAACCAAATGGCTGGATGGACGGGTCCCGCAGCCGGCTGCAGTGTCTCTCCCAGGACAGGTGATGGTGGCTGTCTTTCCCTGCACCTTGGTGTACTGTCTTGACTAAGATGGGTTCCCAACGGTAGTCCGCTCCCCGGTGTATGGATGCCGGAGGAGCCTGTTTTGCCCACAGGCTCTGGCCCTTGGGTCTCTAGCCTGTGGCGGCGGCTGTATACCCTCACAGTGCGGACGGTTGCCTTCTGACGGGACTTGGGTAGTTAGGAAACCCCTGAGGTTCCTGTCACTCTCGGATTTGACTGTTAACGGCGGCTCCAAGCCTAGTCGGGGTCCGATGGCCCTGCCTGTGTGTGCTAGCTTCACTTCGCTCCCCGGTTCGGTACCGGCGGGCCACCGCCCGACCCCGGTCCTACCGCGTTGATCCACCACTCCTGCAGATGGCCACCACTGTCTGCCAACCTTGCTGACCGTGCCGGGCTCCTACCCAGACACCTCAAGTGTTACTCCTCACTCTTCCACTCCTAAAACTCGACTCCTCTCAACTCACTCTTTTCCCGCCTCCAGGCCTGTGAACTCCTCTGTGGGTGGGGCCAACTGCCTGGCTCCGCCCCACCTGATGTGGACATCTGGCCCTGGAGGGAGGCAACAAGGGTTTTGTGTCTGGCTAGTGTAACTGTCCGGGGGTGGGTGTGTGTGTGTGTTTTACCTGTGGCTACCTGGATAGTCCAGGGCGCCACACTTAAGCAGCACCGGTGCTGCATTCCATGAAGGTGCACAATACCCCCTGACCCCCCCTGTAGACCAAAAAAATATCTTTTAAAAATCTCCAG